>NC_091977.1:70990127-71625206 GCF_044704955.1 Pristiophorus japonicus | reverse complement strand
GCGTCTTGTGTATGATTGTGGATGTTCACGGAGATGTGTCATTATCGTATTAGCTGCATCCCTCAGTTTCCTCCATTCAAGAGAACTGATGCACTATGAGCTGCTGACATGTGGATCTTGCACCGGCAGTATTGCCATGCTGCCTCCACCATAGATGGTGCTCCTGCTCCTGGTGTGCCTGGCCAATTGGGGGCTCGCCGGGCTTCTGTTCCTCATTCTCCTCCTCCTGAGGTGGGGCTGAAATCCCCACTGGCAATGCCTGGTTCCTCATTATGGCCAAGTTGTGGAGCATGCAGCACAGCACAATGAATTTCGAGACCTGTTGCGGGGAGTAAGATGGAGAGTGACACAGTTAATTCGAAAACTAGGGTCCTGAACTTAAGGATAGGTAACTTCGACGGTATGAGGCGTGAATTGGCTAGAGCAGACTGGCAAAGGATACTTAAAGGGTTGACGGTGGATAAGCAATAGCAAACATTTAAAGATCACATGGATGAACTTCAGCAATTGTACATCTCTGTCTGGAGTAAAAATAAAATGGGGAAGGTGGCTCAACTGTGGCTAACAAGGGAAATTAAGGATAGTGTTAAAACCAAGAAAGAGGCATATAAATTGGCTAGAAAAAGTAACAAACCTGAGGACTGGGAGAACTTTAGAATTCAACAGAGGAGGACTAAGGGTTTAATTAAGAGGGGAAAAATAGAGTACGAGAGGAAGCTTGCAGGGAACATAAAAACTGACTGCAAAATCTTCTATAAATATGTGAAGAGAAAAAAATTAGTGAAGACAAACGTAGGTCCCTTGCAGTCGGATTCAGGTGAATTTATAATGGGGAACAAAGAAATGGCAGACCAATTGAACAAATACTTCGGTTCTGTCTTCACGAAGGAAGACACAAATAACCTTCCGAATGTACTAGGGGACAGTGGGTCTAGTGAGAAGGAGGAACTGAAGGATATCCTTATTAGGCGAGAAATTGTGTTAGGGAAATTGATGGGATTGAAGGCTGATAAATCCCCGGGGCCAGAGAGTCGGGATAAACAGCCCTTTTCAGAATGGCAGGCAGTGACTAGTGGAGTGCCGCAGGGCTCAGTGCTGGGACCCCATCTCTTTACAATATACATTAACGATTTAGATGAAGGAATTGAGTGTAATATCTCCAAGTTAACGGATGACACTAATCTGGGTGGCGGTGTGAACTGTGAGGAGGACGCTAAGAGGCTGCAGGGTGACTTGGACAGGTTAGGTGAGTGGGCAAATGCATGGCAGATGCAGTATAATTTGGATAAATGTGAGGTTATCCATTTTGGGAACAAAAATATGAAGGCAGAATATTATCCGAATGGCGGAAGATTAGGAAAAGGAGAGGTGCAACGAGAACTAGGTGTCATGGTTCATCAGTCATTGAAGGTTGGCATGCAGGTACAGCAGGCGGTGAAGAAGGCAAATGGCATGTTGGCCTTCATAGCTAGGGGATTTGAGTATAGGAGCAGGGAGGTCTTACTGCAGTTGTACAGGGCCTTGGTGAGGCCCCACCTGGAATAGTGTGTTCAGTTTTGGTCTCCTAATCTGAGGAAGGACATTCTTGCTATTGAGGGAGTGCAGCTAAGGTTCACCAGACTGATTCCCGGGATGGCTGGACTGACATATGAGGAGAGACTGGATCAACTGGACCTTTATACATTGGAGTATAGAAGAATGAGAGGAGATCTCATAGAAAGATACATGATTCTGACGGGACAGGACAGGTTAGATGCGGGTAGATTGTTCCCAATGTTGGGAAAGTCCAGAATCAGGGGACACAGTCTTAGGATAAGGGGTAGGCCATTTAGGACTGAGATGAGGAGAAACTTCTTCACTCTAGAGAGTTGTTAACCTGTGGAATTCCCTACCGCAGAGAGTTGTTGATGCCAGTTCATTGGATATGTTCAAGGGGGAGTTAGATATGGCCCTTATGGCTAAGGGGTTCAAGGGGTATGGAGAGAAAGCAGGAAAGGGATACTGAAGGAATGATCAGCCATGATCTTATTGAAGAAGGCAAATGGTATGTTGGCCTTCATAGCTAGGGGATTTGAATATAGGAGCAGGGAGGTCTTATTGCAGTTGTACAGGGCCTTAATGAGGCCTCACCTGGAATATTGTGTCCAGTTTTGTTCTCCTAATCTGAGGAAGGACGTTCTTGCTATTGAGGGAGTGCAGCGAAGGTTCACCAGACTAGTTCCAGGAATGGCTGGACTGTCATATGAGGAGAGACTGGATCAACTGGACCTTTATTCACTGGAGTTTAGAAGAATGAGAGGGGATCTCATAGAAACGTATAAGATTCTGACGGGACTGGACAGGTTAGAAGCGAGAAGAATGTTCCCAATGTTGGGGAAGTCCAGAAGGACATAGTCTTAGGATAATGGGTAGGCCATTTAGGACTGAGATGAGAAGAAACTTCTTCACTCAGAGAATTGTTAACCTGTGGAATTCCCTGCCGCAGAGAGTTGTTGATGCCAGTTCATTGGATATATTCATGGCCCTTATGGCTAAGGGGATCAAGGGGTATGGAGAGAAAGCAGGAAAGAGATACTGAGGGAATGATCAGCCATGATCTTATTGAATGGCGGTGCAGGCTCGAAGGGCCGAATGGCCTACTCCTGCACCTATTTTCTATGTTTCTATGTATTGAAGGCTGCCTCCAGAGCGGTCCAGGCATCAGAAACGCTACTTGAGCACTCCAATTGTTTGCCTGATGATGTTGCGGTTGGCCGCATGACTGACATTGTAGCAATGCTCCACTTGTGTGGTGGATTTGCGGATGGGGGGTCATTAGCCAGGTGACTTGGTCGTATCCTTTGTCCCCGAGCAGCCAATCAGGCCGCTCCCGTGGTGGCTCAAACAATCATGGCACAGTGCTGTCACATAGGATGAATGCTGGATAGCGGGCATTCACTGCGAGTCTGCGCTGCGTGTGGTCGCACACCAGCTGCAAGTTCAGGGAGTGGTAATCCTTTCGGTTTCTAAATACCTCGGCATTCTCGAATGATGCTCATAAGGCCGCATGTGTACAGTCAATGGCTCTTTGCACCCTCGGTAAGCCAGCAATCCTGCCAAACCCACATGCCCACTCATTCTCGCTATCCCTGCTCATTGG
This sequence comes from Pristiophorus japonicus, assembly GCF_044704955.1. Taxonomy (NCBI): domain Eukaryota; kingdom Metazoa; phylum Chordata; class Chondrichthyes; family Pristiophoridae; genus Pristiophorus; species Pristiophorus japonicus. Next base: position 71,622,067 of record NC_091977.1, on the reverse strand, counting down.
GAACATTATGAAGTCCGTTCTGCAGGCATAGAGAGCCTTTGTGATGTGGCAAATGCAGCGATGTGCAACATAATGAGAGATGCTGCATATGTCCCCTGATGCAGCCTGGAAGGCACGTGAGGCATAGAAGGCCAGCGCCACAGTGACCTTCACTGTGACAGGCAGCAAAGTCCTGGTGCTGATGTGAGGCTGCAGGTTTGCCTGGAGGAGATGGCATATCTGTGTCAGCACTTCCTTCTGGAAGCGCAGCCTTCTCACACACTGCTCCTCAGAGAGGTGGAGGTATGAGCATTGCTGCCTGTAAACCCGTGTGGGAAGTAAGGGGAGTATGGCCTCCTGTCCAGACGTCTACAGCCTCTCCTCATTCTTAGTCCAACATGGCCAACAGACCTTCAATCTTGATGCCATCTAACAAGAGCATGGAGCAGGTGAGTAGTAGCAGGCAACTAGTAATGCACCCATTAAATTATTTCACTCAAGTTGTAAGGATCCTGTAACGGCAGATAAATCTGCCGCTTTAAACTCAGAGGTTCACGCAGCGTGCGCTGAAGCGGTAGCGTTTTGCACCGCTGCAAAACCGGCAGCAAATTTCCCGGCAGGCGCTGCAAGCTGCACGGCCGGGCAGTAAGCAATTTGAGACACATTACCACCCTTCAAGGGCGCTAACAGAGGTGCTACACAACTGAGTTTCCAGCCCTTGTTCTTTTTACCTCAATATTAGAAAAGCACCTGGAACAGTGTAACATTTTAATCTCCTACAGGTTGTTTAAATAAAATCATTTAAGGGTTCTCTCAATGGTTCCATTGCTAAAGGCACTGCCCTGTTATAGATCTGAGCCATACATTAGAGGAAAGCACTCGTTCTGATCCATGCTGATAAATTTCCTCAATACCACTATTTAGGGGGAAAAAGCCAAGATTCTTACTTATGACCACATTGGAGTGATCTCTGCCAGAAAGTGCATTTCGGTGGAGGTGAGGAAAGTATCAGGCTCAGCTGTGATGTCCACATGTGCAAATAACTAGTTAATACTCACTTTCTACAGCGGTCATTCACACATGAGGAATGACCACTATAATATCCCCGATACCTCAGTTAGAAAAGATAGCTGACCCAAACAGACCACGATGGTTCCAGATTCAATGCTTGGTCTGTTCTGCCTCTGCTGATCGTGGCTGCAGTCACAGTAGGGGCATGGCAATTGGCCTCAGTGTCCCCTAAGCTAGGAAAGGGGAAAGTGAGACAGGGTTGGTCGCTATCCAATGGGGTCATGTGTAGACATCAGACTCAGCTGCAATGCTCCATCGCCCATTGAATAGTCTTTAAACTCTCACTGTCCAGGCTAAGACAAACAGAATGGCCCCTTAGAAGAGGTGGCTGGAGTCCATGGAAATGTACCCAAGTTTAGTCAAGTGACTTCTGAAGAGGCAAAAAGTGTGAAAAATAAAAATGACTTGCTTTTCATAGCACCTTTCATGACCACCGGATGTCCCAAAGCACTTTGCAGCCAATGAAATACTTTTTGAAGTGTAGTCACTGTTGTAATGTAGCAGCCAGATTGCGCAAGCAAGCTCCCACAAACAGCAATGTAATAATGACCAAATAATCTGTTTTAGTGATGTTGATTGAGGGATAAATATTTTCTAGGACACCAGGGATAACTCCCCTGCTCTTCTTAATAGTGCCATGGGATCTTTTACATCTACCTGCGAGGCAGACAGGGCCTCAGTTTAACGTCTTATCCGAAAAACGGCATCTCTGACAGTGCAGCACTCCCTCAGTACTGCACTGGAGTGTCAACCTAGATTTTTGTGCTCAAGTTCCTGGAGTGGGACTTGAACCCACAACCTTCTGACTCATAGGCAAGAGTGACACAAACTGAGCTAGGGCTGTCACAGTAAAACAATAGCTATTTGGGACTAAAATGCTGTGGCAATTTTGAGTATCAATATATCATAAGAGGCATCAACAAATCATCATGTAAATGAACTGTGGCCAATGATTACCATTCATGCATTTCAACAGAGCAGCTGTGCTGAAGTGATGCAGGCAAAGGAATTCCACCAGATGCAGCCATTCAGTATAATCTTACAGTGCCATGTGTTACTGAATTTGGGGAATTCTATTTTAATAAAGATTTTGGTAGCTAGAAGCACTGAAAACGGTAATACAAACATAAATTGGGAACAATTTCAATAGAAGACACTTCAAAAGCCGTTTGTCTGTATTATGTAGACGTTTGAGTGCTGGATAAAAATATGTACTGCAGTTACTGGGTTTTTGTTGTAAATTTACACCAGTTATTTTTGCATGACGACCTCACCATATAACAAATTTACATGCACTCGCAATTTTCCTAAAAATCTAAAGACATATTTGGCTACATGGAGGCAGTGAAACTTTTTTGAACAGTTTAAATTTAATTTTTTTTTTGATTGTTTTTTTTTTCCTCTCCGATTTTCTCCCCTTCCCTCTCTCCTGAAGGTGTTGATGAATGTTGGGGTTTTTGATCAGTGGTCATCCTCTGGTACATTGTTGAAGTGGCATATATGAGCTTTGACAGTGAGTGCAGGCAGGTTATGTGACTGTAGAGAACATCACAGCTAAGCCTGATGCTGTCCTTATACAACATCCACACACACATTAAGACTCATTGTATGGTGATGTGAAGAAAGAACTGAGCCTAATTATCATGCTGTTAACCCTGCTCCATGTGAGAGCAACTAACCCAGCACACATCAACGATTAAACCAGGGATTGCCCTAGTCTGTATGGCAAAGGGACAGAGACTTTGCTCTCAGCCATCAGCACAACTCATTAAATTTCTTTTTAATGAGTGAGATATGCTCCTATGAGCACTCTCATTAGTTCTCTGGCATCCAGAAGACTGGCTTCAATTTAGTAAACAATTTGCACCTAATTAGTGCAGGAACTTGGCATAGAAAATCGTACATTTGCATTACTTCCACCCATTCACCCATGCATTGGCATCTCACTTGGCTCTTATTTATACTGGTAATATGTACTACTACTGGCTTTTAGCAGCAAATAGTAAGTTGCCAGTAAAAACTGACTGGTTAAAAAAAGAAATCATGCTACTGTTTGCATTAAAAATTCACACACTTGCTAACACAAATTGGGAAATCTGGCCTCAAATCTCCAGAAGGTATTTAATCCTATTGAATATGAGAGCAGAGGTACTGGGTTGTGCAGTGGGTTTACATATTGTCCTGTCTCCTCTCAGACCTGGGTTCAAATCCAGCCCAGACTGATGGGATGAAAGTCTCCTCTGTCTTCTGACTGTAAGGGTCCTCTGTGAAATGAGTTTGGACAGTCTCAGTCTAATTCCTAGTGGGCATGAACCTACAGTACAAAATTGTCACTAATTTGGAATTAATTGAAATTGTGACTCAGAAAAGCTGCTGTACAAAATGGGAAAAAAAGCTCTTTGGTACAGTCAGAGGGTTTTTTTTTAGACATGCTTTTGGGATAGAGTAGAGGAGTGTTGATGCTAATATTTGGGGAAATTCTCCATTATGATCGTGCCTGATTTTGATCATGGTGGCGAATGAGGAAAAGTTCAGCCTGTGAGGCCTACTGCTGTCTCACCGGCCTTTCCTTGCCTCTGCCCCTGCTGCTGCTAGCCACTTTCTCCAAACCTGCTGCTCGGGGGGTGGGGGGGTGGGGGGGTGGGGCAGACCCTGGGTCCTTGGAGGATTTCCCTCCTGTCCGCCCCACTTACTGACTCTTTCTGGGGTCGCCATGTGGAGGTTGACGGTGTGGTGTTCCTGCACCGTACTACAAACTCACACGAGGCATGTACTGCAGAACAGTCACTACGTGACCTTAACCTTTATTCCCAGGACCAAGGAATGCTGACCCTGGGTGGGACCTCCCCTTTTATACCTGGAAACCCAGGTGAGGAGTGTCTCCCACAAGTTCATCCCCTGTGGTCAGGGTGTGCAGTTCTAGGGTATAAGTACAGTGTACAGGAGTTGCATGAAGGTTACAGTTACATGAAGATTACCATTGCATGATAGTTACATACATGACATCACCTCCCCCCTTACATCTTTTGTGTCAAAGGTTAAGTCTATCAGGTGGTCGACGCTCTCTTGTGGAGCGCCACAGTTGTGGCTCTGGTGGCTGAGCCTCGGCACGCGTCTCTGTCACCTGAGGTGATTCCGGCCTGTCCGGGCTGGCCGCATGCTGTGGATTGTCCTCGTTGCTAGTCCGCTGGTAGTGGTGTGGGTGACATCTCATGCTCTTCTTCAGGTTCCTCCGTGTTTATGCTGAACCTTTTCTTTACTTGGTCCAAGTGTTTGCGGCATATCTGCCCATTGTTTAGTCTGACCACTATGACCCTATTCCCTTCTTTGCCAATTACTGTGCCCTCAAGCCACTTGGGTCCCAAAGCATGGTTAAGAACAAATACCGGGTCATCCATTTCTATACACCTCCCCCTTGAGTTTCGATCATGGAACTCGGTTTGGGACTGGCGCTTGCCCTCAACAATGTCTGCCAGGTCTGGGTGAATGAGGGACAGCCGCGTTTTAAGCGTGTGTTTCATGAGGAGTTACGCTGGTGGGACTCCCGTGAGCGAGTGCAGGCGGGACTTGTAGGCCAGCAGGAGGCGTGATAGGCGGTACTGAAGGAAGGGTCCTTGGATGCGTAGCATGCCCTGTTTTATGGCTTGGACCGCATGTTCCGCCTGGCCATTGGAAGCTGGCTTGATCAGCGCTGTCCGGACGTGTTTGATACCATTGCCCAACATAAACTTCTGGAATTCATGGCTGGTGAAACACGGGCCATTGTTGCTGACCAGGATGTCCGGCAAACCGTGGGTCGTGAAAACCGTACGCAGACTCTCCACGGTGATGGATGTCATGCACGAGTTTAATATGATGCACTCGATCCACTTCGAGTATGCATCGACAACGATCAGGAACATTTTCCCCATGAACAGGCCCGCATAGTCTACGTGAATATGTGACCATGGCCTGGTGGGCCAGGGCCACGGGCTGAGTGGGGCCTCCCTGGGGGCATTGCCCAGCTGGGCACATGTCGTGCACCTGCGAACCCAGTGTTCCAGGTCTGAGTCAATTCCCAGCCACCATACATGTGACCGGGCAATGGCCTTCATTAACACGATGCCAGGGTGCTTGCTGTGGAGTTCCCTGATGAACGCTTCCCTGCCTTTCTGAGGCATGACTACCCGGCTGCCCCATAGCAGGCAGTCGACTTGGATGGACAGCTCATCCATCTGTCTCTGAAACGGTCTGACTTCCTCGGGGCACGCCGCAGACGGGATCCGGCCCACTGAATCAAAAACGGAGGCGATCCGTAATTTTTCACAAGTTGCCATGGGTAGGGGCAATACAATAGAGTAAATCAGCACATGCACCACAAATAGGGTTCAAGCCTATACACATGAACCACGATTTAATCTTGATCATATTTGGCATTCTCAGAACTGTGAATAGGGCGCGAGCTGTACACATGAATTATAATTTAATCTTGATAGTTTGTGGCACTTCCAATTAGAGAAGAGAATGAGAGAGCTACTGAATTTCACTTAAATATCTATGTGAAAATTACACATACATAAAAAAACCTTTGCTTGAGAAGCGATGATAGTTTTATTTGATAGAAAAAAAATTGCATAAATACTACTGTGTTAGGATTCTGATTGCCATTTTAAACAGAACTGGTCGATAAATGTGCAGTTTTATAGCTGAGCGGCCCTGGAAATGGAAAATGTTAAATGTTTTTGTACAGCCTGGGGCCTGGGGACACAGGAATGCTCCCCTGGGCCCCACAATCATAATCTGGGCCACCGCCACCTCGGGATCACACCTCCTCCGCGATCATGACCCCTCCCTCCAAGGACTTAGATTGCTGCTGGCAGAACGGCCCTTCAAGCCACTACTTGTATCCTATCCTGCAGCTAATGCCTCTCACCCATCGCCCCTGTCCTTTATGGCCTATATGGGATCCCAACACCTAAAATTTAAAATTCTCCTGCTCATGTTTAAATTCCTTCATGGCCTCACCCCTCCCTGCCTCGATAGCCTCTGCAACCCCACAATTCCACTAAACTCTCTATTCCTCCAACTCTGGCCTTTTGCGCATCCTTTCCCCCTCCACTTTTTGCCCCACCATTGGTAGCTGTGCCTTCAGCTAACTGGGCTACATGTTCTGGAATTCCCTCACCACAAACTCCGTTCCCTAGCCACTGACTCCATCCCTCTCCCCAACTTCTGTCCGAGGCTGAACCAGACTGTTCGCAACCTTGGTGTCATATTTGACCTTGAAATTAGCTTTCGACCACATATCCGCAGCATAACTAAAACCACCTATTTCCACCTATGTAACATCGCCCGTCTCCACCCTTGCCTCAGCTCATCCGCTGCTGAAGCCCTCATCCATGCCTTTGTTACCTCTAGACTGGACTATTCCAATGCACTCCTGGCTGGCCTCCCACATTCTACCCTACGTAAACTAGAGGTGATCCAAAACTCAGCTGCCCATGTCCTAACTCGCATCAAGTCCCACTCACCCTGTGTTCGCTGACCTACATTGGCCTCCAGTTAAGCAATGCCTCAATTTCAAAATTCTCATCCTTATTTTCAAATCCCTTCATGGCCTCACTCCTCCCTATCTCTGTCATTTCCTCCAGCCCCACAACCCCCCGAGATGTCTGCACTCCTCTAATTTTGCCCTCTTGAGCATCCCTGATTATAATTGCTCAACCATTGGTGGCCATGCCTTCTGTTGCCTCGGCCTCAAGCTCTGGAACTCCCTCCCTAAACCTCTCTGCCTCTCTAATTCTCTTTCCTCTTTAAAACATACCTCTTTGACCAAGCTTTTGGACACCTGCACTAATTTCTACTTATGCAGCTCGATGTCATTTTTTTAATCTCATAATACTCCTGTGAAGCGCCTTGGGATGTTTCACTACTTTAAAGGTGCTATATAAATACAAGTTGATGTTGTTGTTGTAAGGCACTCTGCTTTTCCACCTTCCTCTTCTCCTTTAAGATCTTTCTTGAAGGACTCCATCAGAACAGGAAAATGGGTAAAAAAGTGCGCTTTTGTAAACCAATTATTACTGCAGCACAGGGAGCAAATGACTATCTAACTGCTTACAATGGAGTCCAATGCCAGTAAACGGGACAATTTACAATTAATTTGCTTTTAAAATGCTCCAATTCAGTATCTTATGGTTAACGTGATACAGCATGAAAGGAGGAATCCCAGGGAGATTGGATTTCCCCCACTCCCTGCTCCCCACCATTGACAGGCGTGCCTTCAGCCGTCTTGGCTCTACACTCTACAATTCCATCCCAAAACCTCTCTGCCTCTCCTTAAATCACTCTGCCTCTTGGCCTTTCTCTCTTCATTTGACGTTCTTATAACCACCTCTGACTAAGCTTTTAGTCGCCTCCTCCTAATATCTCCTTTAGCACGGCACTGATTCTTGTCTGATTACACTTCAGTGAAGCACCTTGGGATGTTGAGAGTAGTTGATCCGCCATTGCCAGCTTTCCGCTGACACCTATGGGTACCAGACATAAGAGCGGAAAGTACTGTCCCTGATCTTGGGAGAGGTCTGCAGCAATTCCTTTTTTGTCTACCACCTCCGTCTTCTTAATTGCAACCGAGACTCCAGGATGGTATGTTGCCTCCCTGGTGCAAGGGTCAAGGATGTCTCGGAGCGGGTGCAGGACATTCTGAAAAGGGAGGGTGAACAGCCAGTTGTCGTGGTGCACATTGGTACCAACGATATAGGTAAAAAACGGGATGAGGTCCTACGAAACAAATTTAAGGAGCTAGGAGTTAAATTAAAAAGTAGGACCTCAAAAGTAGTAATCTCGGGATTGCTACCAGTGCCACGTGCTAGTCATAGTAGGAATCGCAGGATAGCTCAGATGAATATGTGGCTTGAGCAATGGTGCAACAGGGAGTGATTCAAATTCCTGGGGCATTGGAACTAGTTTTGGGGAAGGTGGGACCAGTACAAACCGGACGGTCTTCACCTAGGCAGGACCGGAACCAATGCCCGAGGGGGGGGTGTTTGCTAGTGCTTTTGGGGAGGAGTTAAACTAATATGGCAGAGGGATGGGAACCAATGCAGGGAGACAGAGGGAAACAAAATGGAGACAGAAGCAAAAGACAGAAAGGAGATGAGTAAAAGTGGAGGGCAGAGAAACCCAAGGCAAAAAACAAAAAGGGCCACTTTACAGCAAAATTCTAAAGGGTCAAAGTATTAAAAAGGCAAGCCTGAAGGCTCTGTGCCTCAATGCAAGGAGTATTCGGAACAAGTTGGACGAATTAACTGTGCAGATAGCAGTTAACGGATACGATGTGGTTGGCATCACGGAGACATGGCTCCAGGGTGACCAAGGCTGGGAACTCAACATCCAAGGCTATTCAACATTTAGGAAAGATAGACAGAAAGGAAAAGGAGGCGGGGTGGCGTTGCTGGTTAAAGAGGAAATTAATGCAATTGTAAGGAAGGACATTAGCTTGGATGATGAGGAATCGGTATGGGTGGAGCTACGGAATACCAAAGGGCAGAAAACGCAAGTGGGAGTTGTGTACAGACCTCCAAACAGTAATAGGGATGTTGGGGAGGGCATCAAACAGGAAATTAGGGGTGCATGCAATAAAGGTGCAGCAGTTATCATGGGTGACTTTAATATGCATATAGATTGGGCTAACCAAACTGGAAACAATACGGTGGAGGAGGATTTCCTGGAATGCATAAGGGATGATTTTCCAGACCAATATGTCGAGGAACCAATTAGGGGGGAGGTCATCCTAGACTGGGTGTTGTGTAATGAGAGAGAATTAATTAGCAATCTCGTTGTGCGAGGCCCCTTGGGGAAGAGTGACCATAATATGGTGGAATTCTACATTAGGATGGAGAATGAAACAGTTAATTCAGAGACCATGGTCCAGAACTTAAAGAAGGGCAACTTTGAAGGTATGAGGCGTGAATTGGCTAGGATAGATTGGCGAATGATACTTAAGGGGTTGACAGTGGATGGGTAATAGCAGACATTTAGAGACCGCATGGATGAACTACAACAATTGTACATCCCTGTCTGGCGTAAAAATAAAAAAGGGAAGGTGGCTCAACCGTGGCTATCAAGGGAAATCAGGGATAATATTAAAGCCAAGGAAGTGGCATACAAATTGGCCAGAAATAGCAGCAAACCAGGGGACTGGGAGAAATTTAGAACTCAGCAGAGGAGGACAAAGGGTTTGATTAGGGCAGGGAAAATAGAGTACAAGAGGAAGCTTGCAGAGAACATTAAAATGGACTGCAAAAGCTTCTATAGATATGTAAAGAGAAAAAGGTTAGTAAAGACAAGCGTAGATCCCCTGCAGTCAGAATGAGGGGAAGTCATAACTGGGAACAAAGAAATGGCAGACCAATTGAACAAGTACTTTGGTTCGGTATTCATTAAGGAGGGCACAAACAACCTTCCGGATATAAAAGGGGTCAGAGGGTCTAGTAAGAAGGAGGAACTGAGGGAAATCCTTATTAGTCGGGAAATTGTGTTGGGGAAATTGATGGGATTGAAGGCCGATAAATCCCCAGGGCCTGATGGACTGCATCCCAGAGTACTTAAGGAGGTGGCCTTGGAAATAGCGGATGCATTGACAGTCATTTTCCAACATTCCATAGACACTGGATCAGTTCCCATGGACTGGAGGGTAGCCAATGTAACACCACTTTTTAAAAAGGAGGGAGAGAGAAAACAGGGAATTATAGACCGGTCAGCCTGACATCGGTAGTGGGTAAAATGATGGAATCAATTATTAAGGATGTCATAGCAGCGCATTTGGAAAGAGGTGACATGATAGATCCAAGTCAGCATGGATTTGTGAAAGGGAAATCATGCTTGACAAATCTTCTGGAATTTTTCGAGGATGTTTCCAGTAGCGTGGACAAGAGAGAACCAGTTGATGTGGTGTATTTGGACTTTCAGAAGGCTTTCGACAAGGTCCCACACAAGAGATTAATATGCAAAGTTAAAGCACATGGGATTGGGGGTAGTGTACTGACGTGGATTGAGAACTGGTTGGCAGACAGGAAGCAAAGAGTAGGAGTAAATGGGTACTTTTCAGAATGGCAGGCAGTGACTAGTGGGGTACCGCAAGGTTCTGTGCTGGGGCCCCAGCTGTTTACACTGTACATTAATGATTTAGACAAGGGGATTAAATGTAGTATCCCCAAATTTGCAGATGACACTAAGTTGGGTGGCAGTGTGAGCTGCGAGGAGGAAGCTATGAGGCTGCAGAATGAGTTGGACAGGTTAGGGGAGTGAGCAAATGCATGGCAGATGAAGTATAATGTGGATAAATGTGAGATTATCCACTTTGGTTGTAAAAACAGAGAGACAGACTATTATCTGAATGGTGACAGATTAGGAAAAGGGGAGGTACAACGAGACCTGGGTGTCATGGTACATCAGTCATTAAAGGTTGGCATGCACGTACAGCAGGCGGTTAAGAAGGCAAATGGCATGTTGGCCTTCATAGCGAGGGGAATTGAGTAAAGGGGCAGGGAGGTGTTCCTACAGTTGTACAGGGCCTTGGTGAGGCCACACCTGGAGTATTGTGTACAGTTTTGGTCTCCTAACTTGAGAAAGGACATTCTTGCTATTGAGGGAGTGCAGCAAAGGTTCACCAGACTGATTCCCGGGATGGCGGAACTGACATATCAAGAAAGACTGGATCAACTGGGCTTGTAGTCACTGGAGTTCAGAAGAATGAGAGGGGATCTCATCGAAGCGTTTAAAATTCTGACGGGTTTAGACAGGTTAGATGCAGGAAGAATGTTCCCAATGTTGGGGAAGTCCAGAACCAGGGGTCACAGTCTAAGGATAAGGGATAAGCCATTTAGGACCGAGATGAGGAGAAACTTCTTCACCCAGAGAGTGATGAACCTGTGGAATTCTCTACCACAGAAAGTTGTTGAGGCCAATTCACTAATTATATTCAAAAAGGAGTTAGATATTGTCCTTACTACTAGGGGGAATCAAGGGGTATGGCGAGAAAGCAGGAATGGGGTACTGAAGTTGCATGTTCAGCCATGAACTCATTGAATGGTAGTGCAGATCGAAGGGCCGAATGGCCTACTCCTGCACCTATTTTCTGTGTTTTCTATGTCTCCGGTGCCTTCCTGCAGGGAAATAGAAGGCTTATAATTTCTGAACTCCCCTCCAGTTCGGCGGGTCTATTTTTTTTGTATGTTATGTGCCATTTTGTCATGTAAGTAGACAAGCAGTCTTCAGATATAAGTTTAAGGACTACAAAACTGTGACAGACATGCCTAACCTGCTGTCCATCCAATCCGTGAGCAAGTGATCACTCATCCTATTTCCTACCTGATATTTCTTTCAGCTTGCCACACAAATTGTTGTATATGCAGACTATGGATATACTCTCTGTGTAGTCACTGTGTGGTTGCATAAGATGGAGACTTGTTTACCTGATGTACTATCAATAAGGTTTACACTGTGTGTATACATGCTGGCACCACTAGAGGGTGCAACTGGTGGAGACCGGGGATTTCCTGCCCTGGTGGCAGGGCCCAGTATAAAAGGCTGCACACCATGCTTGTGCCTCACTCTGGAGTTTGGAATGAAGGATCAAGGTCACTACAGTTTGGGTACAACACATTGCCTCGTGAAGTCATTCATAAGTACATCACAGACATAATACAAATGTACATCCTACTGGGTATCATTTGATAACAAACAGGAGCAGGTACTCAGTGAGCCTTTCCCCTCCCGAGCTCAGGGCTGGTGAAGTGAACATCAGAGGTTCTCTGTCTGTTACAGCTAAAATTAGCTAATCCAGTACAGGCCAGCGATCAACCAGGGCACATTACTGATCTTTAAGTCTCAGTCCCATATAAATGGTGCATTTGCAGAATGAGCGAGTCAGGCAGCTACTTTTGATCTTTAGGTATTGTATCGAATCACAGAATGGTTACAGCACAAAAGGAGACTATTCGGTCCATCAAGCCCATGCTGGCTCTCTGTAAGAGCATTTCAGCTAGTCCCACTTCCCTATGGCACTTGAGAAGATATATAAACTCTGAAGAGTTCTCTTATTTCTTACCATCACAATATATTAAAAAAATCCGACAGCTTTCATTGCGTCCTTCAATTTTGGTAGAGATGTCATTTATTTTCTCTTTCCTCCGGATTAAGCTTTGAGTTCTAGGGACTGAAATTGCCCATTCAGATCAGGCCTCTCCGCCTGAAAGCGGCGGCCATTTGGCGGCACGGAATGACCGCCGACTCGCGGTGACTGGCTGGCGTTCGTGGCATTGCCCTCATGGATTTTTGCTGCAATGTGAAGATCCGCCCCGCTCCCTCCACTTCCGCCCCACTCCTGCAGATACGCCGTTAACGTATCTGCCCCGGAAGGTAAATTAATTTCAAAAAGTCTTCTGGCTGCCTGTTGGTGCCAACGACAGTTTTTTCAGTCGGTACACAGTGCTAGCTCAACACCGCCAGTGGCCTTTAAAGGAGTGTGGCATGGAACTCCTGTTTCTTGTCACCGAGATTTTTTTGGATTTTTAAAACGTTGCCAGTTGCCTTGTCAGAACGGGATTGAGTGATAGTGGATTAGGCTCTTCAATCTCGACTGATACGTCCTTACTATACAGTATAAATGCACACGAGGCCCATGCTTGAGAGAAGGTCAGTCTGTGACCTGTCCTTTATTCCATAGCACTCAAGTGCAGGAAGTGGGTGGAGCTTCCCCTTTTATATCTGAAGGTCTAGGTTAGGAGTGTCTCCCACAAATTCACCAACTAGTGGTCAGTGTTCTCACAGTGTACAACTTAGGTCAGATTACACATGGGTTACAATGCTGGTTGAATACATGACATCACCTCCCCCCCAAAGTCTTATTGGGATCACAGGTTAAGTCTCTCTGGTGGTTTACGCTCCCTTGTAGAGCGCCTGAGTTGGGGCTCCGGTTCTTGGGTGCTGGCCTGAGTGTCTGCTGTTTGCGGTGCCTCAGGCCTGTCTGGACTGCCCCCAGTGACTGGGCTCTCCTCCCTTTGGTTCCTGTGTTCGGTCACCTGTGGTGGAGTAAACTCTACATCGTGTTCTTCCTCTGCTTCTTCTATGGGGTTGCTGAACCTCCTTTTTGTTTGATCCACATGTTTGCGGCAGATTTGTCCATTGGTAAGTTTAACTAACAGAATCCTATTTCCCTCTTTGGCAACCACAGTGCCTGCGAGCCATTTGGGCCCTGCAGCGTAGTTGAGGACAAAAACAGGATCATTTACATCAATACATCGCACCCTCGCATTCCTGTCATGGTAGTCATATTGTGACTGGCGCCTGCTCTCGACAATTTCTTTCAATGGTGGGGTGTATAAGGGATAACCGGGTTTTGAGCGTCCTTTTCATTAGCAGCTCTGCGGGTGGAACCCCTGTGAGCGAGTGTGGTCGGGATCTATAGGACAACAGGAGGCGTGATAAGCGGGTTTGTAGGGAACCCCTTTGGATTCTGAGCATCCCCTGTTTGATTATCTGCACTGTTCGTTCTGCCTGGCCGTTTGAGGCTGGCTTGAATGGTGCCGTTCTAACATGGTTAATTCCATTGCCTGCCATGAAGTCCTGGAATTCAGTGCTTGTGAAGCACGGGCCATTGTCGCTGACCAAGATGTCCGGTAGACCGTGGGCGGCGAACATTGCCCGTAGACTTTCTACCGTGGCAGAGGATGTGCTTGAATTGAAAATGTCACACTCGATCCATTTGGAGTAGGCGTCTACTACAACCAAAAACATTTTCCCCATGAAAGGACCTGCGTAGTCCACATGGATGCGTGACCAAGGCTTGGCGGGCCATGGCCAGGGGCTAAGGGGGGCTTCCCTGGGCGCATTGCCCAGCTGGGCACATGTGTTGCACCTGCGAACACAAAGTTCCAGATCTGCGTCTATCCATGGCCACTAAAAGTGTGACCTGGCAATTGCCTTCATCGTGACAATGCCCGGGTGCCCATTGTGGAGTTCTCTGATGAACACCTCTCTGCCCATCTGGGGCATGACTACACGGTTTCCCCACAGTAGGCAATCAGCCTGAATCGACAGTTCATCCCTGTGCCTGTGAAATGGTTTAAATTTCTCAGGGCATGCCCTGTACGTGGCTGCCCAGTCCCCATTCAGGACACATTTCTTGACTAGAGACAATAGCGGGTCTCTATTTGTCCAGACTTTAATCTGACAGGCTGTCACGGGTGAGCCTTCGCTTCTGAAAGCTTCAACAGCCATGACCATCTCAGCAGCATGCTCGGTAGCCCCCTCAGTGGTGGCTAGTGGGAGCCTGCTGAGTGCATCGGGGCAGTTTTCGGTGCCCGGTCTGTGTCGAATTGTGTAGTCATAGGCGGCTAACGTGAGTGCCCACCCCTGTATGCAGGCCGATGCATTTGCAGTTATGGCCTTGTTGTTGGCCAAAAGGGACGTTAGGGGTTTGTGATATGTCTCCAGCTCAAATTTCCTGCCAAACAGGTACTGGTGCATTTTCTTTACCGCATATACACATGCAAGCGCCTCCTTTTCTACTATCCCGTAGCCCCTTTCTGCCTGGGACAGACTTCTGGAGGCATAAGCTACCAGCTGTAACAGCATTTGCATTGACATGCTGCAACACACACCCGACACCATAGGACGACGCATCACACGTTAACACAAGTTTCTTACATGGGTCATATAGCGTTAACAGATTGTTGGAACATAACAAATTGCGTGCTCTATTAAAAGCCCTTTCCTGGCTGTCCCCCCAGACCCATTCGCGACCTTTGCGTAGGAGCACGTGTAGCAGCTCTAGCAGTGTGCTCAATTTGGGAAGAAAGTTACCAAAATAGTTCAGGAGCCCCAGCAATGAACGCAGCTCCGTCGTGTTACGGGGTCTGGGTGCTCTCTGGATCACTTCCGTCTTGGACACAGTAGGGCTGAGCCCGTCAGCTGCTACCCTCATCCCCAGGAATTCTACCTCTGGAGCTAGGAAGACGCACTTCGCCTTTTTCAGTTGCAGACCTACCCGGTCCAGTCTGCGTAGCACCTCCTCCCGGTTGTGGAGGTGTTCTTCAGTTTCGTAACCCGTAATGAGGATGTTATCCTGAAAAACCATCATCCCTGGAATCAACTTGAGGAGGCTTTCCATATTTCGTTGGAAGATCGCGGTGGCCGAGCGAATCCCAAACGGACATCTGTTGTACTCAAGCAACCCCTTGTGTGTCGTGATGATGGTCAGCTTCTTCGACTCACTCGCCAGCTCCTGGGTCATGTAAGCTGAGGTCAGGTCCAATTTTGAAAAAAGTTTGCCACCAGATAGCGTCGCAAAGAGGTCCTTCGCTCTCGGTAGCGGGTACTGGTCTTGGAGTGACACCCGATTGATGGTGGCCTTGTAATCACCACATATCCTGACCAACCCATCCGCCTTGAGCACCGGCACGATCGGGCTCGCCCAGTCACTGAATTCGACTGGCGAGATGATGCCTTCCCTCAGCAGGTGGTCCAATTCGCCTTCTATCTTTTCCCGCATCACGTACGGCACCACTCTGGCCTTGTGGTGTACTGGCCTGGCGTCCGGGTTTATGTGAATCACTACCTTGGCCCCCATGAAAGTGCCAATGCCGGGTTGAAATACTGTCAAATTTGTCCAGGATCAGTAAGCATGATACTCGCTCCACAGAGGAAATTGCATTGAGATCGCTTCATTTCCAGTTCATGACAGCAAGCCAACTCCTCCCCAGTAGTGCAGGACCGTCCCCTGGGACAATCCAGAGTGGCAGTCTGTTCTCCGAATCTTTGTGGGTCGCGACTGCCGTGGCACTGCCTAGCACCGGAATGATCTGCTTTGTGTAAGTCCGTAGCTGTGCGTCAATCGGCGATAATTTTGGCCTCCTGGCCTTGGATGCCCACAACTTTTCGAACTGTTTGATACCCATCAGGGACTGGCTGGCCCCCGTGTCTAACTCCATTGATACTGGGATGCCATTGAGGAGCACTTTCATCATTATCGGTGGCGTCCTGGTGTATGAACTGTATACGTGCTCCACATGAACTCGCTGAACTTCAGCTTCCAGCGATTTCCCCCAGCGTTCATTTCTGCAATTTCTGCAGGTATTTTGCTCACCTCTGCAAACTCCGGCTGAGTGTATGCCTCCACGCCTCCAGCATGAGCTGCGGTTTGAAACAAAAGGTCCCTTGCCAATCGATCGTCCCTGACTGCCCCTGTGATTGCCCTTGAATGCGCCATTAACAGGTGTTGATGGCCCCATTACTGGCCGCATTGTCCCTTGCAATGGCGTGAATCGCTGTTCAGCTTGCCATTGTCTCTGTCGAGCTCCCCCTCTGGGTTCGACTACATGTTGGGGCATGCCCGACTGCTCTTGTCTGCCTGGAGAACTGTGTGCTGCTTTAACAATGTTGAATCTCTGTCCCAACCATTCCTTAACACAGTACCTCTCGTCTGTTCTGCTAGTGGCCATGCTCGCGTGGTTTAAATCCCAGTTTCTTGTCGCCATTGATACGTCCTTACTATACAGTATAAATGCACACGAGGCCCATGCTTGAGAGAAGGTCAGTCTGTGACCTGTCCTTTATTCCTTGGAACTCAAGTGCAGGAAGTGGGTGGAGCTTCCCCTTTTATATCTGAAGGTCTAGGTTCGGAGTGTCTCCCACAAGTTCACCACCCAGTGGTCAGTGTTCTCATGGTGTACAACTTAGGTCAGATTATACATGGGTTACAATGCTGGTTGAATACATGACATCGACAACTCGTCATTGTGGAGGCTCTGCTTGCAGAGGCAAACTAAATGAGGTCAGTGCTGACTGCGGAATGCCTCCTGTACATTGTGCATGGCAGGGAGGCACGCAGGAGAAGGCGGTGCCGTCTCCAATGGCTCCAGAGACAGCGGGCAAGGGACGCAGCAGACATGGCTGCCGAACATGCAGAAGGCCATGGAGATGGTGACAGACCTCAACCAGGAGAGGTGGCCCAGGAAGGATCTGCCATCAGGAAGAGGGTCAGGTACGCTGACCCCCCACACTAGATAGTGGGTGAAATTGAGAGAAGGCAGGATGCACAGGAGGCAGATGTTTGCCAGCAGCTGGCTGCAGAGGGTGAGGAGCAGCAAGAGCAGGAAGGAGAAGCCAATGAGGCAGCTGCCATAGGAAGACGCGAGCATCGACGTGGGGGGAGAAGGCCCTATTGTGCAAGGGTCTACAGGCAGCTGTTCTCATACATGGACCTGACAGATGACCAATGTTTCCGTAGACTTTGATTCCGGAAGGACATCATGAGGGAGCTGTGCAATCTCCTGCAGCCAGACCTCCAGCCTCAAACAAGGCTGAGGGCAGCTCTGACCATCGCATCCAAGGTGACCATGGCACTCAATTTCTATGCCACTGGATCTTTCCAAGTTGCTACATCAGACATATCAAACATTTCGCAGTTTGCCGCACATAGCTCTATCCATCAAGTGACAGATGATCTCTATAAGCGGAGGAGGGACTACATCTCCTTCCTGATAAGCAGGAAGAAGCAGTTGGAGCGGCAGACTGAATTTGTGAGCAATGCGGGCTTCCCCAGGGTTCAGGGCGCCATAGACTGCACCCAGGTCACATTGAAGGCACCACAAAACAACCCCGAGATGTTCAGAAACCACAAGGGATTTCAGCTGGTGTGCAACCACCACCGCAAAATCATGGCAGTTGATGCCCGGTATCCTGGTAGCAGCCACGATGCTTTCATCCTGTGCCAGACTGCCCGGCGTGTTTGCTGGGCCAAACCAAGATTGCGGCTGGCTCCTTGGAGACAAGGGCTACCCACTGTGCACTTGGCTGCTGACTCCCCTTCGCAACCCCAGGACTGCTGCACAGCAAGCCTAAACTGGCTCTCATTCAGCCAACAGGTGCTTAACTGAGCAGTGCATCGGAATCCTTAAACAGATCGCTCTGGTGGAGTGTTGCAGTACTCACCTGAGTAGGTCTCCCTATTCATGGTCGTCTGCTGCATGCTTCACAACCTGGCAATCATGAGGGCACAATCATTGGAGGACGAGACAGCAGTATCACCTGAGGAGGAGGGCCAGGAGGAGGAGGCGCAGGTGCACGATGTGGAGGAGGAGGAGGAGGAGGAGACACAGGAGGAGGACCAGGATGTGGGTCACCGGCCACGCAGGACGCAGCATCACCATCCAAACCCTGCAAAGGAAGTGCACAACTATCTCATTGCTGCTCGTTTCCAATGAGTTCATGCCCACTTCACCCTTCATCTTGGCATCTCTATGGCCAACCCAATGAACCCTTTCACACATCATCGGCCACAGTGAAATGAGAGACTTGCACAGATATTACAACACAAAATAAAGATTTATTATACAAGAAAGAATGGTGCAAAAAAACATACACATAAACATTTATCACCTATGTGCATCTCCTTATAACCCCACTTACGCAAACCAATTCTCAAACTACACCACAGTGTCTCCCCTGTGGCTGCATCATGGGCCTGGGAAGGCTGCTGTGTTTCAGGTGTCGAACTTACAGATAGAGTACAAGAGGAAGCTTGTCGGAAACATAAAAAATGACTGCAAAAGCTTCTATAGATATGTGAAGAGAAAAAGATTAGTAGGGTGCTTGCAGTTGGATTCGGGTGAATTTATAATGGGGAGCAAAGAAATGGCAGACCAATTGAACAAGTACTTTGGTTCTGTCTTCACAAAAGAAGACACAAATAACCTTCCGGATGTACTAGGGGGCCGAAGGTCTAGTGAGGAGAAGGAACTGAAGGATACCCTTATTAGGCGGGAAATTGTGTTAGGGAAATTGACGGGATTGAAGGCCGATAAATCCCCAGGGTCTGATAGTCTACATCCCAGAGTACTTAAGGAAGTAGCCCTAGAAATATTGGTGCATTGGTGATCATTTTCCAACAGTCTATTGCCTGTGGATCAGTTCCTATGGACTGGAGGGTAGCTAATGTAACACCACTTTTTTAAATTATAGACCGGTTATAGTCTGACATCAGTAGTGGGGAAAATGTTGGAATCAATTATTAAGGATGAAAGAGTAGCACATTTGGAAAGCAGTGATAGGATTGATAAATCTTCTGGAAATTTTTGAGGATGTTAACTAGTAGAGTGGACAAGGGAGAACCAGTGGATGTGGTGTATTTGGACTTTCAAAAAGCTTTTGACAAGGTCCCACACAAGAGATTGGTGTGCAAAATCAAAGCACATGGTATTGGGGGTAATGTACTGACGTGGATCGAGAACTGGTTGGCAGACAGGAAGCAGAGAGTCGGGATTAACGGGTCCTCTTCAGAATGGCAGGCAGTGACTAGTGGAGTGTCGCAGGGCTCAGTGCTGGGACCCCAGCTCTTTACAATATATATTAATGATTTAGATGATGGAATTGAGTGTAATATCTCCAAGTTTGCAGATGACACTAAACTGGGTGGCGGTGTGAGCTGTGAGGAGGACGTTAAGAGGCTGCAGGGTGATTTGGACAGGTTAGGCGAGTGGGCAAATACATGGCAGATGCAGTATAATGTGGATAAATGTGAGGTTATCCATTTTGGGGGCAAAAACACGAAGGCAGAATATTATCTGAATGGCGGCAGATTAGGAAACGGGGAGGTGCAGCGAGACCTGGGTGTCATGATTCATCAGTCATTGAAAGTTGGCATGCAGGTACAGCAGGCGGTGAAGAAGGCAAATGGTATGTTGGCCTTCATAGCAAGGGGATTTGAGTATAGGAGCAGGGAAGTCTTACTGCAGTTGTACGGGGCCTTGGTGAGGCCTCACCTGGAATATTGTGTTCAGTTTTGGTCTCCTAATCTGAGGAAGGACATTCTTGCTATTGAGGGAGTGCAGCGAAGGTTCACCAGACTGTTTCCAGGGATGGCTGGACTGACATATGTGGAGAGACTGGATCAACTGGGCCTTTATACACTGGAGTTTAGAAGGATGAGAGGGGATCTCATAGAAATATATAAGATTCTGACGGGACTGGACAGGTTAGATGCGGGAAGAATGTTTCCGATGTTGGGGAAGTCCAGAACCAGGGTACACAGTCTTAGAATAAGGGGCAGGCCATTTCGGACTGAGATGAGGAGAAACTTCTTCACTCAGAGAGTTGTTAACCTGTGGAATTCCCTGCCGCAGAGAGTTGTTGATGCCAGTTCATTGGATATATTCAAGTGGGAGTTAGATATGGCCCTTGCGGCTAAAGGGATCAAGGGGTATGGACTGAAAGCAGGAAAGGGGTACTGAAGGAATGATCAGCCATGATCTTATTGAATGGTGGTGCAGGCTCGAAGTCCAGATGGCCTACTCCTGCACCTATTTTCTATGTTTCCAAGTTTATATATCCTTCTAAGATGCCCTCGACCAGCTCTGGCCCAGGAAGGACCAGCTGCAGACTGGGCTGCAGCCTCCTCGGTGCGATCAGTCAGCTCGGGTGATTCCATGCTTGGCGGCAATGGCGGAGTGAGAGGTCTCAGCTCAGGACTCCTGTGATCCTGAGAGAGCACATCAGGATCCTGGTCCGAGGAGCCTGTGCCAGTCCTCGGGGCAGCACCTCACCATTCTCAGAAACCTGCCAGAGCAAAGGTAGGTGGTGTGGCACGACACCGGAAGGTCCCCCGTGGACCGTGGTGGACTCTGTCGCGATGGCAAGTCAGATCTTGCGTGCCAAGGAGCTGAGACTGCATGAGAGCAGACACAGTCTCGATACCAACAGAGATGACAGCAGTAAGACGCTCCGTCGGCTGTTGCTCAAAGTGAATGAGAGCATTCTGAGCTTCCAGGGCAGCGGCCATCCTCTCTAGAGCAGCACTCAGACATTCGTTCCCTCACTCCTGTGCTATAATGGCAGCTGCCACATCGCCCACGACACGCGGCATCACAGCTGGATTCTCACGGTCACTCTGGAAGTCCACCATCGTCTGCACACTGGCAATGATGGGCTCCATGGTGTGCGCAAAGCTGTCCACAATGCAAGAGGTGGGTGGACTCCACCACCCTCCTGACCACTTGCAACAGGCTCTCGGGCACCCTTGCCATTGCCCCCAACATCTCATGAGCTTCATAGGCCCCGTGGAGCACAGCACAACACATCACAGAGATGGCTGACAAATACGAGACCCAAGATCCACCAAATTATGGATGGCTGGCTCCAGGAACCTGTGCTGGCAGAGGTAAATGTCGCTGAACCCAAGAGAGTAAAGTAAATGTGTAGATAACTGATCTGCTAGTCATTATACACAAACGTTGAGACAATAAAAAAAGACATGACCGGGTAAGTAACATGAGCTTTTAAGATAGCTTTTCGTCACTAGCGAAGAATCAAAGTTGCAGGACAAGGTGCTAACCTTGTTCTTTAATTAATATTTATCTAAATTAAGTATGTACCTGTTGGGTGTATAGATAATAGATTGTGGAGATTATCCATTGCAAAGTTTCTGAAAGTGCAATAGATCTCTTCAAAAGTTCCTGTGGTTTACTGTGTGTTAATTATAGCATTTCATGTTTGTGTGAATGGCTTACTGTCCTGGGGCCTGATGCTGATTAATGTGCAGTTTTCTTAAGTGAATGTAAAGTATGTAAACGGATGCCAATAGGTGTCTTCAAGACTGATAATTTTAATCCGATTTTATCCGGAGAGGGCTGCTAAACCTCAGTCCAGCACACTTCACATAGGATTAGATACAGTGACAGTGGTAATGGTGAATCTGTCAATTCTGTCCCTGTACAACACTGTATGATCAACAAAGTCAATTTCTGTCCTTTAAACCTGACAAGCTTGGGCACTGTTTGGCATGCCCTATGGAGGTTAGATGTTTTCCTGAAGGGAAAGAAATATTTGGACACTGGAGTCACCACACACCATTCTTGTAATCATGATTTATTTAAGAACAGCAAAGGTCACGGAGCAGTGTACCGCCGTCAACAGTCAGTAAAGGGTGCACAGGAGCGGCGAGAGACCATGGAGTGATGTGATAGGGGCCCAGGAGAGGCGAGGGCCCAGGGGCAGCATGGGCCAGCCCACACTGCGATATGTGTGCACACTGGGTTCATGCAACAGAGCTGGTCTCCAGTCGTCTTGGTTAACCCTTGCCCCTGGGTAAAGACCTAGCTCTATCAAGCCAGTGTGGTGGCTGGTGTGCAACGGCCACCCCACGTTAAAAAATCCACGCACAGGCATCTTCCACCCTTCAACGTGTAGTTCGGGATCTGGAATATTAGGTCCTTCATTGAAACACCTGTGAACTGATCCCTTTTTGGCGTGGAAGCAAATCATCCTCAATATGAGGGACCGCCTTTGATGATGATGATGACAGCATTGTTCATTCAGGGTCAATTGGAAGAGGGGGCTAAAGGGGCAGAGACAGAGCATTGCAGCTCTTGACGTATCTGAGTTAAAATACTATGACATCCAAGAGTAGCTTTGTATGTATTCCTGGTTTATGTTTAATAAATTGGGATTCATTATGTAGTAAGAATCTGTAATTTTAAAACTAGGGTGTAGTACTGTTTTGTTTGTTTATAGAAGACAGAAATAATGTTTTAAGGCCATCCTATTACCCTACTGGGGTTTATAGAATCTCAATGAGACTCTCAAAAATGTGCAATAGAGTTCTTTGCTGGGAAATTGGACATAGAGTTAAATGATCAGGTAGATGGACTTTCACCTGAAAAGCCAGACTTAAAGTCTCCAGTTTCTAGCATGAATCATGAAATGTCCTCTTTGAAGAAATACTGAAGGTATAATCATCTTTAAAGAAAAATATTTCATTTCAAAGAGACAGATTACAAATTGAAATAGAAAAACTGGCAAGCATTTAACACTTAACAGCCAAAATATTAACATTTTTAAATGCACCACTTTTACAAAAGAGGAAAATCACACAGTGGTTTAGCGTGTGCACATCCGCACATATAACACAGGGGGCAGCTGTGCTGAGTTTGCAATAAAAGGCATAAACTCTCGTTTTACTAGGCTGCAAGCAAAGGAAAAAATTGCACAGAGAGCTTGGGTTGAAGCATATTTGAATGGCGATCAGAAAATCCTGCATGGTAACATCTCTTAAAAAGCTGCAGCTTGCCAAAACAGGGAGAGTTGTGGTTGTGACAGAAGACTTGTCCTAATTGTGCACAGTGATATAGTGGAGATAAAGGCAACACTGCTGTCTTTGAGAATTAGGAGTTAGTGTTCCTGCTGCAGGAGATGTACCAAAGGAAGGCAGCCCTATTTAAGGCTGAGGGCAGTAGAAACACAGGTGTCAGATGGATGGAGGGAGATCACTGACCAAGTCAATGAGACCACTCAGTTCCTTTGTACCTGACTGGAACTGAGGGAGATGCTTGTTGGTATCAGGAGAAAACCATGCATGCTCCTCAGTATTTCGCACATATTTTGTGAGGCCCACCAATCATGGCACAAACCAAGTTGGGAACACTTGCTCCCTCTTGGAGGTACAATTTCAAACAATGTGCACAACCATTGCCCTTTTCCATACGCGTTTTTCCTGTTGCCTGAGCAGCATGGAGAAATGTTCTTGAAGATGGAAGTGGAACAGTTGAGGAACAGTAAACAGATACCAGGGCATCCAAGCTGACGTGTTTCTCTGTTGTTAGAAGATACTCAATGGTGTCAACACCTATGGATGCAGCAGATAATCCTGCTGTCCTAAGAGCAATCCAACTAGTGTTTATTCTCCTACAAATAATGTGTGTCACTGTGGAAGAACATAAGAAATAGGAGCAGGAGTAGGCCATTTGGCCCCTCGTTCCTGCTCCGCCATTCAATAAGATCACAGCTGACCTGATCTTGGCCTCAACTCAACTTCCCTGCCCGATCACTATAACCCTCAACGCCCTTATTGTTCAAACATCTGTCTATCTTCACCTTAAATATATTCAACAACCCACGCTCCACAACTCTCTGGAGTATTCCAAAGATTCACGACTCTCTGAGAGAAGAAATTCATCCTCATTTCGATTTTAAATGGGCGACCCCTTATTCTGAAACTATGCCCCCTATTTCTAGATTCCCCATGAGGTGAAACTTCCTCTCTGATTCTACCCTGTCAAGCCCCCGCAGAATCTTATCTGTTTCAATAAGATCGACTCTCATTTTTCTAAACTCCAATGAGTATAGGCCCAACCTGCTCAACCTTTTTTCATTAAGCCAACCCCTTCATCTCAGGAATCAACCTCGTGAATCTTCTCTGAACTGCCTCCAATGCAAGTATAGGTTGAACCTCCCTTATCCGAAATCCTTGGGACCTGGCCTGTTCCAGATAAGGGGTTTTTCTGGATGAGGGATGGTGACGTTAAATTGGATGGTACAGGTGCTGAGCAAGGGAATATTGGGCTGGCTGGCTTGGGGCTGGGAGTGCGGCAGAGAGACCATGGGGGGGAAGGGGCGGGGGCAGTGGATCGCAGGGCCAGGTCAGCGATTGCGCGATTCGGCAGCGAGGAAGGACTTCAATTTGTTCATGTCGGAGTTCTGCGCATGCGCCACCCAATGGCCGGGAATGGTTCTGGATGAGGTGTGGTTCTGGATAAGGGCATTCTGGATAAGGGAGGTTCAATCTGCATTTCCCTCCTTAAATAAGGAGACCAAAACTGTACACAGTACTCCAGGTGTGGTTTCACCAATGTCCTGTACAGTTATAGCAGAACTTCTCTACTTTTATAAGCCATCCTCCTTGCAATTAAGGCCTTCCTAATTACTTGCTGTACCTGCATGCTAACTTTTTGTGTTTCATGTACAAGGACCCCCAGATTCCTCTGTACCGCAGCATTTTGCAATCTCTCCCCATTTAAATAATAATTTGCTTTATTGTTTTTCCTATCAGAGTGGATAACCTCACATTTTCCCACATTATACTCCATCTGCCACCTTACTGCCCACTTACTTAGTCTATCTATATCCCTTTGCAGATTCTTTGCATCCTTCTCACCTATGCTTTCCCACCTATCTTTGTATCATCAGCAAATTTGGCTACATTACACTCGGTCCCTTCATCCAAGTCATTAATATAGATTGTAAATAGTTGAGGTCCCATCACTGATCCCTGTGGCGCCCCATTAGTTACAGTTTGCCAAGCTGAAAATTACCCATTTATCCCGACTCTCTGTTTGCTATTAGTTGGCCAATCCTCTATCCATGTACTATACACTGTGGAATGTCACTTCTTAGGCCAGAATTTGCTGTCACAGGATATCTATCAGCATCATCTGTTAGTTAGACTTGCCCCTGCACCCTTCAGCTCAAAATATTTCTGCCCGCAAAGTTGCTGAAAGTGCTGATAATGTCACAGTGAGGGAAACAGCGCATCAGGGACCTGAGTGAATAGCGCAACCAACAGGGTTAACCAATCAGATTGAAGGATTGGATAAACAAAGGAAGTAATGAGAAGGTGGGTGAATTAAAGGGGCTGCATTCAATGTCAAATCAGATTCGGAAAGAGAAATAAAAAAAGAGAGGGAAAAAAAGATTGGATTGAGAGTGAGAGAAAAAAGCGACAGAAAGGAAAAGAAACAAAAAATTTAATTTTAAAATTTGACATTTTTAAAATTTCCCAGGAAAATTCAAAACCTGAAAGATTGACACTCCACACTTGTAATAATTAATTTTCAGTGCCAAAGAGCTTGATTGGCAGTAATTAACACTTATCATGTTGTTAAAAAGGTATTTATGCTTGTAATGCCGAGACTTAACTTTCTGTGCCGTGTTTAATTGGCTACTAATGAGAAAATACAGCAAGATCTGAAAAAACAGAAAGGCTAAGGGTGAGATGCCATTTTCGCAAAACTAAAGGGGGAGTGGCGCAACTCGGGCAGTAATTTTTGGATATTCACATTTAACCGTGCATCTGCTCCTCGCCTGAACTTGCTGTATCATTTAGCCATAAATAATGATGAATGCCATTAGCCTTACCATTATTTTGACATCAAATTTTAGACCAATGAATGTATCAGGTGCTTCCTGGATAACGGCCACTGACATGTCTCAGCAGATTGCAAAACTGCAAATGTAATGCCCCTATTTAAAAAAGGAGGCAGACAAAAAGCAGGAAACTATAGACCAGTTAGCCTAACATCTGTGCTTGGGAAAATGTTGGAGTCCATTGTTAAAGAAGCAGTAGCAGGACATTTGGAAAAGCATAATTCGGTCAGGCAGAGTTAGCATGGATTTATGAAGGGGAAGTCATGTTTGACAAATTTGCTGGAATACTTTGAGGATGTAACGAAGAGGGTGGATAAAGGGGAACCAATGGATGTGGTGTATTTGGACTTCCAGAAGCCATTTGACAAGGTGCCACATAAAAGGTTACTGCACAAGATAAAAGTTCACAGAGTTGGGGGTAATATATTAGCATGGATAGAGGATTGGCTAACTAACAGAAAAGAGAGAGTCAGGATAAATGGTTCATTCTTGGGTTGGCAATCAGAAACTAGTGGGGTGCCGCAGGGATCAGTGCTGGGACCCCCAATTATTTACAGTCTATATTAACGACTTGGAAGAAGGGACTGAGTGTAAAGTAGCCAAGTTTGCTGACGATACAAAGCTGGGAGGAAAAACAATGTGTGAGGAGGACACAAAAAATCTGCAAAAGGACATAGACAGGCTAAGTGAGTGGGCAAAAATTTGCAGATGGAGTAAAATGTTGGAAAGTGTGAGGTCATGCATTTGGGCAGAAAAAAAATCAAAGAGCAAGTTATTATTTAAATGGAGAAAGATTGCAAAGTGCTGCAGTACAGCACGACCTGGGGGTATTTATGCATGAAACACAAAAGGTTAGTATGCAGGTACAGCAAGTGATCAGGAAGGCCAATGGAATCTTGGACTTCATTGCAAAGGGGGTGGAGTATAAAAGCAGGGAAGTCTTGCTACAGTTAAACAGGGTATTGGTGAGACCACACCTGGAATACTGCATGCAGTTTTGGTTGCCATATTTATGAAAGGATATACTTGCTTTGGAGACAGTTCAGAGAAGGTTCACTAGGTTGATTCTGGAGATGAGGGGATTGACTTATGAGGAGAGGTTGAGTAGGTTGGGCCTCTACTCATTGGAATTCAGAAGCTTGAGAGGTGATCTTATCGAAACGTATAAGATTATGAGGGGGCTTGACAAGGTGGATGCAGAGAGGATGTTTCCACTGATGGGGGAGACTAGAACTAGGGGACATAATCTTAGAATAAGGGGCCACCCATTTAAAACTGAGATGAGGAGAAATTTCTTCTCTGAGGGTTGTAAATCTGTGGAATTCGCTGCCTCAGAGAGCTGTGGAAGCTGAGACATTGAATAAATTTAAGACAGAAATAGACAGTTTCTTAACCGATAAGGGGATAAGGGGTTAGGGGGAGTGGGTAGGGAAGTGGACCTGCGTCCATGATCGGATCAGCCATGATCGTATTAAATGGCGGAGCAGGCACGAGGGTACGTATGGCCTACTCATGCTCCTATTTCTTATGTGTTATGTTCTTATGACATGCATATTGAGGTTTCTGCCATCAGATATGTTCCTATATTAGCAAAGTACTTGATGATATGCACCTGAGAGCTCAGTGGGTCAATGTACTGCATGGTGTGGTATTGATCCATAGAAACCGGTAAAGGCCCAGGCTCTGATCACTGGTCTGTGCCGAGTTCAACAGGGCATTCTTGGAGTGGGGTTGCTACAATTAGCCTCAATGATGCAACAATAAGGAGGGAATAATCACTCAGGCTCTTGCTCTTAATCATGTTCCACAGACTGATACTGGAATGTGCAAATGCATTAAGATCTGGTGAGGCTAGAATTATGCTCCCCTGTGGCTCCACCCCCATCCCCCAATGTCAAGACGTCTGCTGACAAGTTTTTAGATGAGTCCATGGGGTGGGGGTGTCACTAATACTGAATGGGGTTGCCCTTCATGATTATGAAGGGGACTGACAAAAATATATTCAGATAAAAGGTAACCATGGTAAATGGCTCAAATACTGGGACACAAGTTAAAAGTTAGTAAGTTAGGAGTAAGAAGAGAAGCCAGACAGAATTTCATTTTAGCCAGAAGATACTAATGTTGTAAGATGACATTATAGAAAGAAAGCCATTGAATCAGACAATATAAGATTCAAGAGACCACTAGATGTGTTTCTTGGGAATAAAGGACTGACAGATATGGTGAGAAGACGATTTGGTAGGGCACATCTGTGAAAAAGGCGCAGGCTTGTTTGGATCTAATAGCCTTCTCCTGCTTTGATATATCCACGTTTCCTACATGACAACAGTAATACGTTTCAAAAGTAAAGCTGTAAAGCGCTTTGGGACATCCAGTGGTCGTGAAAGGCGCTATATAAATGCAAGTCTTTCTGTTCTTTCTTTTATATATTCTTAAATAATTCTGGGAGCCTCTTTATTTCTTACTGTGCCATTATCTTCATTCTAACATTGTTGGCAATAGACTGCAAGTTCTAACAGCCAACTGGGTAGCTCACTGAAATTGGTGCCGTTACTGCAGAAAACAGTTGAGAAGAGTTTACTTAGTAGAGCAACTAAAATATTGACAGTTTGCCTCAGTTGGTTGCACATTTGTCTCTGAGTCATTTGAAGAAGAGCAGAGGGTTCTCCTGGTCTCCTGGACAATCGTTCTTCCTTCAACCAAACATTACCAAAAACAGATAAACTGAAAAGGTCTTAATGCCTCTTTGCTGTTATCTAAAGATTCTGAAACTCTTCAATAGTTCTGGAAGGCTGTTTAGTAAATTGAAATGTTTCACATAAACAAACAGAGCCTCAGTTTTAACATCTCATCTGAAGGACAGGTCCCTCGGTATTATACTGAAGTGTCAACCTAGATAATGGCCGGAAATGTCCTTGGAGCTGCTACTGCTCCACTGCCGTAACTTTACCGGAATTGCGGTGAAAACCTCATTACTGCGCATAAACGGGATTTCTATTGAAGTTCATCATCATCATAGGCGGTCCCTGGAATGAGGATGACTTGCTTCCACGAGTTCACAGGTGTTTCGATGAAGGACCCAATGTGCCAGTCCTGAACTCCAATTGAGGTGTGGAAGATGCCTGTGCGTGAATTTTTTTAACATGTGGTGACCGTTGCACACCAGCCACCACACGGGCTTGACAGAGTTAGGTCTTGGTCCAGTGGCAAGGATTAACCAAGACAACTGGAGACCTGCTCTGCTGCATAGACCGAGCGCACACATATCGCAATGTGGGCTGGCCCATGCTGCCCCTGGGCTCTCGGCTCTTCTGGGCCCCGTACTCTCATCTGTCGCACCTCCGCCACGATCTCTCACCGCTCCTCCGCCATAAACATTCACCGCATCTCACCACAAACACTTGCTGCTCATCCACCCCGACCTTCCCACTCCTCCGTACCTGGGCCCCGCCGATGTTCCTGCCCATGCTCCAAAACGGCAACCAGTGTTTTGATGGCGTCACCCAGTCACCCATCTCAAAATCGTCGCAAACTTGGAGCAGCTCGCGCTGGAGGTTGAAGTGGTACGCTCCAGCTCTTTTATAGTCCGACTTGCGGAGCTGTTCTCTCACAGGTCGGGGGGCCATGTACTTGTCCTAGGACACCTACAGCTCTCTGACCACCAACATTTAACAGTTTCTCATCATATAAAAGATATTTTGTTTTGCTATTCATTCTTACAAATTGAATAACTTCACATTTCCCACATTATACTCCATCTGCCACCTTATTGCCCACACACTTAACCTCTCTATATCACTTTGCAATAAAGACAGAAAATATTGGAAATACTCAGCAGGTCAGGCAGCATCTGTGGAGGGAGAAACAGAGTTAACGTTTCAGGTCGATGACCTGTCATCAGAAAAGCAGAATATTTTTTAAATGGTTAGAAACTATTAAATGTTGGTGTTCAGAGAGATTGAGTGTCCTTGTGCAAGAAACACAGAAAGTTAGCATCCATAGTATTTTGCTTTTGTATATCCCTTTGTAGACCCATGGTGGTCTCCTCACAGCTTACTGTCCCAACTAGCTTTATATCATCCCTAAACCTGGATACATTACGCTCAGTCTCTTCATCTAAGTCATTAATATA
The DNA here is from genome assembly GCF_044704955.1 of Pristiophorus japonicus. Classification (NCBI taxonomy): domain Eukaryota; kingdom Metazoa; phylum Chordata; class Chondrichthyes; family Pristiophoridae; genus Pristiophorus; species Pristiophorus japonicus. Next base: position 71,591,925 of record NC_091977.1, on the reverse strand, counting down.
GATTGTAAATAGCTGAGGGACCAGCACCGATCCCTGTCGCATCCCACTAGTTACAGCCTGCCAACCGAAAAATGACCCTTTTATCCCCACTGTTTTTTGTCCATTAACCAATCCTTTGTCCATGCGAATATATTACCCCCAATCCCATGAGACCTGATCTTGCGTAACAACCTTTTACATGGCACCTTATCGAAAGTGTTTTGGAAATCCAAATGTACCACATCCACTGGTTCCCCTTTATCCATCCTCAAAAATGTGTCAAACACAATTTCTCTTTCATGAAACCATGTTCACTCTGCCTATCATATCATGATTTTCTAAGTGCCCTGTTACCACTTCCTTACTGATGGATTCCAATATTTTCCCTGGCAACTGATATCAGGCTAACTGGTTTGTACTTTCCTGTTTTCCATCTCCTACCTTTCTTGAATAGCGGTGTTACGTTTGCTATCTTCCAATCCGCTGGGACTGTTCTCGAGTCCAGTGATACAGTGAGACCAGGAGTGTGCAGTGATAGTGAGACCAGGAGTGTCCTGTGATGCAGTGAGACCAGGACTATCCAGTGAGACCAGGAGTGTCCAGTGAGACCAGGACTGTCCAGTGACACAGAGAGACCAGGACTGTCCAGTGAGACCAGGACTGTCCAGTGATAAAGAGACCAGGAGTGTGCAGTGATACAGAGAGACCAGGAGTGTCTAGTGATGCAGTGAGACCAGGACTATCCAGTGAGACCAGGAGTGTCCAGTGATACCAGGACTGTCCAATGATACAGTGAGACCAGGACTGTCCAGTGATACAGAGAGACCAGGACTGTCCAGTGATACAGAGAGACCAGGACTGTCCAGTGAGACCAGGACTGTCCAGTGATACAGAGAGACCAGGAGTGTGCAGTGATAGTGAGACCAGGAGTGTCCAGTGAGACCAGGACTGTCCAGTGATACAGAGAGACCAGGACTGTCCAATGATACAGAGAGACCAGGACTGTCCAGTGAGACCAGGACTGTCCAGTGATACAGAGAGACCAGGACTGTCCAGTGATACAGAGAGACCAGGACTGTCCAATGATAGAAAGAGACCAGGACTGTCCAGTGATACCAGGACTGTCCAATGATACAGTGAGACCAGGATTGTCCAGTGAGACAGGACTGTCCAGTGATACAGAGAGACCAGGACTGTCCAGTGATACAGTGTGACCAGGACTATCCAGTGAGACCAGGAGTGTCCAGTGATACCAGGACTGTCCAATGATACAGTGAGACCAGGACTGTCCAGTGATACAGAGAGACCAGGACTGCCCAGTGATACAGTGAGACCAGGAGTGTCCAGTGATAGTGAGACCAGGAGTGTCCAGTGATACAGAGAGACCAGGACTGTCCAGTGATACAGAGAGACCAGGACTCTCCAGTGATACAGTGAGACCAGGACTGTCTAATGATACAGAGAGACCAGGACTGTCCAATGATACAGAGAGACCAGGACTGTCCAGTGATACAGAGAGACCAGGACTGTCCAGTGATACAGAGAGACCAGGACTGTCCAGTGATACAGTGAGACCAGGACTGTCCAATGATACAGAGAGACCAGGACTGTCCAGTGATACAGTGAGACCAGGACTGTCCAATGATACAGTGAGACCAGGACTGTCCAGTGTTAGAGAGACCAGGACTGTCCAGTGATACAGAGAGACCAGGACTGTCCAGTGATACAGAGAGACCAGGACTGTCCAGTGATACAGTGAGACCAGGACTGTCCAATGATACAGAGAGACCAGGACTGTCCAATGATACAGTGAGACCAGGACTGTCCAGTGATACAGAGAGACCAGGACTGTCCAATGATACAGAGAGACCAGGACTGTCCAATGATACAGTGAGACCAGGACTGTCCAGTGTTAGAGAGACCAGGACTGTCCAGTGATACAGTGAGACCAGGACTGTCCAGTGATACAGAGAGACCAGGACTGTCCAATGATACAGAGAGACCAGGACTGTCCAGTGATACAGAGAGACCAGGACTGTCCAGTGATACAGTGAGACCAGGACTGTCCAATGATACAGAGAGACCAGGACTGTCCAATGATACAGAGAGACCAGGACTGTCCAATGATACAGAGAGACCAGGACTGTCCAATGATACAGTGAGACCAGGACTGTCCAGTGATACAGAGAGACCAGGACTGTCCAGTGATACAGTGAGACCAGGACTGTCCAGTGATACAGAGAGACCAGGACTGTCCAGTGATACAGTGAGACCAGGACTGTCTAATGATACAGAGAGACCAGGACTGTCCAATGATACAGAGAGACCAGGACTGTCCAATGATACAGAGAGACCAGGACTGTCCAATGATACAGTGAGACCAGGACTGTCCAGTGATACAGAGAGACCAGGACTGTCCAGTGATACAGTGAGACCAGGACTGTCCAATGATACAGAGAGACCAGGACTGTCCAATGATACAGTGAGACCAGGACTGTCCAGTGATACAGAGAGACCAGGACTGTCCAATGATACAGAGAGACCAGGACTGTCCAGTGATACAGAGAGACCAGGACTGTCCAATGATACAGAGAGACCAGGACTGTCCAATGATACAGTGAGACCAGGACTGTCCAGTGTTAGAGAGACCAGGACTGTCCAGTGATACAGTGAGACCAGGACTGTCCAGTGATACAGAGAGACCAGGACTGTCCAATGATACAGAGAGACCAGGACTGTCCAATGATACAGTGAGACCAGGACTGTCCAATGATACAGAGAGACCAGGACTGTCCAATGATACAGTGAGACCAGGACTGTCCAATGATACAGAGAGACCAGGACTGTCCAGTGATAGAAAGACCAGGACTGTCCAGTGATACAGTGAGACCAGGACTGTCCAGTGATACAGAGAGACCAGGACTGTCCCGTGATAGAAAGACCAGGACTGTCCAGTGATACAGAGAGACCAGGACTGTCCAGTGATACAGTGGGTAAGTGGAGTTGAAGTTGAAGATCAGCCATGATCTTATTGAATGGCAGAGCAGGCTGGAGGGACTGTATGACCTACACCTGCAGTTACTTCTTATGTTCTTTAAGGGCGTATATGCATGGTTACATTAAATTTGTGTACTGCTAAAACTGTTTTACACATCATTGGTCTGATATGTGTAAAATGTCACTTCAAAGACATTATTATGATGCAAATACATTTTGATTCAAAGTGGAAACCAGTTAGCACAGAGCTCAAACCAGCCAGGCCAAGCTAAAGTGCTTGGTTACATATGTAAATGAATTGGGTGGATTTCAGGAAAGTCACCACATTAACTTGATAAAGCTGTCTCAACCCTGGAAGGCACTTTTTTGTTTTCCTGTCCCTCAGTTTAAGCTTCAAAGGGCATGAGAGGTATATTGCAGGCAGTGTGTTCCCAGAAGTTATCACTAGGCCAATATCCCCAGTGTTGAAGCACTGACCACACTCGATCAGCTCCGTTGGGCGGGCCACATTGTTCGCATGCCAGACAAAGCAAGTGCTCCACTCGGAACTCCCCCATGGCAAACGAGCCAAAGGTGGACAGAGGAAACGCTACAAGGCCAGCAGCAGCAGTTCAGGAGCGGCAGTTGGGAGCGAGAGGTCGAGGATCAAGGCCTATAAAAGGCCAGCAGCAGCAGTTCAGGAGCGGCAGTCGGGAGCGAGAGGTCGAGGATCGAGGCCTATAAAAGGCCAGTAGCAGCAGTTCGGGAGCGGCAGTCGGGAGCGGGAGGTCGAGGATCGAGGCCTATAAAAGGCCAGCTGCAGCAGTTCGGGAGCGGCAGTCGGGAGCGAGAGGTCGAGGATCGAGGCCTATAAAAGGCCAGCTGCAGCAGTTCGGGAGCGGCAGCTGGTGCAGGGACAAAAGTAAACAAAGAAGTAAAAAGAAATCCAAGTGTGACGTCACAGCCAAGCGGGTAAGTGATTGGCTGGTGGAGTGGTGAGTATTTTATCTTTTTCTTTTTCTTTGTCTTTTCTTATCAATAAGAAAGCTTTGGCATTGTTGCCAAATTAAGTTAATTTAAGGGTTAAGTCATGGCAGGAGAGCCCAGACCCATACCATGCTGCTCCTGTGCTATGTTGGAAATCAGGGACACTTCCATTGTCCCTGACTACTATGTGTGCGGGAAGTGTGTCCAGCTGCAGCTCCTGTCAGACCGCATTGCGGCACTGGAGCTGCGCATAGATTCACTCTGGAGAATCCGCTATGCTGAGGATGTCGTGAATAGCATGTTTAATGAGTTAGTCACACCACAGGTAAAGGTTACAAAGACAGATAGGGAATAGGTGACCATCAGGCAGAGCAGGAGTAGAAAGGTAGTACAGGAGTCCCCTCCAAAACAGATATACTGCTTTGGATACAGTTGGGGGAGGTGGTTCATCAGGGGAAGGCAACAGCAGCCAAGTTCATGGCACCATGGGTGGCTCTGCTGCACAGGAGGGCAGTAAAAAGAGTGGGAGAGCTATAGTGGTAGTGGATTCTATTGTAAGGGGAATAGATAGGCGTTTCTGTGGCCACAATCGAGACTCCAGGATGGTATGTTGTCTCACTGGGGCAAAGGTTAAGGATGTCTTGGAGCAGTTGCAGGGCATTCTGGAGGAGGAGGGTGAACAGCCAGTTGTCGTGGTGCAGATAGGTACCAACAATATAGGTAAAAAATGGGATGAGGTCCGACAGGACGAATTTAGGGAGCTAGGAGTTAAATTAAAAAGTAGGACATCAAAGGTAGTAATCTCAGGATTGCTACCAGTGCCACGTGCTAGTCACAGTAGAAATAGCAGGATAGTTAAGATGAATACATGGCTTGAGGAATGGTGCAAGAGGGAGGGATTCAAATTCCTGGGACATTGGAACCGGTTCTGGGGGAGGTGGGACCAGTACAAACCGGACGCTCTGCATCTGGGCAGGACCGAAACCGATGTCCTAGGGGGAGTATTTGCTGGTGCTGTTGGGGAGGATTTAAATGAATATGGCAGGGGGATGGGAATCTATGCAGGGAGACAGAGGGAAGTAAAATGGGGTCAGAAGCAAAAGGTAGAAAGGAGATAAGTAAAATTGGAGGGCAGAGAAATCAAAGGCAAAAGTCAAAAAGGGCCACATTACAACATAATTCTAAAAGGGCAAAGAGTGTTTAAAAAAACAAGCCTGTAGGCTCTGTGTCTCAATGCGAGGAGCATTCGTAATAAGGTGGATGAATTAACTGCGCAGACAGCTGTTAACGAATATGATGTAATTGGGATAACGGAGACATGGCTCCAGGGTGACCAAGGCTGGGAACTCAACATCCAGGGGTATTCAATATTCAGGAAGAACAGACAGAAAGGCAAAGGAGGTGGGGTAGCGTTGCTGGTTAAAGAGGAGATTAACGCAATAGGAAGGAAGGACATTAGCTTGGATGATATGGAATCTGTATGGGGTAGAGCTGCGGAACACCAAAGGGCAGAAAACGCTAGTGGGAGTTGTGTACAGACCACCAAACAGTAGTAGTGAGGTTGGAAACGGCATCAAACAGGAAATTAGGGATGTGTGCAATAAAAGTACAGCAGTTATCATGGGTGACGTTAATCTTCATATAGATTGGGCTAAGCAAACTGGTAGCAATACAGTGAAGGAGGATTTCCTGGAGTGGATAAGGGATGGTTTTCTAGACCAATATGTCGAGGATCCAACTAGAGAGCTGGCCATCCTAGACTGGGTGTTGTGTAATGAGAGAGGATTAATTAGCAATCTTGTTGTGCGAGGCCCCTTAGCGAAGAGTGACCATAATATGGTGGAATTCTTCATTAAGATGGAGAGTGACACAGTTAATTCAGAGACTAGGGTCCTGAACTTAAAGAAAGGTAACTCCGATGGTATGAGACATGAATTGGCTAGAATAGACTGGCGAATGATACTTAAAGGGTTGATGGTGGATAGGCAATGGCAAACATTTAAAGATCACATGGATGAACTTCAACAATTGTACACCCCTGTCTGGCGTAAAAATAAAACGGGGAAGGTGGCTCAACCATGGCTAACAAGGGAAATTAGGGATAGTGTTAAATCCAAGGAAGAGGCATATAAATTGGCCAGAAAAAGCAGCAAACCTGAGAACTGGGAGAAATTTTGAATTCAGCAGAGAACAAAGGGTTTAAGTAGGAGGGGGAAAATAGAGTATGAGATTAAGCTTTCAGGGAACATAAAAACGGACTGAAAAAGCTTCTATAGATATAGAAATTAGCTGCAGGAGCAGGCCATTCAGCCCTTCGAGCCTGCACCACCATTCAATAAGATCATGGCTGATCATTCCACCTCAGTACCCCTTTCCTGCTTTCTCTCCATACCCCTTGATCCCTTTGGCCGTAAGGGCCATATCTAACTCCCTTTTGAATATATTGAACGAACTGGCCTCAACAACTTTCTGTGGTAGAGAATTCCACAGGTTATCCAGTCTAAGTGAAGAAGTTTCTCCTCATCTCGAAACTAAATGACTTACCCCTTATTCGTAGACTGTGACCCCTGGTTCTGGAACACCCCAGCAATGGGACCATTCTTCCTGCCTCTAACCTGTCCAATCCTGTCAGAATTTTATATGTTTCTATGAGATCCCCTCTCATTCTTCTAAACTCCAGTGGATACAAGCCCAATTAATCCTATCTCCTCATATGGCACTCCTGCCATTCCGGGAATCAATCTGGTGAACCTTCGCTGTACTCCCTCAATAGCAAGAACGTCCTTCCTCAGATTAGGGGACCAAAACTGAACACAATATTCCAGGTGTGGCCTCACAAAGGCTCTGTACAACTGCAGTAAGACCTCCCTGCTCCTATACTCAAATCCTCTAGCTATGATGGCCAATATACCATTTGCCTTCTTCACCGCCTGCTGTACCTGCATGCCAAACTTCACTGACTGATGTACCATGACACCCAGGTCTCGTTGCACCTCCCCTTTTCCTAATCTGTCACCATTCAGATAATATTCTGTCTTCCTGTTTTTGCCACCAAAGTGGATAACCTCATGTTTATCCACATTATACTGCATCTGCCATGCATTTGCCCACTCACCTAACCTGTCCAAGTCACCCTGCAGCCTCTTAGCGTCCTCCTCACAGCTCACACCGCCACCCAGTTTAGTATCATCTGCAAACTTGGAGATATTACATTCAATTCCTTCATCTAAATCGTTAATGTATATTGTAAAGAGCTGGGGTCCCAGCACTGAGCCCTGCGGCACCTCACGAGTCACTGCCTGCCATTCTGAAAAGGACCCGTTTATTCTGACTCTCTGCTTCCAGTCTGCCAACCAATTCTCTATCCACGTCAATACATTACCCCCAATACCATGTGCTTTAATTTTTCACACTAATTTCTTGTGTGGGACCTTGTCAAAAACCTTTTGAAAGTCCAAATACACCACATCCACTGGTTCTCCCTTTTCCACTCTACTACTTACATGCTCAAAAAATTCTAGAAGATTTGTCAAGCATGATTTCCCCTTCATAAATCCATGCTGACTTGGACCGATCCTGTCACTGCTTTCCAAATGCGCTGCTATTTCATCTTTAATAATTGATTCCAACATTTTCCCCACCACCGATGTCAGGCTAACCGGTCTATAATTACCCGTTTTCTGTCTCCCTCCTTTGTTAAAAAGTAGTGTTACATTAGCTACCCTCCAGTCCATAGGAACTGATCCAGAGTCAATAGAATGTTGGAAAATGATCACCAATGCATCCACTATTTCTAGGGCCACTTCCTTAAGTACTCTGGGATGCAGCCTATCAGGCCCCAGGGATTTATTGGCCTTCAATCCCATCAATTTCCCAAACACAATTTCCTGACTAATAAGGATTTCCTTCAGTTCCTCCTTCTCGCTAGACCCTCGAACCCCTAGTATTTCCGGAAGGTTATTTGTGTCTTCCTTAGTGAAGACAGATCCAAAGTATTTGTTCAATTGGTCTGCCATTTCCTTGTTCCCCATTATAAATTCATGTGAAGATATGTGAAGAGAAAAAGATTAGTGAAGACAACTGGAATTTAGAAGAATGAGAGGGGATCTCATAGAAACATATAAAATTCTGACGGGATTGGACAAGTTAGATGCAGGAAGAATGTTCCCGATGCTGGGGAAGTCCAGAACCAGGGGTCACAGTCTAAGGATGAGGGGTAAATCAGTTAGGACTAAGATGAGAAGAAACTTCTTCACTCAGAGAATTATGAACCTGTGGAATTCTCTACCACAGAAAGTTGTTGAGACCAGTTAGTTAGATATATTCAAAAGGGAGGGAGATGTGGCCCTTATGGCTAAAGGGATCAAGGGGTATAGAGAAAAAGCAGGAATGGGGTACTGAAGTTGCATGATCAGCCATAATCATATTGAATGGTGGTGCAGGCTCGAAGGGCCGAATGGACTACTCCTGCATCTGTTTCTATGTCCCTTGCAGTCAGAATCAAGTGAATTTATAATGGGGAATAAGGAAATGGCAGACCAATTGAACAAATACTTTGGTTCTGTCTTCACTAAGAAAGGCACAAATAACCTTCCGGAAATACTAGGGGACCGAGGGTCTAGCGAGAAGGAGGAACTGAAGGAAATCCTTATTAGTCAGGAAACTGTGTTGGGGAAATTGATGGGATTGAAGGCCGATAAATCCCCAGGAGCTGATAGTCTGCATTCCAGAGTACTTAAGGAAGTGGCCCTAGAAATAGTGGATGCATTAGTGGTCATTTTCCAACATTCTAAAGACTCTGGATCAGTTCCTATGGATTGGAGGGTAGCTAATGTAACCCTACTTTTTAAAAAAGGAGGGAGAGAAAACAGGGAATTTATAGACCGGTTAGCCTGACATCGGTAGTGGGGAAAATTATGTAATAGCAGCGCATTTGGAAAGCAGTGACAGGATCATACCAAGTCAGTGTGGATTTATGAAAGGGAAATCATGCTTGACAAATCTTCTGGAATTTTTTGAGGATGTAACTAATAGAATGGACAAGGGAGAACCAGTACATGTGGTGTATTTGGACTTTCAATAGGCTTTTGACAAGGTCCCACACAAAAGAGATTAGTGTGAAAAATTAAAGCACATGGTATTGGGGGTAATGTACTGACGTGGATAGAGAACTGGTTGGCAGACAGGAAGCAGAGAGTTGGGATAAACGGGTCCTTTTCAGAATGGCAGGCAGTGACTAGTGGGGAACCGCAAGGTTCAGTGCTGGGACCCCAGCTATTTACAATATACATTCATGATTTAGACAAAGGAATTGAATGTAATATCTCCAAGTTGGCAGATGACACTAAGCTGGGTGGCATTGTGGGCTGTGAGGAGAATGCCAAGAGGTTGCAAGGTGACTTGGACAGGTTAGTTGAGTGGGAAAATGCATGGCAGAAGCAGTATAATGTAGATAAATATGAGGTTATCCACTTTGGTGGCAAAAACAGGAAGGCAGAATATTATCTGAATGGTGATAGATTAGGAAAAGGGGAGGTGCAATGAGACCTAGGTGTCATGGTGCATCAGTCATTGAAAGTTGGCATGCAGGTATAGCAGACGGTGAAGAAGGCAAATGGATTGTTGGCCTTCATAACGACAGGATTTGAGTATAGGAGCAGGGAGGTCTTACTGCAGTTGTACAGGGTCTTGGTGAGGCCACACCTTGAATATTGTATGCAGTTTTGGTCTCCTAATCTGAGGAAGGACACTCTTGCTATTGAGGGAGTGCACTGAAGGTTCACCAGACTGATTCACGGGATGGCAGGACTGACATATGAAGAAAGACTGGATCGACTAGGCTTATATTCAGAATTTAGAAGAATGAGAGCGGATCTCATAAAAACATATAAAATTCTGACGGGATTGGACAGGTTAGATGCAGGAAGAACGTTCCCGACATTGGGGAAGTCCAGAACCAGGGGTCACAGTCTAAGGATAACGGGTAAGCCATTTAGGACCGAGATGAGGAGAAACCTCTTCACTCAGAGAATTGTGAACCAGTGGAATTCTCTACCACGGAAAGTTGTTGAGGCCAGTTCGTTAGATATATTCAAGAGGGAGTTAGATGTGGCCCTTACGGCTAAAGGGATCAAGGGGTACAGAGAGAAAGCAGGAAGAGGGTACTGAAGTTGCATGATCAGCCATGATCATATTGAATGGTGGTGCAGGCTCGAAGGGCTGAATGGCCTACTCCTGCACCTATTTTCTATGTTTCTATGTTTCTAAGGACACCCCCATAGCCTCCCTGACAAAGTGCACATTGAAGTTACAGCAGCAGCAACAGCTGCAAGGAAATTTCCAGCCTGTGTGTCAAAGCCTGGAGTGAGTCTTTAAGCCACGACCTTTCGACTCAGATGCGCATGCTACCGATTGAGCGAAATACAAGTTATTTCCTATCTTTCAGTTATGCCACATTACAAGCCAGTGCATGTCTCAAAGGCTACACTCAGCAATCAACAATAGCGTCCCAAAGAGTAGACAAATTGGGTGAGGATGCCAGCCCAAATGGAAAACCTATAACCCAGATCATTCTACTATCTTCCCTGCTTTCCTTTTCATTACTCTTATGTTATGTATCCTTTACCAGCAATCCCACTACTCTGCCTGGGTAAATAGGTCCCATTTTGTAAAACTCTCTGATTTGCAGATGCTTCTGTTGTTAATCTCTTGCTCATGGCTATATTCCTGTAATTACAGATAGGTTACGAGCTACGTGCACCTCTAATTCCAAATGTTCCAAGCATTAGTATTAAAGCCAATTCGAGCTTATCCTTTAACACTTTCTTATCCCAATTGTGGCCAGCAGGTTGCAACACATATGTTGCTTCCATGTTATTATGGGTTGATTAGGAGTTTTAAACACGTACACACCTATCCTTTTTGATTGCTCTTGACTGCATCTTTTACAGATTTGCATGTGATTTTTCACAGCCAGTTACACTGCAGTTTTTGCAAATCAAACTGCACTGTAAGTGGGGAGTGAAGCCAGTGATTTAGTAGTGCATCAAGTTTGGACAAGCAATGCAAGAGCACTTCAAAAGAGTTGTCACACCACCATTGGAATTTCACACTGACTGAAGGATAATTGAAACTGGTGCAAAGCTATCTAAATAAATGATAAAAAAAAAAAACAGAAAATGCTGGAAATGCTGGCAGGTTGGGCAGCAGCTATGGAGAGAACCGAGTTAAGGTTTTGGGCATGGACCCACATCAGAACTGTTTAGATGAAGGGTCCATTGCCTGATACATTAACTCCTCTATTCTCACCACAGGTGCTGACTGAGCTATTAAGTGTTTTGAGCATTTTCAGATTGCCAGCGTCTGAAGTTCTTTGCTTTTTATTAAACTATGAGGTTGAAAAGATCCCAGACAGTCCACTGCACGCACCTTAAATTTTTTTTTTTTTACCACTTCCAGTGCACAGTTTCGCAAGCTGGGAGCACATGTTAGAAATCAGGCAAGCACCATCCATGGTTTAACCACCTGTTTAAAAAGAATGGAAGAAAAATAATGGGCCGTGTGCAACCAGTTTCCTGCGAAGCTCTGTGCCGGGAGCATTAAAGAAAGAAAGACTTATATTTATATAGCTGCCTTTCACGACCTCAGGCAGCTATATAAATATGGGAGTCACGTGTCTGGCATGTAAATTATGTGGCCTGCCCAGCGGACCTGATCGAGTATGGTCAGTGCTTCAATGCTGGGGATGTTAGCCTGGACGAGGACGCTGATGTTGGTGCGTCTGTCCTCCCAGGGGATTTGTAGGATCTTGCAGAGATATCGTTGGTGATATTTTTCCAGCGACTTGAGGTGTCTACTGTACATGGTCCATGTCTCTGAGCCATACAAGAGGGCGGGTATTACTACAGCCCTGTAGTCCATGTACTTGGTGGCAGTTTTGAAGGTCTCGTCTTCAAACACTGTTTTCCTCAGGCGGCCGAAGGCTGCACAGGCGCACTGGAGGCAGTGTTGGATCTCGTCGTCATGCCTGCTTTTGTTGATAGGAGACTCCCAAGATATGGAAAGTGGTCCACGGTGTCTAGAGCCGCGCCGTGGATCTTGATGACTGGGAGGCAGTGCTGTGCGGCGAGGACAGGCTGGTGGATGTTTAGCGTGAGGCCTCTGCTTTCGTATGCCTCAGTAAATACGTCGACTATGTCCTGGATTTCAGCCTATGTATCTGCACAGACGCAGGCGTCGTCAGCGTACTGTAGCTCGACGACAGAGGTTGGGGTGGTCTTAGACCTGGCCTGGAGACGGCGCAGGTTACACAGGTTCCCAGTGGTTTGTAGTTTAGTTCCACTCCAGCGGGGAGCTTGTTGGCTGTGAGGTGGAGCATGGCGGCGGGAAAGATTGAGAAAAGGGTTGGGGCGATAACACAGCCCTGTTTGACGCCGGTCCGGAAGTGGATTGGGTCTGTGATGGATCCGTTGGTAAGGATCACGGCCTGCATGTCGTGGTGGATCAGGCGGAGGATGATGCCGAACTTTTGGGGGCATCCGAATCAGAGGAGGATGCTCCATAGACTCTCACGGTTGACAGTGTCAAAGGCCTTTGTAAGGGCGAAGAAGGCCATGTATAAGAGCTGGCGCTATTCCCTGCATTTTTCCTGCAGCTGTCGCACTGCAAAAATCATGCAGCTTATCATTTAGAAGGAAGATGAAGACTGTGTATAAATTAGCTTTAGGCTATCTTGTTTTTCAAATTATTTTATTTTGTTATTATTATTGAATAGTATAAAAAATACAGATTAACAGAATATATTCTATTTGTAGTTACATAATATTTGCAGGGCCTATAGGAAGGGGAAATCATACCTACTGGTATCACATTTTTAACTTACCATGTTTAAAATTATTTAGTCCAAATATTAATGAATGAATATTAATGAATTATTATTTGAATTATTTTTACTCCAGCCATGCCCCTGTTGCTGAGCACTCTCTCAACGTGTCCACTGATGTACCTGGGAGCAGACTTTCTAGGCGGCAATGAAGACTTCTGTAACATTAGTCTCTAATCTGTTAAAGTTGGAGAAAACAACCTCTTAGTGATTAGTGCCCAAAGCCTCCAGAGCAGCACTGTGAGCATTCAGGAAAGACTGTGGTCGATTTTGATTTTGTGAGATAGTGTAAAATGGTGATAATGAGACGGCAGCCCGGTTGACATCTCTCCCCATTGGCATCAATGGAAATAAAAATCGGGAGAGATGTAAAATGGGCTGCTGACTCGTTATCACCCATTTTACATTATGGCACAAAGTCAAAATCTATCTCATTGTCGGACTGTGCAATCGATCTCTCCTACTAGGAGCTCTGCTGTGGTTGTCCTTGAATTGCCCTCGGCGCCATGGTGCTGTGCTGAGAAGCTTCAATTGCAACTCTTCCACGCTGCTCATTGGACCTTTCGGCATGCTTGGTTCAAGCTCCAATGACTGCAGAAAATGTTGTTGCTCAAATAGCAACCTTCCTTTAAATGCAGGCCCTATGAATTCCAGATCCCAGGGCTCTGCTGCTGATGTTGGATGCCAGCTGACCCTTTGCGTTCCTCCTCTTCTCCCACTTGCTCCAATTCACTCGTATTCCATGATTGACCTGGTTTATCCAGCTCAAGCTCCCCGCCTAAATCTCCCAGCGAGTGTGAGAGATGCTGTCTTTGGGGCTACCACTCAGATATGTGGATTATTCTTTTGGGATCATTTATAGAAAACGGGAAAGAATATGTTATAATGGTGTCTGAAAAGCAGCTGCTGAAACAGAACTTACATCACGTAAGTGCGTGCTTTCCAACTTTCAGGTCTGCTGCAGAAGTCTTTCCAGATCAGTGGCATCAGTTGCATCCATAAGCAGATCTCATGTCTCTAATGTTCCGGAGTTGACTTGCATAAGCCCAATATCAATTTATATGAAGACGTAACCTAGTGGAGTAACAACAGTATCACCTTATGAACTGAACGGGATATTCATGCTTTTCACACGTGAGTTTTCATTCTCTTTCATTCAAACAGATCTGAAGAATATTGTGAGAAAATATGTTGATAATAAATTAAAAAGCTGGTTTATTTTGCAGAGCGTGCATGACTGTACAAAAGTAGCAATTCCAGACCTTAATTCCTTTATGAACATAAAACAACAAAAACACACTGCACTATTCCGAATAGTGTATTCACGTTTTGTTTACTTTTCTTTTGGGGTAACCTCCAGTTAGGAAATCCAATCTGTTACATCTTAATACCCAGCTCAATATAAGACTTGCCTGGTTATAGTGTTGAACCTGACTTGTGTCGCAGTCTTTGGTGAATAAGAATGCCTGTATTCTATTTCTTTAAATCCCCCTCTATTTACAGCTGAAAGGGAAGGCCTGCCAGACATTTGCATAGAAGCATAGAAATTAACAGCATGGAAGCAGGCCATTCCAGCCCAAAGAGCTATCTTGGTCCATAGCCTTGTACATTACGGCACTTCAAGTGCATATCGAAGTACTTTTTAAATGCGGTGAGGGTTTCTGCCTCTACTACCCTTTCAAGCGGTGAGTTCTAGACCCCCACCACCCTCTGGGTGAAAGAAATTCCCCTCAAATCCCCTCTAAACCTCCTACCAATTACTTTAAATCTATGCCCCCTGGTTGTTGACCTCTCTGCTAAGGGAAATAGGTCCTTCCTATCCACTCTATCTAGGTGCCTCATAATTTTATACACCTCAATAAGGTCACTCCTCAGCCTCCTATGTTCCAAAGAAAACATAAGGACATAAGAAACAGGAGCAGGAGTAGGCCACCTGGTCCCTCAAGTCTGCTCCGCCATTTAATAAGATCATGGCTGATCTGATCATGGACTCAGCTCCACTTCCCTGCCCGCTCCCCATAATCCTTTATTCCCTTATCGTTCAAAAATCTGTCTATTTCCGCCTTAAATATATTCAATGACCCAGCCTCCACAGCTCGCTGGGGCAGAGAATTCCATAGATTTACAACCTGCTGAAAGACGAAAATCCTCCTCATCTCAGTTTTAAATGGGAAGCCCCTTATACTGAGACTAGGTCCCCTAGTTTTAGTTTACCCTTTGAGTGGAAATATCTTCTCTGCATCCACCTTGTCGGGCCTCCTCATTATTTGATATGTTTTGATAAGATCACCTCTCATTCTTCTGAACTCCAATGTGTATAGGCCCAACCTACTCAATCTATTCTCATAAGTCAACCTCCTCATCTCTGGAATTAACCTAGTGAACCTTCTCTGAACAGCCTCCAATGCAATTACATCCTTCCTTAAATATGGAGACCAAAACTGTACGCAATACGGTTGGTGTGGCCTCACCAATACCCTGTACAGTTGCAGCAGGACTTCTCTGCTTTTATACTCTATTCCCTTGCAATAAAGACCAACATTCCATTAGCCTTCCTGATTCCTTGCTGTACCTGCATATTAACTTTTTGTGTTTCATGCACAAGGACCCCCAGGTCCCCCTATACTGCAACATTTTGCAATTTTTCTCCATTTAAATTATAATTTGCTTTTCTATTTTTTCTGCCAAAGTGGATAACCTTACATTTTCCCACATTATACTCCATCTGCCAAATTTTTGCCACTCACTTAGCCTGTCTATGTCCCTTTGCAGATTTTTTGTGTCCTCCTCACAATTTGCTTTCCCACCCATCTTTGTATCATCAGCAAACTTGGCTACATTACACTCGGTCCCTTCATCCAAGTCATTAATATAGATTGTAAATAGTTGAGGACCCAGCACCGATCCCTGCGGCACCCCACTAATCACTGTTTGCCAACCGGAAAATGACCCATTTATCCCGATTCTCTGTTTTCTGTTAGTTAGCCAATCCTCTATCCATGCCAATATGTTACCCCCAACCCAGTGAACTTTTATCTTGTGCAATAACCTTTTATGTGGCATCTTATCGAATGCTTTCTGGAAATCCAAATACACCACATCCACTGGTTCCCCCTTATCCACCCTGCTTGTTACATGCTCAAAGAACTTCAGCAAATTTGTCAAATGTGATTTCCCTTTCATAAAACCATGCTGACTCTGCATGATTGAATTATGCTTTTCCAAAGTCCCTTAATAATGAACTCCAGCATTTTCCCAATAACAGATGTTAGGCTAACTGGTCTATAGTTTCCTGCTTTTTGTATGCCTCCTTTTTTAAATAGGGGCGTTACATTTGTGGTTTTCCAATCCGCTGGGACCCCCCAGAATTCAGGGAATTTTGGTAGATTACAACCAATGCATCCACTATCTCTGCAGCCACTTCTTTTAAGACCCTAGGATGTAAGCCATCAGGTCCAGGGGACTTGTCCGCCTTTAGTCCCAATATTTTACCGAGTGTTACTTCATTAGTGATAGTGATTGTATTAAGTTCCTCCCTCCCTATAGCCCCTTGATTATCCCCTATTGAAATGTTTTTAGTGTCTTCTACTGTGAAGACCGATATAAAATATTTGTTCAATGTCTCTGCCATTTCCGTGTTCTCCATTATTAATTCCACAGTCTCATCCTCTAGGGGACCAACATTTACTTTAGCCATTCTTTTCCTTTTTATGTACCAGTAAAAACTCTTACTATCTGTATTAATAACAACGCCAGCCTATCCAATCTTTTCTCATAGCTAAAATTCTCCAGTCCTTGTAAATACCCTCTTGTGCAATCTCATCTTTCCTGTAATGTGGTGACCAGAAATGTACGCAATACTTTAGCTGTGGCCTAAGTAGTGTTTTATACAGTTCAAGCATAATCTCCCTGCTCTTGTATTCTATGCCTTGGCTAGAAAAGGCAAGCATTCCGTATGCCTTCTTAAAATGATTGTACCAGCCCTGTTCTTTGAAGAAACCTCCAGCTTTATCCTTTCCCACTGCCTCTACGCACTTAGTCACAATCATGCCAAATGTAGCCTGCTCATATGGGCCTAAATCTAGAAGATGGATCTGCCTGGGAACTGTTTCCATTTATTGCATGCGGTTTTGTCCAACAATCAGAGAAGTAGTTGTACAATGTAAGAATTTTGAAGAGTACATAGACATGTGATGACCAAATGACCACCCAATATTCCACTTTGCATATGAGTAACTGAGGATGCATCATGCATGGTAGTTGTATGTTAAACATATTTTGTGGGAGCATCTTTTCAAATGGTCAAATGACGAGAGTTGCCATTTTTAAGTGACAGCAGTAATGTGTGCTTTAAAGCAGTACAGGCAGGGTGAAATATGAAAAAAGCTTTTTCCTGAGGCTTAACCGGCAGCTTCAGTCAAGGTGTAACAGAGTAAAAAAACCTATCAGTGCCCAGAAACTCTCAGAGGTTGTTTCCCCTGGTTGGAGAGTCTAGAACTATGCAGCATAGTCTTAGGATGAGGTTGGCCATTTAAGATTGAGATGAGGAGGTATTTCTTCATTCAGAGGGTTGTGAATCTTTGGAATTCTCTGCCCGAAAGGGCTGTGGATGCCGAGTCGCTGGGATAGATAGATTTTTGGACTCTCGGGGAATCAAGGGATATGGGGTTGAGGTTGAAGATCGGTCAAGATCTTACTGAATGGCAGAGCAAGCTTGAAGGGCTATATGGCCTACTCCTGCTCTTAGTTCTTATTCTTATCTACCTGATATGGTGCAATGCTGGCTAGCATTATCTTGGCTGACCTCCTCAGACTGAAATCTTTCATTTCTCATCTGATTCCAGTTAAAATATATCTGGATGTTTGAAGCACCATTCACTCTGCCCACTTTATTAATCATCGTGCATATTTGTTTGCTGAGCAAGGTAAGCTGGAAGAGTACAGAGGATCACACTCTTTCACCAGGCATCGCGTACAGAACATCCAGATTTGCATTAGTAAAGTGAAATGCCCTGCCATTTCTTCCTTTATTGTTAGCAAATATCAATCACCTCTTTAAATAACAGCTGCAGCCTATATGAGATGTTGCTGTGGGCTATTTCCTGCCCCCCTCCCCCACCCCCATCTCCCTTGTCATTGAGCTGCAAATCCAAGGCCTAACCCAGGCCATGAACTTGCTACGAACATTTAACAGGCTGTGTCTCGGGGAAATTCCACAAGATCGGGTCAGTGCACTTCCAGCAAGCAATCAGTTCACCACTCCAGAGTCTCACTGCTTCCACACCCCGAGTGAAAAATTCCCTTAATGAAGATCCTTATGAGCCTGATCTGTGTGAAATACACGTATTTGCACATATAAGTAGATCCTGGAAAGTTTCTGCCTCAGTGCTAGTTTAGAGCCATGTTTTGGAAAGCCCCCTCAGAATGTTCACACACTAGTTTTTGCACATGTAGTTCTGGAAAGCCCCTAAAACCAGATCTAAGAACATAAGAAATAGGAGCAAAGGTCGTCCATTCGGTCCTGTACAAAACACTTGTAGAAAATTGTAGTAAGGCCTCTTCACTTGGACAGCAACTTGATACCACTTTAAATAAAATACACGGGAGGAAAGACTCACATACCAAAAAACAAAACTTGGAAAATATCAGAAATTAATGCAATTACATGGACAGTTTGTGGCACTCCGGCAACATTTGGAGTGATTCTGTCTTTCCTGAAACTTGTCTAAATACCAAGTGTGCCACCTTGAGGTTGATTCGAGCTATGATGTGGTTCATCATAGGCGGTCCCTCGAACGAGGATGACTTGCCTCCACATGAGTTCATAGATGTTTCAATAAAGGACCCGATGTTCCAGTCTTGAACTCCAATTGAGGGGGTGGAAGATGCCTGTGCGTGGATTTTTTTAACGTGTGGTGACCGTTGCACACTAGGGAGCTGTGGTTACTGTACAAATGAGTGACAAGGATAATCTGCTGAGCTAGAAACTACTGTCTGCAGGATTAGAATAAAATGCTTAACATATTTCGATGACATTCAAAAATAAAAGAAATATCAACATTCAGCTGGTTTGAATTTGATCGCTCTGGGTAATCTGCATTCAATTCTGTCTTCTTTTTCACCTCAATGGGTTGAATATGTCAAAGAGTGACACACTTCCTGACAATCTGAGGAATGTCATCACGCTGCACAATGCAGTTTTCAGGCACAGTCCTGAGGAATAAGTTGCACACGCGGTCCTGTGAATTTTGAATTTTTTAAGACTTTAATTAATTTGTATTAGTACAGCCAATTCTGAGAAACAAATCATTGATAATAGACAATTACAATACTCATGAATGAGCAGTCCCACCAGTATACTCAGTAAATACTCAGTGCTGCTCTCTGCTGGCAGAATTATAAATGAGTCCATAGAGCCCTCATACAGTCACTAAGTAAAAACATT
Source organism: Pristiophorus japonicus (assembly GCF_044704955.1). Lineage (NCBI taxonomy): Eukaryota > Metazoa > Chordata > Chondrichthyes > Pristiophoridae > Pristiophorus > Pristiophorus japonicus. Next base: position 71,572,657 of record NC_091977.1, on the reverse strand, counting down.
CGGTGCCATTTCTTCAGGGTTTCCGCCGATCTTCCACTGAAGTTGCAGCGGACAACTTGGAGAAGACTCCATGTAAATTCCAGGCAGCCATCAGACCTAGTTAGCAATGAAACAGGAATTGCTCTTATACATCCACCCGTGAGCTATTTGTATTCATTCCAATCTGTGACACATAACCTGATTCTAATTTATCTGACTGTTACTGAATGGTTAACATTAAAAGATACCTGGCAATATAACATATTAGGGCAGATTTTCCTGTTCCTGGGCCTGAGTGTATTGGGTTGGCAGGGATTGGGCAGGATGGATGTTGGATTGCCTGTCTATTGGAGTAAATAGACAGAAGATTGGACCATTTCTACTATTGTTGTGCAATCGGTTCTACCCATTTTCCCTTTATGTGCTGTACACCAGGTGATTCAACAACCTCGGGCACAGGAGCAGGCAAATCTGCCCCGAGATCCTCTTTAGTGTGCGACATATATCGTCACTTACTGCCTTTTGTTATATATAATACACACAATTCAGAAAGTGCATTGAGGTAGATTTGCCTTGGGCGGTAATGCTGAAAGGGCAATAGCGAATCGGCAGCCCGCTTTGCACGCAGTTCGATTTCATTTTCCATTGACTCCAGTGGATCGCATGGCAATGCGCTGCCAAATTACTGTCGCCTGTTTTGCACTACCAGATAATCTTGAAAAATGCAATTCAGTGAGTTGAATAAAAGCACTGTTGGTCCATGCAGAAGAGACATTGGAGGAAAAATTCCATTGCGCCATTTGGGGACGGAAAAACTCGAGAGGCGCGAGACTTTACGCAAGGTGCAGAAGTCTTGCCTCTCGCAATAAATTGGGGTTACCGCATCCGAAAGGAAGTGGAGCCCAAACTAACTTCCTTTCTGGGGCGGTTGCGGGGCAGCTGCGTCGGGAGTGGGACGCAGTGCTACGGTAATAAGGCGATGGCAGCTGCCTATTGTACTGAAGTTCGTACAGTGCTGGCTCCCATAATTTTGAGTGTTGAGGCCTGAAGTCAACTCCTCATACCTATTATGTCAAATGTGGCCCAACATGATCGATGGAGTGCAGGCAGTCCATGCACCAATAGTGCACTAGATAGCAAGAGTTTCTATAGGTATATAAAAAGGAAAAGAGTGGCTAAAGTAAATGTTGGTCCTTTAGAGGACGAGACCGTGAAATTAGTAATGGGTGTTATGTCCAGAATAAAGTAATGTGATTGAGTACTGTAGACATGAGTAAGTGTGACCTTAGTCTCTTTAATCTAACTCCAGAGTGTTGGTACAGCATGGGAGACCTGCTTATATACAGTGCTTCCAAGGGATGCTGGGATCCCTTGGGACTCCAACAGATACACCCTCTGGTAGTGGTAGAATGCTGGTTACATAGGGTTGCATACATAACATCACTCCCTCCCAAAGTCAATAGTACACTCATTTACAGAGTGAGATGATCTGGGGCTTTTTGCTCCCTAGTTGATCATCTCGGTACAAATGCAGGTTCAGGTGAGTTAGTTGATTCTTCGCTGGGCTGCTGCGCAGCTGGCCTTGCTAGGGATGATGAGTTCAGCTTCGTGGTCAACCGTGATGTCGGTTGCCACTTGTGTATGTGTCGGAGGGTCGAAGTTAGTGGTGTCCTCTTCAGGTTGCTTGTGGCTGTCTGTGGATCGCAGTTTGGTTTGGTCCAAATGCTTTTCACAAGTTAGTCCATTTGTGAGTTTGACCTGAAACACCCTACTCCCTTCTTTGGCTATGACAGTGCCAGCAAGCCATTTGGGACCATGTCCATAGTTAGAAACATAGAAACATAGAAAATAGGTGCAGGAGCAGGCCATTCAGCCCTTCTAGCCTGCACCGCCATTCAATGAGTTCATGGCTGAACATGAAACTTCAGTACCCCCTTCCTGCTTTCTCGCCATAACCCTTGATCCCCCGAGTAGTAAGGACTTCATCTAACTCCCTTTTGAATATATTTAGTGAATTGGCCTCAACTACTTTCTGTGGTAGAGAATTCCACAGGTTCACCACTCTCTGGGTGAAGAAGTTTCTCCTCATCTCGGTCCTAAATGGCTTACCCCTTATCCTCAGACTGTGACCCCTGGTTCTGGACTTCCCCAACATTGGGAACATTCTTCCTGCATCTAACCTGTCTAAACCCGTCAGAATTTTAAACGTTTCTATGAGGTCCCTCTCATTCTTCTGAACTCCAGTGAATACAAGCCCAGTTGATCCAGTCTTTCTTGATAGGTCAGTCCCGCCACCCCGGGAATCAGTCTGGTGAATCTTCGCTGCACTCCCTCAATAGCAAGAATGTCCTTCCTCGAGTTAGGAGACCAAAACTGCACACAATACTCCAGGTGTGACCTCACCAAGGCCCTGTACAACTGTAGCAACACCTCCCTGCCCCTGTATTCAAATCCCCTCGCTATGAAGGCCAACATGCCATTTGCTTTCTGAACCGCCTGCTGTACCTGCATGCTAACCTTCAATGACTGATGTACCATGACACCCAGGTCTCGTTGCACCTTCCCTTTTCCTAATCTGCCACCATTCAGATAATAGTCTGTCTCTCTGTTTTTACCACCAAAGTGGATAACCTCACATTTATCCACATTATACTTCATCTGCCATGCATTTGCCCACTCACCTAACCTATCCAAGTCACTCTGCAGCCTAATAGCATCCTCCTCGCAGCTCACGCTGCCACCCAACTTAGTGTCATCCGCAAATTTGGAGATACTGCATTTAATCCCCTCGTCTAAATCATTAATGTACAGTGTAAACAGCTGGGGCCCCAGCACAGAACCTTGCGGCACCCCACTAGTCGCTGCCTGCCATTCTGAAAAGTACCCGTTTACTCCTACTCTTTGCTTCCTGTCTGACAACCAGTTCTCAATCCACGTCAGCACACTACCCCCAATCCCATGTGCTTTAACTTTGCACATTAATCTCTTGTGTGGGACCTTGTCGAAAGCCTTCTGAAAGTCCAAATATACCACATCAACTGGTTCTCCTTTGTCCACTTTACTGGAAACATCCTCAAAAAATTCCAGAAGATTTGTCAAGCATGATTTCCCTTTCACAAATCCATGCTGACTTGGACCTATCATGTCACCATTTTCCAGATGCACTGCTATGACATCCTTAATAATTGATTCCATCATTTTACCCACTACTGAGGTCAGGCTGACCAGTCTATAATTCCCTGTTTTCTCTCTCCCTCCTTTTTTAAAAAGTGGGGTTACATTGGCTACCCTCCACTCCATAGGAACTGATCCAGAGTCAATGGAATGTTGGAAAATGACTGTCAATGAATCCGCTATTTCCAAGGCCACCTCCTTAAGTACTCTGGGATGCAGTCCGTCAGGCCCTGGGGATTTATCGGCCTTCAATCCCATCAATTTCCCCAACACAATTTCCCGACTAATAAAGATTTCCCTCAGTTCCTCTTCCTTACTAGACCCTCTGACCCCTTTTATATTCGGAAGGTTGTTTGTATCCTCCTTAGTGAATACCGAACCAAAGTACTTGTTCAATTGGTCTGCCATTTCTTTGTTCCCCGTTATGACTTCCCCTGATTCTGACTGCAGGGGACCTACGTTTGTCTTTACTAACCTTTTTCTCTTTACATACCTATAGAAACTTTTGTAATCCACCTTAATGTTCCCTGCAAGCTTCTTCTCGTACTCCATTTTCCCTGCCCTAATCAAACCCTTTGTCCTCCTCTGCTGAGTTCTAAATTTCTCCCAGTCCCCAGGTTCGCTGCTATTTCTGGCCAATTTGTATGCCACTTCCTTGTCTTTAATACTATCCCTGATTTCCCTAGATAGCCACGGTTGAGCCACCTTCCCTTTTTTATTTTTACGCCAGACAGGAATGTACAATTGTTGTAATTCATCCATGCGGTCTCTAAATGTCTGCCATTGCCCATCCACAGTCAACCCCCTAAGTATCATTCGCCAATCTATCCTAGCCAATTCACGCCTCATACCTTCAAAGTTACCCTTCTTTAAGTTCTGGACCATGGTCTCTGAATTAACTGTTTCATTCTCCATCCTAATGCAGAATTCCACCATATTATGGTCACTCTTCCCCAAGGGGCCTCGCACAATGAGATTGCTAATTAATCCTCTCTCATTACACAACACCCAGTCTTAGATGGCCTCCCCCCTAGTTGGTTCCTCGACATATTGGTCTAGAAAACCATCCCTTATGCACTCCAGGAAATCCTCCTCCACCGTATTGCTTCCAGTTTGGCTAGCCCAATCTATATGCATATTAAAGTCACCCATTATAACTGCTGCACCTTTATTGCATGCCCCCCTAATTTCCTGTTTGATGCCCTCCCCAACATCACTACTACTGTTTGGAGGTCTGTACACAACTCCCACTAACGTTTTTTGCCCTTTGGTGTTCTGCAGCTCCACCCATATAGATTCCACATCATCCAAGCTAATGTCTTTCCTAACTATTGCATTAATCTCCTCTTTAACCAGCAATGCTACCCCACCTCCTTTTCCTTTTATTCTATCCTTCCTGAATGTTGAATACCCCTGGATGTTGAGTTCCCAGCCCTGATCATCCTGGAGCCACGTCTCCGTAATCCCAATCACATCATATTTGTTAACATCTATTTGCACAGTTAATTCATCCACCTTATTGCGGATACTCCTTGCATTAAGACACAAAGCCTTCAGGCTTGTTTTTATAACACCCTTTGTCCTTTTAGAATTTTGCTGCACAGTGGCCCTTTTTGTTCTTTGCCTTGGGTTTCTCCGCCCTCCACTTTTCCTCATCTCCTTTCTGTCTTTTGCTTTTGCCTCCTTTTTGTTTCCCTCTGTCTCCCTGCATTGGTTCCCATCCCCCTGCCATATTAGTTTAAATCCTCCCCAACAGCACTAGCAAACACTCCCCCTAGGACATTGGTTCCGGTCCTGCCCAGGTGCAGACCGTCCGGTTTGTACTGGTCCCACCTCCCCCAGAACCGGTCCCAATGCCCCAGGAATTTGAATCCCTCCCTGCTGCACCACTGCTCAAGCCACGTATTCATCTGCGCTATCCTGCGATTCCTACTCTGACTATCACGTGGCACTGGTAGCAATCCCGAGATTACTACTTTTGAGGTCCTACTTTTTAATTTAGCTCCTAGCTCCTTAAATTCGTTTCGTAGGACCTCATCCCTTTTTTTACCTATGTCGTTGGTACCAATGTGCACCACGACAACTGGCTGTTCTCCCTCCCATTTCAGAATGTCCTGCACCCGCTCCGAGACATCCTTGACCCTTGCACCAGGGAGGCAACATACCATCCTGGAGTCTCGGTCGCGGCCGCAGAAACGCCTATCTATTCCCCTCACCATTGAATCCCCTATCACTATTGCTGTCCCACTCTTTTTCTTGCCCTCCTGTGCAGCAGAGCCAGCCACGGTGCCATGAACTTGGCTGCTGCTGCCCTCCCCTGATGAGTCATCCCCCTCAACAGTACTCAAAACAGTGTATCTGTTTTGCAGGGGGATGACCACAGGGGACCCCTGCACTACCTTCCTTGCACTACTCTTCCTGCTGGTCTTCCATTCCCTATCTGGCTGTGGACCCTTTCCCTGCGGTAAGACCAACTCACTACACGTGATACTCACGTCATTCTCAGCATCGTGGATGCTCCAGAGCGAATCCACCCTCAGCTCCAACTCCACAACGCGGACCGTCAGGAGCTGGAGGTGGATACACTTCCCGCACACGTAGTCGTCAGGGACACCAGAAGTGTCCCTGAGTTCCCACATGGTACAGGAGGAGCATAACACCCAACCGAGCTCTCCTGCCATGACTTAACCCTTAGATACACTTAAATTGGCAACAACAATGTTAAAAGTTGCTGACTAATATAAGAAGAAAAAGAAAAACTACTCACCAATCACCAGCCAATCACTTACCCCCTAGGCTGTGACGTCACCTTTGTTTCTTTGCCTTCTCCCTGTAGCTGCACCGGCACACCTCTCGCCGACCCCGGACTCGCGCTGCTCCGAGCTCCCGCCTCCTCGACTGACTGCTCGAACTGCTCGACTCCCGCTGGCCTTTATAGGCCTCTCTCCGACCCCGGACTCGCGCTGCTCCGAGCTCCCGCCTCCTCGACTGACTGCTCGAACTGCCTGACTCCCGCTGGCCTTTATAGGCCTCTCTCCGACCCCGGACTCGTGCTGCTCCGAGCTCCCGCCTCCTCGACTGACTGCTCGAACTGCCTGCCTGCCTGAGTTGAGTACAAATACAGGGTCATTGACGTCAATTTCGTGTGACAAATTTGCGCGATCATGGTACATGCTTTGTTGATACCGTCTGTCCTCGACGTGATCATGGAGATCAGGGTGGACGAGAGAGCCGTGTTTTGAGTGCCCTTTTCATGAGCAGCTCGGCTGAGGGAACCCCGGTGAGCGACTGGGGTCTAGTGCGGTAGCTGAGCAAGACTCGGGACAGGCGGGTCTGCAGGGAGCCTTCTGACACGCATTTCAAGCTTTGCTTGATGGTTTGGACTGCCTGTTCTGCCTGGCCATTAGATGCGGGCTTGAATGGGGTACATGTGACGTGCTTGATCCCATTGCGGGTCATGAATTCCTTGAATTCAGTGCTGGTGAAGCACAGCCAGTTATCGCTGACAAGGACATCAGGCAGGCCGTGCATGGCAAACATGGCTTGTAGGTTTTTGATGGTGGCAGTGGATGTGCTTACAGACATTATTATATACTCAATCCACTTTGAATAAGCATCCACAATAACCAAGAACATTTTGCCTAGAAACGGGCCAGCGAAGTCAACGTGGATCCTAGACCACGGTTTGGAGGGCCATGACCACAAACTTAGCAGTGCCTCCCTGGATGTATTGCTCAGTTGAGAGCAAGTGTTGCATTGGCACACACAAGACTCCAAATCTGAGTCGATGCTGGGCCACCGCACATGGGATCTGGCTATAGCTTTCATCATTACTGTGCTTGGGTGGGTATTGTGTAGGTCACGTATGAACATTTCCCTGCCTTTCTTGGGCAAAATCACGCGATTACCCCACAAAAGACAGTCCGCCTGAATGGACATTTCGTCTTTACACCGCTGGAACGGCTTGATCTTTTCATGCATCTCCGCTGGGACACTGGACCAGCTCCCATGGAGGACACAGTTTTTTTACAGGACAGTAAAGGATCTTGGCTGGTCCAGGTCCTGATCTGGCAGGCCGTAGCGGGAGACTTTTCATTTTAAAATGCATCCATCACCAAGAGCAAGTCTGCAGACTTGGTGGTGCCCGGTGGTGGGCAATGGTAGCCGACTGAGGGCTTCAGCGCAGTTCTCTCTGCCTGGCCTGTGACGGATTACATAGTTATATGCAGACAGCGTGAGCGCCCATCTTTGGATGCGAGCAGAGGCATTGGTAATGATACCTTTGTTCTCTGAGAATAGCGATATGAGCGGCTTATGGTCAGTTTCTAACTCGAACTTAAGCCCAAACAAATAGTGATGCATTTTTTTTTTACCCCGTAAACGCATGCCAGAGCTTCTTTTTCAATCATGATGTAGGCCCTTTCGGCCTTGGACAAGCTCCTGGATGCATAAGCGATCAGTTGCAATGTTCCTGATTCGTTTACTTGTTGTAATACACACCCGACCCCATACGAAGACGCATCGCAAGCTAGTACTAAACGTTTACAAGGATCATACAGGACAAGCAGTTTGTTGGAACATAACAGATTTCGGGCTTTCTCAAAAGCCGTCTCTTGTGATTTCCCCCATACCCAATCATCTCCTTTGCAGGGCAACATGTGTAGGGGTTCTAGCAAGGTGCTTAACCAGGTAGGAAATTACCAAAATAATTGAGGAGTCCCAGGAACGACCGCAGCTCCATCACGTTCTGTGGTCTCGGTGCGCTCTTGATGGCCTCCGTCTTGGCGTTGGTGGGTCTGATGCCATCTGCCACGATTCTTCTCCCTAAGAACTCGACCTCTGGCGCCAGGAAAACATACTTCGAGCATTTCAAGCCGAGTCCCACATGACCTAGCCGACTTAGAACCTCTTCCAGGTTCTGTAAGTGTTCGATGGTGTCCTGACCTGTGACCAGTATGTCATCATGGAAAACTAGGGTGCGCGTAACCGACTTTAGCAGGCTCTCCATGTTCCTTTGAAAAATAGCCGCGGCCAATCGCATCCCAAACGGGCATCTATTGTAGATGAACAGACCTTTGTGTGGGTTGATGCAGGTGAGGCCTTTCGAAGATTCCGCCAGTTCCTGCGTCATGTAGGCCGAGGTCAGGTCCAACTTGGTGAACGTCTTTCCTCTTGCCAGTATCGCAAATAGGTCGTCTGCCTTGGGTAGCAGGTACTGGTCCTGCAGCGAAAAACGGTTAATCGTTACTTTATAGTCCCCGCAAATTCTGACCGTGCCATCGCCCTTGAGAACCGGCACAATCGGACTGGCCCACTCGTTGAACTCCACCGGCGTGATGATGCCCTCTCGTTGCAGTCTGTCTAGCTTGATCTCCACTTTCTCTTGCATCATATATGGCACCGCCCGTGCCTTGTGGCGAATGGGTCGTGTACCAGGAATCAAGTGGATCTGCAACTTTGCCCCGAGAAACTTCCGATGCCTGGCTCAGACAATGACGGAAACTTGCTCAGAACCTAGGCACATGAGGCGTCGTCGACTGGAATGGATACTGGAATTCCGTTCAGTTCAACTTTTAACATGATCGGTGGACATTTTGTGGCGAAGTTATGTACCCTGTACACTTCTGCCTCCTCGGTTTGAGTCTCTAGTTCAGTTTGATCCGCCATGGATCGGTCTTCCTCTGCAACGTGGTGGTTTGCAGGGTTTGCAGCTCGTCTGCACATTCGCTGGAGGTGTCCCATTGTTCCACAGCCTTTGCACGCATAGTGTTTGAAGCAGCATTGATGGGCTCAATGATCACCTCCGCAGCACCTACAAGGTGTTAACTGCCTCGCATTAACGTTTGATGGCGGACTCTGAGTCATCTGAGGTCGTGCAGCTGCAGGCGTGTACATTCTGCCATATGCATTCCTGCCTGAAAATGATGTTACTTTGTGTACAGTACTTGCTGAAACATCTTTATGCTGCGGAATTTGTTTGGTGTTATCGCTGGTGGACATAAATGCCTGGGCTATTGTTATGGCTTTGCTTAGGTTCGGTGTTTCAACAGTCAATAGTTTGCAAAGGATAACCTTGTGGCCAATGCCAAGCACAAAAAAGTCTCTTTGCATTTGCTCTAGGAATCCATCAAATTCGCAATGTCCTGCAAGGGCCTTAGTTCCACGACGTAGCCTTCAGACCATTGAAATGTCAGACCGTAAAATCGATACCTTGCCATCAGAACGCTCTGCTTCAGATTTAGGTGCTCCCGGACCAGCGTACAGAGTTCTTCATACGATATGGTTGTTGGTTTCATCGGAGCAAGAAGATTCTTCATGAGGCCATAGATTGTTGCCCCGCAGACGGTGAGGAGGATCACCCTTTGTTTGGCAGCATTCACACTCCCTTCCAACTCGTTAGCCACGAAGTATTGGTCCAGTCGCTCCACGAAGGTCCCCCAATTGTCCCCTTCTGAGAATTACTCCAGGATACCAACAATTCTCTGCATTTTCGCGTGATGGTTCGTTATCTCGTCGCCAGTTGTTATGTCCAGAATAAAGTAATGTGATTGAGTACTGTAGATGTGAATAAGTGTGACCTTAGTCTCTTTAATCTAACTCCAGAGTGTTGGTACAGCATGGGAGGCCTGCTTATATACAGTGCTCCCAAGGGATGCTGGGATTCCTTGGGACTCCAATAGATATGCCCTCTGGGTAGAATGCTGGTTACATAGGGTTGCATACATAACAATGGGAAACATGGAGGTGGAAGAAACTCTGAACAAATATTTTGTATCAGTCTTTACGGTAGAGGACACTAACAATATCCCAACAGTGGATAGTCAAGGGGCTATGGGGGGAGGGAGGAACTTAACACATTCACAATCACTAAGGAGGTGGTACTCAGTAAGATAATGGGACTAAAGACGGATAAATCCCCTGGACCTGATGGCTTGCACCCCAGGGACTTAAGAGAAGCAGCAGCAGGGATAGTGGATGCATTGGTTGTAATTTACTAAAATTCCCAGGATTCTGGGGTGGACCCAGCAGATTGGAAAACAACAAATGTAATGGCCCTATTTAAAAAAGGAGGCAGACAAAAAGCAGGAAACTATAGACCAGTTAGCCTAACATCTGTGGTTGGGAAAATATTGGAGTCCATTATTAAAGAAGCAGAAGCAGGACATTTAGAAAAGCTTAGTTCAGTCAGGCAGAGCAGGCCTGGATTTATGAAGGGGAAATCATAGAAACATAGAATTTACAGCGCAGAAGAAGGCCATTTCGGCCCATCGTGTCCGCACGGGCCAACAAAGAGCCGCAAGGCCCTCGGTTAGCAGCCCTGAAGGTTACATATAAACCTGTGAACAATGAACAATGACGTAAAGGCAAAGAGCACCGGGCCCGCCTCACACAACTGCAACACCCCTTATACTGAAACATTCTACACTCCACCCCAACCGGAGCCATGTGATCTCCTGGGAGAGGCAAAAACCAGATAAAAACCCAAGCTAATTTAGGGAGAAAAAATCTGGGAAAATTCCTCTCTGACCCATCCAGGCAATCTAAACGAGCGGGGAAAATGTTGGAATCAATTATTAAAGATGTAATAGCAGCGCATTTGGAAAGCAGTGACAGGATCGGTCCAAGTCAGCATGGATTTATGAAAGGGAAATCATGCTTGACAAATCTTCTAGAATTTTTTGAGGATGTAACTAGTCGAGTGGACAAGGGAAAACCAGTGGGTGTGGTGTATTTAGACTTTCAAAAGGCTTTTGACAAGGTCCCACACAAGAGATTGGTGTGCAAAATCAAAGCACGTGGTATTGGGGATAATGTATTAACGTGGATAGAGAACTGGTTGGCAGACAGGAAGCAGAGAGTCGTGATAAACGGGTCCTTTTCAGAATGGCAGACAGTGACTAGTGGGGTATCGCAAGGTTCAGTGCTGGAACCCCAGCTATTTACAATATACATTAATGATTTGGACGAAGGAATTAAATGTAGTATCTCCAAGTTTGCAGATGACACTAAGCTGGGTGGCAATGAGAGCTGTGAGGAGGATGCTAAGAGGCTGCAGGGTGACTTGGACAGGTTAGGTGAGTGGGCAAATGCATGGCAGATGCAGTATAATGTGGATAAATGTGAGCTTATCCATTTTGGTGGCAAAAACAGGAAGGCAGAATGTTATCTGAATGGTGGCAGATTAGGAAAAGGGGAGGTGCAATGAGACCTGGGTGTCATGGTACATCAGTCATTGAAAGTTTGCATGCAGGTACAGCAAGCGGTGAAGAAGCCAAATGGCATGTTGGCCTTCATAGTGAGAGGATTTGAGTATAGGAGCAGGGAGATCTTACTGCATTTGTACAGCGTCTTGATGAGGCCACACCTTGAATATTGTGTAGAGTTTTGATCTCCTAATCTGAGGAAGAGCATTCTTGTTATTGAGGGAGTGCAGCAAAGGTTCACCAGACTGATTCCCGGGATGACAGGAATGACATATGAAGAAAGACTGGATCAACTAGGCTTATATTCACTCGAATTTAGAAGAATGTGAGGGGATCTCATAGAAACATATAAAATTCTGATGGGATTGGACAGGTTAGATGCAGGAAGAATGTTCCCGATGTTGGGGAAGTCCAGAACCAGGGGTCACAGTCTAAGGATAAGGGGTAAGCCATTTAGGTCCGAGATGAGGAGAAACTTCTTCACTCAGAGAATTGTGAACCTGTGGAATTCTTTACCACAGAAAGTTGTTGAGGCCAGTTCGTTCGATATATTCAAAAGGGAGTTAGATATGGCCCTTACGGTTAAAGGGATCAAGGGGTATGGAGAGAAAGCAGGAATGGGGTACTGAAGTTGCATGATCAGCCATGATCATATTGAATGGTGGTACAGGCTCGAAGGGTTGAATGACCTACTCCTGCACCAATTTTCTATGTTTCTAGGAGATCACGCTGGCCGTATTCTATTCCCTGCAGGACTTACCATTATATCTGCGCTGTCCAACAAAAGGTCATCCAGTCTAATCCCAATTACCAGCTCTAGGCAAATGGCATGTTGGCCTTCATAACGAGGGGATGTGAGTATAGGAGCAGGGAGGTCTTACTGCAGTTGTACAGGGCCTTGGTGAGGCCACACCTTGAATATTGTGTACAGTACAGGTTACTGCACTTTAAGTGCCCATCCAACCATCTCTTAAAAGTGGTAAGGGTTTCTGCATCCACCACTCTTCCAGGCAATGAGTTCAAGATCCCCACAACCCTCTATGTAAAGAAGCCCACCCTCAAATCCCCTCTAAACCTTCCACCAACCACCTAAAAACTATGTCCCCTCATTATAGACACCTGCACTAATGGAAGTAGGCCATTACGATCCACTATGTCCAGGCCCCTCAATATTTTGTACACCTCAATGAGTACTCCTATCAATCTCTGCTGTTCCAATGAGAACAAACCCAGCCTATCCAATCTGTCATCATAACTAAGATTCTCCATTTCAGGAAACATCCTAGTAAATCTCCTCTGCACCCTCTCTAGTGCAATCACGTCCTTCCTATAATACGGCGACCAGAACTCCAGCTGTGGCCTAACTAAAGTATTATACAATTTAAGCATAACCTCCCTGTTCTTATATTCTATGTCTCAGCCAATAAAAGCAAACATTCTGTATGCCTTCTTAACCACCTTATCAACCTGGCCTGCTACTTTTAGAGATCTATGGACAAGCACTCCAAGATCCCTTTGTTCATCTACACTATTAAGTGGCCTACCACCTAATGTGTATACCCTTTCCTTATTAGCCCTCCCAAAGTGCATCACCTCACACTTCTCTGAATTGAATTCCATTTGTCACTGCTCTGCCCACCTGACCAGTAGATTGATATCCTCCTGCAGCCCATGACTTTCCTCTTCATTATCAACTACATAGTCAATTTTAGTGTCGTCTGCAAACTTCTTAATCATACTCCCTATATTCAAATCTAAATCGTCGATATATACCACAAAAAGCAAGGGACCCAGTACTGAGCCCTGCGGAATCCCACTGGAAACATCCTTCCAGTCACAAAAATATCCATCAATCATTACCCTTTGCTTCCTACCTCCAAGCCAATTTTGGATCCAACTTGCCACTTTGCCCTGTATCCCATGGGGTTTAATCTTCATGACAGTCTACCATGTGGGACCTTATCAAAAGTCTTGCTAAAGTACATATATACTACATCGTACACACTACCCTCATCGACCCTCTTGGTTACTGTAATGGATTTAACCCCTTGCAACCTGTATTATACTACCCCAGAGGGCCTACCTGTTGGAATCCCAAGGGATCTCAGCATCCCCTGGGAGCACGATATATAAGCAGGCCACCCACGAGGTACCTTCATTCTGGAATCTTATTAAAGGAGCTAAGGTCACATTTGCTCATTGTACACAGTACTCAGTTTCATCCTTTGTTATGAACGTATCAATTGCTGACAAGGTAACGAACAACCGCGTGAAAATGCAAAGAACAGTTGGTATCCGGGAGAAGTTCTCAGAAGGGGATGATTGGGAAGCCTTCGTGGAGAGACTCGACCAATACTTTGTGGCCAACGAGCTGGAAGGGGATGAGAATGCTGCCAAACGAAGGGTGATCCTCCTAACTGTCTGTGGGGCAACAACCTATGGCCTCATGAAGAATCTCCTAGCTCCGGCAAAACCAACAGCTAAATCCTATGAAGAATTGTGTACGCTGGTCCAGGAGCACCTAAATCCTAAGGAATGCATTTTGATGGCAAGATATCGGTTCTACACGTGTCAACGGTCGGAGGGCCAGGAAGTAGCGAGCTATGTCGCCGAACTAAGGCGCCTCGCAGGACATTGTGAATTTGAGGGATTCCTAGAACAAAAGCTTAGAGACTTTTTTGTACTGGGCATTAGCCATGAGGTAATCCTTCGCAAACTGTTGACTATTGAAACTCCGAATCTAAGTAAAGCCATAACGATAGCTCAGGCATTTATATCCACCAGTGACAACACTAAACAAATTTCGCAGAGTAAAGAAGTTTCGGCCAGTACTGTGCACAAATGACCGTCGTTTTCGAGCAGGAATATACATGGCAGAACGTACACGCCGGCTACTGCTGCCTGAGCTCAGATGACCCAGAGTCCCCCATCAATCTTTAATGCGAGGCAGTTAACACCTTGTTGGCGCTGTGGAGGTGATCATCGACCCCATCAATGCCGCTTCACGCACCATGCGTGCAACAGTTGCAGAACAATGGGACACCTCCAGCAAGTGTGCAGGCGAGCTGCAAACCCCGCAAACCACCACGTTGCAGAGGAAGATCGATCCACTGTGGATCAGGCTGAATTGGAGACTTGTACTGAGGAGACAGAAGTGTACGGGATACACACATTCACCACGAAATGTCCACCAATAATGTTGAAAGTTGAACTGATTGGAATTCCAGTATCTATGGAACTGGACATGGGTACGAGTCAGACCATAATGAGTAAAAAGGCCTTCAACAGGTTGTGGGGCAACAAGGTACACAGGCCCAAGCTCAGCCCCATTCACACCAAACTAATGACTTACACCACGGAACTGATCCCTGTAATTGGCAGTGCAGAAGTCAAAGTCTCCTATGATGGAGCAGTGGAACATGAACTCCCACTGTGGATCATGCCCGGGGATGGCCCCACATTGTTAAGCAGAAGCTGGCTGGGAAAAATCCGCTGGAAATGGGACGACATCTGAGCGCTTTTGTCCATCGACAACGCCTCATGTGCCTAAGTTCTTAACAGGTTTCCATTGTTGTTCGAGTCAGGCATTGGAAGCTTCTCGGGGTGAAAGTGCAGATCCATTTGTTCCCAGTACGCGACCCATCCAACACAAGGCACGGGCGGTACCGTATATGATGCATGAGAAAGTGGAAATTGAGCTGGACAGGCTGCAGCGAGAAGGCATCATTGCGCCGATGGAATTCAACAAGTGGGCCAGTCCGATTGTCCCTTAAAGAGGACGGCACGGTTAGAATTTGTGGGGACTATAAAGTAACGATTAACCATTTTTCGCTACAGGACCAGTACCCACTACCCAAGGCAGATGACCTATTTGCGACCCTGGCTGGAGGGAAGACATTCACCAAGCTGGACCTGACCTTGGCCTACATGAGGCAGGAGCTGGAGGAGTCTTCAAAAGGCCTCACCTGCATCAACACGCACAAAGATCTGTTCATCTATAACAGATGACCATTCGGGATTCGGTCAGCCGCGGCAATCTTCCAACGGAACATGGAGAGCCTGCTAAAGTCCTCGCACCGTGGTTTCCAGGACAACATACTGGTTACAGGTCGAGACACCAATGAGCACTTGAAGAATCTGGAAGAGGTTCTTAGTCAGTTGGATCGCATGGGACTCAGGTTGAAATGCTCGAGGTGTGTTTTCCTGGCACCGGAGGTCGAGTTCTTGGGAAGAAGAATCGCGGCAGATGGCATCAGACCCATAGACGCCAAGGTGGAGGCCATCAAGAATGCGCCGAGACCGCAGACCATGACGGAGCTGCGGTCGTTCCTAGGATTCTTTAACTATTTTGGTAATTTCCTACCTGGGTTAAGCACCCTGCTAGAACCCCTACATGCGCTACTGTGCAAGGGAGATGACTGGGTATGGGGGAATTCACAAGCAGCTGCCTTTAAGAAAGCCAGGAATCTGTTGTGTTCAAACAAACTGCTTGTCTTGTATAACCCTTGTAAGCGATTAATGCTAGCTTGCGTTGCGTCGTCATACGGGGTCGGGTGTGTTACAACAGGCTAACGAAGCGGGGATTTTGCAACCGGTCGCTTATGTGTCCAGGAGTTTGTCTAAGGTTGAAAGGGCCTACAGCATGATTGAAAAAGAGGCTAGGCGTGCATTTACGCGGTAAAGAAAATGCACCAGTACTTATTTGGCCTCAAGTTTGAGCTTGAAACTGACCACAAGCTGCTGATATAACTGTTCATTGAGAGCAAAGGGATTAACACCAATGCCTCTGCCCGCATCCAAAGATGGGCGCTCACGCTGTCGGCATACAACTTTGTAATCCACCACAGACCGGGCACAGAGAACTGCGTTGATGCTCTCAGTCGGCTGCCATTGCCCACCACCAGAGTGGGCCACCAGATTCGGACCTGGACCAGCCAGGATCCTTTACTGTCTTTGGTTAAAAAAACTGTGTCCTCCATGGGAGCTGGTCCAGCATCCCAGCAGAAATGCAGGAGGCAATTAAGCTGGTCCACAGGCGCAAAGACGAAATATTCCTGCAGACGGACTATATGTTGTGGGGCAATTGCGTGGTCTTGCCCAAGAAAGGCAGAGACACGTTCATTGGTGAACTGCACAGCACCCACCCAGGCATCGTAATGATGAAAGCCATAGCTAGATCCCATGTGTGGTGGCCCGGCATTGACTCAGATTTGGAGTCATGCTTGCTCCAATGCAACACTTGCTCTCAGCTCAGCAATGCACCCAGAGAGGCACTGCTAAGTTTGTGGTTGTAGCCCTCCAAACCATGGTCAAGGATCCACGTGGATTATGCAGGCCCAGTTCTAGGCAAAATATTCTTGGTTGTCGTGGATACTTACTCAACATGGATTGAATGTGCAATAATGTCAGTAAACACGTCCACTGCCACTATTGAAAGCCTACGAGCCATGTTTGCCACGCACGGCCTGCCTGATGTCCTAGTCAGCGACAATGGGCCGTGTTTCAGCGGTACTGAATTCAAGGAATTCATGACCCGCAATGGGATCAAACACGTCACATCTGCCCTGTTCAAACCCGCACCCAACGGTCAGGCAGAACGGGCAGTTCAAACCATCAAGCAAAGCTTGAAACACATGTCGGAAGGCTCCCTGCAGACCCGACTATCCTGAGTGCTGCTCAGCTACTGCACCAGACCCCACTCACTCACCGGGGTTCCCCCAGCCGAGCTGCTCATGAAAAGGGCGCTCAAAACAAGGTTCTCTCTTGTCCACCCTGATCTCCATGATAACGTGGAGGGCAGGCGGCATCAACAAGGCGGCATCAACATGACCGCGCAAATTTGTCACATAATATTGAGGTCAAGGACCCTGTGTTTGTACTCAATTATGGACACGGTGCCAAATGGCTCACTGGCATGATCATAGCCATAGAGGGGAGTAGGGTGTTTCAGGTCAAATTGGCCAATGGACTAACGTGCAGAAAACATTTGGACCAAATCAAATTGCGGTTCACCAACAGCTACGAACAACCCGAAGAAGTATACCACCAACTTTGACCCTCCAACACACACACAAGTGGCAACTGACATCATGGTTGACCACGAAGCTGAACTCACCATCCCCAGCAGCCCGGTAAGGCCGGCTGCCCAGCAGCCCAGTGAAGAACTAACCAACTCACCCACAACCTTTGAATTACCCGCATTTGTACAGAGATGATCAACAAGGGAGCAAAAAGCCTCAGATCGTCTCACTTTATAAATAAGTGTACTATTGACTTTATGGGGGAGTGATGTTATGTATTTAACTCCAGGTTGCAAGGAGAGCCTGCCGGTTGGAGTCCCAAGGGATCCCAGCAGGCCACCTACGAGGTACCTGCACTCTGGAGTCTTATTAAAGGAGCTAAGGTCACACTTGCTCATTGTACACAGTACTCAGTTTCATCCTTTGTCATGAATGTATCAGTTACCTCCTCAAAAAATTCAATCAGGTTAGTCAAACACGATCGTCCCTTAACAAATCCATGCTGACTGTCCCTAATTAATCCTTGTCTTTCCAAATGCAGATTTATCCTGTCTTTCAGGATTTTTTCCAATAATTTTCCCACCACTGAGGTTAGGCTGACAGGCCTGTAATTACTCAGCCTATCCCTTTCTGCTTTCTTAAACAAGGGTACTACATTAACAGTCCTCCAATCCTCCAACACCATGCCCAGATCCAAAGAGGACTGGAAAAGAATGGTCGAGGCCTCTGCTATTTCTTCTTTTACTTCGCTCAACAGTCTGGGATGCATTTCATCCTGGCCTGGGGACTTATCTACTTTCAAAGCTGCTTAAACCCCTTAATACTTCCTCTCTCACTATATTTATTTCATCCAGAATATCACACTCCTCCTCGATAGCAGTATCTGCATTACCCCTTTCCTTTGTGAAAACAGATGCAAAGTATTCGTTAACAACCCTCCCAACATCTTCCGCCTCCACACAAAGATTACCCTCATGGTCTCTAATAGGCCCTACCCTTTCTTTAGTTACCCTCTTAATTTTAATATATTTATAGAACATCTTAGGGTTTTCTTTAATTTTACTGGCCAAGAATTTCTCGTGCTCTCTCTTAGCATTCCTAATATCCTTTTTAATTTTGCCTCTTAACTTTCTATATGCCTCTAAAAATTCTATAGTGTTTAGCCGTTGGAATATGACATAAGTGTCCCTTTTTTTCTTAATCCTCCCCTAGATGTCCCTAGACACCCAGGGGGCTCTAGAATTATTTTTCCCAGACTTTTTCTTTAAGGGCACATGTTTGGCCTGAGCCTTCCGGATCTTACTTGAATGCCTCCCGCTATTCCGACACTGATTTACCCGCAAGTAGCTGTTTCCAGTCCACTATGGCCAAATCACTCCTTAACTTAGCAAAATTAGCTTTTCCACAATTCGGAACTTTTATTCCACGCCTGTTCTTGTCCTTATCTATAACCAACTTGAATCTGATTGAATTATGGTCACTGGCATCCAAGTGCTCTCCCACTAATACCCCTTCAACCTGCCCAGCTTCATTCCCCAAAACTAAATCCAAGACCGACCCCTCTCATGTTGGGCTTGCTACATACTGACTAAAAAAGTTCTCTTGAATGCATTTCAAGAATTCTGCACCCTCTATACCCTTCACACTAAATTTGTCCCAATCAATATTTCGATAGTTAAAATCCCCTACTATTACTACCCTATGGTTTTTGGACTTCACAGCAATTTGCCTACATATTTGCTCCTCTATCTCCCTCCCACTGTTTGGGGGTCTATAATACACGCCCAACAATGTGATCATCCCTTTTTTATTTTTCAATTTGACCCATATGGCCTCATTTGATGATCCCTCTAACATATCATCCCTCCTCACCGCTGTAATAGTTTCTTTAATCAGTTTGACAAATTTTCTGGAATTCTTTGAGGATGTAATGAACAGGGTGGATAAAGGGGAACCAGTGGATGTGGTGTATTTGGACTTCCAGAAGGCATTTGACAAGGTGCCACATAAAAGGTGGGCTGCCCCGACCTGTGTGAGAACACCACCGCAGGTTGGGGCTATAAATATAGCGTGAGTGCCGGAGCCTGGAACATCATGGGTCACTCCGACCTGTATGGGAACACCACTGTAGGTCTGGGCTATAAATAGAACTGGAGCGCGGGGCCCTGGAACATTGTGGGCCGCTCTGACCTGTATGGGAACACCACCGCAGGTCAGCGTTATAAATAGAGCTGGAGCGCCGGGCGCCGGAACATTGTGGGCGAAGGTGCAGCGAATGAGGGTACGGGGCCCAGAAGAGTCGAGGGCCCAGAGCAGCATGGACCTGCCCACACTGTGATATATGTGCGCACTAGGACCATGCAGCAGAGCAGGTCTCCAGTCATCCTGGTACAACCCTTGCCACTGGATAAAGGCCTAGCTCTGTCAAGCCTGTCTGGTGGCTGATGTGCAACGGTCACCATACGTTAAAAAAATCCACACACTGGCATCTTCCACCCCTTCAATTGGAGTTCAGGACTGAAACATCGGGTCCTTCATTGAAACATCTGTGAACTCTTGTGGAAGGAAGCAAGTCATCCTCGCTCGAGGGACCGCCTATGAGTGCACTAGATTCATTTAGAGCTGAGGTCTTATGCTAATTAGAGCTTTTCTAATTGATACTTCTTGGTTTAGACTTTGCATGTCTCAGTGAGAATTCTTCAATCTGATTGGTTGAAGAGGCATGCTGTTTGCTTGTCCTGCTCACACATGCTCCAGAGGGTGCCATACTGAAAAGGATCTATTGTAACCATAAGCTGCTGATCAGAAACTAATGAAAAATCTGTGGACAGCTGTAAGCGTAATGGACGGCGAGTGTCGTTCCTTCGCTGCTGACTGCAAAATCTGGACCAATGCTTCTTTAGGCATTGACTTTGAGGGGAATAAAAATCGGGAGAGATGGGCTGCCAATTTGCTATCACCCATTCTACACTATAGCACAGTCAAGATCCAGCCCAATCAGTTCTGCAATATATTGCAGCCTTGAGCATAGTTTGTGCATTATTTAATGCCAGTATCTTTCTACATTCCAAATTCATAATGATTTGATGATGATATTCCAAATTCATAATGATTTTAAGGAATAAATGACCACCTGTCTAAAATAGGTCATACCAGGAGAATGGGCGCATTCTAACAAGTTTCTCTGTCAGTATAATATTCACTAAAATATATTTATTTAGCCATAGGATGCATTTGTCAAAATTTCATTCATGAGCTCATTACAGAAAGTTGTTTTGCATCTTCATTAAAATATTGCTGAAAATGTAGACCATCCACTGCATGGAAGTACCTCAGCAGCATTTTTAGAGAAATTAAAATATATGGTAATTTCACATTAACCAATATTTGATTCCTTTCAGAAATGGGTTGAGGAAATCACGTGAAATCATGTTGCCAAATGTAATTGTCCTTCCTCCAATAATTTGACAGGCAATATAAGAACATAACAAATAGGAGCATGAGTAGGCCATTTGGCCCCTCGAACCTGCTCCGCCATTCAATAAAATCATGACTGATCTGATCATGGACTCAACTCCACCTCCCTGCCCAATCCCCATAACCCTTGACTCCCTTATCATTCAAAAATCTGTCTATCTTCACCTTAAATATATTCAATGACTCAGCCTCCACACCTCTCTGGGGTAGAGAATTCCAAAGACTCAAGACCGTCTGGGAGAAAAAATTCCTCATTTCCGTTTTAAATGGGCGACCCCTTATTCTGAAACTATGCCCCCTAGTTCGAGATTCCCCCATGAGAGGAAACATCCTCTCTGCAGCTACCCAGTCAAATTCCCTCAGAATCTTATATGTTTCAATAAAATAACCTCTCATTCTTCTAAACTCCAATGAGTATAGGCCCAACATGCTCAACCTTTCTTCATATGACAACCCCTTCATCTCAAAAATCAACCTCGTGAATGTCCTCGTAAACTGCCTCCAATGCAAGTATATCCCTCCTTAAATAAGGAGACCAAAGCTGTATGAAGTACTCCAGGTGTGGTCTCACCAATGACCTGTACAGTTGTAGCATGACTTCTCTACCTGTATACTTCATCCCCCTTGCAATAAATGCCAACACTCCATTAGCCTTCCTAATTACTTGCTGTACCTGCATACTAACTTCTTGTTTTTCATGCACAAGGACCCCAACATCCCTTTGTAATGTAGCCAAGTTTGCTGATGATACAAAGATGGGAGGAAAAGCAATGTGTGAGGAGGACACAAAAAATCTGCAAAAGGACATAGGCAGGCTAAGTGAGTGGGCAAAAATTTGGCAGATGGAGTATAATGTTGGAGAGTGTGAGGTCGTGCACTTTGGCAGAAAAAAAATCAAAGAGCAAGTAATTATTTAAATGGAGAAAAATTGCAAAGTGCTGCAGTACAGTGGGACCTGGGGGTACTTGTGCAAGAAACACAAAAGGTTAGTATGCAGGTACAGCAAGTGATCAGGAAGATCAATGGAATCTTAGCATTTATTGCAAAGAGGATGGAGTATAAAAGCAGGGAAGTCTTGCTACAGTTGTACAAGGTATTGGTGAGGCCACACCTGGAATACTGCATAAAGTTTTAGTTTCCATATTTATGAAAGGATATACTTGCTTTGGATGCAGTTCAGAGAAGGTTCACTAGGTTGATTCCGGAGATGAGGGGATTGATTTATGAGGAGAGGTTGAGTCGGTTGGACCTCTACGCATTGGAATTCAGAAGAATGAGAGGTGATCTTATTGAAAGATTATGAGGGGGCTTGACAAGGTGGATGCAGAGAAGATGATTCCACTGATGGGGAGACTAGGACTAGGGGGCATAATCTTAGAATAAAGGGCTGCCCACATAAAACTGAGATGACGAGGAATTTCTTCTCTCAGAGGGTTGTGGAATTCACTGCCTCAGAGAGCTGTGGATGCCGGGACATTGAATAAATTTAGGACAGAGATAGACAGTTTCTTAACCGATAAGGGATTAAGGAGTTATGAGGAGCGGCCACGGAAGTGGACCTGTGTCCATGATCGGATCAGCCATGATCGTATTGAATGGCGGAGCAGGCTCGAGGGGCCGGGTAGCCTACTCCTGCTCCATGTTCTTATGTTCTTATGTTCTTTGTATCTCAGCATTTTGTAATCTCTCCCCATTTAAATAATAATTAGCTTTGTTATTTTTCCGACCAAAGTGAATAACATCACATTTTCCCAGATTATACTCCATCTGTCAAATGTTTGCCCACTCACTTAGCCTGTCCATATCCCATTGCAGATTCTTTGCACCTCCACACAACTTGCTTTCCCTCCCATCTTTGTATCATCAGCAAACTTGGCTACATTGCACTCAGTCCCTTCATCCAAGTCATTAATATAGATTGTAAATAGTTGAGGCCACAGCTCTGATCCTTGTGGCACCCCACTAGTTACAGTTTCCCAACCTGAAAATCACCATTTATCCCGACTCTGTTTGCCAATATATTACCCCCAACCCCATGTGCTCTTATCTTGTGCAGTAATCTTTTATGTGGCACCTTACTGAATGCCTTCTGGAAATCCAAATACACGTCATCTACTGGTTCCCCTTTATCCACCCTGTTTGTTACATCCTCAAAGAACTCAAGCAAATTTGGCAAACATGATTTCCTTTTCATAAAACCATGCTGACTCTGCTTGATTGTGTTATGATTTTCTAAATGTGCTGCTATTACTTCCTTAACAATGGACTCCAGCATTTTCCCAATGGCAGATGTTAGGCTAATGGTTCCATAGTTTACTGCTTTGTGTCTCCCTCCTTTCTTGAATAGGGGCATTACATTTGCGATTTTCCAATCCGCTGGGTCCTCTCCATAGAATCGAGGGAATTTTGGTAAATTACAATCAATGCATCCACTATCTCTGCAGCCACTACTTTTAAGACTCTAGGATGCAGGCCATTAGGTCCAGGGGACTTGTTCACCTTTAGTCCTATTAGTTTGCTGAGTACTTTTTCTTTAGTGATAGTGATTGTTTTGTTAATCCCTCCCAATATCCCCCGATTCTCAATTATTGGGAGGCTTTTTGTGTTTTCTACTGTGAAGGCCGATACAAAATATTTGTTCAAAATCTCTGCCATTTCCATGTTCACCATTATTAATTCCCCAGTCTCATCCTCTAAGGGACCAATGTTTATTTTAGCTACACTCTTCCTTTTTATATACCTGTAGCAGCTCTTACTGTCAGTTTTTATATTTCTTGCTAATAAACTATCTTCTCTCGCTTTATTATTTTTTAGTCATCCTTTGCTGGTTTCTAAAAATTTTCCAATCCTCTGGCCTTCCACTATTCTTCACAACATTGTATGCCTTTGTTTTAAATTTGATACCATCCTTTACGTCCTTAGTTAGCCAATAGAGTTTGGCAATAGTTTATTACCATTGGCCTGTTAAACTATGTCTATAGTACAAAGAATCATAGAACCTACAAGGGGTAAGTTCCACCTTCACACTCCCCGCAGGGAGCCTTGCCTGCTGGCAGCATGATATTAAAATTCAGGCACGCACTGCATATAGTTTTTCACAATGACTTTAAGTCATAGGGGGAGAAATTCGAGGCGTTTGCTCCTCCCGTTAGCGTCCCCGGGGGAGCTATTGGGGCGCAAACATCTTTTAGCCTGGGCGCAGCGCCATGACATTCCGCGGGAGTTTAGCGGTGGCGGTAACCGGTAGCACCGCGCGCCGATCGGTAGTGCCCCGTGCTGCTGAGCCAGCGATGACAATGTCATCACCGTGCACTGTGACCCGTTTTAGACGCGGAGTGAAAATTTGCTAGCGCCCCGTGAAGCTGCCATGGGCGCTCACACGGTGAAAATTAAAGGTGAAGTGTTGGAGCAGTGGGAGGCATTCAAGGAGGACATCGAAGGTTCAGAGCAAGTATATTCCCTTCAAGAAAAAGGATGGAACGAACAAATCTAGAGCCCCCTGGATGTCAAGCGGGTAGGATAAAGAAAAAAAGGGAGGCTTATAACATATACCGAGGGCTCAATACTGCAGAAACTCTAGAGGAGTATAGAAAGTGCAGGGGTACAATTACAAAGGAAATTAGGAAAGCAAAAAGAGAGCATTAAAAAATGTTGGCAAGTAAAATCAAGGAAAACCCAAAGATGTTTTATAAATACATTAAGATCAAGAGGATAACTGAAGAATGAGTAGGGCCTATTAGAGACCAAGGGCTCCATTTTCCTCAGTTATCTGCTTTGGTTTTTGGCACGTGGTGCTTTTCTCGGCCTAAATTAAAATATCCAAGTTTCCCCAAAGTTTCTGCACCAGCGTAACTCAGTTACGATTTTTTTAGGATGGTTTTTTCTGCGTCATAGGGGGAATAACCTGCTGTCTGCGCCAGTTTTTTATATTCATGCAAGTTTGGCCAACTTACATTTTTCCGAGGATGGCATATGTGACCACTCCCAAAAAACATTCTGGGCATTTAAGAAAAACCACGCACGTTAAAAAATCAGCGCAGAAAGACGCCAATGTTTTTATATGAAGTTTTAGAGGGAGTAAAGAATACATTAAATATGCATCATCAAGCTTAATTTTTTCAAACTTAAAATGCAGAAAATGGAAGTTTAATGCAATTCTTTAATTTTGGATTTTTTTCAAAGTGCCACGCCACGACCGAACATCTCCAAACCGGGCTCGAGGGTCGGGGCGTCAGCCGGCAGAATCGGTCCCTTGCCCGGACACAGGGGCTTGGGGCTCGGCTTCAAAAGAAGCCCGGGAGGGTGGGGTGTGAGGGTGTGGAAGCCGAATTGAAGGGAAGAGAACCCTTACACTATGCAGCAGCAACAAAAGAAGCCCGGGGGTGTTTGCCAAGCCCGTGTCCAGGCGAGGGAATGATTCTGCCGACCGATCCTCGAGCCCGGTGAGGAGACGTTTGGTCGGTGGTGGGATGGTATTTGGAAAAAAATCTAATATTAAAGAATTCCATTAAACTTCATTGCCCCAGCTGTCCTCATTTTAACCCCATGAAGGTAATCTGTGTGTATAGGCACAAGATGTGGATATGATACTTTTAATGGTTCTTAATGAATACTTTGCGTACGAAAAGGGTGATGCAGACATTGCAATCGGAGAGGAGGAGTGTGAAATATTACATGAAATAAACATAGAGAGAGAGGAATATTAAGGGGTTTAGCTGCTGTGAAAGTGGATAAATGCCGAGGCCCAGACGAAATGTATCCCAGGCTGTTAAGAGAAGCAAAAGAGGGAATAGCAGAGCCTCAGACCATCATTTTCTAATCCTGTCTGGCTACAGGTGCGGTGCCGGAGGACTGGGGGACTGCTAACGTGGTACCACCTCCAGTGCAGCCTTCGGTCCCCTGAGGAAAAGAGTGTTTGAAGACCATGCTCTCAAAACTGCCACCAAGCTCATGGTCGACAGGGCTGTAGTAATACCTGCCCTCCTGTATGGCTCAGAGACATGGACCATGTACAGTAGACACCTCAAGTCGCTGGAGAAATACCACCAACGATGTCTCCGCAAGATCCTACAAATCCTCCTGGGAGGACAGACGCACCAACATTAGCATCCTCGACCAGGCCAGCATCCCTACAGAACTGAAGCACTGACCACACTTCATCAGCTCCGCTGGGAAGGCCACATAGTTTGCATGCCAGACACGAGAGTCCCAAAGCAAGTGCTCTACTCGGAGCTCCTTCACGGCAAACGAGCCAAACATGAGCAGAGGAAACGTTACAAGGACACCCTCAAAGCCTACATGATAAAGTGCAACATCCCCACTGATACCTCGGAGTCCCTGGCCAAAGACCGCCCGAAGTGGAGGAAGTGCATCCGGGAGGGCGCTGAGCACCTCGAGTCGCATCGCCGAGAGCATGCAGAAACCAAGCGCAGGCAGCGGAAAGAGTGTGCGGCAAACCTGTCCCACCCACCCCTTCCCGCAACGACTATCTGTCGCACCTGTGACAGACTGTGGTTCTCATATTGAACTGTTCAACCACCTAAGAACTTATTTTAAACATAGAAACATAGAAAATAGGTGCAAGAGTAGGCCATTTGGCCATTCGAGCTTGCACCATTCAATGCGTTCATGGCTGATCATGCAACTTCAGTACCCCATTACAGCTTTCTCTCCATACCCCTTGATCCCTTTAGCCATAAGGGCCACATCTAACTCTCTTTTGAATATATTTAACGAACTAGCCTTAACAACTTTCTGTGGTAGAGAATTCCAAGGGTTCACAATTCTCTGAGTGAAGAAGTTTCTCCTCATCTCGGTCCTAAATGGCTTACCCCTTATCCTTAGACTGTGACCCCTGGTTCTGGACTTCCCCAACATCGGGAACATTCTTCCTGCATCTAAACTGTCCAATCCCTTCAGAATTTTATATGTTTCTATGAGATCCTCTCTCATTCTTCTAAATTCCAGTGAATATAGGCATAGTCAATCCAGTCTTTCTTCATATGTCAGTCCTGCCATCCCGGGAATCAGTCTGGTGAACCTTCGCTGCACTCTCTCAATAGCAAGAATGTCCTTCCTCAGCTTAGGAGGCCAAAACTCTACACAATATTCAAGGTGTGGCCTCACCAAGGCCCTATACAACTGCAGGAAGCCCTCCCTGCTCCTATACTCAAATCCTCTCACTATGAAGGCCAACATGCCATTTGGCTTCTTCACCGCTTGCTGTACCTGCATGCCAACTTTCAATGACTGATGTACCATGACACCCAGGTCTCATTGCACCTCCCCTTTTCCTAATCTGTCACCATTCAGATAACATTCTGCCTTCCTGTTTTTGCCACCAAAGTGGATAACCTCACATTTATCTACATTATAATGCATCTGCCATGCATTTGCCCACTCACCTAACCTGTCCAAGTCACCGACCCTGCAGCCTCCTAGCATCCTCCTCACAGCTCTCACTGTCACCCAGCTTAGTGTCATCTGCAAACTTGGAGGTATTACATTCAATTCCTTTGTCTAAATCATTAATGTATATTGTAAATAGCTGGGGTCCCAGCACTGAACCTTGTGGTACGCCACTAGTCACTGCCTGCCATTCTGAAAAGGACCCGTTTATTCCTACTCTTTGCTTCCTGTCTGCCAACCAGTTCTCTATCCACGTCAATACATTACCCCCAAGACCATGTGCTTTAATTTTGAACATTATTCTCTTGTGGGGGACCTTGTCAAAAGCCTTTTGAAAGTCCAAATACACCACATCCACTGGTTCTTCCTTGTCCACTCTACTAGTTACATCCTCAAAAAATTCTAGAAGATTTGTCAAGCATGATTTCCCCTTCATAAATCCAAGCTGACTTGGACAGATCCTGTCACTGCTTTCCATATGCGCTGCTATTTCATCTTTAATAATTGATTCCAACATTTTTCCCACTACTGATGTCAGGCTAACAGTTCTAAAACTCCCTGTTTTCTCTCTCCCTCATTTTTTAAAAAGTGGGGTTACATTAGCTACCCTCAAATCCATAGGAACTGATCCAGAGTCTTAGAATGTTTGAAAATGACCACCAATGCATCCACTATTTCCGGAGCCACTTCCTTAAGTACTCTGGGATGAAGACTATCAGGCCCTGGGGATTTATCAGCCTTCAATCCCATCAATTTTCCTAACACAATTTCCTGACTAAGATTGGAAACAAGTCTTCCTCGATTCCGAGGGACTGCCTTAGATGATGACCTTTATTTAAAAAGGGAGAAAGGGATAGACTGAGTAATTACAGGCCAGTCAGCCTCACCACAGTTGTGGGAAAATTAATGGAGAAAATTCGGAGTGACAGGATAAATCTTCATTTAGAAATACACGGATTAATCAAGGACAGTTTGTTGAGGTAAGGTCGTGTCTGACTAACTTGATTGAATATTTTCAGGAAGTAATAAGGAGGGTCGATGTGCATTTGATGTAGTGTATATGGATTTTAGCAAGGCTTTTGAAAAGGTCACACATGGCAGACTGGTCCAAAAGTAAAAGCCCATGGGATCCAGGGCAAAGTGGCAAGTTGGATCCAAAATTGGCTCTGAGACAGGAAACAAAGGACAATGTTCGACGGGTGTTTTTGTGACTGGAAGGCTGTTTCTAGTGGGGTTCCGCGGGGCTCAGTACTAAGTCCCTTGTTTTTTGTGGTACATAGCAATGATTTAGACTTGAATATAGGGGTATGATTAAGAAGTTTGCAGATGATACTAAAATCGCGTGTGTGTTTGATAATGAAGAAGAAAACTGTAGACTGCAGGAAGATATCAATAAACTGGTCAGGTGGACAGAACAGTGGCAAATGGAATTCAAGCTGGAGAAGTGTGAGGTAATGCATTTGGAAAAGGCTAACAAGGTAAGGGAATACACATTAAATGGTAGGACACGGAGAAGTGTAGAGGAACATAGGGACCTTGGAGTGCATGTCCCTGAAGATAACGTGGTTAAGAAGGCATAAATAATACTTGCCTTTATTAGCCGAGGCATAGAATACAAAAGCAGGAAGGTTATGCTTGAACTGTATAAAACACTAGACAGGCCACAGCTAGAGTACTGTGTGCAGTTCTGGTCACCACATTACAGGAAAGATGTGATTGCACTAGAGAGGGTACAGTGATTTATGAGGATGTTGCGTAGACTGGAGAATTTTAGCTATGAGGAAAGATTGCATAGGCTGGGTTAGTTTTCTTTGGAACAGAGGAGATCTTATTGAGATGTATAAAATTATGAAGAGCACAGATAAAGAGAATAGGAATGACCTATTTCCCTTAGCAGAGGGGTCAACAACCAGGGGGCATAGATTTAAAGTAATTGGTAGGAGCTACAGAGGGGATTTGAGGGTGGTAGAGGCAGGAACCCTCACCACATCTAAAAAGTACTTGGATGTGAATTTGAAGTGCCATAACCTACAGGGCTACTGACCAAGAGCTGGAAAGTGGTATTAGGCTGGATTACTCTTTATTGGCCGGTGTGGACACAATGGGCCGAACTGGCTTCCGTGCTGTAAATTTCTTTGATTCTACAATTTTATGAGTTGCGGCAGGGAATGAAAAAAATGGCCCGCCTTCTTGTTTATAGATCGCGGGGTCCGTGCCACGATCTTGCAGCCCGGCACTCTGCTTGTGTGCCGAGCTGCTGTCATGGCACCCCGCTCCTGGTGGCCCTGTTTCCCGCCAGCAGAGTCGGCAACTTGGCCTTCGCTGTTATGTATGGAGAAAGAGTCAGACTGAACACTGTGAGCTCAAAGTAAAGTGTGACCTTAGTCTTTTATTGCAGGTCTCCAGAGTGCCTCTCCAATCTGTGAGGCCTCCTTAAATACCTGTGTTCCCAAGCGATTATGGGATCCCTTGGGACTCCAGGGGATGAGCCCTCTGGTGGCTGTACATAGTAAATACAAGTTTACAACCCCCCCCCCCCGCGCCCCCCTCACCCCCCACCGCATCTCAAAGTCAATAGTGTAACTATTTACAATGAGAGTCGATCTGGGGCCCTTCTTGCCCTGGTTGATCATCTCGGTGTGAAAGCTGGTGTTGTTGAATCAATTGTTGGGTCCTCGCTGGGTTGCTGTGCCGCTGGCCTTGCTGGGCTGCCTGGTGTGTTGGGCCCTGCTGGACTGCTGTGGATGATGGGTTCTGCTTTGTGGTCAACCATGGTGCCAGTTGCCACTGGTGTGTATGTTGGGGGATGAAAAACGGTCGGGTCCAAGGTGGGTTGCTCAGCTAGGTGAATCTGAGTTTGATTTGGTCCAAGTGTTTCCGGGGAATGAGTCCATTTGAAAGTTTGACCCGAAACACCCTGCTCCCCTCTTTGGCCACAACAGTGCCGGGAAGCCACTTGGAACCTTGTCCATAATTCAATACAAATACAGGATCATTGATTTCAATCTCACGTGACACATTTGCGCTATCATGGTATGTACTTTGTTGAAGCCGCCTGTTCTCTACCTGTTCATATAGATCAGGGTGAACTAACGAGAGCCTTGTCTTAAGTGCTCTCTTCATGAGCAGTTCAGCAGGTGAGATCCCAGTGAGCGAGTGCGGTCTCGTGCGGTAGCTAAGCAGGACTCGAGATAGGCGAGTCTGCAGCGATCCTTCAATTACCCTCTTCAAGCCTTGCTAGATGGTTTGCACTGTTCTCTCTGCCTGCCATTGGACGCTGGTTTAAATGGGGCAGATGTGACATGACCCGTTACGGTAAAACACTGGTAAAACATGGCACGTTGTCGCGCACCAGGACATCGGGTAGGCCGTGTGTGGCAAACATGGCCTGCAGGCTTTCAGTAGTGGCAGCGGACGTGCTGGCCGACATTATCTCACATTTAATCCACTTGGAGTATGCATCTACAATCACAAGGAACATTTTTCCCAAGAACGAGCCTGCATAACAGTGAGTAAACTTTAGCATTGTTGTTGCCAATTTAAGTATATCTAAGGGTTAAGTCATGGCAGGAGAGCTCGGTCACGTGATATGCTCCTCCTGTACCATGTGGGAACTCAGGGACACTTCCAGTGTCCCTGACGACTACGTGTGCGGGAAGTGTATCCGCCTCCAGCTCCTGACAGACCGCGTTGCGGAATTGGAGCTGAGGGTGGATTCACTCTGGAGCATCCACGATGCTGAGAATGACGTGAGTAGCACATGTAGTGAGTTGGTCTTACCGCAGGTGAAGGGTCCACAACCAGCTAGGGAATGGAAGACCAGCAGGAAGAGCAGTGCAAGGAAGGTAGTGCAGGGGTCCCCTGCGGTCATCCCCCTGAAAAACAGATACACCGTTTTGAGTACTGTTGAGGGGGATGACTCATCAGGGAAGGGCAGCAGCAGCCAAGTTCATGGCACCGTGGCTGGCTTTGCTGCACAGGAGGGCAGGAAAAAGAGTGGGAGAGCAATAGTGATAGGGGATTCGATTGTAAGGGGAATAGATAGTCTTTTCTGCGGCCGCAACCGAGACTCCAGGATGGTATGTTGCCTCCCTGGTGCAAGGGTCAAGGATGTCTCAGAGCAGGTGCAGGACATTCTGAAAAGGGAGGGCGAACAGCCAGTTGTCGTGGTGCACATTGGTACCAACGATATAGGTAAAAAAAGGGATGAGGTCCTACGAGACGAATTTAAGGAGCTAGGAGCTAAATTAAAAAGTAGGACCTCAAAAGTAGTAATCTCGGGATAGCTACCAGTGCCATGTGCTAGTCAGAGTAGGAATCGCAGGATAGCTCAGCTGAATACGTGGCTTGAGCAGTGGTGCAGCAGGGAGGGATTCAAATTCCTGGGGCATTGGAACCAGTTCTGGGGGAGGTGGGACCAGTACAAACCGGACGGTCTGCACCTAGGCAGGACCGGAACCAATGTCCGAGGGGGAGTGTTTGCTAGTGCTGTTGGGGAGGAGTTAAACTAATATGGCAGGGGGATGGGAACCAATGCAGGGAGACAGAGGGAAACAAAAAGGAGACAAAAGCAAAAGACAGAAAGGAGATGAGTAAAAGTGGAGGGCACAGAAACCCAAGGCAAAAAACAAAAAGGGCCACTGAATATATAGGGGCTGCAGGAGGGGTCAAAACTAAAAATCATGGTTGAAAAACTAGGATTAAAACACTCTACCTAAACGCACGCAGCATTCGAAATAAAGTAAATGAGTTGACGGCACAAATCATTACAAATGGGTATGATTTGGTGGCCATTACAGAAAAGTGGTTGCAGGGTGGCCAAGACTGGGAATTAAACATACAGGGGTATCTGATGATTCGGAAAGATAGACAAGAAGGGAAAGGAGGTGGGGTAGCTCTGTTAATAAAGGATGATATCAGGGCAGTTGTGAGAGACGATATTGGCTCTAATGAACAAAATGTTGAATCATTGTGGGTGGAGATTAGAGATAGTAAGGGGAAAAAGTCACTGGTGGGCGTAGTTTATAGGCCCCCAAATAATAACTTCACGGTGGGGCGGGCAATAATCAAGGGAATAATGGAGGCATGTAAAAAAGGAATGGCAGTAATCATGGGGGATTTTAACCTACATATCGATTGGTCAAATCAAATCGCACGGGGTAGCCTGGAGGAGGAATTCATAGAATGCATACAGGATTGTTTCTTACAACAGTATGTTACAGAACCTACAAGGGAGCAAGCTATCTTAGATCTGGTCCTGTGTAATGAGACAGGAATAATAAATGATCTCCCAGTAAAAGATCCTCTCGGAATGAGTGATCACAGTATGGTTGAATTTGTAATACAGATTGAGGCTGAGGAAGTAGTGTCTCAAACGAGCATACTATGCTTAAACAAAGGGGACTACAGTGGGATGAGGGCAGAGTTGGCTAAAGTAGACTGGAAACACAGACTAAAAGGTGGCACAATTGAGGAACAGTGGAGGACTTTTAAGGAGCTCTTTCATAGTGCTCAACAAAAATATATTCCAGTGAAAAAGAAGGGTGGTAAGAGAAGGGATAACCAGTCGTGGATAACCAAGGAAATAAAGGAGAGTATCAAATTAAAAACCAATGCGTATAAGGTGGCCAAGGTTAGTGGGAAACTAGAAGATTGGGAAAATTTTAAACAACAGCAAAGAATGACTAAGAAAGCAATAAAGAAAGGAAAGATAGATTCCGAAGGTAAACTTGCGCAAAACATAAAAACAGATAGTAAAACCTTTTACAGATATATAAAACGGAAAAGAGTGACTAAAGTAAATGTTGGTCCCTTAGAAGATGAGAAGGGGGATTTAATAATGGGAAATGTGGAAATGGCTGAGACCTTAAACAATTATTTTGCTTCGGTCTTCACAGTGGAAGACACAAAAACAATGCCAAAAATTGCTGGTCACAGGAATGTGGGAAGGAGGACCTTGAGACAATCACTATCACTAGGGGGGTAGTGCTGGACAGGCTAATGGGACTTAAGGTAGACAAGTCCCCTGGTTCTGATGAAATGCATCCCAGGGTATTAAAAGAGATGGCGGAAGTTATAGCAGATGCATTCATTATAATCTACCAAAATTCTCTGGACTCTGGGGAGGTACCAGCGGATTGGAAAGCAGCTAATGTAATGCCTCTGTTTAAAAAAGGGGGCAGACAAAAGGCAGGTAACTATAGGCCAGTTAGTTTAACATCTGTAGTGGGAAAAATGCTTGAAACTATCATTAAGGAAGAAATAGCGGGACATCTAGATAGGAATAGTGCAATCAAGCAGACGCAGCATGGATTCATGAAGGGGAAATCATGTTTAACTAATTTACTGGAATTCTTTGAGGATATAACGAGCATGGTGGATAGAGGTGTACCGATGGATGTGGTGTATTTAGATTTCCAAAAGGCATTCGATAAGGTGCCACACAAAAGGTTACTGCAGAAGATAGAGGTACGCGGAGTCAGAGGAAATGTATTAGCATGGATAGAGAATTGGCTGGCTAACAGAAAGCAGAGAGTCGGGATAAATGGGTCCTTTTCAGGTTGGAAATCGGTGGTTAGTGGTGTGCCACAGGGATCGGTGCTGAGACCACAACTGTTTACAATATACATAGATGACCTGGAAGAGGGGACAGAGTGTAGTGTAACAAAATTTGCCGACGACACAAAGATTAGTGGGAAAGCGGGTTGTGGAGAGGACACAGAGAGGCTGCAGGGGATGAGCCCTCTGGTGGTTGTACAGAGTAAATACAATTTTACATGTTTCACACTCCCCTTTAATGGAGGGGAGGGGCGTGTCTACGCACCAGCACTACATGTTCCATAGTGTAACGTTGCAAACATCATGTGGCTTTGCGCCCAACCTCCGCCCCCAAGTGCAGTGCGATATTTTGCGCAGCAGTTCCTCTTGAGGGTGGTAACCCTGCCACAAGAGCTCTAGCCTTGCGGCTGGTTCCGCCCCAACGGCGCTACCAAATGTCATCCCTCTAGAATCTTTCAAGCGTACAGCACATAAGGAGAACATTCGGCCTATCATGCCTCTGCTAGCTCTTTGGAAGAGCTATCCAATGAGTCGCATCCCCTACTCTCTCCCCATAGCGCTGAAAAAGTTTCCTTTTCAAGAACATATCTAATTTCATTTTGAAAGTTAATCATATTTATGATATCTGTTCCTGGCAATTGAGGCCCTTCCTATGGGAGTGTAAAGACAGGAAATTAGCCTCACAGGAGTGAACTTCTCAATGTGTTACATGGTCCAGCTTGTGTCTTATCCGATAATAGCATACAAACAAAACACTGAACCTTAATAACTACCCATTTGTAATGGCACTGCTATCGACTTTGGATCAGTTCCTGTGGATTGGAGAGTAGCCAATGTAACACCACTTTTTAAGAAAGGAGGGAGAGAGAAAACGGGGTATTATCGACCGGTTAGCCTGACATCAGTAGTGGAGAAAATGTTGGAATCAATTATTAAAGATGAATTGCAGCGCATTTGGAAAGCAGTGACAGGATTGGTCCAAGTCAACATGGATTTATGAAAGGGAAATCATGCTTGACAAATCTTCTAGAATTTTTGTGAGGATGCAACTAGTAGAGTGGACAAGGGCGAACCAGTGGATGTGGTGTATTTAGACTTTCAAAAGGCTTTTGACAAGGTCCCACACAAGAGATTGTTGTGCAAAATTAAAGCACATGGTATTGGGGGTAATGTATTGACGTGGATAGAGAACTGGTTGGCAGACAGGAAGCAGAGAGTCGGGATAAACAGGTCCTTTTCAGAATGGCAGGCAGTGACTAGTGGGGTGCCGCAGGGCTCAGTGCTAGGATCCCAGCTATTTACAATATACATTAATGATTTAGATGAAGGAATTGAGTGTAATATCTCCAAGTTTGCAGATGACACTAAGCTGGGATGCGGTGTGAGCTGTGAGGAGGATGCTAAGAGGCTGCAGGGTGACTTGGACAGGTTAGATGAGTGGACAAATGCATGGCAGATGCAGTATAAATGTGGATAAATGTGAGGTTATCCACTTTGGGGGCAAAAATACAAAGGCAGAATATTATCTGAATGGCGGCAGATTAGGAAAAGGGAAGGTACAACGAGACCTGGGTGTCATGGTACATCAGTCATTGAAAGTTGGCATGCAGGTACAGCAGGCGGTGAAGAAGGCAAATGGCATGTTGGCCTTCATAGCTAGAGGATTTGAGTATAGGAGCAGGGAGGTCCTACTGCAGTTGTACAAGGCCTTGGTGAGGCCTCACCTGGAATATTGTGTTCAGTTTTGGTCTCCTAATCTGAGGAAGGACGTTCTTGCTATTGAGGGAGTGCAGCGAAGGTTCACCAGACTGATTCCCGGGATGGCAGGACTGACATATGAGGAGAGACTGGATCGATTGGACCTTTATTCACTGGAGTTTAGAAGGATGAGAGGGGATCTCATAGAAACATATAACATTTTGACGGGTCTGGACAGGTTAGATGCAGGAAAAATGTTCCCGATGTTGGGGAAGTCCAGAACCAGGGGAAGCAGTCTGAGGATAAGGGGTAAGTCATTTAGGACTGAGATCAGGAGAAACTTCTTCACTCAGAGAGTTGTTAACCTGTGGAATTCTCCACCGCAGACTGTTGTTGATGCCAGTTTGTTGGATATATTCAAGAGGGAGTTAGATATGACCCTTACGGCTAAAGGGATCAAGGGATGTGGAGCGAAAGCAGGAAAAGGGTACTGAGGTGAATGATCAGCCATGATCTCATTGAATGGTGGTGCAGGCTCGAAGGGTCGAATGGCCAACTCCTGCACCTATTTTCTATGTTTCTATAAGAGGGCAAGGAAATGTAAATTATTAATACTTCACTGCATAACAAGTAGCAACAAGTAGCACTGTGCAAACATTCATAATTATACGGGTCAGATCTCAATGGCATTAGCAAGTTTCCTTTTGCAAAACAATTTCATAACTTTTTTCTATTTAAGTAACGGGAGAGAGAAGTAACAACTCTAATTACTGCTGCTATTTACTCTTATTCATTCTGGTACTTCCAGATTTTATTGTACTGTTATGAGAGAATCCTGGGGGAATACTTTAAATTAATATTGAAGTATTTATCCAGTAGTTAAAATATACTTTGTGTTGCTATTTATATAATATATTTTGCTCTGTGACTCTTAGACAATGTACTGATAATGTTTATAGTGATAGTAACATCATGTCCAATCACTATAGTAGGTAAAATAGTTTCTGTTTTTTTTTTATAAGAACATAAGAAATAGGAGGAGTAGGCCATGCGGCCCCTCGAGTCATTCAATAAGATCATGGCTAATCTAATCATGGACTCAGCTCCACTTCCCAGCCCGCTCCCCATAACCCCTTACCCCTTATCGTTTAAGAAACTGTCTATTTCTGTCTTAAATTTATTCAATGTCCCAGCTTCCACAGCTCTCTGAGGCAGAGAATTCCACAGATTTACAACCCTCTGAGAGAAGAAATTTCTCCTCATCTCTGTTTTAAATGGGTGGCCCCTTACTCTAAGATCATGCTCCCTAGTTCTAGTCTCCTCCATCAGTGGAAACATTCTCTCTGCATCCACCTTGTCAAGCCCTCTCATAATCTTATACATTTCAATAAGATCACCTCTCATTCTTCTGAATTCTAAGCTACTCAACCTTTCATCATAAGTCAACCCCCTAATCCCCGGAATCAACCTTGTGAACCTTCTCTGAACTGCCCCCAAAGCAAGTATATCCTTTTGTAAATATGGAAACCAAAACTGCACGCAGTATTCCAGGTGTGGCCTCACCAATATCTTATATAGCTGCAGCAAGACTTCGCTGCTTTTATACTCCATCCCCTTTGCAATAAAGGTCAAGATACCATTGGCCTTTCTGATCACTTGCTGTACCTGTGTAATATCCTCTTGCGTTTCATGCACAAGTACCCCGAGGTCCCGCTGTACTGTGGCACTTTGCAATCTTTCTCCATTTAAATAATAACTTGCTCTTTGATTTTTACTGCCAAAGTGCATGACCTCACACTTTCCAACATTATACTCCATCTGTCAAATTTTTACCCACTCACTTAGCCTGTCAATGTGCTTTTGCAGATTCTTTGTGTCCTCCTCACACTTTGCTTTTCTTCCCATCTTTGTATCATCAGCAAACTTGGCTACGTTACACTCAGTCCCTTCTTCCAAGTCGTTAATATAGATTGTAAATAGTTGGTGTCCCAGCACAGATCCCTGCAGCATCCCACTAGTTACTGGTTGCCAACCAGAGAATGAACCATTTATCCCGACTCTCTGTTATCTGTTAGTTAGTCAATCCTCTATCCATGCTAATATATTACCCCCAAGCCAGTGAACTTTTATCTTATGCAGTAACCTTTTATGTGGCAACTTGTCAAATGCCTTCTGGATGTCCAAATACACCACATCCACTGGTTCCCCTTTATCCACCCTCAATGTGTTCTCAATGTGGAAAACATACAAACTGTGATAAGCCATAAATGGAATGCATGAAGTAGTTATCTTAGGAAATGCTTTTTCAAAAAGTTATAATAGATTGGTGAAGAATTTATTTTACAAATTAACAGATGTCAGTGCTGGTGAATGGAATGTATGTTTTCCACATTGAGAACACGGTGTCAGCATCAAACAAGTACAGTAAGACCTGTACAAATGGACACTCCCAAAAAATGGACACTATTGAGAGACCCAAATGACTTACATGATAAAACATACAAGTGGCATTCTGAAATCAGGGACACAGGCAAATTGCAAACGATGCACCAATCCTTCTTGCAACTTAAAACATGGGACACAGCCTGTTGCAAAGCTGCTGCATCTGGAACTTTCACTGAGTCGGGATCATTGGGATATCCTTTTGCAGCTTGCTTCCTTTTGGCCCCCAAATTTTTGTGAAAGAAACGGCTTTTGTGGAATGGATAGCTCTTTACCCAGCATGCACAGCAGTTGAGAAACCACTGTATCTCTGGGATTGAATGCTTGGCCGGCTTCATCCCAGGTTTCTCTGCCACTATGGATACTGAAATTCTTTTACAGTACATACATTGGCTATTTTGAAAATAAGGACACCTGCAAAATAAGGACAGCTGATGTCAGTCCCTAATATACCATAATTTACAGGTTTCACTGTATAGCACACTTTAAATAAGAAGCACAGTAAAGACCCCGCTGCGCTATTACAGTAATGTGCCTTAACCGCAACCTCTCCACTGTACCATTTTCTACATCAGCAATCCTTATGGTCTTTCTGAGCGATGCTGCAACTTTACTGCCAATTTGTACCAAACTGCAAGCAGTTTTGTACTGTGGGCCTGTGTGCCCCATTATGTATGTAAACTTGTATACATTGTGTAACAACTGGCGACGAATACAGATGACGAACCCAACGATGCAGAGAACAGTGGGCATCCTGGAGAAATTCTCGGAGGAAGATGATTGGGAAACCTTCGTGGAGCAACTCGACCAATACTTTGTGGCCAACGAGCTGGAAGGAGAAGCGAACGCTGCCAAATGAAGGACGATTCTCCTCATCGTCTGCGGGGCACCAACATATGGCCTCATGAAAAATCTGCTTGCTCCAGCAAAACCCACAGCGAAATCATACGACGATTTGTGCACAATGGTCAGGGAGCATCTGAACCCGAAGGAAAGCGTTCTGATGGTGAGGTACAAAAGGCCAGGAAGTGGCGAGTTATGTCGCCTTGAAGGACACTTGGAGTATATGCTCAGGGACTTCTTTGTACTTGGCATTGGCCATGAAGTGATACTTCGCAAACTTTTGACTGTAGAGACTCCAACCTTGAGTAAAACCATAGCGATAGCCCAGGCGTTCATTGCCACCAGTGACAATACTAAGCAAATCTCTCAGTACATGAGTACTGTGAACAAAGTGATGTTATTTTCAAATCGCAATGTACAGGGCAGGCCCCACTTGCCTGCAGCTGCACGTCTGCAGATGTCTCAGAGTCCACCATCAAGGGTGATGAATGCAAGGCCATTAACACCTTGTTGGCACTGCGGGGGTGATCATGCCACTTCAAAGGGTACGTTTGCAAGGGCTGTGGAACAATGGGACACCTCCAACATATGTACAGGTGAGCTGCAAACCCTGTTAATCCTGAAACCACCATGTTGCAGAGGAGGACCGATCCACAGTGGATCACAATGAACCAGTGCCTCAGACCGAGGAGGCAGAGGTATATAGGGTGCATACATTTACCACAAAGTTTCCCCCGATAATGCTGAAGGTCGAATTAAATGGATTACCGGTGTCAATGGAGCTGGACATGGGCGCCAGCCAGTCCATTATGAACAAAAAGACTTTTGAAAAATTGTGGTGCAGCAAGACCTCAAGGCCAGTCTTGACTTCCATTCGCACAAAATTGAGAACTTACACAAAGGAACTGATTCCCGGCAGTGCTACTGTAAAGGTCTCCTACGATAGAGCGGTGCACAAGCTACCACTCTGGGTGGTACCGGGCGATGGTCCCACACTGCTCGGCAGGAGCTGGCTGGGAAAGATACACTGGAACTGGGATGACGGACGAGCGCTCTCGCTCATTGACGACACTTTGTGTGCTCAGGTCTTAAACAAGTTCTCTTCGCTGTTCGAACCAGGTATCAGGGAGTTCCAAGGAGCAAAAGTGCAGATCCACCTAATTCCAGGGGCGCGACCCATCTATCACAAGGCGAGAGCAGTACCGTACACATTGAGAGAAAGGGTAGAGATCGAGCTGGACCGGCTGCAATGAGAGGGCATCATTTCGCCGATCAAATTCAACGAGTGGGCCAGTCCAGTTGTTCCCGTCCTCAAGCAAGACGGCACTGTCAGAATCTGTGGTGATTACAAAGTAACGATCAATTGTTTCTCCCTGCAGGATCAATTACCACTACCAAAGGCTGACGACCTTTTTGCTATGCTGGCGGGAGGAAAGACATTCACGAAGCTGGACTTGACCTTGGTCTACATGATGCAGGAGCTGGAGGAATCATCGAAGGGCCTCACCTGCATCAACATGCACAAAGGACTCTTCATTTATAACAGATGCCCTTTTGGAATTTGATCAGCCGTGGCGATATTCCAGAGAAACATGGAAAGCTTATTGAAGTCGGTCCTGCGCATGGTGGTCTTCCAGGACGACATCTTGGTTACAGGTCGGGACACAGTCGAGCATCTGCATAACCTGGAGGAGGTTCTTAGTCGACTCAACCGTGTGGGTTCAGGTTGAAACGCTCAAAATGTGTTTTCCTGGCACCTGAAGTGGAGTTCCTGGGGAGAAGAATCGCGGAGGACGGCATCAGGCCCACCGATTTGAAAACGGAGGCAATCGAGAACGCACTGAGGCCACAGAACGTGACGGAGCTGCGGTCGTTTCTCAGACTCCTGAACTACTTTGGTAACTTGTTAC
This sequence comes from Pristiophorus japonicus, assembly GCF_044704955.1. NCBI lineage: Eukaryota > Metazoa > Chordata > Chondrichthyes > Pristiophoridae > Pristiophorus > Pristiophorus japonicus. The sequence goes on along the minus strand of NC_091977.1, from coordinate 71,531,944 downwards.
CAGGTCTCAGCACACTGTTAGAACCACTGCACGCCTTACTGCATAAAGGAGACGAATGTATATGGGGCAAAAGCCAAGAAAATGCCTTTGTAAAAGCTAGAGAATTGTTATACTCAAACAAATTGCTTGTGTTGTATGATCCATGTAAGCGTTTGGTACTAGGATGTGATGTATCGTCATATGGCGTCGGGTGTGTATTGCAACAAGCTAATGAATCTGGGAAATTGCAACCAGTTGCTTATGCATCCAGAAGTCTGTCTAAGGCTGAGAGAGCCTACAGCATGATTGAAAAAGATGCATTAGCGTGTGTCTATGGGGTAAAGAAAATGCATCAATATCTGTTTGGGCTAAAATTTGAATTGGAAATGGACCATAAGCCACTAATAGCTTTGTTTGCCAAGAGTAAAGGGATAAATACAAATGCATCGGCCCGCATCCAGAGATGGGCGCTCATGTTGTCCGCATACAACTATGCCATCCGCCACAGGCCAGGCACAGAAAACTGTGCCGATGCTCTCAGTAGGCTGCCATTGCCCACCATGGGGGTGGAAATGGCGCAGTCCGCAGATTTAGTCATGGTTATGGAAGCATTTGAGAGTGAGAAATCACCTGTCACTGCCCGACAGAGTAGAACCTGGATGAGCCAGAACCACTTACTGTGCCGAATAAAAAATTGTGTGCTTCACGGGAGCTGGTCCAGTGTCCCAGTGGAAATGCAGGAAGAGATAAAGCCGTACCAGCGGCGCAAAGATGAAATGTCTATACAGGCAGACTGCCTTCCGTGGGCCAATTGGGTAGTGGTCCTCAATAAGGGTGGAGACACTTTCATCAGTGACCTCCACAGCACCCACCCAGGCATTGTAATGATGAAAGCGATAGCCAGATCCCACATGCGGTGGTCCGGTATCGATGCGAACTTAGAGTCCTGCGTGCACAGATGTAACACATGTTCACAGTTAAGCAATGCACCCAGGGAGGCGCCACTAAGTTTATGGTCTTGGCCCTCCAAACCGTGGTCCAGGGTCCATGTCGACTGTGCAGGCCCGTTCTTGGGTAAAATGTTCCTTGTGGTTGTAGATGCATATTCCAAATGGATTGAATGTGAGATAATGTCAGCAAACACATCCGCTGCCACCACTGAAAGCCTGCGAGCCATGTTTGCCACGCACGGACTACCTGGTGTGCTTGTGAGCGACAACAGGCCATGTTTTACGTGCCGAGTTCAAAGAGTTCATGACCCGTAACGGGATAAAACATGTTACATCTGCCCCGTTCAAACCAGCATCCAATGGTCAGGCAGAGAGAGCAGTGCAAATTATCAAGCAGGGCTTGAAGAGGGTAACTGAAGGCTCACTGCAGACTCACCTATCCCAAGTCCTGCTTAGCTATAGGACGAGACCCCACTCGCTCACTGTGATTCCACCTGCTGAACTGCTCCTGAAATGGGCACTTAAGACAAGGCTCTCGTTAGTTCACCCTGATCTACATGATTTATCCCGTTACGGGTCATGAACTCTTTGAATTCGGCACTTGTAAAACATGGCCCGTTGTCGCTCACAAGCACACCAGGTAGTCCGTGCGTGGCAAACATGGCTCGCAGGCTTTCAGTGGTGCACAACAGCCCAGCGAGGGTCCAACAAACGATTCACCAAAACCAGCATTTGCACCGAGACGATCAACCAGGGAAAGAAAGGCCCCAGATCAACTCACCTTGTAAATAGTTACACTGTTGACTTTGGTGAGGGGGCGGGGAGTGTTGTTATGTATGTAAACTTGTATATACTTTGTACAGCCACCAGAGGGCTCATCCCCTGGAGTCCCAAGGGATCCCACAATCCCTTGGGAGCACAGGTACGTAAGGAGGCCTCACAGGCTGGAGAGGCACTCTGGAGACCTGCAATAAAAGACTAAGATCACACTTTACTTTGAGCTCACAGTATCCAGTCAGACTCTTTATTCATATATAACACCCCCAACCTAGGAAATGTGTTGAGACTGCCCAACCCATTCTCACATAGGAGCCTTACAACCATTCGCATATATATCGTTTTTGAATGTTAGAAAATGTTTAATTTTATTTTCGTTTAAGGAAGGCACAATGATTGGAATTTGAGGTATGATCAGTTGACAAAACAATTGTATAATTATTGATGTAATAAATAAGATTGCAGTAAATAGTTGTGTAGTCTGGGTAGACCAACCTGAAATTGAATGCCTAGGACCCCTATCTATATGGGCTTGTTCATTGATTCATAGTCGATATAGGTTGAACCTCCTTTATCCGGAATCCTCGGGGCCTGGCCTGTTCCGGATAAGAGATTTTTCCGGATGAGGAGTGGTCATGTTAAATTGGATGGTACAGGTACTGAGCAAGGGAATATCGGGGCTGGCTGGCTTGGGGCTGGGAGTTCGGCAGAGAGATCATGGGAGTGAGCGATGGATTGCAGGGTCAGGTCAGCAATTGCGGGAGTCGGCAGCGAGGAAGGATTTCAATTTGTTCATGTCGGAGTCCTGCACATGCGCCACCCGGTGGCCGGGAATGTTTCCGGATAAGGGAGTTCTGGATAAGGGAGTTTCAACCTGTACTTTTCGATGTGAATTTATAGCTGGGCAACATACAAATGCAGCACCTGATTTTGTGCAGCCTTGGGTCCGTGGTAGAATTCACAGCTTGAGTATATAATTTTAGCTGACACTCCAGTGCAATACTGAGTGAGTGCTGCACTGTTGGAGGTGCCATCTTTTGGATGAGACGTTAAATAGAGGTCCCATCTATCCTCTTAGGTGGATAGATCCAAAGAAAGCAGGGAGTTCTCCAAGTGTCCTGGTCAATACTTATTCCTCAACCAACATCACAAAAATAGTATAATTGTTAATTTACCTCATTGCTGATTTTGGGACCTTGTTGTGCACGAATTAGATGCCCCATTTTCCTAAATTACATCAGTAACCACGCTTCAAAGTAATTATTTGGCTGTGAAGTGCTTTGGGACATCCCGAGGTCATGAAAGGAACTATATAAATGCAGGTTTTGTCTAACCTACAGTGATACGAAGTTGATTTAAGTGGGTGATCTAGGTGCAACTGTTTGTAACAGAGGAAGGTAGTTGAGTAGGCACAAGTATAAGTCTAAGTTAGTGGAGGACCAGAATAAGACCAGAAGATTGAGCTGGGTAGAGAGGTTAAAGCCAATAGTGGAAAAAGATTCAGGCCACCAGAGAATTGAAGCTTTGATTCACCAAACAAGTATATTAAATATTTTTATGGATTTACCACCAGGTAATTGCACTTAAAAAAAAAAATCTTTATTGTATTTGAAAACACTATGGAGCAGCCCAGCTGAGGGAAATTATGGCCTAGAATATGGAGGCTGAAATCTCCCAACTAATACCCACGCCTAAATTATCCTTCCTATACTCCAGCAAGAGACCAGAAGGTACAGAAATGCCTCAGAACTGTGTAAATGTTATTGGTTTGAAGAGAGGCTTTCTTTCTGCTGACTATCTCCATAATCAGACTGATATGTCCTTACTGTACAGTACAAATGCACACGAGGCCCATGCTTGAGAGAAGGTCACTGTGTGACCAGCAACTTTTATTCCAGCACTGAAGTGATGAAGGTGGGTGGAGCTTCCCCTTTTATACCTGAAAGACCAGGTTAGGAGTGTCTCCACAAGTTCACCACCTCGTGGTCAATGTTCTCACAGTGTACAACTTGTCAGTTTATACATGGGTTACAATGACAGTTAAATACATGACATCACCTCCCCCCAAAGTCTTATTGGGATCACAGGTTAAGTCTCTCTGGTGGTTTACGCTCCCTTGTAGAGCGCCTGAGTTGGGGCTCCGGTTGTTGGGCGCTGGTCTGAGTGTCTGCTGTTTGCGGTGCCTCAGGCCTGTCCGGACTGTCCACAGTGACTGGGCTCTGCTCCACTTGGTTCTGGTCACCTGTGGAGGAGTGAACTCTACATCGTGTTCTTCCTCTGCTTCTTCTATGAGGTTGCTGAACCTCCTTTTTGTTTGATCCATGTGTTTGTAGCAGATTTGTCCACTGGTAAGTTTAACTACCGGAATCCTATTCCCCTCTTTGGCAATCACAGTGCCTGCGAGCCATTTAAGCCCTGCGGCGTAGTTGAGAACAAAGATAAGGTCATTGACATCAATACGTCGCGCCCTCGCATTCCCGTCATGGTAGTCACATTGTGACTGGCGCCTGCTCTCAACAATTTCTTTCATGGTGGGGTGTATAAGGGATAACCTGGTTTTGAGCGTCCTTTTCATTAGCAGCTCTGCGGGTGGAATCCCTGTGAGCAAGTGTGGTTGGGATCTATTGGCCAACAGGAGGAGTGATAAGCGGCTTTGTAGGGAACCCCCTTGGATTCTGAGCATCCCCTGTTTGATTATCTGCACTGCTCGTTCTGCCTGGCCGTTTGAGGCTGGCTTGAATGGTGCAGTTCTGATATGGTTGATACCATTTCCTGCCATGAAGTTCTGGAATTCAATACTTGTAAAGCACGGGCCATTGTCACTGACCAAGACATCAGGTAGACCATGGGCGGTGAACATTGCCCGTAGACTTTCTACCGTGGTCGAGGATGGGCTCGAATTGAGAATGTCACACTCGATCCATTTGGAGTAGACGTCTATTACAACCAAAAACATTTTTCCCATGAAAGGACCTGCAAAGTCCACATGGATGCATGACCATGGTTTGGTGGGCCAGGACCAGGGGCTATCGGGGGCTTCCCGGGCGCATTGCCCAGCTGGGCGCACGTGTTGCACCTGCGAACACAAAGTTCCAGGTCTGCATTTATCCCTGGCCACCAAACGTGTGAACTGGCAATTGCCTTCATCATGACAATGCCCGGGTGCTCATTGTGGAGTTCTCTGATGAACATCTCTCTGCCCATCTGGGACATGACTACTCAGTTTCCCCATAGTAGGCAATCGGCCTGAATCGAGAGTTCATCCTTGTGCCTGTGAAATGGTTTGAATTCCTCAGGGCATGCCCGTATGTGGCTGCCCAGTCCCCATTTAGGACACATTTTTTGACTAAAGACAGTAGCGGGTCTCTATTTGTCCAGACTTTAATCTGACGGGCTGTCACGCGTGAGCCTTCGCTTTTGAAAACTTCAACAGCCATGACCATTTCAGCATCATGCTCGGTTGCCCCCTCGGTGGTGGCTAGTGGGAGCCTGCTGCGTGCATCGGTGCAGTTTTCAGTGCCCGGTCTGTGCCGAATTGTATAGTCATAGGCGGCTAACGTGAGTGCCCACCTCTGTATGCGGGCCGACGCATTTTCATTTATGGCCTTGTTGTCAGCCAAAAGGGCGTTAGGGGTTTGTGATCGGTCTCCAACTCAAATTTCCTGCCGAACAGGTGCATTTTTTTTTTTACAGCACATACACACGCAAGCGCTTCCTTTTCTACCATCCCATAGCCCCATTCTGCCAGGGACAGACTTCTGGAGGCATAAGCTACCGGCTGTAACTGACCCTTGGCTTTAACATGCTGCAACACACACCCGACCCCATAGGACGATACGTCGCACGTTAACTCAAGTTTCTTACATGGGTCATATAGCGTTAACAGATTGTTGGAACATAACAAATTCCGTGCTCTATCAAAAGCCCTTTCCTGGCTGTCGCCCCAGATCCATTCACGACCTTTGCGTAGGAGCACGTGTAGCGGCTCTAACAGCGTGCTCAATTTGGGAAGTAAGTTACCAAAATAGTTCAGGAGCTCGAGGAACGAACGCAGCTCCGTTGTGTTACGGGGTCTAGGTGCTCTCTGGATCACTTCTGTTTTGGACGCAGTAGATCTGATCCCATCTGCTGCTACCCTCATCCCCAGGAATTCTACCTCTGGAGCTAGAAAGACGCACAGCTTTTTCAGTCGCAGACCTACCTGGTCCAGTCTGCGTAGCACCTCCTCCAGGTTGTGGAGGTGTTCTTCAGTATCACAACCCGTGATAAGGAGGTCGTCTTGAAAAACAACCGTCCTTGGAATCGACTTGAGAAGGCTTTCCATATTGCGTTGAAAGATCGCGGCGGCCGAGCGAATCCCAAACGGACATCTGTTGTACTCAAACAACCCCTTGTGTGTCGTGATGGTGGTTAGCTTCTTTGACTCACTCGCCAGCTCTTGGGTCATGTAAGCTGAGGTTGGGTCCAATTTTGAAAAAGGTTTGCCACCGGATAGCATCGCGAAGAGGTTCTCTGCTCTCGGTAGCGGGTACTGGTCTTGGAGTGACATCCGATTGATGATGGCCTTGTAATCATCACATATCCTGACCGACCCATCCGCCTTGAGCGCCGGCACAATCGGGCTCGCCCAGTCACTGAATTCAACTGGTGAGATGATGCCTTCCCTCAGCAGGCGGTCCAATTCGCCTTCTATCTTTTCCCGCATCACGTACGGCACTGCTCTGGCCTTGTGGTGTACTGGCCTGGCGTCTGGGTTTATATGAATCACTACCTTGGTCCTCATGAAAGTGCCAATGACGGGTTGAAATAATGAGTCAAATTTGTCCAGGACCTGTGAGCATGATATTTGCTCCACAGAAGAAATTGCATTGACATCGCCCCATTTCCAGTTCATGACAGCCAGCCAACTCCTCCCCAGTAATGCGGGACCGTCCCCCGGAACAATCCAGAGTGACAACCTGTTCTCTGAATCTTTGTGGGTCACGACTACCGTGGCGCTGCCTAGCACCGGAATGATCTCCTTTGTATATATCCGTAGCTGTGCGTCAATCGGCAATAATTTTGGCCTCCTGGTCTTGGACGCCCACAACTTGTCGAATTGTTTGATACTCATCAGGGACTGGCTGGCCCCTGTGTCTAGCTCCATTGATACTGGGATGCCATTGAGGAGCACTTTCATCATTATCGGTGGCGTCCTGGTGCATGAACTGTATATGTGCTCCACATGAACTCGCTGAACTTCAGCTTCCAGCGATTTCCCCAGTGCCCATTTGGCCCCGTAGGGCTTACATCGGGCCAGTCCTCCTTGTACATCAACCTGGCTGCAGGCTTCCTGCACATACGCGCCAAGTGACCGCTGACGTTGCAATTTCTGCAGGTGTATTGCTGATACCTGCAAGCTCTGGCTGTGTGTTTGCCTCCACACCTCCAACATGAGCCGTTGTCGGAAACAAAAGGCCCATTACCAGTCAATCATCTCTGACTGTCTGTGTAAGTGTTTTTAAGCACACCATTCACAGGTGTTGATGGCCCCATTACTGGCCGCATTGTCCCTTGCGATGGCGTGAATCGCCGTTCAGCTAGCCATTGTCTCTGTTGAATTCCCCCTTTGAATTCGACAACATGCTCGGACATGTCCGATTGCCACTGTCTGCCTGGGGAACTGTGTGCCGCGTTAACAATGCTGACTTCCTGTCCATTTTCTGCATTTAAACCAAGATTTTTGTCAAACATCATTCTGGTCTCTTCCTCCCCTGAGATAAATGTCTGGGCCTTCAAAGCCGCTGTTTCCAGGGTCAAGTCTTTGGTCTCAGTCAGTTTCCTGAAAATCCCAGTGTGCCCAATGCCCTCAATAAAAAAGTCTCGCAGCATCTCCGCTCTGCATGCATCTGGGAACTTACATAGGCTCGCCAGTCGCCGGAGGTCTGCCACGAAGTCTGGAACGCTTTGCCCTTCTCGTCGCCGGTGCGTGTAAAACCGGTGTCTCGCCATGTGCATGCTGCTCGCCGGTTTAAAGTGTTCCCCGATCAACTTACTGAGCTCTTCAAAAGTCTTGTCCACCGGCTTCTCTGGCGCTAGAAGGTTCTTCATCAGGGAGTACGTCCTGGATCCACAAACCGTCAGGAGATGAGCCCTGCGTTTGTCGGCCAAATCCTGTCCCAGACATTCCTTAGTGACGAAACTTTGCTGTAGTCTCTCAATAAAATCGTCCCAATCATCACCAACACAGTACCTCTCGTCTGTGCTGCTGGTGGCCATGCTCGTGTGTTAAATCCTAGTTTCTCATCGCCAATAATATGTCCTTACTATACAGTACAAATGCACACGAGGCCCATGCTTGAGAGAAGGTGACCAGCAACTTTTATTCCAGCACTGAAGTGATGAAGGTGGGTGGAGCTTCCCCTTTTATACCTGAAAGACCAGGTTAGGAGTGTCTCCCACAAGTTCACCACCTAGTGGTCAATGTTCTCACAGTGTACAACTTGTCAGTTTATACATGGGTTACAATGACAGTTAAATACATGACACAGACTGTAGTCATAAAATGATGGAGGACTAAGAAAATGTGGAAAGTAAAGGAAATACTAGAGCTTGTGGTAGAAAATTCAAACCAAGTTCCTTCAATACAATTTCAAATGTTGACTTCCAGCCATGTGTAAATCGTAAACTTTTGTAATGTTATGTAAGGTAAAGCTTGTAATCCTAAAATTGAGAAATATGGAAAAACTGGGTAAAATGGATGAATATGATACAAAAAGAAATGTTTAAAACAGCCAAAGAATTGGGGAATTGATAATAAATTGAAGAGCAGGCAGAAAAAGGAAGTTACAAAGTTAGTCAAAAAAAATTGCAACAAAGATCTACACTGTTTTGTTATTAACTAGCTTTGTTGTAAATTAACATATTCTGCAGTAATTTCAATAAAATTGGCATAGCTCCAATTATATTTGTAGTAATATTTGCAATCACACTCAGAGCAAGGCCTCAGCAGGAGTGCCTGTGTGAGAAATACAAATGTCACACGAATGCAAAGGGGATTCACTTCGAGCACCTTGTTGGGGGGGAAACCTGAGGGAATTCTGAACTGCTTTCAAACATAGAATCATTTAATTACCTAAAAAATATTGATACTAACACCGAGTACCCAAAGTGGAAAAGCACTGCGTCAGTCACCTCACCAAGAAAGGAAGGAAAAAATAGAATAGGATCGACAGCAGGCAAGTACGTTTGAGGAAGTACTGTGCATAAAGTTGCCACAACTGAAGTAGAACTAGTAAATTCCAGGAAGTACAAATATATCTTGTACACTATATTTTCATCCATTGTGAAATTGTTAACCCTTCCAACACCCCAGATCAGTCTATGGGGGACTAATTTGGTCCCAGCTGTGCAGCACTTGCTCCGGAAGCACTGGCCATACCTGTGCCCAAATGATGCAAGGCTGACTCACTATATTCTTAAAATGCTTCTTGCTGCATGTAGCACATCAGGCACTGGAAACGCACTGAGTTTGTGGGGGGCAGGATTTCAGGCATCAGCTGACATTTTTGCAGGTGGGAAATATTATGTTCCTCACACAGATGAGTCTGCACACAGGGAGGTTAAAGTAACAGTGACCTCAGTCTTTAATAAGACACTCCAGAGTGAGGAACAGGCTTAGGGCTCGGCTTATATACAGTGCTCCCAAGGGATGCTGGGATCCCTTGGGACTTCAGGGGATGAGCTCCCTGGTGGCGGAACATGGGAGTGCATGCTTTACAGATACACAACATCACTCCCCCCGCAAAGTCAAATTGAAAACTATTTACAAGGTGAGGCAGTCGGGAGCCTTTCTTTCCCTGGTGGACCGTCTCAGTACAAATGTCTGTTCTGGTGTGTTGGCTGTGCCCTCGCTGGGCTGGCGTGTTGTTGGCCCTGCAGGGCTGCTAGGTGAGCCTGGCCTTGCTGGGCTGTTGGGCGTGATGGGTTCGATTTCCTGGTCCGGCGTGGTGTCGTTGATCCTTTGGGTGTGTGTTGTGGGCTCGAAAAAGGTGGTGTCTGCTGTGGGTTGTTCAGGGCAGTCTGTGAACCACAGCCTCGTTTGGTCCAGGTGCTTTCTGCAAATTTGTCCATTGTCTAGTTTGACGACAAACACCCTATTCCCTTTTTTAGCTATCACTGTGCCCGCGATCCATTTGGGACCATGTCCATAGTTTAGTACATACACTGGATCATTCGGATCAATTTCCCGTGACACAGTGACGCGACCATCATTTACATTTTGTTGCTGCGCCTGCTCTCTACCTGATCATGCAGGTTGGGGTGAACCAGCGAGAGTCTGGTTTTAAGTGTTCTTTTCATAAGTAGCTCAGCTGGGGGCACCCCTGTGAGTGAGTGGGTCTCGTGCGGTAGCTGAGCAGTACTCGGGACAGGTGGGTTTGGAGTGAGCCTTCTGTGACTCGTTTGAGGCTCTGTTTGATGGTTTGTACTGCCCGCTCTGCCTGCCCATTGGAGGCTGGTTTAAATGGGGCCAAAATGACATGTTTGATCCCATTGTGGGTCATGAATTCTTTAAATTCGGCACTGGTGAAACATGGCCCGTTGTCACTGACCAGTACGTCAGGCAGGCTGTGTGTGGCAAACATGGCCCTCAGGTTTTCAATGGTGACGGTGGCGGTGCTTCCCGACATTATTTCACATTCAATCCATTTTGAAAAAGCATCCACCACCACCAGGAACATTTTACCAAGAAATGAGCCCGCATAGTCGACATGGATCCTTGACCATGGTCTGGAGGGCCAGGACCACAAACTTAGTGGTGCCTCTCTGGGCGGGCGCGTTGCTCAACTGAGCACATACGCTGCATTGCCGTACACAGGACTCTAAGTCAGAGTCGATACCGGGCCACCACACGTGGGATCTGGCTATCGCTTTCATCATTACTATACCCAGGTGTGTGCTGTGGAGATCCGAGATGAACGTCTCCCTGCCTTTTTTTGGTACACTACGCGGTTACCCCACAACGGGCAGTCTGCCTGAATGGACAGCTCGTCCTTTCGCAGCTGGAACGGCTTGATTGGCTCTTGCATTTCAACGGGGATGCTGGCCCAGCTCCCATGCAGTACACAGTTTTTTGACAGCAGAAGATCTTGGCTGGTCAAGTCCTAATCTGGCGGGCTGTGACAGGTGATTTATCATTTTCAAACGCTTCCATGACCATCAACAAGTCTGCGGGCTGCGCCACCATCAACAAGTTCCCGTGGTGGGCAATGGTAGCCGACTGAGAGCATCCGCACAGTTCTCGGTGCCTGGCCTGTGGCGGATGGTATAGTTATACGCTGATAGCACGAATGCCCAACTTTGTATGCGGGCTGAGGCATTAGTATTTATCCCCTTGTTTTCAACGAACAGGGATGTGAGGGGCTTGTGATCGGTTTCCAGCTCAAATTTGAGGCCAAACAGGTGCTGATGCATTTTAGTTACCCTGAACATACACGCTAATGCCTCTTTCTCAATCTTGCTGTAGGGCCTCTCGGCCTTAGACAAGCTCCTGGAAGCATAGGTGACAGGTTGCAACTTCCCCGCAACGTTAGCTTGTTGTAATACACACCCGACTTCGTATGACGACGCGTCACACGCTAGCACAAGTCTTTTACACAGGTTACACAATACAAGCAGCTTGTTGGAGCATAAAATGTTTCTGGCTTTCTCAAAAGCAATTACTTGGTTTTTTCCCCATACCCAGTTCTCACCTTCGCGTAATAACACATGTAGGGGCTCTAAAAGGGGGCTTAACCCCGTAGGAAGTTACCAAAATAGTTGAGGAGTCCCAGGAACGACCGCAGCTCCGTGACATTCTGTGGCCTGGGCGCGTTCCTGATAGCCTCTATCTTGGCGTCTGTGGGCCAAATGCCGTCCACTGCGATCTTTCTCCCCAAAAACTCCACTTCTGTTGCCATGAAGACGCATTTTGACCTCTTCAGCCGCAGCCCTATGCAATCCAGTCGCTGGAGGACCTCCACCAGGTTCGTAGGTGCTCGATGGTGTCCCGACCCGTGACCAATATGTCGTCCTGAAAGGCCACCATGCATGGTACCGACTTGAGTAGGCTCTCCACGTTTCTCTGGAAGATCGCTGCAGCTGACCGAATTCCAAACGGGCATCTGTTGTAGATGAACAGTCCCTTGTGCGTGTTGATGCAGGTGAGGCCCTTCGAAGACTCGTCCAGCTCCTGTGTCATGAAGGCCGAGGTCAGGTCAAGCTTGGTGAACGTCTTGCCTCCTGCCAGAGTCGCAAATAGGTTGTCTGCCTTAGGTAGCGGGTATTGGTCCTGTAGCGGGAAATGATTAATAGTTACTTTATAATCGCCGCAAATCCTGACCGTGCCATCACTTTTGAGTACTGGAACAATCAGGCTGGCCCACGCGCTGAATTCCACTGGGGAGATGATGCCCTCGCGTTACAGCCTGTCCAGCTCGATTTCCACTCTCTCCCTCATCAAGTGAGGTACCGCTCGCGCCTTGTGGTGAATGGGTCGTGCCTCTGGGACCAAGTGGATCCACACCTTCGCCCCAGAAAAGTTTCCAATGCCCGGCTCAAAAAGGGAAGGAAATTTGTTAAGAACCTGGGTACATGAGGCCTCATCGACATGTGATAGCGCTCGGATGTCATCCCAGTTCCAGCGGATTTTGCCCAGCCAGCTCCTTCCAAGCAGTGTGGGGCCATCGTCTGGGACAATCCAGAATGGCAGTTCGTGCACCGTGCCCTTGTAGGTGACCTTGACCATGGCGCTGCACCAGGACAGTGATAAGCTCTTTGGTGTACGTTCTCAGTTTCGTGTGGATGGGGCTCAGGGCTGGTCTGAGTGCCTTGTTGCACCACAGTCTCTCAAACATCTTTTTACTCATGATGGATTGGCTAGCGCCAGTGTCCAGTTCCATGGCTACGGGTAAGCAATTCAATTTTACATTTAGCATTATAGGTGGACATTTCGTGGAAATGTGTGCACCCCATGTACTTCAGCATCTGCCTCCTCTCTGAGGCTCGAAATTGCTTTGATCCACCATGGACCGATCTTCCTCTGCCACGTGGTGGTTAGCAGGTTTTGCAGAGCTTGCAGCTCGTTTGCAAGCTCGTTGGAGGTGCCCCATTGTTCCACAGCTCTTGCAAACATACCCTTTGAAGCGGCATGAATAGGCTGAATGGAAGCCTCCACAACGCCAACAAGGTGTGAATTGCCTTGCATTCTGAGTCACTGGGTCACCTGAGACCTGCTGGCAGTTGCCGACTCGTAGGTTCTGCCCTGTACATTTCTGCTCACAAACACAGTTCCAATTAATTTATGAACATTGCTAGCACTTGTGTGCTGAGAGATTTGTTTGGTGTTATCACTGGTGGACATAAACGCCTGTGCTATCGCAATGGCCTTACTGAGGGTCGGTGTCTCTACAGTCAAAAATTTTCGTAGGATGGTCTCATGGCCAATGCCCAGTACAAAAAAGTCTCTGAGCATTTGCTCCAGGTAGCCATCAAACTCACATTGTCCTGCAAGTCACCTTAGCTCGGCGACGTAGCTCGCCACTTCCTGACCTTCAGATCGCTGGCACGTGTAGAACCGATACCTCGCCATCAGCACGCTCTCCCTTGGGTTAAGATGCTCCCAAATCAGTGTATACACAGTTCCTCATACGACTTATCTGTGGGTTTCACCGGAGCCAGAAGATTATTCATGAGGCTGTAGGTCGGTGCCCCCGCAGACTGTGAGGAGGACCGTTCTCCTTTTTTGCAGCGCTTCCTTCTCATTGGCTACAAAGTACTGGTCTAGCTGTTCGACATAGGCTTCTCAGTTCTCACCCTCCGAGAACTTCTCCAGGATGCCCACAGTTTGCTGCATCTTTGCGTTGGATTCGTATTCTCATCGCCAGTTATTGTGTTCCTAACACAGATGAGACTGCACACGGGGAGGTTAAAGTAACAGTGACCTCAGTCTTTAATAAGACACTCCAGAGCGAGGAACAGGCTTAGGGGCCAGCTTATACACAGTGCTCCCAAGGGATGCTGGGATCCCTTGGGACTTCAGGGGATGAGCTCCCTGGTGGCAGAACATGGGAGTGCATGCTTTACAGATACACAACAGGAAAGAGGGAGCAGGAAAGAGCAGCATACCAGAGAAGAATCAGCCTTTTGATGCCTAACTATGAGAGAGAAAATGTGCTGGATAGCCCTAGTGGAATGTCAGGCCGCTTTAGAAAATCTTTTTTTTACACTTGACCTTGACGGACACTGATCAACTAAAGGGCTGCCTAGCCGTTCCAGCTGCATTATGTGCCTCAGGCCTCCATTAAAAACCTTGTAGGCCTTTAATTTCCTAAATTACAACAGTCTATACACTTCAAAAGCACTTAATTGGCTGCAAAGCGCTTTGGGATGTCCAGTGGTCGTGAAAGGCGCTATATAAATGCCAGATAATTTGGGGAGTCAGCAATTGATGTGCTTCAGTGCATTGGTCACCAGCTGTTACATTATCAGTTCCCTATTTGTCTGGGAACTGTCAGGTTTCAAATGCCATTGATGGGTTTACTCATACGTTAAAGCCTCGTACATGTTTACTATGGAAAACCATGTAAAGGTAGACTTGGTCATATCTATGATGTGGTCAGGCCAAGCTATACATGCTTAACGTTTTTTAATTCATTCCTGCGATGTAGGCGTCACTAGCAAGGCCAGCACTTATTGCCCATCCCTAATTGCCCTTGAGAATGTGGTGGTGAGCTGCCTTCTTCAACTGCTGCAGTCCTTGTGGTGAAGGTACTCCCATAGTGCTGTTAGGATGGAGTTCCAAGATTTTGACTCAGTGACGATGAAGGAATGGCGATATATTTCCAAGTCAGGACGGTGTGTAACTTGGAAGGGAACGTGCATGTGATGGTGTTCCCATGTGCCTGCTGCACTTGTCCTTCTAGGTGGTAGAGTTCATGGGTTTGGGAGGTGCCGCCGAATAAGCCTTGGCGAGTTGCTGCAGTGCATCTTGTAGATGGTACACACTGCAGCCCCGGTAGGCCGGTGATGGAGGAGGTGAATGTTTAAGCTGGCGGCGGGTTGCTTTGTCCTGGATGGTATCAAGCTCCTTGAATGTTGCTGGAGCTGCACTAATCCAGGCAAGTGGAGAGTTTTCAATCGCATTCCTGAACTTGTGCCTTGTAGATGGTGGGAAGACTTTGGGGAGTCAGGAGGGGAGACACTCGCTGCAGAATACCCAGCCTCTGACCTGCTCTTGTAGCCACAGTATTTATGTTGGTTGAAACAAAATGGCGTTTGGAGACAATTTTTAGTGGATGAAAATTCTGGAGTAGAAATCCCCCTTCTGCACTCACCAGCTTGAGTGGACTGGCCCCCTCAAAAGGGTTCGGAATTTGCACGGAAAAAGAGGGCAATAATAATACAGCACTTTAGAAACATTGACGTGTGCACTCAGGAAATCTCCCATGTAGCCAGTGCATCCCTGCTTCACAGTCTGTGATTTATCACCCATCCACTTTAATGGAGGGAAAATCACAATCTGGTCAGCACAGAGGTGGGATTTCTGCCTCCAATCTTTTTAAAGTTGCTCCCACCTTCAAAATGGACTGAAGGAGCAAGGAGGAGGAAAGGAAGGAAAATATTCTAATGGCAAAAAATGGACTGGAAAAGATGTAATTAAATAGAAAATAATTTTTAAGTTTAAAAAAAAAGACAGATAGAGAAAGGAAAACAAAATAGAATGTGCAGAAAAGGCATGGCAGGATGAGCAGAATGAACATGTTTCAATGTTTCTACATTTAAGTTCTATATAGGTTTGTAGTACTCCGGCTTAATATTGGTATATTAAAGCTGATCGTAACATTTGAGTAACTTTTTTCTTGTAATAATTGATGGGGGGGTTTTCAAATGTCACAGGATGTGAACTAAAACATTACAAAACCATCCAGTTCAGAGAGATGGAATCTCTCAGCAGTGGCAGAAAAATATTAAAACATTAAATATTTTTCCAGGTTTTAGACAGCTTAAGCCATTCACTAAAAATTCTGAGCAAAGTGCATAGTGTAATTCTATAGATATAGAATGAAAACTACACATATAGATGCCACTTTGATCCAGTGAGGGAGATAAAGTAAAAGAAAATATACAATCTAAATAATTGGGACTACGGGAATTTAGGGAGGGAAGAATAAAGTTATTTGCATCTTAAGCAAGTTCATGGAGTGGTTTTTAAGTAGTATCACAAATACTATAGTCACAAAATTATGTAATGTAGGAGCACAATTCCACTTGAATTACAGTGGCTGGAGGTTGAGTAGGTTGGACCTCTACTCATTGGAATTCAGAAGAATGAGAGGTTATCTTATCGAAACATATAAGATTATGAGGGGGCTTGACAACGTGGATGCAGAGAGGATGTTTCCACTGATGGAGGAGACTAGAACTAGAGGCCACAATCTTAGAATAAGGGGCCGCCCATTTAAAACTGAGATGAGGAGGAATTTCTTTTCTCAGAGGGTTGTGGATCTGTGGAATTCACTACCTCAGAGAGCTGTGGAAGCTGGGACATTGAATAAATTTAAGACAGAAATAGACAGTTTCTTAAACGATCAGGGAATAAGGGGTTAGGGAGAGCGGGCAGGGAAGTGGAGCTGAGTCCATGATTGGATCAGCCATGATCGTATTAAATGGCGGAGCAGGCTCGAGGGGCCGTATAGCCTTCTCCTGCTCCTATTTCTTATGTTCTCATGTTTGGGTGAGAGGTGCTGTGTTGTGTGGCATGGAATAGCAGGGAAAGGAGCACCAATGACTAGAGGCTGCTTTCGGGTGGGACTTGGCAAGAAAATGTGTCCCTCAGCAGCTTCCTTTTCATCTACTCCCCAATCACTTGTGCTTCCCTCACCCACTTATTCACTTTATGTTCCTTTCTGATCAGAAACTGCTCGAAACTAAAGAAAATTATTCCATCAGTACAGCTGACTGAACTATACAGATTCATCCTGAAAAATGAGGTACACGGCGCAATCCAAATTTAGTTCAGCTTGTCACAGGCAATATTATGTCCAGGCCCAGGTTTTTGGGAGAGGCTGAAGCCTTCAAATGAAAACTTTAATGATGGTATTAAAAGACACTTCACTGATTATTGTAAAATATGCATTTTATCCTTTTTAACATTTTGTTTATACCCTTATTTTTAATTTTAGAAAATTCAGTTCCTGAGAAAAACATGGTGGATGAAAATTTTTGTCAGAATGCATTTTGCATAACTTGTGGGGAAAATATGTGTACCCTGCAGGATGGTCACTAAAACAATGGGTGCTATGTGGTAGGCAAGATGTGATAATTTTAACATTGATAATCTTATCACAGTGCCACTTGCAGGTGTTTGCAGGAAAATGTGAACATTATTCAATGGGATTTCCCACAAGAGCAGGTTTACATAGGAGTTTTCAGCCCGCATACTGAATTTACTATATATAAATATATGGCACATCCTCCATTTGCCAGCAAAATGGAGAGGACCTCCCCTCTTCATTTGTGGCTCATGGAAATTGGGAGAAATTTCCAAATTTTTGGTCTTGCATTTATTGTACAGCAAAATCCTAGGTTTGGGATTGAAGACAAGTGCATTATACAATAACAAAACAAATAATGAACTGTAACAGATAGCAAAAAGTGTCCATTCACTAATATCACAGTCACTTCTTTTGTTATTTGTAATGTACTTGTTTTATTCACTAAGAGGAAATGAAAATAATAAAGCTGTGCAATGGAGCAAGTCTCACATAAGGTTTTAGCCTACAAACATTCTGATAGGATGCAGGTTCAAAGTTTATTTTATTCCTTCAATGCAGGAACTTATATCTTATTACAAACTTGGTTGACTTTCCTTTTCAAATGTAAATCTGTAAAACTAAACCAATGGATTGAACAAAATTGTCGCCCTGCTTCAGACAGATGAAAATGACAGGCAGAAAAAGACCAACTGATCCATCAAGCCTGCCCCACAGTCATGATGCCAGGAGCATCATGACTAGACACGTTCTATCCCAACCCCCTCAATCCAACAGCCATGTAATCTTCGAGGAGAGACAAAAAAAGAAAAACACTTTGGCCAATAAGGTGAAAATTTTTTGGGGGAAACTTCCTGTCCCGCCCCCTCAGGCAATCATTACCTTCTACATAATGTGATCTCTGCCTCAGCCAAGAACCAGTCCAGTTCCCTCTTGCAAGTGTATAGAGAGTCAGTACTCATCACACCAGCCGGCAACACATTCCATAGGCACACTACTCTTTGGGAAATGGAAAACCACCTAACATCCACTTGAATGACATCCCATCCACCACCTTAAACAATCACTACCTCCACCACCGTGGCTGTAGTATGTAGCATCTACAAGATGCACTTCAGCAACTCGCCAATGCTTCTTCGGCAGCACCTCCCAAAACCGCAACCTCTACCACCTAGAAGGACAAGGGCAGCAGGCGCATGGGAACACCATCACTTGCATGTTCCCCTCCAAGTTACACACCATCCTGATTTGGAAATATATCGCTGATCCTTCATCGTCGCTGGGTCAAAGTCCTGGAACTCCCTCCCTAACAGCACTGTGGGAATACCTTCACCACAAGGACTGCAGCGGTTGAAGGCGGCGGCTCACCACCACCTTCTCAAGGGCAGTTAGGGATGGGCAATAAATGCTGTAGGAGGTGGGTGGAGTGGCTTGACCCATCCATCTCTGCGGAGGTGTGTGTGGGGGGCCTGACCCATCCACCTCCATGGCACGAACCTGGTATTGCAGTACTTCCAGGAACGGTGCTTGGGCTCTAGGCCTTTTGGCTAAGAGCATTGGCGCAGGGTGATCCTTGATGTGTGCAAGGTGACCTGTGGCGTTTGTGATCTGACAAAGAATTGGAAAGATTGGCAACGAATAAAAAAAAATGCTGGACTTGCCAGCGACGCCCACATCCCAGGAACGAATAAAACAAAATCTAGCCTATTCCTACTTTTGGTTAATTTAAATGTACGTCCTCATGTCCTCCCAATCTGTCAAATTGAAATAATCTATCTATACGCATGCAATACAGCCCTTCCATTATGTTATAGATCTCTATCAGGTCGCTTCTGTCTCTTGCTATAAATACACTTAGCTCTTGAAGCTTATCTGATTAACTAAGGCTATTTAAGCCAAGGAACCATCTTATAGCTCACCGCTGAATCATTTGCAAGACTATAATATCACCCACTATGCCACTTTCTGTCAAAATACAACTGTATTTAATTTTCAGCAAAATAAGTTGTTTCTGGAAAAGTAAGTATTTGTCATTTTCAAATAAACAGCACACCATGATTAAAACAAACGTGTTTTGCAACGGAAATTGTTTGAAAATATTAAATTTCTTTTCACTGGCTTAAGTTAATAATAGGGGCTTTTGCTCTTCTGCTATTTCCTCTACGTGTGTATATTTTTACAAATCAACCGTCTCGCCAGATCGCCAGTTTGCCGTTAGTTCTTGTCCTGGAACAAGATACTATCCATACATGCGAGTCCTGACGTCAGGCTTCCTGCAAAAGTGTGAGCTGCTGGAACTTCCTCAGCAGCTTCAGTGGAAAGCTGACTTTCAAGTGGAGCCTGATGAAACCCAAACCCAGCCCGCAAATGCCTGAGAACCAGAAATCGGCAAAGAACCCAGCCCGGACAAGGTAAATACCGAGCGTCTGTCCGGCACTGCGGCACAGCTCGTTGCTGTTGGCTCAGCTCGCCACATCTTTGGGTTTACTGCAATCTTTGTTCATTTTCTGTTGTTATTTCTGGAAGAAAAACATTGATGGGGGGGAGGGGGGCGGTGGCGTGGAGTTGATCCGATGTGGAAATGTCAGTAACACACTTCCTGTAACTGACGAGATCAGGAAAAGGGAGTAGAACAGATAGACGGGAATGAAGAGGCGGCAGGGCAGCCAGGATTTTGAGAGCTTAAGCAAAATGCTCAATACAAAAAGTATCATTGCAAGAAAATCATTTCAGTGAGGGGGCTCACATGACATCAGCCACAAGGGCAAAGCTGGAGCGATTTGTCACCTGAACCCCAAGATTAAACAAGGTTCTCTTGTAATCACTTCATTCCCTTTCACGTTTTGCAAGGGTGAAACCTCATGTCAGAGCCCAAATCACGTTATACATGGACATGGGATTCAACACTGTACAAGATTACTACCCCAAATGTACAATTTTTAAAAAGGCCAATATCAAGGGAACGAGGAAAATATCACAACCTGGAAGACAGAAAGACGTATATCCATCTAGCACCTTATCACATGGCTTTTCACGCATGAATTATTTTGAAATATGCAAGCAAATTAAGTTATGTTGTACGCTGTGAGGTCCCACAGACGGCAATGAGATGTTTTTTTGATGTTGGTTGAGGGAGGGACGTTGGACATTGGGACAAATCCTTGTCTGCTTCAGATAATGACACATCTAATGTCCATCTGAAGTTTAGGTAGATGGAGGCTCAATTTAATGTGTCAGCCAAACAGTAGCACCTCGAATAGTGTAGCACTAAAATGTCAGTCTAAGTTATATGTCCATGAGTAAACCTTATAGTTTAGAGGCATGAGTGCTGGTGATGCAAATTCATTCTACTTTCTGATTCTGTTTCGACCCCTTTCTCACACTGCCATTCTTCATTCTGCTACAAAAGCTCTTTTCAGCTGGCTGTGTGAGTCTAAACCATTACCCTGGCACCTCTCTCCAGTGTGACAGAAAAGAATGGGAATTTATCATATTGGGAATATTTCAAAATCAGACTATTAGCCACCACCCCAGCCGCGCCCCCCGCCCCCAACCCCAGAATTGTCATTTCACACATTGTCCCTCAAACTAAAGTTTGATTGCCTGAGTGTAAAGAAAACTCCAATCCACACACATTCTGGGCTGTCCGTTCCCTGCTCATCTTGTCCCTAAGTAGATATTTAGGCCTCTGTGAAGAGTTCTTCCACGTAATTTACCTGTTTCTAAGTTCACACTGATGGGCACTGTGAGAATTTGGGGTTCTTTTGTTGTTTTGCTTTAATGAGTCAGCTAAGTTTGCAAACGTTTAATGGACAGGAAATCCTGGTAGCATGCCCAGCGAGCACGATTCAGCACTGTGAATTTGGACAATTAACCCCATTGTTCAATTTTGGTCACTGAACCTTATCAGTATCTTGCTGTATCCTTTTGTTTCTGTATATTATTTCAACTATAAATACATTTTACCAAGTAGCGTAGCCTGTAGCGTATGTATTGGTCTGACAGCATGATATTTCCTGCCTTCAGAAGTAATGGGGGGATATGGTGGGCATTCCACGTATTTCTCTGTGAGTGACATAACACGATTAGGAATTCATTGTTAAACTTGAGTACGCCAACACTTACATGGCAGAGAATAATGATGGAGGTTTTGCTTTATAAGGGACTGATGCTGTCAAAGCTACGAACATGAATAGAACTGTTGGAAAAGTGTTTGAACAAAGATATGTAATTTAGCACTGTCATTGTGGGAAATCATAAGAATAGCTGCTGCAGTAAGCACATACAAATATACAAATAGGATTGAGAAAAGACCATCAGGCCCATCAATACTCATCCTATTTAATTAGCATCTTCTGCACCATTCTCTCCAATCGTTAATAATGTTAATTCCTGGGGCAAGCAAAAAAGAGAAAAAAAACCTGTGACAATTTCAGGAATAACGTCGATAAATTCCTCCCCGTCTCTCTTAAGCAAGCAAGCGACTATGTTTATGGTACATCATGAGACATATGCAACTAACCTCTGCATCCCCATTATGCGCCAGTGCCCATAGGAACATAGACTGTACAGGATCAGAAAAGAACATTTCTATTTGTTGGCCTGGTCTCAAAGATCACAGAGGCACTTGCTGCAGCTCCTGTGCTGCTGCTAAGGCAGCCTGGCCCTAGCTTTTTTCTGCCAGATCTGCAGACATCTGAGGGCTGGCAGGAAGGCACACACATGGTACCTCCCATTAGAGGCATGACGTATGTCACCATCTGTAGCCATCTCCTAGTTTCCCTTCTCTTTCTGGCCCAACTACCCGGCTGTTAGGCTCATGCCATGGTTGGAAGCCTGAGAAGCACAATACGGCAGTACACTCCACAAGTTATAGAACCACTACTAATGTTAAGACTTCCACTCTTAAGCTCTTCATATTTTCCTCTCTGGCAAAAGACAAAGAAAGGCTCTTTTTACACTTTGGAATGTTTTATTATTGTTGGTTTTTTTACACCTTAAATTTCACTGAAACTCCCCTTTTCCAGGTTCGAACCTTACTGTCCAATAAAGAAGGATTAACTGGGCAATGTGGGTCCCTTTCAATCTGCCAATAAATTTTGACTGACATATATCAGAAATGATGTATGGTCAAAATCTTGCATAAGAAATCAGAACATCCTGGCCACTATATTACAAGTTGTAAACACATAACTTCTCTCATCAGGTAAACAACAAAAAAAGGATTTTTTTTCCACATGTGAAGATTCCAACAACAATGGATGATATTTTAGAATGAAATCATAATTCCAATACAAATAATGTTAAAAATGACATTAAAGAATTAGAACCAGAACTGTATCAAAAAGAAAACAATCCAGCATTGTCAGAACATTCTTAACATCCATAGCAAGTTAAACACAGCTAAAGCCAGAAGCTGGCTTTCATGGTGTAATAAGACTTTCTCTGCAGACCCACTTGATTAGTTTTTGCAAACAAAAGGATTCATCTGTTAACTTGTGTTGGCTGGGAGAGAGTTTTATGGTACTTTATGGCTCCAGGGCTGCTTCCCCACATAGGTTTATGGTGTGCAGAATAATCTTTTGTCCTGCTTTCCCAGGATGCAATGTTAACTTTTCAGATTTACCAGAATTCCATATTGTGCTTTAATAGCTCACTATGCGATAGCTTCCCATGATTTAGAAACATAGACATAGAAAATAGGTGCAGGAGTAGGCCATTCGGCCCATCGAGCCTGCACTGCCATTCAATGAGTTCATGGCTGAACATGCAACTTCAGTACCCCATTCCTGCTTTCTCGCCATACCCCTTGATCCCTCTAGTAGTAAGGACTACATCTAACTCCTTTTTGAATATATTTAGTGAATTGGCCTCAACAACTTTCTGTGGTAAAGAATTCCACAGGTTCACCACTCTCTGGGTGAAGAAGTTTCTCCTCATCTCAGTCCTAAATGGCTTAGCCCTTATCCTTAGACTGTGATCCCTGGTTCTGGACTTCCCCAACATTGGGAACATTCTTCCTGCATCTAATCTGTCTAAACCCATCAGAATTTTAAACGTTTCTATGAGATCTCCTCTCATTCTTCTGAACTCCAGTGAATACAAGCCCAGTTGATCCAGTCTTTCTTGATATGTCAGTCCCGCCATCCCGGGAATCAGTCTGGTGAACCTTCGCTGCACTCCCTCAATAGCAAGAATGTCCTTCCTCAAGTTAGGAGACCAAAACTGTACACAATACTCCAGGTGTGGCCTCACCAAGGCCCTGTACAACTGTAGTAACACCTCCCTGCCCCTGTACTCAAATTCCTTCGCTATGAAGGCCAACATGCCATTTGCCTTCTTAACTGCCTGCTGTACCTGCATGCCAACCTTCAATGACTGATGTACCATGACACCCACGTCTCGTTGCACCTCCCCTTTTCCTAATCTGTCACCATTCAGATAATAGTCTGTCTCTCTGTTTTTACCACCAAAGTGGATAACCTCACATTTATCCTTCTTCTGCCATGCATTTGCCCACTCACCTAACCTATCCAAGTCACTCTGCAGCCTCTTAGCTTCCTCCTCACAGCTCACACAGCCACCCAGCTTAGTGTAATCTGCAAACTTGGAGATATTACATTCAATTACTTCGTCTAAATCATTAATGTATTTTGTAAATAGCTGGGGTCCCAGCACTGAACCTTGCGGCACCCCACTAGTCACTGCCTGGCATTCTGAAAAGGACCGATTTATTCCCACTCTTCGCTTCTGGTCTGCCAACCAGTTCTCTATCCACGTCAATACATTACCCCCAATACCATGTGCTTTAATCTTTCACACTAATCTTGTGTGGGACCTTGTCAAAAGCCTTTTGAAAGTCCAAATACACCACATCCACTGGTTCTCCCTTATCCACTCTACTAGTTACATCCCCAAAAAACTCTAGAAGATTTGTCAAGCATGATTTCCCTTTCATAAATCCATGCTGACTTGGACCAATCCTGTCACCGCTTTCCAAATACACTGCTATTATATCTTTAATAATTGATTCCAGTATTTTCCCCACCACCGATGTCAGGCTAACCGGTCTATAATTCCATGTGTTCTCTCCCTCCTTTTTTAAAATGTGGGGTTACATTAGCTACTTTCCAATCCATAGGTACTAATCCAGAATCCATGGAATTTTGGAAAATGACCATCAATGCATCTACTACTTCGAGAGCCACTTCCTTAAGTACTCTGGGATGCAGACTATCAGGCCCTGGGGATTTATCGGCCTTCAGTCCCATCAGTTTCCCTAACACCATTTCCTGACTAATAAGGATTTCCCTCAGTTCCTCCTTCTCGCTAGACCCTCGGTCACCTAGTAATTTCGGGAGGTTATTCGTGTCTTCCTTAGTGAAGACAGAACACAAGTATTTGTTCAATTGATCTGCCATTTCCTTGTTCCCCATTATGAATTCACCTGACTCTGACTGCAAGAGACCTACATTCGTCTTCACTAATCTTTTTCTCTTCACATATCTATAGAAGCTTTTGCAGTCAGTTTTTATGTTCCCTGCAAGCTTACTCTCATACTCTATTTTCCCCCTCCTAATTAAACCCTTAGTCGTCCTCTGCTGAATTCTAAATTTCTCCCAGTCCTCAGGTTTGCTGCTTTTTCTGGCCAATTTATATGCCTCTTCCTTGGATTTAAAATTATCCTTAATTTCCCTTGTTAGCCACGGTTGAGCCAGCTTTCCTGTTTTATTTTTATGCCAGACAGGGATGTATAATAGTTGTAAATTCATCCAGGTGATCTTTAAATGTTTGCCATTGCCTATCCACCGTCAACCCTTTAAGTATTATTCGCCAGTCTATCCTAGCCAAATCACGTCTCATACCATCAGAATTTCCCTTCTTTAAGTTCAGGGCCCTAGTCTCTGAATTAACTGTGGCGCTCTCCATCTTAATGAAGAATTCTACCATATTATGGTAACTCTTCCCCAAGGGGCAAAGCATGACCAGATTGCTAATTAATCCTCTCTCATTACCAACACCTAGTCTAGGTTGGCCTGCTCTCTAGTTGGTTCCTCGACATATTGGTCTAGAAAACCATTCCTTATACACTCCAGGAAATCCTCCTCCACGGCATTGCTACCAGTTTGGTTAGCATAATCAATATGTAGGTTAAAGTCACCCATGATAACTGCTGTACCCTTATTGCAAACGTCCCTAATTTCCTGTTTGATGCCATCCCCAACCTCCCTACTACTGTTTGGTGGTCTGTACACAACTCCAACTAACGTTTTCTGCCCTTTGGTGTTTCACAGCTCTACCCATATAGATTCCACATCATCCAAGCTAATGTCCTTCCTTACTATTGTGTTAACCTCCACTTTAACCAGCAATGCTACCCCACCTCCTTTTCCTTTTATTCTATCCTTCCATTGCAGCAAAACTCGAAAGGGGCAAAGTGTGTTAGAAAGACAATCCTGAAGGCTCTGTGCCTCAATGCGAGGAGTATTCGGAATAAGGTGGACGAATTAACTGTGCAGATGTAATTGGGTGTGGTGTAATTGGCATCACGGAGACTTGGCTCCAGGGTGACCAAGGCTGGGAACTCAACATTCAGGGGTATTCAACATTTAAGAAGGATAGACAGAAAGGAAAAGAAGGCGGGGTGCCATTGCTGGTGAAGGAGGAAATTAATGCAATCGTAAGAAAGGACATTAGCTTGGATGATGTGGAATCGGTATGGGTGGAGCTGCGGAATACCAAGGGGCAGAAAATGCTAGTGGGAGTTGTGTACAGACCACCAAACAGTAGTAGTAAGGTTGGGGACAGCATCAAACAAGAAATTAGGGATGCATGCAATAAAGGTACAGCAGTTACTTTAATCTACATATTGATTGGGCTAACCAAACTGGTAGCAATGCGGTGAAGGAGGATTTCCTGGAGTGTATTACGGATTGTTTTCTAGACCAATATGTCGAGGAACCAACCAGGGAGCTGGCCATCCTAGACTGGGTGATGTGTAATGAGAAAAGACTAATTAGCAATCTTGTTGTGCGAGACCCCTTGGGGAAGAGTGACCATAACATGGTAGAATTCTTTATTAGGATGGAGAGTGACACAGTTAATTCAGAAACTAGGGTCCTGAACTTAAGGAAAGGTAACTTCGATGGTTTGAGGCGTGAATTGGCTAGAATAGACTGGCAAATGATACTTAAAGGGTTGACGGTGGATAGGCAATGGCAAACATTTAAAGACCATGTGGATGAACTCCAGCCATTGTACATCCCTGTCTGGTGTAAAAATAAAACGGGAAAGGTGGCTCAACCGTGGCTAACAGGGAAATTAAGGATAGTGTTAAATGCAAGGAAGAGGCATATAAATTAGTCGGAAAAAGCAGCAGACCTGAGGACTGGGAGAAATTTAGAATTCAGCAGAGGAGGACAAAGGGTTTAATTAAGAGGGGGAAAATAGAGTCCGAGAAAAAACTTGCCGGGAACATAAAAACTGACTGCAAAAGCTTCTATAGATATGTGAAGAGAAAAAAATTAGTGAAGACAAACGTAGGTCCCTTGCAGTCGGATTCAGGTGAATTTATAATGGGGAACAAGGAAATGGCAGACCAATTGCACAAATACTTTGGTTCGGTCTTCACGAAGGAAGACACAAATAACCTTCAGATAGTACTAGGGGACCGAGGGTCTAGTGAGAAGGAGGAACTGAAGGATATCCTTATTAGGCGGGAAATTGTGTTCGGAAATTGATGGGATTGAAGGCCGAGAAATCTCCCTGGGCCTGATAGTCTGCAACCCGGAGTACTTAAGGAAGTGGCCCTAGAAATAGTGGATGCATTGGTGACCATTTTCCAACAGTCTATCGACTCAGGATCAGTGCCTATGGACTGGAGGGTAGCTAATATTCTACCACTTTTTAAAAAGGGAGGGAGAGAGAAAGTGGGTAATTATAGACCGGTTAGCCTGACATCAATGGTGGGAAAAATGTTAGAATCAATTATAAAGGATGAAATAGCAGAGCATTTGGAAAGCAGTGACAGGATCGGTCCATGTCAGCTTGTAATTATGAAGGGGAAATCATGCTTGATAAATCTTCTGGAATTTTTTGAGGATGTAACTAATAGAGTGGACAAGGGAGAACCAGTGGATGTGGTATATTTGGACTTTCAAAAGGCTTTTGACAAGGTCCCACATAAGAGATTGGTGTGCAAAATCAAAGCACATGGTATTGGAGGTAATATACTGACGTGGATAGAGAACTGGTTGGCAGACAGAAAGCAGAGAGTTGGGATAAACGGGTCCTTTTCAGAATGGCAGGCAGTGACTAGTGGAGTGCCGCAGGGCTCAGTGCTAGGACCCCATCTCTTTACAATATTCTTCAGTGATTTGGATGAAGGAATTGAGTGCAATATCTTCAAGTTTGCAGATGACACTAAACTGGGTGGCGGTGTGAGCTGTGAGGGGGACGCTAAGAGGCTGCAGGGTGACTTAGACAGGTTAGGTGAGTGGGCAAATGCATGGCCGGTGCAGTATAATGTGGATAAATGTGAGGTTATCCACTTTGGGGGCAAAAACGCAAAGACAGAATATTATCTGAATGGTGGCAGATTAGGAAAAGGGGAGATGCAACGAGACCTGGGTGTCATAGTTCATCAGTCATTGAAAGTTGGCATACAGGTACAGCAGGTGGTGAAGAAGGTAAATGGTATGTTGGCCTTCATGGCTAGGGGATTTAAGTATAGGAGCAGGGAGTTCTTACTGGAGTTGTACAGGGCCTTGGTGAGGCCTCACCTGGAATATTGTGTTCAGTTTTGGTCTCCTAATCTGAGGAAGGACGTTCTTGCTATTGAGGAAGTGCAGCGAAGGTTCACCAGACTGATTCCCGGGATGGCAGGACTGACATATGAGGAGAGACTGGATCAACTGGGCCTTTATACATTGGAGTTTATAAGAATGAGAGGAGATCTCATAGAAACATACAAGATTCTGATAGGACGGGACAGGTTAGATGCGGGTAGACTGTTCCCGATGTTGGGAAAGTCCAGAATCAGGGGACACAATCTTAGGATAAGGGGTAGGCCATTTAGGACTGAGATGAGGAGGAACTTCTTCACTCTAGAGAGTTGTTAACCTGTGGAATTCCCTACCGCAGAGATTTGTTGATGCCAGTTCATTGGATATGTTCAAGAGGGAGTTAGATATGGCCCTTACGGCTAAGGGGTTCAAGGGGTATGGAGAGAAAGCAGGAAAGGGGTACTGAGGGAATGATCAGCCATGATCTTATCGAATGGTGGTGCAGCCTCGAAGGGCCGAATGGCCTACTCCTGCACCTATTTTCTATGTTTCTATGTTTAACGCTACCCCACCTCCTTTTCCTTCCTGTCTATCCTTCCTGAATATTGAATACCCCTGGATGTTGAGTTCCCAGCCTTGGTTACCCTGGAACCATGTCTCCATAATCACAATTGCAGGGTTACGGACCAAGAGCTGATAAGTGGGATTAGCCTGGATAACCTCTTGTTGGCTGGTGCAGATACAATGGTAAGTACTTCAGGGAATCGAATATGGCCAGAGTGATCTCCTGGACTAGTTTTGATCACCTGGATGGGTTGGAGAAGAATTTTCCCAGATTTATTTCCCCAATTGGCCTGGGTTTTTAATCTGGTTTTTGCCTCTCCCAGGAGATCGCATGGCTCCGGAGTGTAAAATGTTGCAATGCATGGGGTATCACAGTTGTGTGGGACAGACTGGTTGAGCCAGATGCTTTCTGCCATTGTTCAATGGTTTATATGTAACCTTCAGGGCTGCTGACCAAGGGCCATGTGGCTCTTTGTCGGCCAGCGCGGACACGATGGGCCGAAATGGCCTCCGTCTGCGCTGTAGATTTCTATGTTTCTATTGCATACGAAGATGGAGAATGACAAGTGTAAAACAGCACAAATGAATGCCGGAACTTCAAACGCCTCCTTTGCCAAGGTTCTTCTTTGATAGTTTCATTTTCTGGCGGCTTTCCGGGAGGGCTACAGTTTTTGTGGGTCAGTAAATCAATGGGTGAAACCTTGTGGAACAAGCTTTTATTTCAAAACTGAACAACTGTACAAAACGCAAATCCCTCAGTTGATTCACAGCAAATAAAAAAAAACATAGAAACATAGAAAACATAGAAAATAGGTGCAGGAGTAGGCCATTTGGCCCTTCGAGCCTGCACCGCCATTCAATGAGATCATGGCTGAACATGCAACTTCAGTACCCCATTCCTGCTTTCTCGCCATACCCCTTGATCCCCAAGGGGTATCCAAAAGAGCATTAGAGTGGCTAGAACTTGTGCCCTTAAAGAAAAATGGTGGAACTAACAAATCTAGAGCCCCTTGGATGTCTAGGTTCATACAGGGTAGGATAAAGAAAAAAATGGAGGCTTATGACAGATACCAAAGGCTAAATGCTTCGGAATCTTTAGAGTCTAGAAAGTGCAAAGGCGCAATTAAAAAGGATATTAGCAAAGCAAAGAGAGAGCATTAAAAATTCTTGGCACGTAAAATCAAGGAAAACCCAAAGATGTTTTATAAATATATTAAGAGTAAGAGGATAACTAAAGAAAGGGTCGGGCCTATTAGAGATCTTAAGGGTAATCTGTGTGTGGAGGCAGGAGACGTCGGTAGGGTTCTCAATGAATACTTTGCATCTGTTTTCACAAAGGAGTGGGGCGAAGCAGACACTGTTATCGGGAGGAGGAGTGTGAAATATTAGGTGAACTAAACATAGTGAGGGAGGAAGTATCAAGGGGTTTAGCAGCTTTGAAAGTGGATAAATCCCCGGGCCCAGATGAAATGTATCCCAGGCTGTTAAGTGAAGCAAAAGAGGAAATAGCTGAGGTCCTGACCATCATTTTCCAATCCTCTCTGGCTTTAGGTATGGTGCCGGAGGACTGGAGGACTGCTAATGTGGTACCTTTGTTTAAAAAGGGAGAAAGGGATAAACAGAGTAATTACAGGCTGGTCAGCCTAATCTCAGTGGTGGGGAAATTATTGGAAAGAATTCTGAGGGACAGGATAAATCATCATATAGAAGGACATGGATTAATCAAGGATAGTCAGCATGAATTTATTAAGGGAAGGTCGTGGCTAACAAACTCGATTGCATTTTTTGAGGAAGTAGCAAGGAGGGTAGATGAGGACAGTGCATTTGATGTAGTGTATATGGATTTTAGCAAGGCTTTTGATAAGGTTCCACATGGCAGACTGGTCACGAAAGTTTAAGCCTATGGGATGTGGCAAGTTGGATCCAAGATTGGATCAGAGGCAGGAAGCAGAGGGTAATGGTTGACTGGTGTTTTTGTGACTGGAAGTCTGTTTCCAGTGGGGTTCCGCAGGGCTCAGTACTGGGTCCCTTGCTTTTTGTGGTGGACATCAATGATCTAGACTTGAATATAGGGGGTCTGATTAAGAAGTTTGCAGATGATACTAAAATCGGCTGTGTGGTTGATAATGAAGAAGAAAGCTGTAGACTGCAGGAAGATACCAATGAACTGGTCAGGTGGGCAGAACAGTGGCAAATGGAATTCAATCCGGGTAAGTGTGAGGTAATGCATTTGGGGAGGGCTAACAAGGAAAGGGAATACACATTAAATGGTAGGACACTGAGAAGTGTCGAGGAACAAAAGGACCTTGGAGTGCAGGTCCACAGATAGAAGGTAGCAGGCCAGGTAGATAAGGTGGTTGAGAAGGCATACGGAATGCTTGCCTTTATTAACTGAGGCATAGAATACAAGAGCAGGGAGGTTATGCTTGAACTGTATAAAACCCTAGTTAGGCCACAGCTTGAGTACTGTGTGCTGTTCTGGTCACCACATTACAGGAAAGATGTGATTGCACTAGAGAGGGTACAGAGGAAATTTACGAGGATGTTGCCGGGAGTAGAGAATCATAGCTATGAAGAAAGATTGGATAGGCTGGGGTTGTTTTCCTTGGAACAGAGGAGACTGAGGGGAGACCTTATTGAGGTGTATAAAATTATGAGGTGCCTCGATAAAGTGGATAGAAAAGATTTATTTCCCTTCGCAGAAGGTGCAAAAAGCAGGGGGCATAGATTTAAAGTAATTGGTAGAAGGTTTAGAGGTGATTTGAGGGGAAATTTCTTCACCCAGAGGGTGTTGGGGGTCCAGAACTCACTGCCTGAAAGGGTGTTAGAGGCAGAAACCCTCACCACATTTAAAAAGTACTTGGATGTGCACTTGAAGTGCCGTAACCTACAGGGCTACAGACCAAGAGCTGGAAAGTGGGATTAGGCTGGATAGCTCTTTGTTGGCCGGCGCGGACAGGAGGGGCTGAAATGGACTCCTTCTGTGCTGTAAATTTCTATGATTTTCCATTGAATTTCATTGCAATGATTGAATATCATCTCCGATAAGATCTCTCATATCTTTATGATAGCATCACTAGAACGTTACCCCCTAGCAAATCTGGACTCAACTGCTTTAGATTTTAAGGAATTATAATTAATTTAGTCAAAATTGCATAACCAATTAGTTATCAAATAATTATGTTTGTGTCGAGTATGCAAGTCCCACTAAAAGCTGGCACGATGACTACACATTTAAACATTTTCAAGAGTAGTTGGGGAAAGATTAGTGTTACAGAGAATGCAGATGCATTCATTTTATGAACTATTAAAAAATCAACAAACATCGTTCATAATTGGGTAGCAGGTAATATTGTTGTAACAAGTACGGCAACTGTTCAGTCAATGGCCTACAGGTTCGCTCCTTTCTTCCCCGTTCGTCTTCACTGCAAGCGGGAGACAGAAGCAAACTTCGGCCTCCTGCTGAGCTAAGTGCTGGAAAGAATGCGTTACACCACAAATTCTCCGCCCCGCTGATGTGAATTAGCAGGCAGCACCGGTGTTGCCTGCGCTCTCTCGGCGGGCGGTGGTTAGCCTCGGCTGGCGCTGTTACCGGCAGGTTTCCTGCGTCCTGCAATTTCTACGGTCCTTTAAATCTAAAAGGGACGTTCTCTTTCACCAGGCCAAGCTGTTGGAAGGCGTAAACTTTCTTGCTTTGACATGTAGCCCTGTAGAGTACTGGAACAGATATGTAAGCCATCCACAACACTAGAAATTTAGAACATTTTGGTTTCATTAGGTAAGGGGTTCAAAGGTTAAGGATAGATGGTTGAATGAGCACTTAAGGTGCAGTAACCTGCAGGGTTATGGACCTAGAGCTGGTAATTGGGATTAGACTAGATGACCTTTTGTTGGACGGTGCCGATATAATGTTAAGTATTGCAGGGAATAGAATGCGGCCAGGGTGATTTCCTGGATTAGTTTCGATCGCCTGGATGGGTCGGAGAAGAATTTTCCCAGATTTTTTCTCCCTAAATTGCCCTGGGTTTTTATCTGGTTTTTGCCTCTCCCAGGAGATCACATGGCTCCAGTTGGGATGGAGTGTAGATGTTTTTAGTATAAGGGGTGTTGCAGTGATGTGGGGCGGACTGGTTGGGCTGGGTGCTCTTTGCCTTTCCGTTATTGTTCATGGGTTTGTATGTAACCTTTAGGGCTGCTGACCAAGGGCCTTGCGGCTCTTTGTCGGCTGGCGCGGACACGATGGGTCGAAATGGCCTCCTTCTGCGCTGTAAATTTGTATGTTTCTACATTCAGATGGGAAGGAGCTGTTTACTACGTGAAATTACTAGAGATGACAAGGGTGATTAACCATGAAGACTCCAAGCTTGATTTTAACAGATGCAGCTTTTTGTGTACTAAAGAGATATTGGCCCAGACTTTCCTATCAAAATAACGGCGATGCTGAGGACACGCAGTTATTTATGCGTAAATGGCACAGCAGCTTTGTCGAGGGGCAGATGCTGGGTTAAGCTCTTGTGTGGATGAATTCATTAACCAGTAATAGCTTGCAGGTACTTATTTGACATAGAAATTATATCACGGAATAAGGCCATTCGGCCCACTGTGCCTGTGCCTACGCTGTTATTAGTTCCATCTCGGAGTTCCCTAATCTCGTCTCATTTCTCTGCTCATTCCCTGTATCTTTTAATACTTTTCATCTTCATGTGTTTATCTAATTTTGCTTTAAATGTTGTGAATGAGTTGGTTTCAATAGTCATTCACTCAGTGTCAGGAGCCATTCGACACCCACCAGTGATTCCAAACAGCATTGGAGCAGTGCACTCCCATAGCATGGTGCAATACTGCTGGTCTTCTGCTTAGGAAAAGTGGAGCTCTGAAACTCAGTTCACCTTTGACCAAATGTGAATTAAATACCCAAACACTGAAAGTTGGATTTTTGCTAAAGCTAAAACTTGAAGAAAATTAAGATTAGAAAGGCCTAGGGTTAAACTTCAATGCAGCGGCAATCATACTGCAGCTAGTGTGATCATACATGGTATTGGGGGTAATGTATTGACGTGGATAGATAACTGGTTGGCAGACAGGAAGCAAAGAATAGGAATAAAGGGGTCCTTTTCAGAATGGCAGGCAGTGACTAGTGGGGTACCACAGGGTTCAGTGCTGGGCCCCCAGCTATTACAATATACATCAATGATTTAGACAAAGGAATTGAATGTAATATCTCCAAGTTTGCAGATGACACTTAGCTGGGTAGCGGTGTGAGCTGTGAGGAGGATGCTAAGAGGCTGCAGGGTGACTTGGACAGGTTAGGTGAGTGGGCAAATGCATGGCAGATGCAGTATAATATTGATAAGTGTGAGGTTTTCCGCTTTAGTGGCAAAAACGGGAAGGCAGATTATTATCTGAATGGTGATAGATTAGGAAAAGGGGAGGTGCAACAAGACCTGGGTGCCATGGTACATCAGTCATTGAAAGTTGGCATGCAGGTACAGCAGGTGGTGAAGAAGGCAAATGGCATGTTGGCCTTCAGAGCGAGAGGATTTGAGTATAGGAGCTGGGAGGTCTTACTGCAGTTGTACAGGGCCTTGGTGAGGACACACCTGGAATATTGTGTACAGTTTTGGTCTCCTAATCTGAGGAAATGCAGCAAAGGTTCACCAGACTGATTCCCGGGATGGCAGGACTGATAAATGAAGAAAAACTGGATCGACTAGGCTTATATTCACTGGAATTTAGAAGAATGAGAGGTGATTTCATAGAAACATAGAAAATTTTGACGGGATTGGACAGGTTAGATGCAGGAAGAATGGGCTCAAGTTTCGGCTCGAGTTGCTCCTATTGTTTTGGGGCAACTAGTTTAGTATCTTAGAAATTGCAATTCTCAGCATTTAGTTTGCTCCAATTCTAGTGAGTTAGAATAGTTTCATTTTAGAAAAGTTTTTTTTTCCAAAAGGGGGCATGTCCAGCTACTTAGGCCTGTTTTGCAAGTTTAGGCAGCAAAAACTTACTCCAAACTAACTTAGAATGGAGTAAGTGTAGATTTTTGTACGCTCAGAAAATCTTGCCTATACTTTATAAATTAGGCGCTAGGGAACAAGAGATGGGGGGGTGGGGCGGGAAGGGAAGTTAGATGGAAGTTAGGGGATTTTACAAAGCATTAAACACTTCACTTTTAACCATAAAGATGCATAGAAACCAGCATAATTTTTAAATAACAATAAATGAACATTAAATCAAGTAATAAAAATGAGAAGTCATACCTTGCTGACTGGAGCACGAATTGGCGTATTTTGGAACTAGACGCTTATTAATTTAGGTGTTTATTAATTTGGTGCTTCCAGATTGCAAGATTCCACTTTTAGAATTCCAACCAGTCTGGAATAAAAGCAGGGCGTTTCTCCTCTAGTCTAGGCACACTCCCCGCGGATGCGGTCTTGAAGTGTAATTTCCTTACTTTGCCAAAATCTATGATTGTCAGAGAATGTTCAAAGACATGGATTCCGAGTCCAGCTCAGAGTCGTCCGTGGCCTGAGCGCCCATCTTCTGAACGGAGCACAGACTGACTCCGAACATGGGCTTGTGTAACTCCCGACCACAGCAATTGAGTGGGCTCTCCCTTCAACTTACTTCCCATCGGGTGATTTGTCAGTCGGTCTGTCAATGAAACCAGCGATTTCCCTCCCAGACATCTCAGGCAGACGTTGCTTTCTGGGCTCCCAGTTAATCGGATCATCCCAGCGATAATGAAATACTAGCACGCAGTTCAAATGTATGTACTTGAATATAGGCTCTCCATAAATTGAAAATTCTGAGCTGATGTTATTTCTAGATAGTGTTAAAATGCTGGGTGTGGGTATTTCTAGGATGCCCGAGTCCCGATAACTCAGCACATCTTCAATGCCCGGGCGCTGGGGGCGGCGTGCTTCGGGCCCCTCCCACGCAGCGTCGCAGAGATTCGGGGAGCCACTGCACAGGCGCACACACTCTAGTGCGCATGTGCAGAGGTCCCGGCACTGTTTTCAGCGCCAGGACCTGGCTCCGCCCCCCATCCCTTGTGATGCGCTACGCCGAGGCCGAAGACGTCCTGACGAGCTCAGAGAATTACAAATAACTTTTCAGCACCCTTTTTATTCTAGAAAGTTACTGCATCTCATGGAGGTGCGCCATTTTTACAGGGGGCGGAAACTTGGGCCCATTGTTGGGGAAGTCCAGAACCAGGGGTCACAGTCTAAGGATAAGGGGGAAGCCATTTAGGACCGAGATGAGGAGAAACTTCTTCACTCAGAGAATTGTGAACCTGTGGAATTCTCTACCACAGAAAGTTATTGAGGCCAGTTTGTTAGATATATTCAAAAGGGAGTTAGATGTGGCCCTTACAGCTAAAGGGATCAAGAGGTATGGAGAGAAAGCAGGAAAGGGGTACTGAGGTGAATGATCAGCCATGATCATATTGAATGGTGGTGCAGGCTCGAAGGGCCGAATGGCCTACTCTTGCACCTTATTCTATGTTTCTATGTTTCCATAATGGTGAGAAACTATCCATGTTACTTGCTTGAGTTCAATGAGTTGTCAGATTTTGGACATGATTCCCCAGTTACACTGCAGTGTTTGTATTTTCCGACATTATTTGTACCAGTTCGCTGGAATGCTTTGTGAAAAAAACTTATTTGAAGGTACCATTTCACAGAGGTAATAAATGTACATGGATTGTTATTTTAATTACTTAATAAAGTAAAAGATCATTGCAACATTAAGAGACGTAACATAAAATTTGAAAATTAGGAGCTAGGAAGAAAAGTAAAGGGTAGGATTTCAAAGGTAGTAATCTCCGGGTTACTACCAGTGCCACGTGCTAATGAGTATAAGAATAGAAGGATAGAGAGGATGAACACGTGGCTGGAAAGATGGTGTAGGAGGGAAGGCTTTAAATTCCTGAGGCAGTGGGATTGCTTCTGGGGGAGATGGGACCTGTACAAATCGGACGTGTTGCACCTTAACAGCGCTGGGACCAATATCCTCGCGGGGAGTTTTGCTAGTGCTGTTGGGGAGAGTTTAAACTAGCTTGACAGGGGGATGAGAACCTGAGAACGTATTCAAAAGGGAAGGAAGTAAAGTAGAAATTGGATAGCAAGAATCTAGAAAGCGAATCTGTAAGACAGAGGAAACAGGGCTTTGTATGTAGTAAGCAAGGAGGTCTTCCTGTGCTGAATGGTATATACTTCAATGCATGGAGTATAGCTAATAAGGCGGATGAGCTAAACAGCACAGGTAGACACTTGGGAGTATGACATTATAGCCATTACAGAAACATGGCTGAAAGAGGGGCAGGTTTAGCAGATCAATATTCCTGGCTACAGGATTTTTAGACAACATACAGAAGAGGGTAAAAAAGGGTGGGGGTGGGGGGGTGCGGTAGGGTTGCTAAGAAACTATTACAGCGGTAAGGGAGGGATGATATGTTAGAGGGATCATCAACTGAGGCCATATGGGTCGAATTGAAAATAAAAAAGGGGCGATCAAACTACTGGGCATGTATTATAGACCCCCAAACAGTGGGAGGGAGAGAGAGGAGCAAATATGTAGGCAAATTGCTGCAAAGTCCAAAAACCATAGGGTAGTAATAGTAGGGGATTTTAACTATCCAAATATTGATTGGACAAATTTAGTGTGAAGGGTATAGAAATGCATTCAAGAGAACTTTTTTAGTCAGTATGTAGCAAGCCCAACACGAGAGGGGGTGAGTCTTGGTTTTGGGGAATGAAGTTGGGCAGGTTGAAGGGGTATTAGTGGGAGAGCACTTGGGTGCCAGTGACCATAATTCAGTCAGATTCAAGTTGGTTATGGATAAGGACAAGAATAGGCCTGGAATAAAAGTTCCGAATTGGGGAAAAGCTAATTTTGCTAAGTTATGGAGTGATTTGGACATAGTGGACTGGAAACAACTACTTGTGGGAAACTCAGTGTCGGAACAATGGGAGGCATTCAAGGAGGAGATCCGGAAGACTCAGGCCAAACATGTGCCCTTAAAGAAAAAGGCTGGGAAAAATAATTCTAGAGCCCCCTAGATGTCTAGGGAGGATTAAGAAAAAGAAGGATGCTTATGTCATATACCAACAGCTAAATACTTTAGAATCTTTAGAGGAATATAGAAAGTTAAGAGGCAAAATTAAAAAGGATATTAGGAATGTTAAAAGAGAGCACGAGAAATTCTTGGCCAGTAGAATTAAGGAAAACCCTAAGATGTTTTATAAATATATTAAGAGTAAGAGGGTAAGTAAAGAAAGGGTAGGGCCTATTAGAGACCATGAGGGTAATCTTTGTGTGGAGGCAGAAGATGTTGGTAGGGTTCTTAACGAATACTTTGCATCCATTTTCACTAAGGAAAGGAGTAATGCAGATACTGCTATCGAGGAGGAGTGTGATATTCTGGATGAAATAAATATAGTGAGAGAGGAAGTATTAAGGGGTTTAGCAGCTTTAAAAGTAGATAAGTCCCCAGGCCCGGATGAAATGCATCCCAGGCTGTTGCCCGAAGTAAAAGAGGAAATGGCAGAGGCCTTGACCATCATTTTCCAATCCTCTTTGGGTCTGGGCATGGTGCTGGAGGATTGGAGGACTGCTAATGTAGTACCCTTGTTTAAGAAGGGCGAAAGGGATAGGCTGAGTAATTACAGACCTGTCAGCCTAACCTCAGTGGTGGGAAAATTATTGGAAAAAATCCTGAAAGACAGGATAAATCTGCATTTGGAAAGGCAAGGATTAATTAGGGAAAGACAGCACGGATTTGTTAAGAGAAGATCGTGTTTGACTAATCTGATTGAATTTTTTGAGGAGGTAACAAGAGGGTCGATGAGGGTAGTGTGTACGATGTAGCAAGGCTTTTGATAAGGTCCCACATGGTAGACTGGTCATGAAGGTTTAAACCCCATGGGATCCAGGGCAAAGTGGCAAGTTGGATCCAAAATTGTCTTGGAGGTAGGAAGCAAAGGGTAATGATTGATGGATGTTTTTGTGACTGGAAGGATGTTTCCAGTGGGGTTCCGCAGGGCTCAGTACTGGTTCGCTTGCTTTTTGTGGTATATATCAACGATTTAGATTTGAATATAGCGAGTATGATTAAGAAGTTTGCAGACAACAATAACATTGGTTGTGTGGTTGATAATGAAGAGGAAAGTCATGGGCTGCAGGAGGATATCAATCTACTGGTCAGGTGGGCAGAGCTGTGGCAAATGGAATTTAATTCAGAGAAGTGTGAAGCAATGCACGTTGGGAGGGCTAATAAGGAAAGGGTATACACATTAAGCGGTTGGCCACTTAATACTGTAGATGAACAAAGGGACCTTGGAGTGCTTGTCTACAGATCCCTGAAAGTAGCAGGCCAGGTGGATAAAAATGCTCCGTCGCCACTCTTCAGTTTGGGCAGACATGAGGTGGGGTAGTGCGACCCACCGCTCGCCTGGTGTCACTGGCAAGAGGCCTGATCAATTTTCATGGTAGGGTTTCCACATGCAATGTATGCATGTCACGATAAAGCGTGTATCATTCAGGGTGCAGTGCAGGTTTCATCAAATAGTGTGGAGTATGTGACTCCTCTAAGTGACGTATGTATGTACTAACTGAATTACGACATTGAAAATGAATTATCGGTGTCATGGCAACTCTTTGAGAAAGGCACAAGTTTTCATTTTTTTCTTGCTGTTAAACTATTGTGAAATGTATTCGTGCTGCTACAGGTACATAGCTGTAAGCAATCAACTTGCAGCTTTGAACTCACCTGGATATAAGGCAGTCTTTGAATTACTGTCCTTACAAGCTTCAACAGGAGAGACCTATAGCAGATGGGCAGGAACTTGTGTGACAAAATCAGGAAAACTCAAACGAATCTTGCAGCAGTAAGAAATCAGAACTATTTTCTAATATCAGATTCTAGACATACAGAGAGTCATCAGACCCGGTTCCCCTTGACATCCATATAAACTAGAATGGTAGAAAAATAAGTTCCTCTGCTATCAAAGCACGATTTACTGCAAAATACAAATCATCAATTGAGAATCATCATAAAGCCATTACGGATTTAATGCTTGCGATTTAGTGGAATGGAATTCCTTTACTTGACAGGAAATCAGTTTCACAAAACCTTTGTTAAATCTTTAATTATTTATATTGTTTGAAAAACATGCAAAACATTGGGTGATATAAATTGATATGCTTCCAATGTTCATTCAAATCTTCAGTACACTATTTATTCCATTGGGTGTTATTTTTTATTGTCATTTCTCTTAGTTTCTCCATTGAAACAACAGACAAATTAAAGTGGCGACACAATTTCTATGTGGATTTATTGCAAGTGTGGCCTACAATTGAGTATCACTAGTTTCTAGGATACTTATAAATACAGGAAAATAATGTGAAGTTGAAGGAAGAACCATTGATGGAGTCTCAAACATATGTCCAGGAGTTCAAATTACAATCTCAAAATATAATTTGACCTCTCTTCTAGTTGGACAAGTACAGCCAGTTCTTGGCGGAATCTTTAGGTCAGCGCTTCAAATTGAAGGTATTAGAAAACTGCCAGGACCAGTATGACTGTAGGAATTCACCTCCTGACATCTGGTTATAATATGGCATTTATGCCAATTATAAGTAAATAGCTAAAACAATTCCGTCCTTTTAACTGAAGCATGGTGGTAGAGTCAACCGTGAGACCTAAAAGTGATAAACAAAATATGTAAATAATAATTGAAAAAGACAACAAAAAAAACCCTCCTCATCAATGTTTCTAGGCATTTTCTATTACTGTTAAAGAGCCGTTTAACTCACTGCGGATATTATTATGGTTCCATTATTGTCTGCTAGCATGAAGAAGCATCACCTAAACTCCACTGCTCTATTCTCAAGTACTACATTTTGGTAAATGAATCCAATGCTCATTTTAAAAGCGTCCTAAAGTTGGTTTTGTTTACTTTCTCTCAGATATGAGATAAAGATTTTGTATCTTTTCATCTATAATCTGACACAGTTCTGTGGATACTCATGGATATCTTCAAACATAACAGCCAGATTCTTAACATTTGGCAAAGGTAAGGACTATTTTGCTGATATGGTAAGTGATTGGCTGCTGATTGGTGAGTAGTTTTTCTATTTCTTTATTAGTCAGTAACTTTTAACATTGTTGTTGCCAATTTAAGTGTATCTAAGGGTTAAGTCATGGCAGGACAGCTCGGTCACGTGATATGCTCCTCCTGTACCATGTGGGAACTCGGGGACAACACCAGTGTCCCTGACGACTACATGTGCGGGAAGTGTATCCACCTCCGGCTCCTGACGGTCCGCGTTGCGGAGTTGGAGCTGAGGGTGGATTCACTCTGGAGCATCCACGATGCTGAGAATGACGTGAGTAGCACGTGGAGCGAGTTGGTCTTACCGCAGGAGAAGGGTCCACAGCCAGCGAGGGAATGGAAGACCAGCAGGAAGAGTAGTGCAAGGAAGGTAGTGCAGGGGTCCCCTGTGGTCATCCCACTGCAAAACAGATACACTGCTTTGAGTACTGTTGAGGGGGATGACTCATCAGGAGAGGGCAGCAGCAGCCAAGTTCATGGCACCGTGGCTGGCTCTGTTGCACAGGAGGGCAGGAAAAAGAGTGGGGGAGCGATAGTGATAGGGGATTCAATTGTAAGGGGAATAGATAGGCGTTTCTGCGGCCGCAACCGAGACTCCAGGATGGTATGTTGCCTCCCTGGTGCAAGGGTCAAGGATGTCTCGGAGCGGGTGCAGGACATTCTAAAAAGGGAGGGAGAACAGCCAGTTGTCGTGGTGCACGTTGGTACCAACGACATAGGTAAAAAAAGGGATGAGGTCCTACGAAATGAATTTAAGGAGCTAGGAGCTAAATTAAAAAGTAGGACCTCAAAAGTAGTAATCTCGGGATTGCTACCAGTGCCACGTGCTAGTCAGAGTAGGAATCGCAGGATAGCTCAGATGAATACGTGGCTTGAGCATTGGTGCAGCAGGGAGGGATTCAAATTCCTGGGGCATTGGAACCGGTTCTGGGGGAGGTGGGACCAGTAC
The DNA here is from genome assembly GCF_044704955.1 of Pristiophorus japonicus. Taxonomy (NCBI): domain Eukaryota; kingdom Metazoa; phylum Chordata; class Chondrichthyes; family Pristiophoridae; genus Pristiophorus; species Pristiophorus japonicus. The sequence continues at coordinate 71,490,532 of NC_091977.1, read as the reverse complement.
AATCCGGACGGTCTGCACCTGGGCAGAATTGGAATCAATGTCCTCGGGGGAGTGTTTGCTAGTGCTGTTGGGGAGGAGTTAAACTAATATGGCAGGGGGATGGGAACCAATGCAGGGAGATAGAGGGAAACAAAAAGGAGGCAAAAGCAAAAGACAGAAAGGAGATGAGGAAAAGTAGAGGGCAGAGAAACCCAAGGCAAAGAACAAAAAGGACCATTGTACAGCAAAATTCTAAAAGGACAGAGGGTGTTAAAAAAACAAGCCTAAAGGCTTTGTGTCTTAATGCAAGGAGTATCCGCAATAAGGTGGATGAATTAACTGTGCAAATAGATGTTAACAAATATGATGTGATTGGGATTATGGAGACGTGGCTCCAGGATGATCAGGGCTGGGAACTCAACATCCAGGGGTATTCAACATTCAGGAAGGATAGAATAAAAGGAAAAGGAGGTGGGGTAGCATTGCTGGTTAAGGAGGAGATTAAGGCAATAGTTAGGAAGGACATTAGCTTGGATGATGTGGAATCTATATGGGTAGAGCTACAGAACACCAAAGGGCAAAAAACGTTAGTGGGAGTTGTGTACAGACCTCCAAACAGTAGTAGTGATGTTCGGGAGGGCATCAAACAGGAAATTAGGGGTGCATGCAATAAAGGTGCAGCAGTTATAATGGGTGACTTTAATATGCACATAGATTGGGCTAACCAAACTGGAAGCAATACGGTGGAGGAGGATTTCCTGGAGTGCATAAGGGATGGTTTTTTAGACCAATATGTCGAGGAGCCAACTAGGGGGGAGGCCATCTTAGACTGGGTGTTATGTAATGAGAGAGGATTAATTAGCAATCTCGTTGTGCGAGGCCCCTTGGGGAAGAGTGACCATAATATGGTGGAATTCTGCATTAGGATGGAGAATGAAACAGTTAATTCAGAGACCATGGTCCAGAACTTAAAGAAGGCTAACTTTGAAGGTATGAGGCGTGAATTGGCTGGGATGGATTGGCGAATGATACTTAAGGGGTTGACTGTGGATGGGCAATGGCAGACATTTAGAGACCGCATGGATGAACTACAACAATTGTACATTCCTGTTTGGCATAAAAATAAAAAAGGGAAGGTGGCTCAACCGTGGCTATCAAGGGAAATCAGGGATAGTATTAAAGCCAAGGAAGTGGCATACAAATTGGCCAGAAATAGCAGCGAACCTGGGGCCTGAGAGAAATTTAGAACTCAGCAGAGGAGGACAAAGGGTTTGATTAGGGCAGGGAAAATGGAGTATGAGAAGAAGCTTGCAGGGAACATTAAGACGGATTGCAAAACTTTCTAAAGATATGTAAAGAGAAAAAGGTTAGTAAAGACAAACGTAGGTCTCCTGCAGTCAGAATCAGGGGAAGTCATAACGGGGAACAAAGAAATGGCGGACCAATTGAACAAGTACTTTGGTTTGGTATTCACGAAGGAGGACACAAACAACCTTCCGGTTATAAAAGGGGTCGGGGGGTCTAGTAAGTAGGAGGAACTGAGGGAAATCCTTATTAGCCGGGAAATTGTGTTGGGGAAATTGATGGGATTGAAGGCCGATAAATCCCCAGGGCCTGATGGACTGCATCCCAGAGTACTTAAGGAGGTGGCCTTGGAAATAGTGGATGCATTGACAGTCATTTTCCAACATTCCACTGACTCTGGATCAGTTCCTATAGAGTGGAGGGTAGCCAATGTAACCCCACTTTTTAAAAAAGGAGGGAGAGAGAAAACAGGGAATTATAGACCGGTCAGCCTGACATCGGTAATGGGTAAAATGATGGAATCAATTATTAAGGATGTCATAGCAGTGCATTTGGAAAGAGGTAACATGATAGGTCCAAGTCAGCATGGATTTGTGAAAGGGAAATCATGCTTGACAAATCTTCTGGAATTTTTTGAGGATGTTTCCAGTAGAGTGGACAAGGGAGAACCAGTTGATGTGGTATATTTGGACTTTCAGAAGGCGTTCGACAAGGTCCCACACAAGAGATTGATGTGCAAAGTTAGAGCACATGGGATTGGGGGTAGTGTGCTGACATGGATTGAGAACTGGTTGTCAGACAGGAAGCAAAGAGTAGGAGTAAATGGGTACTTTTCAGAATGGCAGGCAGTGACTAGTGGGGTACCGCAAGGTTCTGTGCTGGGGCCCCAGCTGTTTACACTGTACATTAATCATTTAGATGAGGGGATTAAATGTAGTATCTCCAAATTTGCGGATGACACTAAGTTGGGTGGCAGTGTGAGCTGCAAGGAGGATGCTGTGAGGCTGCAGAGCGACTTGGATAGGTCAGGTGAGTGGGCAAATGCATGGCAAATGAAGTATAATGTGGATAAATGTGAGGTTATCCACTTTGGTGGTAAAAACAGAGAGACAGACTATTATCTGAATGGTGACAGATTAGGAAAAGGGGAGGTGCAAAGAGACCTGGGTGTCATGGTACATCAGTCATTGAAGGTTGGCATGCAGGTGCAGCAGGCGGTTAAGAAAGCAAATGGCATGTTGGCCTTCATAGCAAGGGGATTTGAGTACAGGGGCAGGGAGGTGTTGCTACAGTTGTACAGGGCATTGGTGAGGCCACACCTGGAGTATTGTGTACAGTTTTGGTCTCCTAACCTGAGGAAGGACATTCTTGCTATTGAGGGAGTGCAGCGAAGGTTCACCAGACTGATTCCCGGGATGGCGGGACTGACCTATCAAGAAAGACTGGATCAACTGGGCTTGTATTCACTGGAGTTCAGAAGAATGAGAGGGGACCTCATAGAAACATTTAAAATTCTGACGGGTTTAGACAGGTTAGATGCAGGAAGAATGTTCCCAATGTTGGGGAAGTCCAGAACCAGAGGTCACAGTCTAAGGATAAGGGGTAAGCCATTTAGGACCGAGATGTGGAGGAACTTCTTCACCCAGAGAGTGGTTAACCTGTGGAATTCTCTACCACAGAAAGTTGTTGAGGCCAATTCATTAAATATATTCAAAAATGAGTTAGATGAGGTCCTTACTACTAGGGGGATCAAGGGGTATGGCGAGAAAGCAGGAATGGGGTACTGAAGTTGAATGTTCAGCCATGAACTCATTGAATGGCGGTGCAGGCTAGAAGGGCCGAATGGCCTACTCCTGCACATATTTTCTATGTTTCTATGTTTCTATATACCCAGCAGCGTTCTCTCACATTGAATATTGGTGATGTCCGTTTTCTGGAGCTAGCTGAGTTTGCTCTCTGCAGAGACCTGATATAGAATGCAGACATTCAGATGCTTTCTCATAAATTCTTCAAACACAGGGGGGCCGAAATTGCCCCCCGACCAAAAGGTAAGCGCACTTACCGATCATGTAGTTTCTTCATTCGCCCCAATCTATGTTTGCGCCGATATTCAGCTTTGTTGTGCATTACCGGTCGAGGCAGTGCTGAGAGGCAGAAGTGCTCTTGCAGAACGGGTCGGCTGTTGCTACAAGTCATCAGCACCACTGATGATGTCACAACGTCCCTCCCCTTCAGTTAAAAAGGAGGGCTGCTGCGAGCTCTGCATGCGGTTTAGTAAGCCCACTGGGCCACTAGGGAGGGTTTCGGCTGGGCCAGCGGCCCGGTACCCAAGAGGGGATGCCAGGCTGCCGAACCCATGGCCACCATTGTCGAGCAACCTCGGAGTTAGCCGACAATTAAATTAAAATGGAGATGGCGGCAGCGCGCCCTCCTCTTTAAGGATGGACATGTCGTTCAGCCACACACAGCTTCCCGCAGGGCACTGACCGCTCCCATGGGGCAATTTCTCACGGGGGTCAGAAAGGGGGTCGCAGTCGGTTGGCAGGGGGTCGGTGCGTTGCCAGACAGACGGCAGCATGGGCGGTGCGGAAACCCGTTCCCGCCACTCCCAGCCCGAGGGCAATTTAGGACGTGTTGGCACATCCGTCTGCACCCGGTCGATAAGGCCTATCCGCTCCAAAAGAGGTGGTAATGGAGCTTAAGGAGGAGGGTAATTTCGGCCCCAGGCAATGGCATGGAAATATAAAATTGGAGATAGCAAAGGGGGGGATTTTAACATGGAGGAGCACGTGGGTGCAGGTGGGGGTTAAAGTCGGCAAAAATGCGAGCATGTCGGGAAGTCGGCTCCAACCTGCCGGACATGTTAGGCTGTTGCCCTTGGGAGAGGCAGGTTGCCTATTAACATATGGTAATCCAAAAGCAAACATAGAAACATAGAAAATAGATGCAGGAGTAGGCCATTCAGCCCTTCGAGCCTGCACCACCATTCAATAAGATCATGGCTGATCATTGCTTCAGTACCCCTTTCCTGCTTTCTCTCCATAGCCCTTGATCCCTTTAGCCGTAAGGGCCATATCTAACTCCCTCTTGAATATATCCAATGAACTGGCATCAACAACTCTCTGCGGTAGGGAATTCCACAGGTTAACAACTCTCTGAGTGAAGAAGTTCCTCCTCATCTCAGTCCTAAATGGCTTACCCCTTATCCTAAGACTGTGTCCCCTGGTTCTGGACTTCCCCAACATCGGGAACATTCTTCCTGCATCTAACCTGTCCAGTCTCGTCAGAATTTTATAGGTTTCTATGAGATCCCCTCTCATCCTTCTAAACTCCAGTGAATACTGGCCCAGTCGATCCAGTCTCTCCTCATATGTCAGTCCTGCCATCCCAGGAATCAGTCTGGTGAACCTCCGCTGCACTCCCTCAATAGCAAGAATGTCCTTCCTCAGATTAGGAGACCAAAACTGAACACAATATTCCACGTAGTGCCTCACCAAGGGCCTGTACAACTGCAGTAAGACTTCCCTGCTCCTATACTCAAATCCCCTTGCTATGAAGGCCAACATACCATTTGCCTTCTTCACCGCCTGCTGTACCTGCATGCCAACCTTCAATGACTGATGAATCATGACACCCAGGTTTCAATGCACGTCCCCTTTTCCTAATCTGCCGCCATTCAGATAATATTCTGCCTTCGTGTTTTTGCCCCCAAAGTGGATAACCTCACATTTATCCACATTATACTGCATCTGCCATGTATTTGCCCACTCGTCTAACCTGTCCAAATCACCCTGCAGCCTCTTAGCGTCCTCCTCACAGTTCACACCACCACCCAGTTTAGTGTCATCTGCAAACTTGGAGATATTACACTCAATTCCATCATCCAAATCATTAATATATATTGTAAAGAGCTGGGGTCCCAGCACTGAGCCCTGCGGCACTCCACTAGTCACTGCCTGCCATTCTGAAAAGGACCCGTTAATCCCGACTCTCTGCTTCCTGTCTGCCAACCAGTTCTCCATCCATGTCAGTACATTACCCCCAATACCATGTGCTTTGATTTTGCACACCAATCTCTTGTGTGGGACCTTGTCAAAAGCCTTTTGAAAGTCCAAATACACCACATCCACTGGTTCTCCCCTGTTCACTCTAATAGTTACCTCCTCAAAACATTCCAGAAGATTTGTCAAAAATGATTTCCCTTTCATAAATCCATGCTGACTTGGACCGATCACTGCTTTCCACATGTGCTGCTATTTCATTCTTAATGATTGATTCCAACATTTTCCCCACTACTGATGTCAGGCTAATTGGTCCATAATTATCCGTTTTCTCTCCCTCCTTTTTTTAAAAAGTGGGGTTGCATAACCCTCCAGTCCATAGGAACTGATCCAGAGTCGATAGACTGTTGGAAAATTATCACCAATGCATCCACTATTTCTAGGGCCACTCTGGGATGTAGACTACCAGGCCCTGGGGATTTATCTGCCTTCAATCCCATTAATTTCCCTAACACAATTTCCCGCCTAATAAGGATATCCTTCAGCTCCTCCTTCTCACTAGACCTTCGAACCCCTAGTACATCGGGAAGGTTATTTGTGTCTTCCTTTGTGAAGACAGAACCAAAGTACTTGTTCAATTGGTCTGCCATTTCTTTGTTCCCCATTATAAATTCACCCGAATCCAATTGCAAGGGACCAACGTTTGTCTTTACTAATTTTTTTCTCTTCACATATCTATAGAAGCTTTTGCAGTCATTTTTTATGTTTCCGGCAAGCTTCCTCTTGTACTCTATTTTCCCCCTTTCAATTAAACCCTTTGTCCTCCTCTGCTGTATTCTAAATTTCTCCCAGTCCTCCAGTTTACTACTTTTTCTGGCTAATTTGTATGCCTCTTCCTTGGATTTAACACTATCCTTATTTTTCCTTGTTAGCCACGCTTGAGCCACCTTCCCCATTTAATTTTTACTCCAGACAGGGATGTACAATTGTTGAAGTTCGTCCATATGATCTTTAAAGATTTACCATTGCCTATCCGCCATCAACCCTTTAAGTATCATTCGCCAGTCTATCCTAGCCAATTTACGTCTCATACCATTGAAGTTATCTTTCTTTAAGATCAGCACCCTAGTCTCTGAATTAACTGTCACTCTCCATCTTAATGAAGAATTCTACCATATTATGGTCACTCTTCCCCAAAGGGCCTCGCACAACAAGATTGCTAATTAGTCCCTTCTCATTACACATCATCCAGTCTAGGATGGCCAGCTCTCTGGTTGGTTCCTCGACATATTAGTCTAGAAAACCATCCCTTATACACGCCAGGAAATCCTCCTCCACCGTATTGCTCCCAGTTAGGTTAGCCCAATCAATATGTAGATTAAAGTCACCCATGATTACTGCTGTACCTTTATTGCACACATTTCTTATTTCTTGTTTGATGCTGTCCCCAACCTCACTACTACTATTTGGTGGCCTGTGCACAACTCCCACTTGCGTTTTCTGCCCTTTGGTATTCCGTAGCTCCACCCATACCGATTCCACATCATCCAAGCTAATGTCCTTCCTTATAATTGCATTAATTTCCTCTTTAACCCCGCCTCCTTTTCCTTTCTGTCTATCCTTCCTAAATGCTGAATACCCCTGGGTGTTGAGTTCCCAGCCTTGGTCACCCTGGAGCCATGTCTCCGTGATGCCAATCACATCATACCCGTTAACTGCTATCTGTGCAGTTAATTTGTCCACCTTATTCCGAATACTCCTCGCATTGAGGCACAGAGCCTTCAGGCTTGTCTTTTTAACATACTTTGACCCTTTAGAATTCTGGTGTAATGTGGCCCTTTTTGTTTTTTGTCTTGGGTTTCTCTGCCCTCCAATTTTACTATTTTCCATCTTTTGCCTCTGTCTCCATTTTATTCCCCTCTGTCTCCCTGCATAGGTTCCCATCCCCCTGCCATATTAGTTTAACTCCTCCCAAACAGCACTAGCAAAAACTCCCGCTAGAACATTGGTTCCGGTCCTGCCCAGATGCAGACCGTCCGGTTTGTACTGGTCCCACCTCCCTCAGAACCGGTTCCAATGTCCCAGGAATTTGAATCCCTCCCTTCTGCACCACTGCTCAAGCCACATATGCATCTGAGCTATCCTGCGATTCCTACTCTGACTAGCATGTGGCACTGATAGCAATCCTGAGATCACTGCTTTTCAGGACCTACTTTTTAATTTAATTCTTTTAGCTTCCGAGTTCGTCTCGTAGGACCTCATCCCGTTTTTTTACCTATATCGTTGGTACCTATATGCACCACGACAACTGGCTGTTCACCTTCCCTTTTCAGAATGTCCTGCACCCGCTCCAAGACATCCTTGACCCTTGCACCAGGGAGACAACATACCATCCTGGAGTCTCGGTTGCGGCCACAGAAACGCCTATCCATTCCCCTTACAATCGAATCCCCTATCACTATTGCTCTCCCACTCTTTTTTTCTGCCCTCCTGTGCAGCAGAGCCATCCACAGTGCCATGAACCTGGCTGCTGCTGCCCTCCCCTGATGAGTCATCCCCCTCAACAGTACCCAAAGCAGTGTATCTGTTTTGCAGGGGGATGATTGCAGGGGACCCCTGCATTACCTTCCTTGCACTGCTCTTCCTGTTGGTCTTCCATTCCCTATCTGGCTGTGGACCCTTTACCTGCGGTCAGACCAACTCACTAAATGTGCTATTCACATCTTTCTCAGCGTCATGCATGCTCCAGAGTGAATCCACCTTCAGCTCCAGTTCCGCAACGCGGTTCGTCAGGAGCTGGAGGCGGATACACTTCCTGCACACGTAGTCGTCAGGGACACTACAGATGCTGGAAATCTGAGATAAAAACAGAAAATGCTAGAAATAGTCAGCAGAACAGGCAGCAGCCTGTGGAGAGAGAAACAGCGTTAGCGTTTCAGGTCGATGACCTTTCCTCAGGACCGCTCTGAGGAAAGGTCATCGATCTGAAATGTTAACTCTGTTTCTTTCTCCACAGATGCTGCCTGATTTGCTGAGTATTTCTAACATGTGGTAATCGCTTATTTGGCGCAATATTTCAACACACTTTTAACTTTAATGTCGCATTCATGGGTTTCCTGAAACTTGCCATTGAAAGTAAGGCCAGACAAATGCGGCAATTAAGGGGCTGATTAAAACTCATGGAAATACTGCAATAAGTAGAGGGTTATGCTGATAGTTAGATGAGGAAGGATGGGAGGAGGCTCGAGTGGAGCATAAATGCCGGCTGAATGGCCTGTTTCTGTGCTGTATATTCTATACAATTTTTGGTGAATTCTCAGTACTCACAGCTGCATTCTTTCCTACTGGTGAGAAAGGATTCATTCACAGTATTTTTGCTGAGTGTATACTTTCCACACATTTAAGAACATAAGAAATAGGATCAGGAGTAGGCCACCTGGCCCCTCGAGCCTGCTCCGCCATTTAATAAGATCATGGCTGATCTGATCATGGACTCAGCTCCACTTCCCTGCCCGCTCACCATAACCCTTTATTCCCTCATTGCTCAAAAATCTGTCCATCACCGCCTTAAATATATTCAATGACCCAGCCTCCACAACTCTCTGGGGCAGAGAATTCCACAGATTTACAACCCTCCGAGAAGAAATTCCTCCTCATCTCAGTTTTAAATGGACGGCCCCTTATTCTAAGACTATGTCCCCTAGTTTTAGTTTCTCCCATGTGGAAATATCCTCTCTGCATCCACTTGTCGAGCCCTCACATTGTAAGATCACCTCTCATTCTTCTGAATTCCAATGTGTATAGGCCCAACCTACTCAACCTATCTTCATAAGTCAACTCCCTCATCTCCAGAATCAACCTAGTGAACCTTCTCTGAATAGCCTTCAATGCAAGTATATCCTTCCTTAAATACAGAGACCAAAACTGTACGAAGTACTCCAGATGTGGCCTCACCAATACCCTGTACAGTTGTAGCAGAACTTATCTGTTCTTATACTCTATTCCCTTGCAATAAAGGCTATCATTCCATTTCCCTTCCTGATTACTTGCTGTACCTGCATACTAACATTTTGTGTTTTATGCACAAGGACCCCCAGGTCCCTCTGTACTGCAGCACTTTGCAATTTTTCTCCATTTACATTACAATTTGTTTTTCAATTTTTTCTGCCAAAATGGATAACCTCACATTTTCCCACGTTATACTCTATCTGCCAATTTTTTTGCCCATTCACTTAGACTGTCTATATCCCTTTGCAGATTTTGTGTGTCCTCCTCACAATTTGCTTTCCCACCCATCTCTGTATCATCAGCAAACTTGGCTACATTACACTCGGTCCCTTCATCCAAGTCATTAATATAGATTGTAAATGGTTGAGGACCCAGCACCGATCCCTGTGGCACCCCATTGGTCACTGTTTTGCCAAACTGTTTTCCATTAGTTAGCCAATCCTCTATCCATGCTAGTATATTACGAACAGATCAGGTTGGGTGGTGCTTGGTTGCTTTAGACTGGACCTCAAATGAGGCATAATATGACCAGCAGCAGCAGCAGAACTGCAGCTGGACAACAGAGAGGGTAGCAGCAGAGAGGGGACCGGCACAGAGGTGTGCAGTTCGCAGGAGGCACTACCTGCGATGCAGGGTGTACAGGTAGTGACTGAGTTTCTTTGACATGTTGGAACAGCAGTGCTTCCAGAGGCTCAGGTTGTTGTGTCAGGTGCTAACAGACATTTGCAGCCTTCCAGTTCAAGACCTGCTCCCTGCTGGACCTGGTGATCATGGGTTACCAGTTGCTGTCAAAATGACCACATCACTCAACTTTTTTGCCTACAGAGCATTAAAGTATCTGGAGCAAGCAACTCGATCACAACCCAACCCTATTCCCGTCCCTTTTAAATTTTAACATACGGAAATCAGGCCATTGACCAGGTTCCCACAAAAGGCAAGTAGTAGTCTAATTAATATCCCAAAATCTCGGCCTGATGACATCACCAGCTTAAGTTTTAACTGGAAGTGAGGGGCAGGTCTGAGCTGTCGGCTGCCCTGCAGCTGATCCGAGGCGGGAGCTGTCAATTCCCAACTCCCAAAGCTAAAGATCTGCTCTTTTAGCAATCCTTGCAGGAGTGCTCCATCCAGGCCTCACAAGAAATCCATTGTGACTGGAAGCAAAGGCTCCCTTCCGCATGCAGGGGACCATCTCCAGTGTCCCCGGCTTCAGCCTCCTGCCGATAGTTCTTCGTCCCGCCCGCCTGTGGGTCAGGCTGTCAATTTGTCCAGCTACCCTGCTCAACGCTATTCTGATGAGGCCCTGCCCTTAAGATCGGCAGGGCCACCACAACCCTGGTCTTGCTGGGTTCTTTGGCTGATCATAACTCTCCCTGGCCCCCCGTTAATATCAGGGCCTAATTGCTGGTTAGTAAGTTGACATTAAACTAATGGTTGCTAGGCCTGGAATTTTCTTCCGCTATCCTGCCCCAAAGTGGGAAGATCAGACAGGGAGGCCTGCCTCTCCCCGCCCCTTGGCTTTGGTGGCTCAGACTGGGCTATCGGTCATAGGGCCTTAATCCATGAGAAGATTTTTAGTGGCTGTGAGAGGCTCGCCTGCTGCCACCAATCTATTGAATAAATCAGGAGCGAAGGTATATCTGCGCAGGAAATGTAAACACATACTGTTCGGAGGATGCCACTTTTTTTAGTACGTGTTCCCCCCCGCCCCCCCCATTTATTTTTGTGCGCTGTCAGGGATCGAAGGAGTTCACAAAGAATCTGTCTAGAACACGGGGTTTTGTCCTTATATTCCTGGGTCCCGCTACGTACTAATAGGTATGGGGTAGTGAGATTCAACTTTCAGAACAGGCAGGTGACCAAACCACTTAAAAGGATATCTGCGGCTGACACAAAGTCACAATACGTGCCATTTTGTACTTTTTGCTCAGTGCCTACACCTCAGGACCCTCTGCCTTATATGCCAATCCATGGTAGAGAAGGTAGAAGGTCATTCTGCCGCCAGGCTTCTGCCAATGTGATTCTGTAACCAAGTACTGGGAGGAGTGTGAGAGCAGTGATTCTGGACTTTATTTTTCACTGCAGCTGATTGTTAAAACTAGGAAATAACATTTTATTACTTGTGCTTTCATTTAAGACAGCCTGGTGGACACTTACCATACCATAGGAGATGTGATGTGTTTCTGCCAATTGTTATCAATTCTGGAATTGATCCACATACTCACAAGCATTGAACAAAGCCCATTCCTTCCCCGGTTCTTACAGGTAGGATGTAAAACCTAAAATAAACCAAGTTCAGTCTCCACCTGTGCGAATTTGTGATTTCTGTTTCTTTATTAAATCCATTGACTGAACAGTGGGACAGCCAATCTCTTGGACTCTGATGGGTTTGAACTTTTATTTATTAAAAGGAGGTATGTGTTATAATTGCAGCTTGGGTAAGGCGTCATGAGAAAAAGGAATTTCTAAAATACTTAATCTTAGCATTTTCAGCAGGATTCATTTATTCCAGAAACTTTGTAAATCATTTTGAAAAATAAAAATATAAGTTGTGCAGCACTTCAACAGCCACATATTATGCAATCATAGAACCATACAGCACAGAAGGAGGGCATTCGGCCCATCGTGCCTGTGCTGGCTCTTTGAAAGAACTATCCAATTAGTGCTACTCCCCTGCTCTTTCCCGCTAGCCCTGCAAATGTTTCCTTTTAAGTCCCAATTCCCTTTTGGAAGTTACTATTGAATCCGCTTCCACTTCCCTTTTCAGGCAATGCATTCCACATCATAAAATCTCGCTGCATAAAAAAATTCTCATCTCACCTCTGGTGCTTTTGCCAATTAAATTTGTGTCCTCTGCTTCCTGACCCTGTTACCAGTGAAAACAGTTTCTCCCTATCTTTTCTATCAACACCCCTCAATATGATTGTCTAGCTGCTTGTTTAGAACAATGTTTGCAGCAATCAGGTCAATAAAATCAATTCAAAAAAACAACTATGCCAAGTAAATTATACTTTTAACATTGTTTAAACTAACATTGAACATCAGTTTGATATAATCTGGTCTGGTCTACCAGTTTAGGAACAATTCGTATTGATCTTACTCCACAGTTCCAGATTTTAGCCAATTTCGGAGTCATTATGATTCATATTGTGCAGTATAGCTAGAGAAATAGATGTGATAAATAGAAAATAAGGCCTGGGATAAAATTATTGCCCTTACTTCAAATTGGCAGATCATTTGTGTAAACTTCAAATGCAAGCACGATGAGTGGAAAGTTCACAGATTTGTAGTCAATTTGATTTATGTTTCCAGGTGACCGCGAGGAATGTAATCCTTTTTGTGGTCATCACCAGTCAAGAGGAGATGCAGTCCAAACTTGTTGTTTGGGCCTTGTTTTCCCTCTGGAGCACCCTGGATGTAATCAAGTGAGTAACTGGAGTGCATGGTTGAGCATTAGCATACTGAGTGAAGTCTCTGTTAAACTTTGTATAGAACAAAGGAGGATCTAGCATTGGATTGTACTGTCACCTGAGAACTCACTTTTAGAGTGGAAGCAAGTCATCCTCGATTTCGAGGGACTGCCTATGATGATAATAAAGGAGATTTCTGCAGAGCTGGAGGTAGAAATTCACTTCCTTTGGAAACGGGTCGCACCTCCCGTTTTTTCTGTGTTTTCACTGCTGCGATGGATGCGGTGGCTTTTTGCACGAAATTTAGAACTTTGTCTTTTTTTTCTCGAGTGGAGCGGAAGTTCCCAAACCCGTTCCCACCAGAACAATCCATTATCTCTTCTCCACGGGAGGGGCAAGAATCTAAGAGAGGAACTGTCATGTATCTTACCTTATTATATATAACTGTATCATAACATGCTATACATGACTGTATTAAGATATGACCTGTAACCACCAGCAGACCTTACCACCAGGGGTGCACTTGCAAGAGACAGGTATATAAGGACAGGTCTCAGGCAAGTGCAGCATTCCAGAGCTGTGAAATAAAGGTGCAGGTCCAGAGTGACCTTGACTTCACTACATGCCTCGTGTGAATCTGTACTGAGGGGACAGGACTTTACAGGAACAAAGATGGATTTCAGTGAAAGGAGTGAATGAATGGCAATGAAAGCAGAGGGGAAAGAATGGATGGGAGTGAAAGGGAGGGAAAAGAATGGATGGGAGTGAAAGGGAGGGGAAAGAATGGATGGGAGTGAAAGGGAGGGAAAAGAATGGATGGCAATAAAAGCAGAGGGGAAAGAATGGATGGCAGTGAAAGGGAGGGGAAAGAAAGGATGGGATTGGGAGGGCGGGGGCGGGGGGAGGGCTGGTGATCAGGTGGATTGGGGGGGGGCGGGGAAAGGCTGGTGATTGGGCGGGCGGGGGCGGGGGGAGGGCTGGTGATCAGGTGGATTGGGGGGGGGCGGGGAAAGGCTGACGATTGGGAGGGCTGGGGCGGGGGAGGGGGGAGGGCTGGTGATCAGGTGGATTGGGGGGGGGGCGGGGAATGGCTGGCGATTGGGAGGGCTGGGGCGGGGGAGGGGGGAGGGCTGGTGATCAGGTGGATTGGGGGGGGGGGTGCAGGGAAAGGATGACGATCGTGAGGACGGGGGGAGGGCTGGTGATCAGGTGGATTGGGGGGGGCGGGGAAAGGCTGACGATTGGGAGGGCTGGGGCGGGGGAGGGGGGAGGGCTGGTGATCAGGTGGATTGGGGGGGGGGCGGGGAATGGCTGGCGATTGGGAGGGCTGGGGCGGGGGCGGGGGGAGGGCTGGTGATCAGGTGGATTGGGGGGGGGGCGGGGAAAGGCTGGCGATTGGGAGGGCTGGGGCGGGGGAGGGGGGGAGGGGGGGAGGGCTGGTGATCAGGTGGATTGGGGGGGGGGTGCAGGGAAAGGATGACGATCGTGAGGGCGGGGGGAGGGCTGGTGATCAGGTGGATTTGGGGGGGGGGCGGGGAAAGGCTGGCGATTGGGAGGGCTGGAGCTGGGGGAAGGCTGGTGATCAGGTGGATTGGGGGGGGGGTGGGGGCGGTGCGGTGAACGGCTGGCGATTGGGAGGGCTGGGGAGGGGAAGCTGGCGATCGGGAGGGCTGGGGGACATTGGCGATCAAGGGGTGGGGACGTGAGGCTGAGGACTTCCTTGAGGGGCAGCACTCTTGGCCCAAAAGGAGTTCTAAAAGAGCCATTTACCTTGAGGAGCCAACAGATCCCGTCTCGGATCAGCTGCTGGAAATCCCACAGGTTAGGCCTCCCCCTCATTTACTGTGAAATTTAAGTCAGGTGCCGGTGATGTCATTAGGTCACGACCTTGGCATGTTAATTAGCCACCCCGCCTGCCTTTAGCGGGAGCCACATCTCCCACCTGATTTCTGCAATTTAAAATTTAAAGGGATAGGAATGGGGTCAGCTTGCTCGATCCTGATATTTTAATCCACAACCTTCTCCAGCCCATTTAAAATTGAGGCCAAGCTGTTTTCTGACCCTTGACATTCCCTGGTAATTGTTTGACTTCCTGGCAGATGTCATCCCTATCTGCAGTAGTGGGGATTTAACCCATCTCATTGTGAACCACACTAATCATTTCTATCTTCCATTCTCACTGTCTCTTAGGTTTACTTAACACCAACATTTTGAAGCTTCTGACAATTTAGACAGACACTGAGTAAATTAACACTTTATTCAGAATGATGCTTAGATAAAGGAGGTGACTTTACAGTTGCCACCAAAAGTGTTATTTTTGCTTGCTTATCTTGCAGATAAGACGGTACTATTTTAAACTACACTCACACTTATATTCTAATGGTTATCATGGCACCGGATGACATGTGTAAGTGAGGGTGAAGAAAGTTGATAATTGTCTGTCCATAAGTTATGCTTGCCAATAATGTTTTTTGTCAGTATGGAGCTCAGTTTGAATAAATGTGTTACATTATTGAGTTTTTGCTTGTGCTGATTCTGGGAAAGTGGAAGAAAATGGAAAGTGGAACAAATCACTAGACTGCATCATAGAACATGATAATGACTGTTTTCTGTACTGTATTGGTGAAGTGTACTCATTTTAATCACCACATAATGCTAGATTTCTGCAGACTTACATTAGTCTTTCGTTTTTTTGCTCCTGCATTTAAATTCAGAGGCAGCCTGGGAGCCGGCATTTTGTATAGAATCTTCTCTCCACTGACACTATTGTGGTTAATTAGTCTGTTGGCATTCATTGTTGAGGCTTGCACATTAACAGTAGACATTTGGGCAAGGTATCTGAGGACAACCTGCATCAATGGAATCATAATCCAAAAGGAATTACATCGAGTCTCCAGCACAGAAACAGGCTGTTCAGGCAATCTGGTCCAATGCTGGTGTTTATGCTCCACAGGAGCCTCCATCCATCCCTCTTCATCGAACCCTATCAGCATATCCTTCTATTCATAAGAACATAAGAAATAGGAGCAGGAGCATACCATTTGGCCCCTCGAGCCTGCTCCACTATTCAGTAAGATCACGGCTGATCTGATCCTGGCCTCAACTCCACTTCCCCGCCTGCTCCCTATAAACCCTTGACTCCCCTCTAGTTTAAATATCTGTCTATCTCCACCTTAAATATATTCAATGACCCAGCCTCCACAGCTCTCCATTCACAACCCTCAGAGAAGAAATTCCTTATCTCCGTTTTAAATGGGCGACCCCTTATTCTGAAACTATTGCCTCTAGTTCTAGATTCCCCCGTGAGGGGAAACATCCTCTCTGCAACTACCCTGTCAAGACCCCTCAGAATCTTGTATGTTTCAATAAGATCATCTCTCATTCTTCTGAACGCCAATGAGTATAAGCCCAACCTGCTCAACTTTTCTTCATAAGACAACCCCTTCAACTCAGGAATCAACCTACTGAACTACCTCCAACACAAGTATATCTCTCCTGAAATAAGGAGACCAAAACTGTATGCAGTACTCCAGGTGTGGTCTCACCAAGTTGTAGCAGGACTTCCCTACTTTATTACCCTTGCAATAAAGGCCAACATTCCATTTGCCTTCCTAATTACTTGCTGTCCCTGCATGCTAACTTTTAGTATTTCATGTACAAGGACCCCCAGATCCCACTGTACCACAGCATTTTGAAGTCTCTCTCCTTTTAAATAATAATTTGCTTTTTTATTCTTCCTACCAAACCTCACTTTTTCACACATTATACTCCATCTACCAATTTTATTTCCATTTCTCCCTCATGTGCTTATCTTCCCCTTAACTGCATCTATGTTATTTGTCTCAATTACTCTTTGTGGTAACGAGTTCCACATTTTTAGTAATCTCTGGAAAAATAAGTTTCTCCTGAATTTCCTTTTGGATTTATTGGTGACTATCTTATATTCGTGGATCCTAATTTTGGTCTCCCCCACAAGTGGGAACATCTCTACAGTTACCCTATCAAACCCTTTTGTAATCTTAAAGACCTCTATCAGATCATCCCTCAGCCTTCTCTTTTCTAGAGAAAAGGGGCCCAGCCTGTTCAGTCTTCCCTGATAAGTATAACCTCTCAGTTCTGTTAAAGATGGGAGGGGGTGGGGAGGAGAGGAGAAAATGGGTAGAACAGGCAAGGAAGAAAAATTAAATAGCTGAAATGTTTTGTTTTGGGAATGTTTGGAAAACAAAGGGCCATAATTTGCTGTGGCGGGGCAGCTAATATTAGTTAGACTTGTCCTTGCACATTTAAGTTTTAAAATGTTTTGCATGGCAAGTTGCTGAAAGTGTGAGCTGGTCACGGCACAGCAAGGAAAACAGGGCGTCCGGGACCTTAGTGGAACAGGACAAGTGACTGTATATCTCCTTAACCAATCAGATTGAAGGATTGTGAAATTAACAGCACGAAGACTGAGAAGGAAGTGTAAATTACAGTGAGTGAATTCAATGTCAAATCAGGTACAGAAAGAGAAATAAGGGCCCAAGTTTCGGCCTCAGTTGCTCCTGATTTTTTGGAGCAACTGGTGTAGAACGGAGTATCTTAGAAATTCAAATTCTCAGCATTTAGTTTGCTCCAGTTCTAGTCAGTTAGAACAGTTTCACTTTGGAACAGAATTTTTTTTTCAAAAGGGGGCGTGTCCGGCCACTTACACCTGTTTTCAAAGTTTCGGCAGTGAAAACTTACTCCAAACTAACTTAGAATGGAGTAAGTGAAGATTTTTGTACGCTCGAAAAAACCTTGTCTGCACTTTAGAAAATCAGGCGTAGGTTACAAATTAGGCGTAGGGAACAAGGGCGGGGGGGTGGGGAAGGGAAGTAATTAAATTCTACAATCAATCCTTAGTTATACTTATACAAATATTATACAAATAAATCCAACCTGAATAAAAATTTATAAACAAAGAAAAGATTAAATAAACCATGTTCCTACCTGTGTGAAACAGCAGCAGCCTTCGAGCTGCTGTGCTTCAGGCAGGCCTTTCATGTTGGAGACAGGCAGGGGTGTGGCGTCAGTGTCTCGACGGCAACGGCAGCAAGCTTCGAGCTGAGCTGCTGTGCTGCAGGCAGGCCTTCATTCTGTTAGTGGCTGGCCGGCAGCCGAAGGATCAACACCGGACACACGCAGCTTTTCAAGGGGGCTGAGGCCATTCGGCCATTGGATAGGAGCGGCGTCAGTGGCTGGTCGGCAGCCGAAGGATCAACACCGGACGCACGCAGCTTTTCAAGGGAGCTGAGGCCATTCAGCCACGCTTAAGGGGCGGCGTCAGTGGCTCGTTGGCAGCCGAAGATACAGCACCGGACCGACGTGAGGCCATTCGGCCATGGGATAGCAGCGGCGTCAGTGGCTGGCCGGCAGCCGAAGAATCAACACCTGACACACGCAGCTCTTTATGGTGCTTGAGGCCATTCGGCCACGCTTTAGGGGCGGCGTCAGTGGCTCGACGGCAGCCGAAGATACAGCAGCAGCCTTCGAGCTGTGAGGGGGACTGAGGCCATTTGGACAGGGAGAGGCAGCCACATCGACAGTTTTATATTTAGATTTGCAGAATGGGTGCTGCATTGTCAACACCACGTATTATGCAATGGTTTGCCATCAATTCACTGCATAGGAGAGAATTGATTAGAGCTCACCGCACCAGGAACGTCGTAGCCCGTAGGTTGGTGGGCAGGAGACCTTACCCACGTCGACAATATCGAACCAGGTGCTCGTACCTGGACATGAGCGAGGCTGATTGTGTGAAAAGGCTGCGTTTTCGCAGAGAAGTTATCACTGAGATCTGTGATATGGTGAGAGCAGATTTGCAGCCCAGAAGCAGAATGCCAACTGCTCTGTCTGTTGCAGTGAAGGTAACAGCTGCACTTTCTTTCTATGCCTCGGGATCGTTTCAGGCTACAACTGGAAATGTGTGTGCCATCTCTCAACATGCAATACATGCCTGCGTTTACCAGGTCACGGCTGCACTTTATGCGCGAAGGAATGACTTCATCAATTTCCCAATAACCGCACAAGCGATCCATGAGAGGGCTGTGGGCTTCTTCAGGATTGCCGGCTTCCCAAAGGTACAGGGCTGCATTGATTGTACCCACATAGCCTTGCGAGCACCTGTGGAGGAATCTGAGCAGTACCGAAATAGGAAAGGTTTCCACTCTATCAATGTGCAGCTCGTGTGTGACGACAAGCAGCGCATCATGTCAGTCGATGCAAGATACCCTGGCAGCACCCACGATGCGTTCATCCTACGCGACAGCGTTATATCTGACATGTTTGAGCAGCAGCCAGAAGGGCAGAGCTGGCTACTGGGAGACAAAGGGTACGGCCTGACCACCTGGCTCATGACGTCCCTACACGTGACACAGACAGAAGCTGACCGTCAATACAGCATGGCGCACATTGCGACGCGCAGCATCATTGAGAGGACCATTGGCATATTGAAACAGCGATTCCGCTGCCTGGACCATTCCGGAGGACAGTTGCTATACTCTCCTCAGATTGTCGGTCACTTCACTGTTGTGTGCTGCATGCTTCATAACTTAGCCATCATGAGGCAGCAGGAGCTGGTAGTGGAACCCGAAGACCGCCGTGAGGGTCCAGTGCATGATGATAGTATTACGGAAGACCAGGATGTGGATGATAACGATGATCAGGAAAGCATGCAAGTGCCTGATGCCGGAGCACGAGGTCGGAGGAGGGCCGTCCATCGTGCCCCTTTAACGATTGCTCGAGCCTTGCGCCAGCAGCTCATCCGTGAACGCTTCAACTACTGATGCCTGAGGGCTCTGCGACCACTTTTGCATATGGACATGTTTATTCTTTGCAGTTGTTCCTACGTTGTGTTGTGTTAATGGAACATGAAACAGTTTTAATGAAAAAATATTTTATTGAAAAGTTAACGTCACTAATAAAATATTTGTTGTATCAAACTATACTTTTTAATATGACTCTTGAAGATCACTTATAAACTTGTAAAGTTACAAAAGTTCCAAAACACTTTCTGTGTGAAAAATTTTACACTCTGTGATCTCTTACACTTCAAGATCGCTTTTTAGATGCAAAATTAAATAATTTACAGAATATGAAAGCATTTACACTATAAGATCACTTGAAAACCCTGAGATCACTTATATGTTGTAAAGTTACAAAATTTACAAAACAGTTTCATTGTGAAAAATCTTACACTCTGAAGAACACTTAAACTTCAGGATCACTTTTTAGGTGCAAAATTAAATAAGATACAAAAAAATGTGAGAGCATTTACACTATAAGATCACTTAAAAACCATAAGATCCCTTATAAATTGTAAAGTTACAAAACTTACAAATCAATTTCAATTTGAAAAACGCTACTACAGCTACATCAAGAACAAGAACAAAAGCAGCAAAGAAAGGCTGCAACCATGTCTCATCCACATCTCAGTGAACGTTCACTTCCTTATGGGGGTGTCATTTGATTGGCTGGGCTGTGTGCCCTTATTGCAGCAGCTACCTCAACCAGGCCCTCCCTGACGGCCTGTGCCGACACCTGCATGCCCTCCCTGATGGCCTGTGCCGTCATTTGCACTCCCTCGGACATTCCCTCCCTAAGTTCCCGTGTCATTACTGCTATTTCTCCTGTCAGGACCGTCAACTCTTCACCTACTGCACTGACGCCACCGATGAGTGATCGGGTAAGCTCATTGGTCTCCATACCCAATGCCACAACCTGAGTCGCATCTGTTGCACGCTGCATCTCAGGAGAGCGTGTCTCCAATCTCCTTCTCCTCTGCCTGGGTCTGCCTCGTGGCACCACTACACTGGGAGGTGCGGGCATGGACGGTGGGATGCTCGGTGTTGCAAGCGGCACCACTACACAGGGAGGCGCAGGCTGGGACTGTGGGACGCTCTGTGTTCCAGACGGCTGAACTGGAGGGCGAGGCTCGGGCTGGAACGGTAGGACGCTTGGTGTTGCAGACGGCAGTACTAGAGGGAGAGGCTCGGGCTGGAATGGTGGGATGCTCTGTGTTGCAGACGGCAGTACTAGAGAGAGAGGCTCGGGCTGGGATGGTGGGGCGCTCGGTGTTCCAGACGATAGCACTCGAGTGCGAGCCATGGGCTGGGATGTTGGACGAATGGGTGTAAACTGCTCCATGATATCAGCAGCAACACTGGGACCCGAAGCGTCGGAATCAAAATCATAGTAGGTGGAACCAGAACCTATGCGAGAGGGAGGGGCAGGCTCGGACGGTAGTGCACTGACTGTAGAATGCTGCATTATACCAGCAGCATCACTGGGACCCGCAACATCGGATGCGAAACCATTGAAGGTGGAACCAAGACCTATGCTAGGGGTTGAAACTCTGATGCCCCTTGATGGGGGCTCATAAACATTAAATTGGAAGCTCTCCCCTGCAGACATTTCAGTCATCGCTGCCATCATCCAGTCTGGATCGTCCGCAGCTGGTTGTACTGGTTCTTGTTCTGTACCCTCAGGATCCTCAGGGTTGGCAGCAGCAGCATCGTCATCATCATCATCATCATCATGTTCTGCAAAATACATCAGAACAGTCAAATGCTTAACAGCAAGGGAGGGGGCCGGATGGGTGGCATGAGTAATCTCACACATAGCAGGTTTGGCAGCAGGTTGATTTAAAGGGCCACGATGCATTTTCAGGACTTACCCTCTTCCTCGCGTGCGGGCCCAGCTTGTGCTGTACCGATTGCATTTCTCCATGTACAACTCATCATAGCAGCTATCCTTTGTTCCAAGGGTGTCAGTGGATGCAGATTGGGCACGCCTCCTCCTGTCCGAGTTGCCTCCCTTTTGTTGTGGGCCAATTTCTTCTGCAAAGAGTAAAATATAACTTTTTACAGAGTGTGTCAGTCTGCAAGGTGGGACATACAGATAGCCAGGTTACAATTACGATTAAATTAAAAATGGGAAATATTACTTACACTAACTACTTGACCAAGGTCGTTCCATTTCTTTTTACACTGGCTTCCAGATCTCCTGGTATGCACCACTGCGCAGTAATCTTCTGCAACTTGGTTCCAGCGTTTCTTCATTTCTTTTGGTGGCACTTTTATGCAACCTCTGTTGCTGGTATCTAGCTCTTGCCATCTCCGCTCAATTACGTTGACTAATATCTCTACTTCCTCATGCAAGAAATTCTTTGTTCTTGGTGGACGTTGATCCATTGCAAAGTTGAATTGGCACTCTTATTTCTCAAAACACACAGTCCTTAATTTGCATGCACCAATGCAGCACCGGTTCTGCAAGTTTAGCAGTGAAAAGCTGAACTCACTGATTTCAGCAGGTGATTTATTCAACAGTGCTGCTAAAAGCACTCCCTCGCACACAGAAATATCACAAAAATTAAATTACAAGCCTTTGCAGGGGATCAAGAGACAAATCTTCACTTTTTCTCCAGTCCTTTTAGAAATGGCCGAGTGCCAATGTTTGTTTGACACTGCGCGTGCGCGCACGCTCCAACGCGCACGCGCAGGGTTGCCGGCACCATGTTGGCTCATTTAAATTGGACCCGCCCCCCACTACTTACAGAATCGGCGCAAGTGTTTGGCTCTGCTCCCCACTGTGAAGAGTGCGCCGTGCCAAGCTGAGATCGAGCTCCGAGGAGCCGGAGAATATCGAAGTGTTTTTCTAGCGCACTTTTAGGCGCGAAGAACAGGCGTCCAGCTCGGAGGTGCGCCCTTTTCGGCGCGGGCCGAAACTTGGGGCCAAAGAGGGGCAAGAAAGTGGATTGAGAGGGAAAAAAGGAGACAGAATGGAAAAGTAAAAAACAATTAAATTTAAATATGTTTAAATCTCCAACAATTAAAACCTGAAGGAATGAGACTTCACATTTGTAATAGTTAATTTTCAGTGCCAGAGGTTGATTGGCAGTAATTAACTTATGTCATTAAAAGGATACTTAAGACTGGAATGGACAAGACTTAAATTTCTGTGGTGAGTTTAGTTCATATCTACCGTGCAAATACAGCAACTTCATGCCATTCAATGGATTTCAATGGTGAGGCAGTCAGCGAGATGCCATTTTCGCATCACTAAACTGCAGAGCGGCGCAACTCGGACAGCAACGTTTGGATTTTTGAGTTTAACTGTGCATCTGCCCTTCACCTGAAGTTGTTGTACCATTTACGCATAAATAACGGTGAGTGCCAGTAACCTCACTGTAGAATTTGCTTAAAGTTTTGAAAGTCTGTTCAGGCTGATGAAAAGGAACGCACATGCCAGCTGTTTATATGTAATTCTATTGGATTAATTCCATGATATGTGAAAAGCATTTCAGACAAGGCGATGGCATGACTTCCTAATAAAGAAATCACCCGGAAACTTCAGTGGTTTTGTTTGTGAAATGGGAAATACAAATTATTACAGTCATTACAATGAGCAGCCTATGACACCATCACTAGTTCCACTATTGACTTTAATGTTTAAATATATATTTTAAATATTTATTTGAAAATTAACAAGTGCATAATTTTCTTCTAAATTACAGGTATCCATATCACATGTTGTCAGTCGTAGGAAGTGATGTACAGATTTTGTCGTGGATTCATCATTGCCTTTGGGTGCCTCTTTCCCCTCTAATTGTGCTGGCTGAAGGTATTTATGCTCACCCAACATATTACCTTTCTTAAACCTATATGATGATGTAACAGATACTCGCTATAGAATTTATTTGGACTCTTTTCAAGTATACTTTTTGCAGGTTTCTCCTTCAATTATTTTTTCCAACCTTTTATCTCCTGCTATAGTTCCTTTGCAACCACGACCTTGCCTCACTGAGGACAAGTTTGAGGCATGCTCTGCAGCCTCTACCAGTGCAAAGTCCTGTTTAAGCCTCAGTTAGAATATGGTGTCCAGTTCTGGTCTCCTCGCATGGTGAGCGATATTGAGATATTTGAAAAGGATGTCACAAGATTAATTCCCAGTTTAAAGCATATTAGTTACCCAGATAGGCTCAAAGAGCTGGGACTCTCTACTTTAGAGAAGCGTAGACTTAGGAGTGATTTAATTGAGGTTCACAAGATAATGAAGGGACTAGATTGTGTTTGTGTAGACCAATTGTTTCAACTGAATAGGTGAGGGAGGACCAGGAATCACTCTTTCAAGTTATGTAAGGGCAGAACTAGTTTAGATGTTAGGAGGTTCTTCTTTTCCCAGAACATAGTGAATGTGTGGAACAGGCTATCGGCTCATGCAGTGAATGCTGAATTTCTTCAAGCGAGAGCTGGACCTGTTTCTGGCTGGGGAAGAGATCACCTCATATAAGAGATGGCTGCCCTGTAGTGCTAATCAGGGCCAGGGTGGGCCCCTGGACTAGTTTCAGTCATAAGGGGGTTGGAGAGGAATTTTCCAGTTTTCTCCATCCCCCCCACCCCCCGCCCCCCCAAAGTGGTTTGTTTTTTTCAAATCTGTTTTTCGCCTCTCCGAGGAGATTGCACAACTCCAGGTTGGGTGGAGTGTGTTTGTATTGTGACATGTCTGGGGGAAAGTGCATACCAAATCTCTGCTCCTCAGTGATGGAAATGGAGGAAGAGGAGGGAACAATGTATAAATGGTAGGCAGGATTATTAGAAATGTAAACTATCAAGGCCAATGGCGCATTCCTCTATTTAAATCCCAGTCAGCAATTTAGTTTTTAAGTTATTGGTGCAGTAGGAATTTGTAACTCATTATAAGCAGCTTGTGCAGCATATCGATGAAAGAATCTGAAACTCTCAACCTGAAAGATATGTTATCACACTGATAAGAATGGCTACTCTAATGTACCTATTTGCAAGAAAGTCTGATGAATGTGGCCTCAATGGTGGGAAAAAAATACCAAGTTTTTAAACCTAGCAATAATGTCTCATATTTTTTTCATCTGCCAAATCAGTGAGAAAATTTGAGACAGAATTTAGAGATAATGTTGACAATGTAATTTCCCAAATCACAGATACAAGCAGGGGAGGTGACATCCTCAACAGAAAATATAATAAAGGCGACCAAACAAGTTACATTTTTATTATATTTTGTTTGCATCCACTGACTATATCTTGTGTTCTTTTTGTGGTTTGGCTTTCCACTTGCTTGGCTGTGCCGCCTTGACCTGTCAACATGATTGCTTTTCAACCCTAGCTTCAGAGGAGTGCCCTCTGCTATACAAGCATGACATTTCAATTCTCCACAGTCTGGGCCTGTCAAATGAGACTTGTCATATTCAACAGTCCATTCAGAGCAGTTTTGTAGTGTGGATTTATTTTGACTGGAAACTGGGTGGAGTCTGTCACAACTCATTTGTGACTCTGAGTGACAAGACTTTCATCCTTTATCTCTGGCCAGGATCTCAACCAGAGTCTTAAGAGGTGAAAGGCACTTTTAAATACAATGCGTTGCTCAGTGCCCATAATATGCAATATGGAATTTGTACAAATCCTTTAAACTTTGTTGTGCTCAGAGCTCTAAATCAGATTACTGCATCCAGCCCAGGGTGGCTCTCCCTCCAATATTTCTGGTGTTTCCCCTGTAGAGAAATGCCGAGCCTCTACTTTGTACATGTCCAGAAACATGGTACAGATTGGTACACTATGTGGGGAAGTGCAGGAATGAACCTATTCTGTGCTGCAACACATTGGGCCTCCAAAGTCACCATGCCATGCACTAAAGAACTTTCCTTAATTCTGTGTTAACATAATAAACTGGGAAATTAAAAGCCCTACAATTGTGTTACATTCTGTGGTGCACAAATACTACAGCAGCACTCAGGTAGTAAAAGGAAGCCATGCTCTGCATCTACAGCCTCAGCTTCCTAGACTTCAACAAAAACTTGCATTTATATAGCACCTTTAACATAGTAAATCGTCCCAAGGCGCTTCACAGGAGTGTCATAAAACAAAATTTGACACTGAGCCGCATAAGGAGAAATTAGGGCAGGTGACCAAAAGCTTTGTCAAAGAGGCAGGTTTTAAGGAGCGTCAAAGGAGGAAGAGAGGTAGACAGGCAGAGAGATTTAGGGAGGGAATTTCAGAGCTTAGGGCCTTGCTAGCAGAAGCCACAGCCACCAATCGTTGAGTGATTAAAATCAGGGATGTTCAAGAGGCCAGAATTAGAGGAGCACAGATATCTCGGGGTGGGGAGGGGGGGGTTTGGGGCTGGAGGAGATTAGAGAGAGAGGGAGGGGCAAGGCCATGGAGGGATTTGAAAACAAGGATGAGAATTTTAAAATCGAGGCATTGCTTAACCGGAAGTTAATGTAGGTCTGCAAGCACAGGGTTGATGGGTGAACGGAACGGTGCAAGTTAGGACACAGGCAGCCGACGTTTGGATGACCTCAAGGTTACATAGGGTAGAATGTGAGAGGGCAGCCAGGAGTGCTTTGGAATAGTCAAGTCTAAAGGTAACAAAGACATGGATGAGGGTTTCATCAGCAGATGAGCTGAGGCAGGGACAGAGTCGAGTGATGTTACGGAGATGGAAATAGCTGGTCTTAGTTATGGTGCGGATATGTGGTCGGAAGCTCATTTCAGGGTCACCAAGGTTGCGAACAGACTGGTTCAGCCTCAGACAGATGCTGGGGAGAGGGATGGAGTTGGTGGCGGCTATGGAACGGGTTTTTGTGGTAGGGACTAAAGACTATTCCCAATATTTATTTGGAGGAAAGTTCTGCTTATCCAGCACTGGAGTCTGACAATTAGAGACAGTGGGTGTCGTCAGCATACATGTGGAAACTGACACTATGTTTTCGGATGATGCCGCCAAGGGGCGGCATATAGATGAAAAATAGGAGGCGGCCAAGGATAAATCTTTGGGGGACACCAGAGGTAACGATGCGGGGGCGGGAAGAAAAGCCATTGCTGCTGATTCTTTCAGTGTTCAGGTTACTAACAAATTTTTTTTTAACCCCAGTTATTGCCATTTACCAGTCGCTGCCCTATTTTGAAGCCCTAGGAACCTATTCCTTTGAGTTACCTGGACCTATTGCCATACCAGTGCATTTTCCATACATACTGCAGCTCTACTGTCTAATACTTGTTGTAGGTAAGTTGAAGACGATCCTCTTACCGATTAAAAAATGTATGAAAGCAGTTTTATAATCAGATCAGAAGCACAAGGTGGCACGTACACAGAATTAACTTAACATAAGAATTAGGAGCAGGACTAGGCCATTTGGCCCTCGAGCCTAATCTGTCATTCAATGAGATCATGGCTGATCTTCTACCTCAACTCCACTTTCCTGCATTATCCCCATATCCCTTGATTCCCTTAATATCCAAAAATCTATCGATCTCTGTCTTGAATATACTCAAAGACTGAGCCTCCACAGCCCTCTGAGGTAGAGAATTCCATAGATTCACCACCCTCTAAGTGAAGAAGATTCTCATTTCAGTCTTAAATGGCTGACCCCTTATTCATAGATTGTGACCCCTGGTTCTAGACTCCTCAGCTAGAGGAAATATCCTCCCTGCATCTACCCGGTCAAGCCCTGTAAGAATTTTGTATGTTTCAATGAGATCACTTCTTATTCTTTTAAACTCCAGAGAATATAGGCCTAGTCTACTCAATCTCTCCTCAGAGGACAATCCTCCCATCCCAGGAATCACTCTGGTGAACCTTCCTTGCACTCCCTCAATGGCAAGTATATCCTTCCTTAGGTAAGGAGATCAAAACTGTACACAATACTCCAGGTGCGGTACTCCAACACACTATGTTCTGGAGTACTACAATGTGGATTTGCAACTCTAGTTTTACCAAAAGGGAAGTTGCTGATCTTAGTCTTGAGTATTCCTGGATAGATAAATGAAGATGAGTCAAACTGCCTTCCTCATCCATAATTATCTTGTGATCTGTATACTGAGAGGAAAATACTGATCTTAAATCAGGCACTTTCCTACAGGCTGTGACCAAAGTTAGTCACCCTAATGCTATTCTCATGCACTTCACAGCAGTTGACTCAACAGCAGTACTGGCAAAAGAGTAGGAGCAGGTCTCTTGTCCATTGTCTTTTCTGGGAGTTTGACCAGGGATCAAAGAAGAACGAACTAGAGAGGGAAGAAAGTGAAATAAATGTAAAACATTGGATGATAGCTGTATCATTAACAATAAAGTAATACATACTGTGGTGAAGCAAACATGTCATGCTGAATACAGCAACACTGAAGTTTTTCCAAACATTTATATCTTCAACCATATTATTTTGATTAATAATAAGTCTAACCTGTTTCCTGGAATGGAACGATGAAGTCAGCGATTCTTACTCAGGGAATCCCCAATCTCAGTTAGGGCATCAAAGAAAGAAAGTGATGGAAACTCTGATGGGCAAGTCACCCCAAGGCACTCTTGTATCTATCTTAGCCAGCTACAGCTGGTTACGGCATAGACGTGGAACCATGCTCTTTACCCCTTTGATTGCTTGAATGAGGACCCTAGAGAGAGGAGGAATAAATGGCTGGGAATACAAGTAATATTCCCAACTAATAATCACAACTAATAACTTACTGCAAACATCTCTTGTACAATACCATCCAAGGAGAGACTGACCAACGCACCTAGTGCACATCTATAAGATATCTATGTACAAAGTACCATGTGAAAACAATGCAAAAAGACTGAACCCAATATGTAAATGCATGTTAATAAAAATATTCAAAATACAGAATTTGCTATATTTCAGCTGTTGGGTTCTTCAACTTCCTAAGTGCACACATTAAATAGACACCGACTGTGTTATTAATGTATTTCTCCTATGAGTGCAGTTGTTGTAATTTTTTTGTTGCTTTTTCCTGTGTGTAATTTAGGCATGTACAGCAGCTGCAGGCAATTCTATGAAGAACGAAAGCAACACACAGGAAGATACATGATGAAAGTAAAACAAAAGTAAACCTAATGGACTTAGATCGCTGCCCATATTGTTCACCAGGATCTACAAATGCTGCCGGAAATTTTGGCGTCAATGCTTTCACTGGAAGAGTTTGAGCTTGCTCTTATAATGATTGGAAACTCTTCCAAATCACCATCAAACTAAATGTACTGCAATGCTCAATGCAAGGCAGTACAGCACACAATGGGCAGAATCTTAACTCACCAAAACAGGTGGGTTGGTATTGGGTCTGAGGTTAAATTTCAAAAGATCTGAAACAGGAGCCCAACCCGCCTCAAACACGCCCACTTCCAGTTTTAACAAAGGCAGGACGAGGGGCGGTTGACCAATCCGTTCGCGGGAGGCGGATTGGTCATTTAAATATTATAATGAGACTGCCTTCATTTTAACAGTCATTCTATTTTTAATTCATGTCGGCCAGGTCTCCCAAGCCTCGGGAAACCCAGCAGCTGAAAGGAGACAAGGACTTATTTCATAAGTTAAGTGCCTTTACATTACAACAGTGACTCCACTTTAAAAAGTACCTCTGTAAAACGCTTTGGGACGTCCAGTTGTCGTGAAAAGCGCTATATCAATACAAGTCTTGAGGAGCAGGTATGTTTCCTCCAGGCCCAACATGCTACCCAGTAAACCCCTCCAGTTACCATCAGTACACCTCCTACAATCAGGAAGACTGCAAGACATTCGGGAAACCTGTTGCCTCCGGGTTTGTCGACCTCAAAACAGCCTCCCCCTTCCCGCCACATCCCCACCCCGCATGGAACTAACCTCTGGGCTAAAATCTAGGCTCATTCTTTCTAAATAATTACACATTAAATAATAAAATCAATGCTAAACCTCTGAAATTTAACAAAATATTAGTTATAAACTTAAAAGCCTTGGAATACAAACTTTACACCAGCAGTCGGCTTCCTAAGTAGTCGAACCACTCCTGAGACACCAGTTGCATGATTGTGGTATTTGACTTCAGCAAGCTGGTAGACATTGAAAGGCAAAAATCTATACGCAGTTTGCAGAGAGAATGTTCTAAATGGTAACTGATTAGTTCCCAGAAATTGCCAAAATGATTTGTTGGTTCAGAGTCTGTATGGACATTTTTTGCATAAGCATTTTAAAGTCCTGAACTGGAATGGAGTGTCTTTCTGCTTTGCTGCCTTTTTCTTGGAAGGAATTGTTGGTTTATTTTTCAACATGATATAAATCTTGATATTTGACTATGTACCAAATGTGAATCAACATTCGATTATGGTGAGGTAAATGATAGGATTCTATCACTGTGTCACTCTACTTTTATCCAGTTATTTTCCAACACGGAGTTACGTTTCGTTAACTCAGTGGTGCTATCATTTAAGCCGCATTTCCTTCAACTATCCAGATTTATTTGTTCTCCTGGTCCGACTCTGATCAGTATTCATTAGAATGGAAATTCACCCATTACCTCTGTGCTCGCTGACCTACATTGACTCCCCATTAAGCAACTCCTCGATATTAAAATTCTCATCCTTGTTTGCAAATTGTTGATGATGTTGAAATAGTTAAATAAATATATACAACTGCGACGACGCATCACTCTTCTTGTAGATGCTGCATGCCAAAAGCTCTGATTTAGAGTAGAGACTTTACTAGCATAAAATTTAAAGGCTCATTCTAAACAGAATGCCAGTTGTCAGTTTGCCAGGTTTAATGAAGGTGAGTGAAGCAATCTTGGAAAAGTACCAAGCAGGGAGATTAATCTTCACTCTAAAAAAGCACACCTTGATCCATTGTGCAGGCATGGGAAGTAACTGCAATTCCGAGACAAAACTGGCCCATTCTGTCAGTGATAGCAGGCAGCATGGGGATAGGAAAGTAACAGAAATGCAGATCTTACAGTCCATGTATCCTGCAGCTGCTGGACTGAGGTCTGTGGTTGCCATTCAAGCTCCAGATAGGCAGAACTGTGTTTACATTGCTTGACTCCTGCTTGGCTGGAAACTTAACTGTCTTGTTTAGGAGAGAGCTCTCTGTGTATAACTGGATACATGCACACACAAAGCTCTCTTCCAGTAGATGTAAATTTAAATATTCAGAAAGTGTGGAAGAGAAAATCCCCCTTCTGCTTGCCTAACATTTAAATTGAGGTCAGATAAGTTTAAAAAGTGCTCAGGAGATCCTCCTCCTGAGCACTTTGTAAACCAGGTTTAACATCACACTGGACTCAATTCAGCTAAACAAAACTAAAAGGACTAAGATCCCTTAGGGCAACAGAAGGTTTTTAGCTATATTTTCTTATTGGTTGCTACACACTAGAACATATACATGGAAGGTTATTATTAGCCAATCATAGTTATTTTCATAAAATAAAAACAAAATTCTGGAAATACTCAGCAGGTCTGGCAGCATCTGTGGAGCGAGATATAGAGTGAACATTTTGGTCAATGAACTTTTGGCAGAACTGGAAAAGTTAGAGCTGCAACATGTTTTAAGCAAGTACGAGGCAGGGAAAGAGTGGAGGGGAGGAAAGAACAAAAGGGAAGGTCTGTGATAGGGTGTAAGGCAGGAGAGATTAAATGACAAAAGGGATGACGGTGCAAGGCCAAAGATGGTAATGGAACAAGAAACAAAAGATGGGTCTAGAGGAGGTGTAAATGAGAATATCAGAATCACATTCCCATCTAGTGAATATTAAAACAAATGTTCACTTTAGAAGCATAGAAAATAGGAGTAGTAGGCCATTCGGCCCTTCGAATCTGCATCGCCATTCAATAAGATCATGGCATATTCCTACTTTTCCCCCAAACCCTTTGATGTCTTTTGTTTCTACAAATCTATATATCTCCCTCTTAAATATATTGAGTGACTTGGCCTCTTGTGGTAGAGAATTCCATAGGTTCACCACCTTCTGAAAAAAAATCTTCTCATCTCGGTCCTAAATTTCCTACCCCGTATCCTGAGACTGTGACCCCTTGTTCTAGATTTCCCAGCCAGGGGAAACATCCTCCCCGCATCCAGTCTATCCAACCCAGTCAGAATTTTATACGTTTCAATGAGATCCCCTCTCATTCTTCTAAACTCAAGTGAATACAGGCATAGCCGACCCAATCTCTCCTCATACGACAGTCCTGCCATCCCAGGAATCAGTCTGGTGAACCTTTGCTGCACTCCCTCTATGGCAAGTATATCCTTTCTTTGGTAAGGAGACCAAAACTGCACATAATACTGCAGGTGCGGTGTGGTGGCACAGTGCTTGGCAATACTAATCCTCAGTGCCACAGAATGGAAGAGTCATTACTTCAATTCCCCATTGACCCAAGCATGTGCTGTCTTCCTCACATGTGACTAGTTCCTCGCTGTTCTGACAGCTAGCTAGAGGGGGCAGTGGTGACGGTTTGGGAGCAAGTTGTGCACCGAGACAGGAAAGGAATGAAGTCAGGGGATTCTTGAAGTATGAATTAACATGAACAATTACATCTAAAAGAAAAATGGTTCTTTTAGAAGCATCAGCTTAAATTAACTTGGGTTAATAATAATTAAATAACCTGTAAAGTTGTCGCATTTCAGTCCAATAGTATTGAGCACGGCACCCTCAGCACATTTATTTGATTTTGTGTAGCACTATAAAAAGAGAAAGTAGTGTATGAGTTTTTAATATTTGAATTATTAAAATTTAGTCCTACCTTGATGACATTTGAATCGCATAGCAGTTGTCAGTGCAGGTAATATTAAATACATTATACTAATCACAGCTAATTTGCACATTCAGGTACTTCAGAAATTCATTCTCATTAACAAAAAAAATATATATTTTATGAAAATTGGAGTATGTTTTGCTGAAAGTGAGAGCAAGTTGCTAAATAATGCTAAAACTCAATTGCCTAGCAAAATTAGTTGAGTGAACAGACTATAACAATTACAAAGTATTCTACAAACAAAATTACAAATACTTATTCTTCATATTGCAAACTCTAGTTTGGCTTACTGAATTGATATACTGAAGCCTACTTTTAAAATCCCAATTGATTCATTGTGTAACTGAAAAAGATGTTAAAGTTGATATCCATTTATAGTGCAAGTCTGAGCACTACTCTGTCATTGCTTAGCAAACAAAATAATGTAATCACCGATCAATGCCATATTTTCAGTTGTACGTACCAAATATATGTTTCAACAAGTGCATCTTTTTTTGTTATTCGTTCCTGAGATGTGGACGTTGCTAGCAGTATTTATTGCCCATCCCTAATTACCCTTGAGAAGGTGGTAGTGAGCAGTCTTCTTGAACTGCTGCAGTTCGTGTAGTGCAGGTAGTCCCCACAGTGCTTTTAGGAAGAGAGTTCCAGGATTTTGACTCAGCGACAATGAAGGAACGGCGATATATTTCCAAGTCAGAATGGTGTGTAACTTAGAAGAGAACTTGCAGGTAATGGTGCTCTGAAGAGATCGCAAACTTTGTTTAAAGAATGGAATCAGTTGAGAATATTTTATGGACTTTATGTTTTTTTTCCTGAGGGTACTTTCCCTGTGATGGGGTCACCCTGTGCAGATACATGAAAAGGCTGGTTGGTTATGGCAGTTGGCTGTGACAAAGAACTGTCAGTCATCCAGAATTTACGGGTTCGCCCTAGCAAAGGGAAAGGGGCTCAGATATCTGAGGCATGCATAAACTATTGGAAAACCACTCTAATATGCAAAGGCACTTCTCACCTCCATCTCAGAAGAGAAGCAGAACAATGGACCCACTAGCCTGGCCAGACCAAGAGGGGCCAGTTCTTCCCTACACAAAAGCCGAGAGATGTCCCAGACCCAGGGCCATCAGTCCAATACACATGGGTCTGATGGCCCATTATCGACTAAGCATCGGAGTACTTAGAAGCAAAACAAGTTCAAAGATTGGCGGGAGAGATAAGGATTCCTTTAAAGAAAGACTCTTTTCCACCATTGGCATTCTGAAGCGTTCTCGCGTTCCTCCTCTCTCGCTCCACCAAGACCAACGTGACAAGAAGGACCAGCTGAGCGATCGCGACCAACTGGTGAGCATGGTCGTGAGTGTCCCAAGCCGGTAACCAGAGTGCCAGGCGAGCTGTGTAGGGTGTAAAGGGCTCAGAGTTTTCTTGGAAGTTAAGCTTTTTCGGGCTATTCTGCTGAGGGAGCTTCATGCGACTGGGTAATTTGCTGGTAGGGGGGAGTTAGACTCCACCATAGCGACAAGGAAATTACTGCATGTCACCGGTCTTCAGTGTTGTACTGTATGTTGTTTTAACCTGGATCTTATTCTCCACAGAGACAGTGATTTTGTTTAGTAGTGCATGTTTTAGCCAGTGTATGTTAGACCAAATAAATAAGTGCGATTTTTAACCTAAGCATTCCTGTCCGTGACTTATTCCATTTACACTCTGAATAATAATCCCCGGGTATAGAATTCTCGTAAGGTGGGGGGCGATTCGAACCGTCCATCTAGCCATTGGGCTAGGATCAAACCCGCTTACAGCTCCCATGTGCCTGCTGCCCTTGTCCTTCTAGGTAGTAGAGGTCGCAGGTTTTGGAGGTGCTGTTGAAGAAGCCTTGGCGAATTGCTGCAGTGCTTCTCGTAGATGGTACACACTGCAGTCGCAGTACGCCGGTGGTGGAGGGAGTGAATTTTTATTGTGGTGGACAGGGTGTCAATCAAGCGGGCTGCTTTGTTGTGGATGGTACGAGCTTCTTGAGTGCTGTTGGAACTGCACACATCCAGGCAAGTAGAGAGTATTCCATCACACTCCTGACTTGTGCCTTGTAGATGGTGGAAAGAACAGAAGAACATAAGAATTAGGAACAGGAGTAGCCCATCTAGCCCCTCGAGCCTGCTTCGCCATTCAACAAGATCATGGCTGATCTGGCCGTGGACTCAGCTCCACTTACCCGCCCGCTCCCCATAACCCTTAATTCCCTTATTGGTTAAAAATCTATCTATCTGTGATTTGAATACATTCAATGAGCTAGCCTCAACTGCTTCCTTGGGCAGAGAATTCCAGATTCACAACCCTCTGGGAGAAGAAATTCTTTCTCAACTCGGTTTTAAATTGGCTCCCCCGTATTTTGAGGCTGTGCCCCCTAGTTCTAGTCTCCCCGGCCAGTGGAAACAACCTCTCTGCCTCTATCTTGTCTATCCCTTTCATTATTTTAAATGTTTCTATAAGATCACCCCTCATCCTTCTGAACTCCAACGAGCAAAGACCCAGTCTACTCAATCTATCATCATAAGGTAACCCCCTCATCTCCGGAATCAGCCTAGTGAATCGTCTCTGTACCCCCTCCAAAGCTAGTATATCCTTCCTTAAGTAAGGTGACCAAAACTGCACGCAGTACTCCAGGTGTGGCCTCACCAATATCTTGTACAGTTGCAGCAGGACCTCCTGCTTTTGCACTTCATCCCTCTTGCAATGAAGGCCAACATTCCATTCGCCTTCCTGATTACCTGCTGCACCTGCAAACTTAACGTTTTGGGATTCATGCACAAGGACCCCCAGGTCCCTCTGCACCGCAGCATGTTGTAATTTCTCCCCATTCAAATAATCCCTTTTATTGTTTTTTTTTCCCCAAGGTGGATGACCTCACATTTTCCGACATTGTATTCCATCTGCCAGACCTTAGCCCATTCGCTTAACCTATCTAAATCTCTTTGCTGCCTCTCTATGTCCTCTACACAATTCGCTTTCCCACTAATCTTTGTGTATCTGCAAATTTTGTTACACTACACTCTGTCCCCTCTTCCAGGTCATCTATGTATATTGTAAACAGTTGTGGTCCCAGCACTGATCCCTGTGGCACACCATTAACCACCGATTTCCAACCTGAAAAGGACCCATTTATCCCGACTCTCTGCTTTCTGTTAGTTAGCCAATTCTCTATCCATGCTAATACATTTCCTCTGACTCCGCGTACCTTTATCTTCTGCAGTAACCTTTTGTGTGGCACCTTATCGAATGCCCTTTGGAAATCTAAATACACCACATCCATCGGTACACCTCTATCCACCATGCTCATTATATCGTCAAAGAATTCCAGTAAATAAGTTAAACATGATTTCCCCTTCATGAATCCATGCTGCGTCTGCTTGATTGCACTATTCCTAGCTAAATGTCCCGCTATTTCTTCCTTAATGATAGCTTCAAGCATTTTCCCCACTACAGATGTTAAACTAACTGGCCTATAGTTACCTGCCTTTTGTCTGCCCACTTTTTAAAATAGAGGCGTTACATTAGCTGCTTTCCAATCCGCTGGTACCTCCCCAGAATTCAGAGAATTTTGGTAGATTATAACGAATGCATCTGCTATAACTTCTGCCATCTCTTTTAATACCCTGGGAACCATTTCATCAGGACCAGGGGACTTGTCTATCTTGAGTCCCATTAGCCTGTCCAGCACTACCCCCCTAGTGATAGTGATTATCTCAAGGTCCTCCCTTCCCACATTCCCGTGACCAGCAATTTTTGACATGGTTTTTGTGTCTTCCACTGTGACGACCGAAGCAAAATAAAAAAGGCTTTGGGGAGTCAGGAGATGAGACACTCGCCGCAGAATACCCAGCCCCTGACTTGCTCTTGTAGCCACGGTATTTATGTGGCTTCCAGTTACGTTTTTGGTCCATGGTGACACGCCCCCAGGATGTTAATGGTGGGGGATTCGGCGTTGGTAAGGCTGTTGAATGTCAAGGAGTCTCTTGTTGGAGATGGTCATTGCCTGGCACTTGTGTGGCGAGAATGTTACTTGCCACTTAGCCCAAGCCTGAATGTCGTCCAGGTCTTGCTGAATGCGGACATGGACTGCTCCATTATCTGAGGAGCTACGAATGGAACTGATCACCGCAATCATCAGAGAACATCTCCACTTCTGATGTCGGCCTTCATAGCTAGTTGATTTGAGTATAGGAGCAGGGAGGTCTTACTACAGTTGTACAGGGCCTTGGTGAGGCCTCACCTGGAATATTGTGTTCAGTTTTGGTCTCCTAATCTGAGGAAGGACGTTCTTGCTATTGAGGGAGTGCAGCGAAGGTTCACCAGACTGATTCCCGGGATGGCTGGACTGACAGATGAGGAGAGACTGGATCAACTGGACCTTTATACATTGGAGTTTAGAAGGATGAGAGGGGATCTCATAGAAACATACAAGATTCTGATGGGACTGGACAGGTTAAATGCGGATAGATTGTTCCCGATGCTGGGAAAGTCCAGAACCAGGGGACACAGTCTTAGGATAAGGGGTAGGCCATTTAGGACTGAGATGAGGAGAAACTTCTTCACTGAAAGAGTTGTTAACCTGTGGAATTCCCTGCCGCAGAGAGTTGTTGAGGCCAGTTCATTGGATATATTCAAGAGGGAGTTAGATATGGCCCTTACAGCTAAGGGGATCAAGGGGTATGGAGAGAAAGCAGGAAAGGGGTACTGAGGTGAATGATCAGCCATGATCTTATCAAATGGTGGTGCAGGCTCAAAGGGCTGAATGGCCTACTCCTGCACCTATTTTCTATGTTTCTGACCTCATTTTGGAGCAAAGGTCTTAGATAGTATAAAAGGACAACAATGATTAAAGGCACTATATAAATGCAAGTTAAGTACAAAAATGAATCAAAATGCTAAACAGAGGCAGTTAAAAAAAAAATTGATTCTGAAGCATTGAAGGAGATATTCGGAAGGGTGACCAAAAGGTTAATCGAAGAGTTGGGTTTTAAGAAGGGTCTTAAAGGAGGTGAAGAGGCAGAGGGATATAGGGAGGGAATTCTAGAACATATGGTCAAGGAACCTGAAGGCACAGCTGCCAATGGTGGGTGAAGCACACACACGGACAAAGTCAGGAACGGAGAGTTGGGGGAAGTTGTCGGACTGGAGCAGGTTATATAGCTGAGGAACGACGAGGCCACAAAAGGAGTTTAACTTGAGGGTGAAAATTTTAAAGTTGAGGCATTGGGGAATCAGTGTAGGTCAGTGAGGACTTGTGCTATTTCACAATGTAGTATTTTACGATTGTAACAGAGGCATTTCACAGAGAACAGAAGGAGGCCATTTGGTTCATCGTGCCTGTTCCGGCTCTCTGAAAGAGCGACCAATTCCCTGCTCTTTCTCCATACATAGTTCTGCATTTTTTTCCTTTTTAAGTTGAGCTCCAATTTCCTTTTACAAGTTATACTAAATCTGCTTCCACCACTCTTTCAGGCAGTGCATTCCAGATCACAACAACTGACATTTAATAATATTTAAATACGAATCTTGGCAAAAGCAGAAATGTTTTTGAAGATTCCACTCAAAACTATACAATGACATAACAGTGCTGTACTGAAAGATCAGCATGGCCAGAACTGACTCGGGACAGGTTTCATTTATTCGGGCAGTGACTGATTCTTGTTAAAAAAAACTTTAATTATAGTTCAGCAACTGAAAACAGTCATAACATACATTTGTAAAGTATACTGTCCATTTCAGTTGAAGCACACAACCTGAAACAGTGCAGTACACAGAACCTCAGGGTTAGACAGTCTTTAATCATAGTTTGAGTCAACATTAACAACACAAGTACATCAAGTTTACAGTTTCTGGGCATGAAATGCCATTTTTATTTCATCAATTTGATTTGCAGTGCCGTTTTTTTTATAGCAACCAAGGTGTTGGCATGAATCATAGCACACAGCTCTTGCAGGAGTCATATGCTTGACACCTTAAAAGGTAGAGCAACAGAACTTCAAACTACAAGGTAAATGTGTCTGTTTTCAAATGTATTCCTCAGACATTGGCGATGGCTTTAAAAACACAACTAATCAAATTAATATCATTCTAGCTCTATGCACTGTTTGAGGTGATTTGATTCTGTAAACAAATAGCATATGGCATCTCTGACAGATGCAGTGGTGCAATGGCAGGTGATAGA
The DNA here is from genome assembly GCF_044704955.1 of Pristiophorus japonicus. Taxonomy (NCBI): domain Eukaryota; kingdom Metazoa; phylum Chordata; class Chondrichthyes; family Pristiophoridae; genus Pristiophorus; species Pristiophorus japonicus. The sequence goes on along the minus strand of NC_091977.1, from coordinate 71,452,067 downwards.
CATGCAAGTTCTAGAGCTGTTTTTGCATTGATAGTAACAAACAGCTCATCTTTTGTGGCTCTGTAATGCATTTGGCTTCTCGTCATGAGAGTGCATCATCAAGTCTATACATTTCCTCCTACAGAGTCTTGGCTTGATGGCAAAGGCAGGCTCCTGCTTAAAGCTGATAAGAGTAGGTGTCAACCAATTGGCAGCTACCAGCTGTATGCGCGAGTCCAGATGGCCTTCTTCTTGTACTCAGGCAAAAACCGCAGTGCCAGCAGCGTAGCTGTGAGAAACAGAAGAGGACACTTGTTACAGGGCACCATAGATAAAAGGCACAACTTAACCTAAACCCATCTCCTATCTGATCATTTAACAGAACCGGGGCTGATGAATCTGCACAAAGATACACATTTCTCAACATTTGACTAAATTGAAATAAAAGCATCATGAACTCTAAAAATTGAGAAAAGTTTAACCAGCAAATTAAATAACAATAGTGAGTTCATAAGTTCTATCCAAAACAATGAGAATTGATTACTGTTTAACATTGATAAAACATATTCTTATCTCATCCAGACATATTTGACATAAGTTTATTTAGCTATTTCTTGCAAATGAAAACTTGGTACACATACCTTTATACACAGCAAAATCACTCGTAACAAATATTTGTTATACCTGTACAACTGCAGTCGTCTGGTTTATTTCTGTGTCAATAAACCCAGCAGAAAGTTCCATCCTTACAGTCAATAACTGGTACTTCATTGCATTGAATATGGATCCAGCAGCTTTCCCCAAAAACAGCTTGTTTTTGATGAGTTTGAGAAAATTGATTGTAAATTCAAATCAATTTTACATCTGATTTCTATTGGTGAGTAGTTTAAATTCTTTGAGGATGCAACGAGCAGGGTGGATAAAGGGAAACCAGTGGATGTGGTGTATTTGGACTTCCAGGAAGCATTTGACAAGGTGCCACGTAAAAGGTTACTGCACAAGATAAAAATTCATGTGGTTGGGAGTAATATATCAGCTTGGATAGAGGATTGGCTAACTAACAGAAAAGAGAGAGTCGGGATAAATGGTTCATTCTCGGGTTGGCAATCAGTAACCAGTGGGGTGCCGCAGGGATCAGTGTTGGGACCCCAGCTATTTATAATCTATATTATAGGGATGAAGGGACAGGGTGTAACGTAGCCAAGCTTGCTGACGATACAAAGATGGGAGGAAAAGCAATGTGTGAGGAGGACACAAAAAATCTGCAAAAAGAAAAAGACAGGTTAAGTGAGTGGGCAAAAATTTGGCAGATAGAATATCATGTTGGAAAGTGTGAGGTTATGCACTTTGGCAGAAAGAATCAAAGAGCAAGTTATTACTTAAATAGAAAAAAATTGCAAGGTGCTGCAGTACAGCGGGACTTGGGGGTACTTGTGCATGAAACACAAAAGGTTAGTATGTAGGTACAGCAAGTGATCAGGAAGGCCAATGGAATCTTGGCCTTTATTGCAATGGGATGGAGTATAAAAGCAGGGAAGTCTTGCTGCAGTTATACAGGGTATTGGTGAGGCCACACCTGGAATACTGTGTACAGTTTTGGTTTCCATATTTAAGAAAGGATATACTTGCTTTGGAGGCAGTTTAGAGAAGGTTCATTAGGTTGATTCCGGAGATGAGAGGCTTGACTTATGAGGAAAGGTTGAATAGGCTGGGCCTCTACTCATTGGAATTCAGATGAATGAGAGAGGATCTTATCAAAACGTAGAAGATTATGAGGGGGCTTGACAAGGTGGATGCAGAGAGGATGTTTCCACTGATAGGGGAGACTAGAACTAGGGGGCATAATCTTAGAATAAGGGGCTGCCCATTTAAAACTGATGAGGAGGAATTTCTTTTCTCAGAGGGTTGTAAATCTGTGGAATTCGCTGCCTCAGAGAGCTGTGGAAGCTGGGTCATTGAATTTAAGACAGAGATAGATAGTTTCTTAACTGATAAGGGGTTATGGGGAGCGGGCAGGGAAGTGGACCTTAGTCCATGATCGGATCATCCATAATCGTATTCAATAAGATCATGGCTGATCTGATGATGGACTCAGCTCCACTTCCCCACCCGCTCCCCATAACCCCTTATCGTTTAAGAAACTGTCTATTTCTGTCTTAAATTTATTCAATGTCCCAGCTTCCACAGCTCTCTGAGGCAGCGAATTCCACAGATTTACAACCCTCAGAGAAGAAATTTCTCCTCATCTCAGTTTTAAATGGGCGGCCCCTTATTCTAAGATTATGCCCCCTAGTTCTAGTCTCCCCTATCAGTGGAAACATCCTCTCTGCATCCACCTTGTCAAGCCCCCTCATAATCTTATATGTTTCGATAAGATCACCTCTCATTCTTCTGAATTCCAATGAGTAGAGGCCCAACCTACTCAACCTTTCCTCATAAGTCAACCCCCTCATCCCCGGAATCAACCTTGTGAACCTTCTCTGAACTGCCTCCAAAGCAAGTATATCCTTTCGTAAATATGGAAACTAAAACTGCACGCAGTATTCCAGGTGTGGCCTCACCAATACCTTGTATAGCTGTAGCAAGATTTCCCTGCTTTTATACTCCAGCCCCTTTGCAAAAAAGGCCAAGATTCCATTGGCCTTCCTGATCACTTGATGTACCTGCATACTATCCTTTTGTGTTTCATGCACAAGTACCCCCAGGTCCCGCTGTACTGTGGCACTTTGCAATCTTTCTCCATTTAAATAATTACTTGCTCTTTGATTTTTATCTGCCAAAGTGCATGACCTCACACTTTCCAACAAATATGTGGCTGGACAGATGGTGCAGGAGGGAGGGCTTTAGATTCCCGAGGCATTGGGAACATTTCTGGGTGCGATGCGATCTGTACAAGCCGGGACCAGTATCCTCGCGGGAGGGTTTGCTAGTGCTGTTGGGGAGGGTTTAAACTAGCTTGGCAGGGGGATGGGAACCGGAGAATAGATTCAGTGGGGAGCGAAGCAAAGCTAAGCTGGAATTGGGCAGCAGCGAAGTAGAGGTAGAAGTAGAAAGTGAATTTGGAAGACAGAGGAAACAAGGGCTGGGAAATAGACAACAGGGGAGTTTGGCAATACTAAATGTTATATACTTCAATGCAAGGAGCATAGGAAATAAGGCAGATGAGCTGAGAGCACAGATTGACACTTGGGAGTACGATATAGCTATTACTGAGACATGGCTGAAAGAAGGGTAGGTATGGCAGCTCAACATTCCTGGTTACAGGGTTTTCAGATGGGATAGAGTGGGATTAAAAAAAAAAGGAGGGGGTTTGCAGTATTGATTAAAGAAACAATTACAGCTGTGAGAAGGTATGAAATGTGAGAGGGGTCATCACACGCGGTCATATGGATTGAATTAAAAAACAAAAAGGGGGTGCTCACATGACGGGAGTGTACTATAGACCCCCAAGCAGTCAGAGGGAGATAGAAGGGAAAATTGTTGCAAAGTGCAAAACCTATAGCACTGTAATAGTGGGGTATTTCAACTATCCTAATATTAACTGGGAAAAAGGTATTGTGAATGGTACAGAGGGTGTGGAATTCCTAAAATGCATTCAGAAGAACTTCTTTAGCCAGTATGTAACAAGCCTAACAAGGGAGGGGGCAGTTCTGGACTTGGATTTGGGGAATGAAGAGGGGCCGATGGAAGGGGTATCAGTGGGGGAGCATGTTGGTGCTAGTGATCATAATTCAGTAAGATTTAGGGTAGTCATGGAAAAGGACAAAGGGGGACCAGGAATAAAAGTTCTCAATTGGGGTAAAGCCAATGTTGCTGAGCTGATATGGGATTTGGCCAAATGGACTGGAAATGGCTACTTGATGGTAAATCAGTGTCAGAGCAGTGGGAGACATTCAAAGAGGAGATCCTGAGCATACAGAGCAAATATGTTCCCCTAAAAAAAAAGGTGAGGCTAACAAATCTAGAGCCCCCTGGATGTCAAGGGACATACAAGGTAAGACATAGGAAAAAAAGGGAAGCTTATGACAGATACCGGGAACTCAACACTGCAGAAATTCTATAGGAGTATAAGAAGTGCAGGGGTGCAATTAAAACAGATATCAGGAAAGCAAAGAGAGAGCATGAAAGAATGTTGGCAAGTAAAATCAGGGAAAACCCAAAGATGTTTATAAATACATTAAGAGCAAGAGGATAATGAGAGAAAGAGTGGGGCCTATTAGGGACCATAAAAGAAATGTGTGTGTGTTTCACAAAAAAGAGAGGGGCGATGCAGACTTTGCAATGAAAGAGGAAGAGTGTGAAGTATTAGACGAGATAAACATAGTGAGAGAGGAAGTATTAAGGGGCTTAGCAGCTTTGAAAGTGGATAAATCCCCAGGCTCGGATGAAATGTATCCCAGGCTGTTCAGAGAAGCAAAAGTGGAAATAGCAGAGGCTCTGACCATAATTTTCCTATCCTCTCTGGCTACAGGTGCGGTGCCAGAGGATTGCTAATGTTGTACTCTTGTTTAAAAAGGGAGAAAGGGATAGACTGAGTAATTACAGGCCAGTCAGCCTAACCTGAGGGAGTGAATAAATCTTAATTTGGAATGACATGGATTAATCAAGGACAGTCAGCATGGATTTGTCAAGGGAAAGTCGAGTCTGACTAACTTGATTGAATTTTTCGAGGAGGTAACCAGGAGGGCCGATGAGAGCAGTGCGCATGATGTAGTGTATATGGATTTTAGCAAAGCTTTTGGTAAGGTCCTACATGGCAGACGGGTCACGAAAATAATAGCCCACGGGATCCAGGGCAAAGTGGCAAGTTGGATCTAAAATTAGTTCGGAGGCAGGAAGCAAAAGGTAATAGTCGATGGGTGATTTTGTGATTGCAAGGCTGTATCCAGTGGGGTTCCACTGGGCTCAGTGGTGGGTCACTTGCTTTTTGTGGTATATATTAATGACTTGGACTTAAATGCTGGGGGCATGATTAAGAAGTTAGGAGATGACACTAAAATAGGCTGTGTCATGATAATGAAGAAGAAATGCGGCGAACTGCAGGAAGATATCAAGTACTGGTCAGGTGGACAGAACAGTGGTAAATGGAATTCAATCCAGATAAGTGTGAGGTAATGTATTTGGGGAAGTCTAACAAGGTAAGGGAATACACATTAAATGGCCTTTGACACTGTTAACCACGAGGGTCTATGGAGCGTCCTCCTCCGTTTCAGATGCCCCCAAAAGTTCGGCACCATCCTCCGCCTGCTCCATGACAACATGCAGGACGTGATCCTTACCAACGGATCCATCACATACCCAATCCATGTCCGGACCGGGGACAAACAGGGCTGCGTCATCGCCCCAATCCTCTTTTCAATCTTTCTGGCCGCCATGCTCCACTCACAGTCAACAGGCTCCCCGCTGGAGTGGAACTAAACTACAGAACCAGTGGGAACCTGTGTAACCTGCGCCGTCTCCGGGCCAGGTCCAAGACCACCCCAATCTCTGTCATCGAGCTACAGTACGCGGACAACATCTGCGTCTGCGCACATATAGAGGCTGAACTTCAGGACATAGTCGACGTATTTACTGAGGCATACAAAAGCATGGGTCTTATGCTAAACATCCGTAAGACAAAGGTCCTCCACCAGCCTGTCCTCGTCGCACAGCACTGCCCCCCGGTCATCAAGATCCACGGTGCAGCCCTGGACACCGTGGACCACTTCCATATCTCAGGAACCTCCTATCAACAAGAGCAGGCATTGATGACAAGATCCAACGCCACCTCCAGTGTGCCTGTCTAGCCTTCGGCCGCCTGAGGAAGAGTGTGTTTGAAGACCAGACCCTCAAAACTGCCACCAAGCTCATGCTCTACAGGGCTGTAGTAATACCCACCCTCCTGTATGGCTCAGAGACATGGACCATGTACAGTAGACACCTCAAGTCGCTGGAAAAATATCACCAACGATGTCTCCGCAAGATCCTACAAATCCCCTGGGAGAATAGACATCAGTGTCCTCGTCCAGGTTAACATCCCCAGCATTGAAGCACTGACCATACTCGATCAGCTCCGCTGAGCAGGCCACATAGTTCGCATGCCAGACACGAGACTCCCAAAGCAAGTGCTCTACTCGGAGCTCCTTCACGGTAAACGAGCCAAAGGTGGGCAGCGGAAACGTTACAAGGACACCCTCGAAGCCTCCCTGATAAAGTGCGACATCCCCACTGACATCTGGGAGTCCCTGGCCAAAGACCGCCCTAAGTGGAGGAAGTGCATCCGGGAGGGCGCTGAGCACCTCGAGTCTGAATGCCGACAGCATGCAGAAATCAAGCGCAGGCAGCGGAAAGAGCGTGTGGCAAACCAGTCCCACCCACCCCTTCCCTCAACGACTATCTGTCCCACCTGTGACAACGTCTGTGGCTCTCCTATTGGACTATTCAGTCACCAAAGAACTCACTTCAGGAGTGGAAGCAAGCCTTCCTCGATTCCGAGGGACTGTCTGAAAAGTGGAGTGGAACAAAGGGACCTTGGAGTGCAGGTCCACAGAAGGTAGCAAGCCAGGCAGATAAGGTGGTTAAGAAGACATATGGAATACTTGCCTTTATATTTCGAGGCATGGAATACAAGAGCAAGGAGGTTATGCTTGAACTGTATAAAACACTGGTTAAGCTGCAGCTGGAGTACTGTGTGCAGTTCTGGTCACCACAGGAAAGATGTGATTGAACTGGAAAGGGTGCAGACGAGGTCGGCGAGGAGAGGGAGGCCCGGAGGTCGGCGAGGAGAGGGAGGCCCGGAGGATGGCAAGGAGCGGGAGGCCCGGAGATCGGCCTGTGACGTCACAGGAAAGCAGGAAATGGAACTGGGTCTGTTTTCTTTGGAACAGAGGATGCTAAGGGGAGACCTGATTGAGATATATAAAATTATGAGGCGCCTGGATAGGAAGGACCAGTTTCCCTTGGCAGAGGGGTCAACAACCAGGGGGCATATATTTAAAGTAATTGGGAGATATGAGGGAAATGACTTCACCCAGAGGGTGGTGGGGGTCTGGAACTCACTGCCTGAAAGGATGGTAGAGGCAGAAACCCTCATCACATTTAAAAGATTCCTGGATGTGCACTTAAAGTGCCGTAACCTACAGGACTATGGACCAAAAGCTGGAAAGTGGGATTAGGCTGGATAGCTCTCGGTCAGCCGACAGGGACACGATGGGCCATAATGGCCTCCTTCCGTGCTGTAAATTTCTATGATTCTGTAAGAGTAAAGACAACTTACTGTAATTATATTGGGCCCTGGTGAGACCACACCTGGAGTATTGTGCACAGTTTTGGTCTCCTTACCTAAGAAAGGATATACTTGCCATAGAGGGAGTGCAATGAAGGTTCACCAGAATGATTCCTGGGATGGGGGGATTGTCCTATGAGGAGAGAGTGAGTAGGCTAGGCCTATATTCTCTGGAGTTTAGAAGAATGAGAGGTGATCTCATTGAAACAAACAACATTCTTACAGCACTTGACAACGTAGATGCAGGCAAGATGTTTCCCCTGGATGGGGAGTCTAGAATCAGAGGTCACAGTCTCAGAATAAGGGGTCAGCCATTTAGGACTGAGATGAGGAGAAATTCCTTCACTTAGAGGGTTGTGAATCTTTGGAATTCTCTCCCACAGAATTCTGTACCGTGGAAGCTCAGTCTTTGAACATATTCAAGGCAGAGATCAATAGACTTTTGGATATTAAGGGAATCAAGGGATATGGGGACAATGCAGGCAAGTGGAGTGGAGGTAGAAGATCAGCCATGATCTCATTGAATGGCGGAGCTGGCTCGAGGGGCCAAATGATCTAATCCTCCTATTTTTTATGTTCTCTCGCTGCACGCATATTAAATTGATAAAATCAGGGCGTGATGACAGGGAACTTTGGGTTATATAATCTTCTGAACTTCTCAATCGGATTACTATCTTGTAATCAATGCCTGATATTCATTATTTCTGTATGTACAAACACACGCACATGCAGTGAGGCAGCATTGTAAGAATACTTTTTGTTGGGTGGTGACAGCATGCTCTTACCAAGGCTTCATTGTACTCGATTTTAGAAGCCAACTACAAAGCGGCACAATTCAATTATAATAAAACGTCCAACAACTGCATCAATAATTAAAATATAGGGAGTCATTTAAATCTAACCCACCGGATAGGAAATGAGCGTGTTTGGGTCGGCCGCCCATTTTACACCTGCCTGATTTTACTCTCCTTTACCTTCAACGGAATGTAAAACCTGGCGAGGTGTAAAATGGGCGTCCGACCCGAACTCGCCGGTTTCCCACAATAAATACAACAACTCAATAAATACAGATCAAATCCCACTTGGATTTATTTAAAACTCAAGTATTTCAGATAATCCGAAAGCTCGTGGTGATACAGCACCACTAGAAAGTCACAAGTTTAAACATTTAAACACAGATGAGTTTTGATTATTTGCATCCTCTCCAGTAAAGGGTAGAGTGCTCGTCATTCTGGGAGAGGGAAAAGAGAAGAAATGACAATTGGCAGCAGAGTTCCATCTTCTGTCACAGGCTGCAGGGTGGTGTGGACCGCAGGCATGAGAATTCTGCAGCCCAGAGTTCTCCTACTCTCCCAGTTGAATAGCCAAGTGTAGCAACATATCGGGGAAAACTACCAATTAAAAAAATAAAAAGCTCTCAGGCAGGAACTGAATATATTAATTAGATGCACTCGCAGTCTGGTGCCAGCAGCCTCAGATTATTGAAGGCTGGCGTGTCATGTGCCTATAAATCTAGTCATTGTCACCATAGATATATAGTTCATTAAGAACATAAGAAATAGGAGGAGTCGGCCATACCACCCCTTGAGCCTGCTCCGCCATTTAATACGATCATGGCTGATCTGATCATGGACTCAGGTCCACTTCCCTGCCTGCTCCCCATAACCCCTTATTACCTTATCGGTTAAGAAACTGTCTATCTCTGTCTTCAATTTATTCAATGACCGAGCTTCCAGAGCTCTCTGGGGCAGAGAATTCCATAGATTTACAACCTCAGAGAAGAAATTCTTCCTCATCTCAGTTTTAAGTGAGCGGCCCCTTATTCTAAAATTATGCTTCTATGGTTCCAACAGAGGTTTTCCCATTGGCTTGTTATGGTACTTGATGAACTTTAAACACAGGTAACAGTATCTTCAAATCTTCGCCATGCAGTACAAAGATGAAGAAAACAAATGAACACAACCGGTCTATAAAATCTGCTGTGTACAAGAACCACCTTCTTTCCTCTGCTATGCTTTACTTACACAGGCAGAGAGTGATATGGGTGGTCCTCGCACTTGACCAGAAGGCTTATCTGCTCACATTGGAATGCAGCGAACAGCTCTGATTATTTCATGCTATTGTACATGAATGCTTTGTGCATACATGACCATAGCAAATTCCAGATGGCGACTGACCCCGATTTTAAACTTTCACTGTTATTTTAATAAGGGATATATTCTTCAAACAGCTTGTGTGTCCTCTGAGGCTAAAGGGGAGGGCGGTGTGGAGGGAGGAAGATATATTCTGCAGGAATCATGTTCATTCTGCCCCTCCATCTAAAGCTGTCTAGTTGCCATATTGGTAGTGGATGAGGTTAAAGAAAAATAATTTGGCGCGTGGAGCTTGTTCCATAGTTTAATTTTAATACTCATTGATAACTATAGTATCTAAAATGAAAAGCTTAAAAATTAGCTTTCTGCTTTAAAGTCAAGAAAATGGATGTAACTGAGCTTCAAAGTAGCTTCTTAAATATTAGAGCTTCTTCTGAGGTACAGATACAAAAGCTTCTATCTAGCTCTGTGAACAACTGTAAATAGACATGATGTGATGGGTCACAACAGCCCCAAATCTTCGCTCAGTCAAATCTCTAAAAATGCCAGTCAACACCTCTGAAAAGGGGCAATATCAACGTCCTCACTTTTGGTCCTAAACAATTCTGAATAAAAAAATATACCTTTCTATATGTGACAAAGAGGCTTGGCATTATGTTCTTTCAACTCTGGGATATTGGTCAGGGGCGGCTGCTGGAAGGCCCGAGCGTCGCCGGAGGGAAGGAGGGCCAAGTGTCGCCGGAGGGAAGGAGGGCTGCCGGAGGGCCAAGTGTCGCCGGAGGGAAGGAGGGCTGCCGGAGGGAAGGAGGGCCCGAGCGTCGCCGGAGGGAAGGAGGGCCGAGCGTCGCCGGAGGGAAGGAGGGCCGCCGGAGGGAAGGAGGGCCGAGTGTCGCCGGAGGGAAGGAGGGCCAAGCGGCGCCGGAGGGAAGGAGGGCCAAGCGTCGCCGGAGGGAAGGAGGGCCCGAGCGTCGCTGGAGGGAAGGAGGGCCGCAGGAGGCAAGGAGGGCCCGAGCGTTGCTGGAGGGAAGGAGGGCCGCCGGAGGGAAGGAGGGCCAAGTGTCGCCGGAGGGAAGGAGGGCCGAGCGTCGCCGGAGGGAAGGAGGGCCGCCGGAGGGAAGGAGGGAAGAAGGGCTGAGTGTCGCCGGAGGGAAGGAGGGCCGAGCATTGCCGGAGGGAAGGAGGGCCAAGCGTTGCCGGAGGGAAGGAGGGCCAAGCGTCGCCGGAGAAGTGGAGGTCCGAGCGTGAAGGAAAAGAGAGAAGACAGGGCCCAAACCTGTGGTCTGAGCTGGGCAGAGGCTCACTGGACGCCGTCAGGGATCGGTGAAGCAGCTGAGTCGGCCATGTCTAGTGGGGAGCGCAAGTCTTGGCAGCAGGAAGGTCGATCTGGAAGATAAGTCCAGTGCTCGTATATGAAGGTGAGGAGCAGGCATGGTTGGGGATGGGCAGTGGGCCCAGGTAGTTGCCCTTGCAGCACGGGTTTTAGGGGCAAGAGAGATACTTTGGGGTGGATGGGGGGCGGGTGGTGAATTGCATCCACTATTCGGGCCAAGGGGAGCTTAAACAGTGGTGAGGGGAGATTGGGGGAGAGAAGACTGGAGGATGGCCAAAGGGAAATTTGTTCAGGGAGAGCTCCCTAGGGAGCTGCCACTCTGTCCGCCATCTTGAAGTGGTCCTCCACCAACCAGCCCCCGCCACAAAGCACTGCCCGCCGGTCATCAAAATACACGGCGCGGCCTCGGGACAACGTGGACCATTTCCCATACCTCGGGAGCCTACTATCAGCAAGTGCAGATATCGACGACGAGGTCCAATACCGCCTCCACGTGCCAGCGCAGCCTTCGGTCGCCTGAGGAAGAAAGTGTTTGAAGACCAGGACCTCAAATCTGGCACCAAGCTTAGAGTCAGTCTACGGGGCAGTAGTGATACCCGCCCTCCTACATGGCTCAGAGATGTGGACCATATATAGTAGACACCTCAAAGCACTGGAGAAGTACCACCAGCATTGCCTCCGCAAGATCCTACAAATCTAGTGCGAGGATAGACAAATTAACGTCAGTGTTCTCGATCAGACCAACATCCCCAGCATCGAAGCACTGACCACACTCGACCAGCTCTGTTGGGTGGGCCACATCGTCCGTATGCCCGACACGAGACTCCCAAAGCAAGCGCTCTACTCGGAACTCCTACTTGGCAAGCTTGCCCCAGGTGGGCAAAGGAAACGTTTCAAGGACACCCTCAAAGCCTCCTCAATAAAGTGCAGCATCCCCACCGGCACCTGGGAATCCCTGGCCCAAGACTGCCCTAAGTGGAGGAAGAGCATCCGGGAGGGTGCTGAGCACTTCGAGTCTCATCACCGAGAACATGCAGAAACCAAACGCATACAGCAGAAGGAGCGTGCGGAAAACCAGACTCCCCACACACACTTTCCTTCAACCACTGTCTGCCCCACCAGTAACAGAGACTGTAATTCCCGTATTGAACCGTACGGTCACCCGATAACTCATTTTTAGAATGGAAGCAAGTCTTCCTCGATTTCGAGAGACTGCCTATGATGATGATGATTGGGTTAAGAGAGAAAGGGATAGGCCGAATAATAACAGGCCTGTCAGCCTAACCTCAGTGGTGGGAAAATTATTGGAAAAAATCCTGAAAGACAAATCTACATTTGGAAAGGCAAGGATTAATTAGGGACAGTCAGCATGGATTTGTTAAGGGAAGATCGTGTTTGACTAACCTGATTGAATTTTTTGAGGAGATAACCAGGAGGGTCGATGAGGATAGTGTGTACAATGTAGTGTATATGGATTTTAGCAAAGCTTTTGATAAGGTCCCACATGGTAGACTGGTCATGAAGGTTAAAGCCCATGGGATCCAAGGCAAAGTGGCAAGTTGGATCCAAAATTGGCTTAGAGGTAGGAAGCAAAGGGTAATGGTTGATGGATGTTTTTATGACTGGAAGGATGCTTCCAGTGAGGTTCCGCAGGGCTCAGTACTGGGTCCCTTGCTTTTTGTGGTATATATCAATGATTTAGATTTGAATATAGGGAGTAAGAGTAAGAAGTTTGCAGATGACACTAAAATTGGCATGTGGTTGATAATGAAGAGGAAAGTCATGGACTACAGGAGGATAGCAATCTGCTGGTCAGGTGGGCAGAATAGTGGCAAATAGAATTTAATTCGGAGAAGTTTGAGGTGATGCACTTTGGGAGGACTAATAAGGAAAGGGTATGCACATTAAGCAGTAGGCCACTTAATAGTGTAGATGAACAAAGGGACCTTGGAGTGCTTGTTCACAGATCCCTGAACGTAGCAGGCCAGGTGGATAAGATGGTTAAGAAGGCATACGGAATGCTTGCCTTTATTGGCTGAGGCATAGAATACAAGAGCAGGAAGATTATGCTTAAATTGTATAATACTCTGGTTAGGTCACAGCTGGAGTACTGCATTCAGTTCTGGTCGCCATATTATAGGAGAACGTGTTTGCACTAGAGAGGGTGTAGCGGAGATTTAATAGGATGCTGCCTGGAATGGAGAATATTAGCTATGAGTCTGGGTTTGTTCTCATTGGAGCAGAGGAGGTTGAGAGGAGACGTCATTAAGCTGTACAACATTTTGAGGGGCCTGGATATAGTGGATAGCAAGGGCCTATTTCCCTTGGTGGACCGGTCAATTACGAGGGGGCATAATTTTAAAGTGGTTGTTGGAAGGTTCAGAAGTGATTTGAGGGGAGGCTTCTTCACAGAGAGGGCTGTGGGGGTCTGGAACTCACTGCCTGAAAGGGTGGTGTATGCAGAAACCCTTAGCACATTTAAAAGTTGCTTGGATGGACACTTAAAGTGCCGTAACCTGCAGGCTGGCACAGATATGATCGTAAGTACTGCAGGGAATCGAATACGGCCAAGGTGATCTCCTGGACTAGTTTCGATCGCCTGGATGGGTTGGAGAGGAATTTTCCCAGATTTATTTTCCCCAATTGGCCTGAATTTTTATCTGCTTTTTTACCTCTCCCAGGAGATCACATGGCTCCGGTTGGGGTGGTGTGTAGAATGTTTCAGTGCAAGGGATGTTGCAGATGTGTGGGGCGGACTGGTTGGGCTGGCTGCTCGTTACCTTTCCGCCATTGTTCATTGGTTTATATGTCACCTTCAGGGCTGCTGACCGAGGGCCGTGTGGCTCTTTGTCGGCCGGCGGGGTCACGATGGGCCGAAATGGCCTCCTTCTGCGCTGTAAATTTGTATGTTTCTAATCGAAGACCCTCCCCCCACTGACAGAAAATATTCAACATGTTTCCCACTGGCACCTAGCCTGCTCATCTAAGCATTCTGATGCAAATCTGTTATGCTGTCGCATTACGCAACTAGCATTGATGTGAGCAGGGCGACATAGTTACACTGTTCATTGGTAGCAGTGTGAAGTAAGAGTAATGGAGCTCCATGCACGTACACTCAAGGCGCACACACAAGAGCTGTGCTTATCAGCCTCTGACTGAGGTCAGTTTTCCAGCAGCTGCAAACTTGCAGATCTGATGGATGGAGGCTACCTGAGTTTTAATTTTTAAAGAAGTGGGTGGAAAGATGTAAAACCACCTGTTGCAGGTTATCTGGCTTACTGGTCTGCATCAACTGCTTTGTACTTTATCTTATGCTACCAGTGCACTTCAAGTCTTGAGGTGGCTTGTTCTCGCTGCTACTGGATCGTGGCCACCTTAGTGTGGGGCTGGGGAATTTTGAAGCACCATGCAGTCTTGAGCAGCAGTTTAATATTCCTAGCTGTCCACTGGTTTAATCACCAGCAGTTACCTTCAAGCAGCTAGCAATGACTAGGACCAAAAATATAGTGTTGACAATTGAGGAACCATGAAATGTGAATGGCATGCCGAATAAGTCAACACGCATTAAATTTCATTTCTTCCAAGTATGATCCCAAGGCATAAAACTCAAGCCAGTGCATGGTACTGCTTATTTAACAATGTGTGGTGGCCCTTGGCCAACCAGTATTTTTTTTATTCTCTGTCTCAAGTTTCAGAAAATTAAACTTGCAATGCCTGACTTTATTTCAGCTGTGTATGGATCTAGCCATTTCTGATGCAGTAACAGCCGTATGCAGCAAAAATACATCCAGGCTGGACCCTCCCCTCATGACAGCAAAGTGATGGGACTTTCACCTGCTGCTGTTACCAACAACCACACCTATTTTTCCTGAGTTGGGAATCATTTGTTACATGGATGAGTATTTAGCTGGATGAAATTGCAGCTCATCCAAGATGGAGTGTCAGACAAGCTGTCTGAACACAGAGGCAGGGAAGGGTTGAGACAGGTATTGGAGAGGTAGAGTTGAATGTTGACAGCATACATGAGGGGGCTGACTCTTTGCGGATGATTTCGCCAAGGGACAGCATGTAAATGAGGAAGGGGAGGGGCCAAGGATAAATTCTTGATGGACTCTGGAAATGACAAGGAGGGGAAGAGAAGCCATTGCTGGAGATGCTCTGGCTACAATTGGATAGGTAAAAGTGGAACCAAATGAGGCCAGTCCCACTAAGCTGGACAATAGGGGAGCGGCAACAGAGGAGAATGATGTGGTTAACTGTACCAAAGGCTGCAGACCGGTCGGGGAGGATGAGGAGGAATCGTGCACCGTGGTCACAATTACAGAGGATGTCATTTGCGACTTTGATTTGGGCCATTTCAGTGCTGTAGCCAGGGTGGAAATCTGACTGGTGAGATTCAAACATGGAGATGCGGGAAAGATGGGCACGGATTTGAAAAGCGAAAGTATATTCAAGGACTTTGGAGAGGAAAGTGAGGATGGAGATGGGGGTGGGAGTTTTCAAGGGCAGAGGGGGTCAAGGGTGTTTTTTTTTTAATTGAGGAGGGAATGATGACGGCAGATTTGAAAGGGAAGAGGACAGTACCTGAGGAGAGAGATGAACGTTTACAATATCAGCTTGCAAGCAGGCCATGAAGGGAAGTTGGGTGGTCAGCAGAGTATCAAAGCTGAAGGTGAGGGAGTAGCTGCGCAAATTGGGCAGTTGGGAGTTTGTAAATGCAGTTTTAAGTGCTCTGAGGGAGAGTGTTTTCCTGAGGTGGACGCAGAGGAAATTGGATTGGCAGGGGGTAGGGAGACGTGAGTGGTGAGATACAAGGAAGTCCGAGATGGCCATATCAGTGATCAAGTCCATGGGAAAAGAGATCATGGGAGATGGCAAGGTCGACGGAGTGGCCATGAATATGGATAGGAGCGTTTATACAGAGGGAGAAGTTTAGGGAGGTCTAGAGGACAGTGAATTCAGAGGAGAGAGGATAAAGGGAGCTGAGATTCAGACTGAAATAACTGAGGATGATGAGTTGCTCAGGAGGATATCTCGGAGAAACTCTCGGTGGGGTCTGGGGCCAACAGACGGAGGATTTTAAATGAGAGGTGAGATGAGTGGAACAAAGCGAGGTGCTCGAAGGAGAAGCTACCACAGCAGTAGGGGGAATAGAACAAGGTGTGATTTGGACCACACCACCACTGCAGCAGCTTGGGCGGGGCAAGAGGTGCGAAGTGTGGACAGACAGAGACTCTTTAGTAAGGGGAAAGGCATCCGATCCCCATGAGCTAAGTTTCAATCAGAACCAGGTTGTCAATACAATCATCCACAATAAGGCAGTGAACGGCAAAGGCCTTGTTTTGTGAGGGAAAAGAAATTCTGGAGGGAAATGCAGAAATGGGCGTGATTGTCGATCTGCCAGAAGAGTCCAAGGAGCAGTGGTGGGCAGGGGTGGAGTGGGACAGGAAGAAGTTGGTGACGCCTGTCCCAAGTGGGCACACTGGTTGGGTAGGCTGACAAGACAGGAGGATGGGGCAGTTGGGGTTCCTGCTCATAATGAGGCAGTGATGGGTGGCTCAATGGGCTCTTCGGAGAATGCTGAGAGAGGCACAAAGGGTAGCTGTAGACTTATTCGAGGGGAATTCAAGATAGGAACGTTGGCAGGAGTGTTTGAAGGCAGAGGAGTAATGATGGGCTGGGATGGGAATCAGGAGTGGGCCAAGTACCTAGAAGGGAGAAATGAAAGGTGGCAGGTATGTGCGAGAATAAGCTGAGGTGATCATTCTGAAGGGCCCGAGAGGGACCAAGAAGGTAAAAAAGGATAGAAGCAATGGACTCAGGTCTGAAGTGACAGCTAAAATGTACATGCAAATGGACAGAGGGAATTCGGATTAAATAGGCATACTAGAAATTAGAAGGGGCATGACTAGGTTGTAAACAGAGGACATCTCCCCACCCCCTGCCCAAAACCCGGTTCCTTGTATCATATGGATCATAAATTGTTACACTCAGTAACATGAATAAACATTACATTGGGGAGAAAACTGTTGTCGGAGGCGTCTTTCGTACGAACGCCTCCGACCCGAAAAAAATCTACGAAAGTACCTGGTGGTCCCGGAGGAAAGTAGGATCTCGCATGGGGAGATGTCTTTCACATACATACGCACAAGCTGGAGTCACGTGGGCCTGGACCACCAATCACTATGCAGTATACTCTGATATAAATGGGATCTCTGTTTGTACAAGACACTCATTAATATCAATGAGATAAAACCCTAACACACCGAAACACAGCATAATAAATAAATAAAACACCTCACATGTTTAAAATTAACTGAAATTAAATGTAATTAAATGTTTTAGAAAAAAATATATGTTTTGGAGAATTTTTTTTAATGTGTGTTTTAATAGTGTTTATATTAAAAACCCCTGTCCATTAAGCTGAGTGTTTAAATTTAATTGTTACATGCTTTAAAACTCTTACGCTGGTAAAAGTAAGCTAATGCGCCTGCTTTTACCAGGCGTAAAAGTTTGAAGGACATTCGCTGGGCATGAGTTGGGCAAATAGCCCAATCTCTCCCACGTGGAAGTCTTGACAGATCGGAAAAGTCGGTTTTTGGTGCATGCGCATCGCGCCACGAAAACCGGCTTTTGTGAGGCCTCACCAGGTCTGGGTGCACTTCGTACGGACCCGGCTAGGTCGGAATTTTCAGCCCAATATGTAGTTAACCAACTGTCAGCCCATCTTCACTTGTTCAACAACCTCATCAAAACAGCTTTGTATCTTGACTATTCCTTTGACACAAAGACAAAATAACTTTTTTAAGGATACAGCTACCAATGCCAATTTTTAAACATTAATTTGCCCTGTTCAGCTAAAATTATATAAAATATTTAAGATAAAAATATTCCCCATTTGATGCACAAAGCAGTTCTGCTTCCATAACAGTGAACAAGCATCAGCATTTCCCAACTTTACTTCATTTTGTTCTCCTGGAGTTAGACAACTCTTTCTTTGTGCCCTGTTAGTCGTGAAACGGTTCTAATCACAGACAATTGAGCTGTTCCAGGAGCACAGGGCTCCTCTCCAACAATGGTGTTGCCAGAGCAGCCGATCAGTAACAAGACTCAAGATGGAAAATCTCCAGTCAGATAAAAACATCAAGCCATAATCTTACTAATGTATTTTGTGAATAGACATTGGAATGGAGGAGCAATTCCTTCTGCCAGACTTCCTCTTTAAAACAGAACTAGAGAAACTGACCCCAATATGACATTCAATAATATTGAATTTAATCAGAAGGATTAACTATCCAGCATGATTTGGCAACTTTTAAGAACACACCAGTCCAAACGTGCTGTTAAGGATATGTAACATTTTAAGTAAAAGCAGTAATACACTACCTTTGATCGTATTCAACGTGTCCAATGATAACGCTTCTTGTGGACTTTCTGCTATGATAAAGAGCCAATCAATGAACTGCAATGAGAAACAGAAATATACAAATCAATTTAAGTTCCTGATTGTCTTAAAACATCAATCAACAGTTTTTTGAGCTGCCATCTCCTCATTTTCTGTGGAGATATTTTAAAGAGTTTTCAATGTGTGCGTATAAGCAGTATTCCTTTTAAATTCTGAAGATATGTATACCATGCTGCCTCTCAATTCGGTTGTTTCCAAGAATATGTAAAGGGCACCAGTAGAAAATTATTTTCTGGACACACTCATTTGGGTTTTGAGTGTCAAAGTTTACTGGTTCACAGAAATGAGCTGTTGCTCTGCCCAACCATGAATAGATACTTGACTGGCAATATTTCTGTGTTATTTATATATAATCTTATATTATCTGCATTAGCTTAAGCATAGTATGCAATTCCTGTAAGTGTAATGCTTATTTCATGCCCAAACTTACCCATTTATTATACTTACCTCTGAGTAAGTTCTCCATCTCCAAGGTAGGTGGTGCTGTACTTCTATTTATTTTACTTACCTCAATCTCCCGCCATGCCCAAGTCCAGCTCTGTCTCCAAGCTTGGTGGTACTCCTTGTCACAGGGCCACCTGCCTGAAGCCCCTTGCCTGATACTCACTCCTATCGTCAATCCCACTCCTCTACCTTTCCTCATTCCCAACCAGTCCTTGAGAAAAGCTCTTCAGTAAAAACACAGGAAGTGCTTCAATAAACTTAAGGTCAGTTCTCAGGTCAGAGCCAGGAACATAGCCATGCATCTTTTCTTAAAGGCATATTTCTACAAACGGTTTTCCCATTACTGAGTTAGGAGCGATGTGTAAAGTGTTTAGTGCACTTATACAGCAAATTATACCAACATATAATAGGCAATTACAGTATAAGCATACTAAACATCTTAAGTATTTAAAACAGGATTCCTAGTTTAGTGCTGGGAAAACACGTGTAAAGCCTCAGGTGGTGGGCGGGGGAAGGGAATGTATTGGAGGAGAAAATGGTTAGCGGCCAACTCTGGGCTAAAACGGGTGGTGTCCCATGCCCCTTCCACCCCAATAAAGACTTGTAGTATTCTTTCACCCCTTATTATCCTACAATATTCTATCAACCCACAATAGACACAGTCACATCCCAGGTCCTCCTACAATATAAGAACATAAGAACATAAGAATTAGGAACAGGAGTAGGCCATCTAGCCCCTCGAGCCTGCGCCGCCATTCAACAAGATCATGGCTGATCTGGCCGTGGACTCAGCTCCACTTACCCGCTCGCTCCCCATAACCCTTAATTCCCTTATTGGTTAAAAATCTATCTGTGACTTGAATACATTCAATGAGCTAGCCTCAATTGCTTCCTTGGGCAGAGAATTCCACAGATTCACAACCCTCTGGGAGAAGAAATTCCCTCTCAACTCGGTTTTGAATTGGCTCCCCCGTATTTTGAGGCTGTGTCCCCTAGTTCTAGTCTCCCCGACCAGTGGAAACAACCTCTCCGCCTCTATCTTGTCTATCCCTTTCATTATTTTAAATGTTTCTATAAGATCACCCCTCATCCTTCTGAACTCCAACGAGCAAAGACCCAGTCTACTCAATCTATCATCATAAGGTAACCCCCTCATCTCCGGAATCAGCCTAGTGAATCGTCTCTGTACCCCCTCCAAAGCTAGTATATCCTTCCTTAAGTAAGGTGACCAAAACTGCACGCAGTACTCCAGGTGCGGCCTCACCAATACCCTGTACAGTTGCAGCAGGACCTCCCTGCTTTTGTACTCCATCCCTCTCGCAATGAAGGCCAACATTCCATTCGCCTTCCTGATTACCTGCTGCACCTGCAAACTAACTTTTTGGGATTCATGCACAAGGACCCCCAGGTCCCTCTGCACTGCAGCATGTTGTAATTTCTCCCCATTAAATAATATTCCCTTTTACTGTTTTTTTCCCCCCAAGGTGGATGACCTCACATTTTCCGACATTGTATTCCATCTGCCAAACCTTAGCCCATTCGCTTCACCTATCTAAATCTCTTTGCAGCCTCTCTGTGTCCTCTACACAACCCGCTTTCCCACTAATCTTTGTGTCAACTGCAAATTTTGTTACACTACACTCTGTCCCCTCTTCCAGGTTATCTATGTATATTGTAAACAGTTGTGGTCCCAGCACCGATCCCTGTGGCACACCACTAACCATCGATTTCCAA
Source organism: Pristiophorus japonicus (assembly GCF_044704955.1). Taxonomy (NCBI): domain Eukaryota; kingdom Metazoa; phylum Chordata; class Chondrichthyes; family Pristiophoridae; genus Pristiophorus; species Pristiophorus japonicus. The sequence continues at coordinate 71,431,758 of NC_091977.1, read as the reverse complement.
CCTAAAAAGGACCCATTTATCCCGACTCTCTGCTTTCTGTTAGCCAGCCAATTCTCTATCCATGCTAATACATTTCCTCTGACTCCGCGTACCTTTATCTTCTGCAGTAATCTGCAGCTCCATCCCTTTTCTCCATCAATCCTCCCAGGCCACAAAACCTCTCTCTAGTTGTCGCAGAGTTTCCAAGCCTGCTCCCCAGTTCTGTACCATGCAATCAACCCACTGCTGCAACATCCAGTGACCTTCTCACCAATGGTCACGGACTGCAGTGGTCACTTCTAGTAATCCCGAACACATGCACCCTCTTTCCCAATGCTCCCACTGCATGCACTATCCCCAACATCCGCCTCCCATTGCTCTCATAAACCTGAGACATTGGCCCGGATTTTGCTGTGCTAATGATGGCAAAATTGCCAGTGTTCACCGTCATTACCCCTCTGAAACTGACAGCAAGTTCTGGAGATAGCAGATGCGCACATAAATGCAGAAAAGCAGAAGTTGCTGTCAGTGATTCTACGCTTCTCTATAGGGTGCGCTGTTGAACTCCATGGAGCCGGCAATCTTTGAGAAATCACTGAACTGACAAGAACTTAAGCTTTTACCCTGCAATATCGCTCTTAAAAGACCCCGAAAAATTTAAATTAAAGTTGAATGAGGTGTAACTGGGTTTTCAATGACATACTGGTTCCCAATTACTGTTGAACAACCGTTCTGGCCCAGAAAATCTAATTTTATATTTGTGGAGTGTCAAATTTTTAAAATTTCATCGTTTTGAAAATTATATTATTTTTTATTTGTTTTATGAGATTTTTTTTTTTTAAAGTTTATGATATTTCAGCTTCAACCATAATCCCATATGTTTGTCCAAATCTTTATTTTGCTCTCTAACATTATGAAAAAGTGAGGGAAAATCAATGCATTTTACTTCCTGATTTGCTGTCTGAGAATTCTTCAATGTGACTGTCAGCTTAGCCAGCTTGATGACATCACTGTTGCTGGACGCTGGAGATCCCCTAGACTTGACACCAGCATGAAATCAGCATCGGGAGAGCGGGCATTCACACCACAGAGATCACTAGATCTCAGGTACAGCAAAACCAGCCAAAGTGCCCAGATAATTTCTTCACATGGCTTTGTGTGTGTGTGTGAGTGAAGAGTCATTTCCACCCTGCTCTTAACCCTGCTCTTAACCTAAAATACCCAGAGTGCACAATAGTAACCCAAGTCATAGAACAACTGGGTAAAAAGAATGGAAAAGTTCTTGCTCGCTGATGAAAGAAAGGGCAAGAGAGAGAGAGAGGGTATGTGTATGTGAAAGATATTTAAAATTTATCTATTCAGCAATTAACTATGGCATCTGTGGGTATGTGTATGTGAAAGATATTTAAAATTTATCTATTCAACAATTAACTATGGCATCTGTAACTTGGTTGCTAAAGTTAGTATTGATGGAATCTTTTCTGAACTTCTGTATTATTGTATAAATACTCTACTCCTTACAAGAAAATAAATGTGTTCTGAACTATTTCAGGAGGTCAATAAATTTAATGAGAAAACTGAGTTACAGGTTTTTAAAATTTAATTACACAGGCTGTTTTAGCAATGAACTATATCTATATTAGCTTGGATATGTAACAAGGTTGTTGGACATTCTCAGCTGTAATCCACAGTAATACGTATGAGGAACATAGGAACAGGAGTAGGCCATTCAGCCCCTCGAGCCTGCTCCACCATTTAATTAGATTATGGCTGATCTGCAACTTAACTCCATTTAATCACCTTGGTTTCATCTCCCTTAACACACTTTCCTAACAAAAATATTCTCTTAGGATGACAAGGATGACAGATGAGCTGAGGCAGGGGCGGAGATGGGCAATGTTACAGAGGTGGAAATAGGCGGTTTTAGTTATGCCGTGGATATGTGGTCGGAAGCTAATTTCAGGGTCAAATATGACACCTAGGTTGCGAACAGTCTGGTTCAGCCTCAGATAGATGCTAGGGAGAGGGATGGAGTCAGTGGATAGGGAACGCAGTTTATGGCGGGGTCCAAAAACAATGGCTTCAGTCTTCCCAATATTTAATTGGAGAAAATTTCTGTCATTCAGTACTGGATTTCGGACAAGCAGTCTGACACTTTAGAGACCATGGAGATGTCGAGAGAAGTGGTGGTGAGGTAGAGCTGGGTGTCGTCAGCGTATATGTGGAAACTGACACCGTGTTTTCAGATGATGTCGTCAAAGGGCAGCATATAGATGAGAAATAGGAGGGGGCCAAGGATAGATCCTCAGGGGACACCAGAGGTAATGATGCGGGAGTGGGAAGCGAAGCCATTTCAAGTGATTTTCTGGCTACGATTAGATAGATAAGAAAGGAACCAGGCAAGTGCAGTCCCACCCAGCTGGACGATAGTGGAGAGGCGGAAGAGGATGGAGTGGTCAACTATGTCAAAGGCTGTAGACTGGTCGAGAAGGACGAAGAGGGATAGTTTACCCATGTCACAGTCACAAAGGATGTCATTTGTGACTTTGATGAGCACTGCTTCAGTACTGTGGCAGGGGAGGAAACCAGATCGATAGGATTCAAACATGGAATTCCGGGAAAGATGGGAATGGATTTGAGGCGAGAATACGTTCAAGGACTTTGGAGAGGAAAGAGAGGTTGGAGATGGGGCGGTAGTTTGTAAGCACAGTGGGTCAAGGGTTTTTTTTTAAAGGAGAGGGTTGATGACTGCAGATTTGAAGGAGAGGGGACAGTACCTGAGGACAGAGAACCGTTAACAATGTCAGCTAACATGGGAGCCAGAAAAGGAAGGTGGGTGGTCAGCTGTTTAGTGGGAATAGGGTCCAGGGAGCAGGAAGTGGGTCTCATAGACAAGATGAGCTTGGAGAGATCAAGAGGGGTGATCGGAGAAAAACTGGAGAAAGATGTGAATTCAGGGCTAGGGTAGGGGGAAACCGCAGAGGATGTTTGGTCTGGTGGGCTAGGAGAAGAAAAAGAACTGGCAGAGGCAGCTGATCGGATAGTCTCAATCTTTGAGACAAAGAAGTCCATGAGCTCCTCGCACTTGTCGTTGGAGGGGAGTGTGGTAGACACTGGGGAGAGGGGTTTAAGAAGACGGTAGAGAATTGTAGCCGGGTGTTATCTTTGCATTCCAGAAGGATCCTGGAATAGTGAGCAGTTTTGGCAGACAAGAGTAGGACCCGATAATGCTTTATGTAGTTCAGCCAGATCTGACGATGAATGGGTAAAGCAGTTGTCTGCGCCCCTTGGACTTGAGGGAGTGAAGATGAGGGCCATACCAGGGGGAATGGCCAGGATGAGAGAGAGTAATGGTTTTAATAGGGACTATTATTTTCCATTCATTCTAGTCAATACAACAGGAATTTGAGCCAATCACAATATTTAAGAAGTGGTTTTTAGATCTAATTCTATTGTTGGCCTGTAGACATTCAAAACTCTTCAGGTTCGACAGCCTGCAGACCCATGATAAATGCAAGACATCTAACTGGATAGAAATGCAGTGAATTTAAATACATTCTAGAGTACCTCAGCAGTAACAGTACTGAAACCAGCCAACAGGAGTGGTCTGTGCACAAAGGATTAAAAAGGCCAGCCGTGCAATTTGAGTAAAATCTCTGCACAGAGACAGACTGAATAACACGAGTGGGTGATGGTTAACTCATGAGTGCAGATATTTATCGCTTTGGCCATGTTGGCCATGACATATTCTATTCATCAGAGCATATCAACTGAAAAGAATAGTGATTTTTTAAAGCATAAGTAAATCTATAGAAGTTACTCAATAATGTGGTAATATAGTTCCAAGTTATGGCAAATATAAACAGAACTTAATAGCAATCTAATACATAACTGCAATTCTCAAAATAATTAGGAGCCTAAAACTCTAAACATGAATTCAGCCAGGGTTCTAATCGCTATTCAGTGTCCTCTGCTGGAACGTGTGGGTGTGTGGATTTTGGAAAGGACAGATTTCGTATCGCCTGTGATGACCTTCATAGTGTAGGCTCACACATGAAAAACGAGCACTCGTGGGATATAGAGGTGCTGCCCTGGAATTATACCCCAAGCATGAATCAGGAAAGGAGGCGAGAAATTAGAAGGGGGAACCAAACAAACTCCAATTTGAATTGCATTTAGTCAGTACAACTATTTATGTTTTTCTTAATTTATTCTTGGATATGGGTGTCATTAGCAAGGCCAGCATTTATTGCCCAGATAACTATTATTTGCAAGTCTAATTGTGAGGCAGTGTTTTTGCCCTGTGCCAACCACAGAATGTGTAGTCTGAGCACTAACTCACCTTTTGTGTGTGGTCTTTCCACGGCTCTTTAGCCAGTAATAAGAGAATGCTTTGAGGTAGAAACTGAAGACATTGATGTACGGACAAGGAATCCACTGAACTTCCACCGAAAGGAGCCTGCATGCAATTGGTGAAACTTTTCTCTTCGATCCATGGCAACCAGCTGGCCCTGACGCCAAGCATCAGCGGTGTGGCGTGATCACTCCACGCAGCAACAGCGGCAGAAAATATGCTCAGCAGAAAGTCCGCAGCCTTAAAAAATAATGTAACAGAAAGCTCGGTGAATCTACTGGTGATCGCAGGCCAACAGGGCCGGTTAGAAGGATTGTTCACGTCATTGTCAGACTGTCCAAATATTTTAAAAATACCAACCCTTTTTTTTTTAAAAAAAGCAGCAGAGTTACGCCTGGTTTCAGGTACTGTTAGATTTCAGCAAATTCAAATTTGCAGTTTGTCTTTCATTCCAGCAACTTATGCATTTTAACAGCAGGAACAAATAGCATTACAAACTAAAATATAAAATCAATCTTCTGTATCTTTTAAGAGATTAATTGCACAGTAGCTTTTTAATAGGGTTAACTAAACGGTATTTAAAGGCAAGCTCAGTACTTCATTAATTGTATATTAACACATTTTAGATTTTTACTTCCTAAATGACATAAAAGTCATATTTTGCAACTGTCTTATAGATACGGTGTGCCATGCTACAGAATATAGTTTATATGTATTGCACTATTTTATCAGTTTACATCGTGTATTGTGAGTCTGACAAGTGGTTGTGTTTCTGTGCCACAGTGAAACAGCTGAGCCAGAGGGACATGTCTTTTGCTTATAATACAATTACAATGTGTACTCCTTGGCAGGTCCATAATGGACTCACTCCAGCACAATCTTTCTTCTGTAAATGGTATTTAGTCACTTCAATGTCCTTCAGTTAACATCAAGATTCATAAACAATTTCAGTCAATTTCATTGGAATGGAAGCCATTTCAAATTTAAAAAAGCAAACCTCCCAAAAAGATACCTCTTTAGGATCTGCGTTCTTCATGGGAGATGACCCATAAGCAACATTTCGGATATGTCCCATGAGCTCCAACAGCCATTCCATCCGTTTTATTACACCTGAGCAAGAAGCAGAATAATGTGGTTTTTTTTTAAACTTCTTTTAAAGTCAGTAGCACTTTTGTATCAACAACAACAACTTGTATTTATATAGCACCTTTAACGTAGTGAAATGTCCCAAGGTGATTCACAGGAGTGTTATGAGACAAAAAATTTGACACTGCTCACTTTGGTTCTTCATGATCATGAGTACTTGTTGATCACTGAGATGTGATTAACAAGACTGCTCTTGCTTCCCTCCTCGTGCACCTTTGTCCAAACAAAATGTTGAATGCGTGACCTGCTCCTGTGACTCTGACAGTGCTACTCTCTAACCAACTAGGAGGTGTGTGAGTGCAGCCCAAGGTGATTTGTCTGTTACAACAGCATCGGAACTTGGTGTGAGAAATCACAAGTTAAGCTCTGGCCACATGTCATGCAAAAGCAACATACTGTGCTACCCACCATCTATTACAACAGAACCTCAAATAATAATTATTCGTCATAATTGACATGACTGCCCTCTGGTGGATAATGGAAATTTGCTAATCGTCAAGAGTCTGAAGTAGTGGGGACAAAAATCTGCAACCTATCCAGCACACTCCTGCTGCACCTCTGGTATGAGTGAGGCAGAAGGGCCGCAAATTAAGCTGCGACACTCTGGGGTACCAACATTACCACGGAGCTTCCAACTGGCGCTGTGAGTTGAACCTTCCACCTGCCCCAAACAAGGCCATGTTGGCAGGGTTGAGGCCATCTTACATTGAGAGTTCCTGCATTCCCAGCATATAATCCATTGAGAGTTCCTGCATTCCCAGCAGAAAATCCATTGAGAGTTCCTGCATTCCCAGCATATCAGTGATCCGGCGGGAGCATTGACAGCACATGAATGTTTTTCCATTAAAAAAAAATTAGGTACTGTGGTCCATCTACTGGACCAAGAAATCCAATTAAAAACACTCAATTGCATTTTAGCTGTCTTATAGAAAACTTGTTTTGCTTTATGGAGATTTGGTGCCTTTGAGGCGTGATGCATGCTCGACTCGAGATTTAATTTTGGAGACAGATATGCAGTGAATTGAAACAAACTCTAGTAATAACAGTAACAAACTACCTGACAGGGCCCTGCCTTGCAAGAAAATTCTTGCAGGCAATCGAGAATGCAGTTAACGTCCCAATGCATTTAAACCAAATCTCTGTATGGTGCGAGGAGTTGCTATGTAACAGATGTCACATTACCTTAAAAAGGCAACAGAACTTAAAACATTTCTATGGAATATATAAGGCAGTGAGTTTGCGTTTGTTACAAATGTCTCAGAACTGACCTCAAGATTAAGCAGTGTTTTTAATGTTGATTTTACAGAATAGCATTTCCAGTGAAGCCATGCATCATCAATTAAATATGCATATGGTCTGATATAGGGCTGTAAAAAGTAAAATGAATGTCCCCGAGCCCCTCGTGCTCCATTGCCCCAGCTTACCAGTGTTCTGGTGGCTGACAAGTCGAGACTGGTAAAAGCTCTGCAACATAATCCAGTTAACAGTCTCCATCTGACAGTTGCCTGCTGCAGTAGCGATAATGTCATTAAAGCACAGCAATGGAACTCGGCCCTGGGAAACCAGGTATGCTCTGACAAAGGTGGCCTTTGCAATTGTATTCTGCAACAAATTTCAGCCAGAGTTACTGAGTTAAACAAGAGTAAATTAAACTATATTTTAAGTCACTAAGCAATATTAACATTCAATATCTCGCACATTTATTTGTATCAAGTTGATTTCATATTTATTTAGTCATGCACATAAGCTGTGATCTACTAAGATATTATGTGCTGGAAAATTACTACAACCTCCTTGAATTTTGACTCCCCTAACCTGTTTTGCAGAATGCAGTCAATTGAATAACTTGAACAATTGCATAAAGTCTGATTAGAAACACACCAAGGTGACCAGGCAACCGAGTCTACAAAAGGTGAATAGATTCCAAAGGCAGCCAGTACCATGTGATAAGATTATGCATTTTGTTACAGTCATAACTGCCTTGAGCATGAACCTGAGTTGCATCAGTCGACACTACTGAAAACAACCCACTCTCATTTAGGTCTCAAAAAAGGAGTATCTTTTTAGTTGGGTGCGTGTAATTGTTGCCACTAAATTTGCTTTTCCCCTCCCTGCCACATCCTTCCAGAGACCAAGTGGAAGCTGGTGGAAGAGATTCATTTGGTTGGTTCCTATCACGTGTGAAGGTAGGCAAGAGTGTTACAAAGATTACTCCGGTAGACAGGAGCCAGAGTAGTTAGAATGGTAAAGATTGAAAGGTTTTAGCCAATAGTGACATGCAGATAAGTCTGCTAAAAGAGGCAGTAAAATCTTGCTTCAGACGATGGGCATGAAGATAGAGATAAGTAAACTCTGTGGGCTGTACTGTGGGAATCTGAAATATATGGAAGGGAGTCACTAAGTTAAGTGACCGAGAGCTGAGTGTCATGAGCAGCACTGGAGGTCTGAGGTACGTGATTTAATAGGTGTTGAAGATTGAAGTCAGGTGCAAAATGTTCATCAGTGTGGAACTCCTTTGTTTTTGTTTTTTGTGTAAGAAATTCCTTCAACATGGCCAGTGTGACATTGTGCGCACTTCTGAACAAATATCTTCTTGCCGTTTTCTACATCACCACTTTGCTAAGTAGTTACGTATTCCAGTCCGTGCACTCATAGCCAGGGTTGTGGCACCTCAAATTACAGGTTAGAAAAATGTGGCAGAATGGAAGAAAGGGCAGAAATGGCATTAGACTGGACTGTTAGTAAAATTGCAATGGGTTTTGGTGAACAAGTGAAGCAGCACCAATAACTGCAGTTGTTTTTGGTTCGTTGATTTTATGTTAGTGAAGTTCTTCTTTTAAAGTATATTCATTATTATTCCAGTTCTTTCAAAATGGCTTGGAAATGATTACTCTAAATTTCAGATAAAAGGAAACTAAATTGCCCAATGGATTTTACAGTAAGTACCATGTGACAAACAATCCAGTCACTGAAGATACATGTATGCATTCCCTTTTCTGACAAATACAAAAGAATTCTCAAATGTTGGAAATCAGATTTAAAAACAAACTGCTAGAAATACATGGCAATTCTATAGATATTTGAAAAGACAAAACCTACATTATTGTTTTGAGACCGTTGGCAGTCTTAACCCAAAACATTAACATGCTGACAACAGCTGTGTATTTCTAGCATTTCTGTTTTATGCCAAACGTGGAATTGCTGAGACTATGTACTTACAATAAATTTTAAGAAGCTCTCAGCTAGTCAGAACATTCTTCATTATCATTCCCTCGCCAGATTTCATTCTCATTACATAACACAGACCTCACACAATAAAATAAAAGATTTCTGATACTTTCCACGCTTTAATGAGGGATATACTACAGGGAGTACCCCGTTAACAATACCAAGCCCATGTGGTGGCTGGTCTGCAAAGGTCACCGCATGTTAAAAAAAATTCACGCACAGACATCTTCCACCCTTCAAGACGTAGTTTGGGACCCGGAATATTAGGTCCTTCATTGAAACACCTGTGAACTCATCCCTTTTTGTCATGGAAGCAAGTCATCCTCGAGAATGAGAGGGGACCTCATAGAAACGTTTAAAATTCTGACGGGGTTAGACAGGTTAGATGCAGGAAGAATGTTCCCAATGTTGGGGAAGTCCAGAACCAGGGGACACAGTCTAAGGATAAAGGGGAAGCCATTTAGGACCGAGATGAGGAGGAATTTCTTCACCCAGAGAGTGGTGAACCTGTGGAATTCTCTACCACAGAAAGTTGTTGAGGCCAATTCACTAAATATATTCAAAAAGGAGTTAGATGAAGTCCTTACTACTAGGGGAATCAAGGGGTATGGTGAGAAAGCAGGAATGGGGTACTGAAGTTGCATGTTCAGCCATGAACTCATTGAATGGCGATGCAGGCTAGAAGGGCCGAATGGCCTACTCCTGCACCTATTTTCTATGTTTCTATGTCTATGATTCGAGGGACCGCCTATGATGATGAAAATAGGATAGTAACAGAAGAAAGCAGTCAAGAATTGTAACAGACAGTTCAGTATCATAAGCTACACACTATGCATTGGAATAGAGTACTGAGATACTTTAAAAGGTATCCTTGCGCATCCTTCCACAACTAACAGAAAATTCATACCTAGTCAAATAGAATAATGTACAAAGATCAAGTTGTGCATCAGCTCTCAGTTTTTGTCTTTTGTGTATTCCAAAATGAGCATTACCTTGGAAACCTGGGTTACTCTGTCTATCTCAGTATCACCAAGTTCAGAAAGACACCTGGAAACTCCAACATAAAAATTCAGCTCATTCACCTAAAAAGGAGAAAAGGATATGTGAATGTGATTAACTGATAATTCATCAAGAAAGTGTCTCAGCTGCAGTAATGCTTCGTCTTAAATGTCAGTTAAAATTATAATTAACATTAGTACTCTTGCTTTTCAATCAGTAACAAATTTATCCGACCATATATAAAAATGAGTATTGATGATATAAGAGTGATCACAGTATGGTTGAATTTGTAATACAGATTGAGGGTGAGGAAGTAGTGTCTCAAATGAGCATACTATGCTTAAACAAAGGGGACTACAGTGGGATGAGGGCAGAGTTGGCTAAAGTAGACTGGGAACACAGACTAAACGGTGGCATAATTGAGGAACAGTGGAGGACTATTAAAGAGCTCTTTCATAGTGCTCAACAAAAATATATTCCAGTGAAAAAGAAGGGCGGTAAGAGAAGGGATAACCAGCTGTGGATAACCAAGGAAATAAAGGAGAGTATCAAATTAAAAACCAATGCGTATAAGGTGGCCAAGGTTAGTGGGAAACTAGCAGCTTGGGAAAATTTTAAACGACAGCAAAGAATGACTAAGAAAGCAATAAAGAAAGGAAAGATAGATTACGAAAGTAAACTTGCGCAAAACATAAAAACAGATAGTAAAAGCTTTTACCGATATATAAAACAGAAGAGAGTGACGAAAGTAAATGTTGGTCCCTTAGAAGATGAGAAGTGGGATTTAATAATGGGAAATGTGGAAATGGCTGAGACCTTAAACAATTATTTTGCTTTGGTCTTCACAGTGGAAGACACAAAAACCATGCCAAAAATTGCTGGTCACGGGAATGTGGGAAGGGAGGACCTTGAGATAATCACTGTCACTAGGGGGGTAGTGCTGGACAGGCTAATGGGACTCAAGGTAGACAAGTCCCCTGGTCCTGATGAAATGCATCCTAGGGTATTAAAAGAGATGGCGGAAGTTACAGCAGATGCATTAGTTATAATCTACTAAATGTCTCTGGACTCTGGGGAGGTACCAGCGGATTGGAAAGCAGCTAATGTAACGCCTCTGTTTAAAAAAGGGGGCAGACAAAAGGCAGGTAACTATAGGCCGGTTAGTTTAACATCTGTAGTGGGAAAAATGCTTGAAACTATCATTAAGGAAGAAATAGCGGGACATCTAGATAGGAATAATGCAATCAAGCAGACGCAACATGGATTAATGAAGGGGAAATCATGGTTAACTAATTTACTGGAATTCTTTGAGGATATAACGAGCATAGTGGATAGAGGTGTACTGATGGATGTGGTGTATTTAGATTTCCAAAAGGCATTCGATAAGATGCCACACAAAAGGTTACTGCAGAAGATAAAGGTACGCGGAGTCAAAGGAAATGTATTAGCATGGATAGAGAATTGGCTGGCTAACAGAAAGCAGAGAGTCGGGACTAATTGGAGGTTACTGGTGTGCCACAGGGATTGGTGCTGGGACCACAACTGTTTACAATATACATAGATGACCTGGAAGAGGGGACAGAGTGTGGTGTAACAAAATTTGCAGATGACACAAAGATTAGTGGGAAAGCGGGTTGTGTAGAGGATACATAGAAGCTGCAAAGAGATTTAGATAGGTTAAGCGAATGGGCTAAGGTTTGGCAGATGGAATACAAGGTCGGAAAATGTGAGGTCATCCACCTTGGGAAAAATAAATAGTAAAAGGGAATATTATTTGAATGGGGAGAAATTACAACATGCTGCGGTGCAGAGGGACCTGGGGATCCTTGCACATGAATCCCAAAAAGTTAGTTTGCAGGTGTAGCAGGTAATCAGGAAGGCGAATGGAATGTTGGCCTTCATTGCGAGAGGGATGGAGTACAAAAGCAAGGAGGTCCTGCTGCAACTGTATAGGGTATTGGTGAGGCCGCACCTGGAGTACTGCGTGCAGTTTTGGTCACCTTACTTAAGGAAGGATATACTAGCTTTGGAGGGGGTACAGAGACGATTCACTAGGCTGATTTCGGAGATGAGGGGGTTATCCTATGATGATAGATTAAGTAGACTGTGTCTTTACTCGTTGGAGTTCAGAAGGATGAGGTGTGATCTTATAGAAACATTTAAAATAATGAAAGGGATAGACAAGATAGAGGTGGAGAGGTTGTTTCCACTGGTCGGGGAGACTAGAACTAGGGGGCACAGCCTCAAAATACAGGGGAGCCAATTTAAAACCGAGTTGAGAAGGAATTTCTTCTCCCAGAGGGTTGTGAATCTGTGGAATTCTCTGCCCAAGGAAGCAGTTGAGGCTAGCTCATTGAATGTATTCAAATCACAGATAGATAGATTTTTAACCAATAAGGGAATTAAGGGTTATGGGGAGCGGGCGGGTAAGTGGAGCTGAGTCCACGGCCAGATCAGCCATGATCTTGTTGAATGGCGGAGCAGGCTCGAGGGGCTAGATGGCCTACTCCTGTTCCTAATTCTTATGTTCTTATGTAAAAGAAACTAGCTTGGAGGAGAGACTGAACTCAGTGTGAAGGAGCTAAATTAATAGTGGTAATGATACAGTTGTCACCCAGGCAGCTTCTGTGACACTGTACTTGCAAGTTCAGCTAGCTGAGTAGCTCCAAGCCAATTGTCCCAAGGAGTCACCAGTTTAATAACATTTAAACACATATAGAAGACCCTGATAGCTCAGCATGTAACTGAACCCTGGATTCTAGGGAGCCCAGCAGATTGGAAAACTGCAAATATGAGGTCCCTATTTAAAAAAGGAGGCAGACAAAAAGCAGGAAACGATAGACCGGTTAGCCTAATATCTGTGGTTGGAAAAATGTTGGAGTCCATTATTAAAGAAGCAGTAGCAGGACATTTGGAAAAGCAAAATTCGGTCAGGCAGAGTCAGCATGGATTTATGAAGGGGAAGTCATGTTTGACAAATTTGCTGGAATTATTTGAGGATGTAACGAACAGGGTGGATAAAGGGGAACCAGTGGATGTGGTGTATTTGGACTTCCAGAAGGCATTTGACAAGGCGCCACATAAAAGGTTACTGCACAAGATAAAAGTTCATGGGGTTGGGGGTAAAATATTAGCATGGATAGAGGATTGGCTAACTAACAGAAAACAGAGAGTCGGGATAAATGGTTCATTCTCTTGTTGGCAATAAGTAAATAGTGGGGTGCCGCAGGGATCAGTGCTGGGAACCCAACTATTTACAATCTATATTAAATATTTGGAAGAAGGGACTGAGTGTAACGTAGCCAAGTTTGCTGACGATACAAAGATGGGAGGAAAAGCAATGTGTGAGGAGGACACAAAAAATCTGCAAAAGGACATGGACAGGCAAAAATTTGGCAGATGGAGTATAATGTTGGAAAGTGTGAGGTCATGCACTTTGGCAGAAAAAAAAACCAAAGAGCAAGTTATTATTTAAGTGGAGAAAGATTGCAAAGTGCTGCCGTACAGCGGGAACTGGGGGTACTTGTGCATGAAACACAAAAGGATAGTATGCAGGTATAGCAAGTGATCAGGAAGGCCAATGGAATCTTGGCCTTTATTGCAAAGGGGATGGAGTATAAAAGCAGGGAAGTCTTGCTACAGCTATACAGGGTATCAGTGAGCCCACACCTGGAATATTGCGTGCAGTTTTGGTTTCCATATTTACAAAAGGATATACTTGCTTTGGAGGCAGTTCAGAGAAGGTTCATTAGGTTGATTCCGGAGATGAGGGGGTTGACTTATGAGGAAAGGTTGAATAGGTTGGGCTTCTACTCATTGGAATTCAGAAGAATGAGAGGTGATCTTATCGAAACATATAAGATTATGAAGGGGTTTGACAAGGTGGATGCAGAGAGGATGTTTCCACTGATGGGGGAGACTAGAACTAGAGGGCATGATCGTAGAATAAGGGGCCGCCCATTTAAAACTGAGATGAGGAGAAATTTCTTCTCTCAGAGGGTTGTGGATCTGTGGAATTCGCTGCCTCAGAGAGCTGTGGAAGCTGGGACATTGAATAAATTTAAGACAGAAATAGATAGTTTCTTAAACGATAAGGGGATAAGGGGTTATGGAGAGCGGGCAGGGAATTGGAGCTGAGTCCATGATCAGATCAGCCATGATCATGTTGAATGGCGGAGCAAGCTCGAGGGGCCGTATGGCCTACTGCTGCTCCTATTTCTTATGTTCTTATGTAACCCTGAAGAGCAGGTGGTGTCTGGTTTGATTGCTGGTTGACGCTGAGTTAGCTGAACTCAAACCAGGGTGTTAGCAGGAGTGCTATAATCGGCCTTTGCATATCTGGGTGAGGAACCGTAACCCAGCAAAGCAGTAACATCTTCAGAAGAGGACGGTGGAAAATTGGGAAAATAATTGAATTCTATAATATGAAAAAGAAGGTACAATGGCTTCACTGCAGAGTGTGATGGATTTGTATAATATGTGGAATTGTATTTATGCTCATGAATAAAAACGTAGGCAATTTATGGGAAACAATGTGGTCGCGGTGGCTACCTTATTAAATAAATAATGTAATTAATTAGTAAATTAGCGTCGGCGGCAGTCGGGAGCAGCGTCGAGGAGGTCCGTTGGTGAGGCCTATAAAAGGCACAGCAGGCACACACAGCCCGGGGCCCAACATGGCGGCAGTCGGGAGCAGCGTTGGAGGTGCGTGGAGAGGTGTGAGTTCCGGGGTCGGCGAGAGGTGAACCGGTGCAGCTACAGGGAGAAGGCAAAAAAGAAGTAGAAAGAAACAGAAAGGTGACGTCACAGCCAAGGGGGTAAGTGATTGGCTGGTGATTGGTGAGTAGTTTTTCTTTTTTCTCTTCGATAACAGTGAGTAAACTTTACCATTATTGTTGCCTATCTAAGGGTTAAGTCATGGCAGGACAGCTCGGTCACGTGTTATGCTCCTCCTGTACCATGTGGGAACTCAGGGACGACTCCAATGTCCCTGACGACTACGTGTGCGGGAAGTGTATCCGTCTCCAGCTCCTGACGGACCGCGTTGCGGAGTTGGAGCTGAGGGTGGATTCAGTCTGGAGCATCCACGATGCCGAGAATGGCGTGAGTAGCACGTGTAGCGAGTTGGTCGTACCGCAGGTGAAGGGTCCACAGCCAGATAGGGAATGGAAGACCAACAGGAAGAGCAGTGCAAGGAAGGTAGTGCAGGGGTCCCCTGTGGTCATCCCCCTGCAAAATAGATACACTGCTTTGAGTACTATTGAGGGGGATGACTCATCAGGGGAGGGCAGCAGCAGCCAAGTTAATGGCACCGTGGCTGGCTCTGTTGCACAGAAGGGCAGGAAAAAGTGTGGGAGAGCAATAGTGATAGGGGATTCAATTGCAAGGGGAATAGATAGGCGTTTCTGCGGCCGCAACCGAGATTCCAGGATGGTATGTTGCCTCCCTGGTGCAAGGGTCAAGGATGTCTCGGAGCGGGTGCAGGACATTCTAAAAAGGGAGGGAGAACAGCCAGTTGTCGTGGTGCATATTGGTACCAACGACATAGGACCTCATCCCTTTTTTTTTTACCTATGAAACGAATTTAAGGAGCTAGGAGCTAAATTAAAAAGTAGGACCTCAAAAGTAGTAATCTCGGGATTGCTACCAGTGCCACGTGCTAGTCAGAGTAGGAATCGCAGGATAGCTCAGATGAATACGTGGCTTGAGCAGTGGTGCAGCAGGGAGGGATTCAAATTCCTGGGGCATTGGAACCGGTTCTGGGGGAGGTGGGACCAGTACAGACCGGACGGTCTGCACCTGGGCAGGACCGGAACCAATGTCCTAGGGGGAGTGTTTGCTAGTGCTGTTGGGGAGGAGTTAAACTAATATGGCAGGGGGATGGGAACCAATGCAGGGAGACAGAGGGAAACAAAAAGGAGACAGAAGCAAAAGACAGAAAGGAGATGAGGAAAAGTGGAGGGCAGAGAAACCCAAGGCAAAGAACAAAAAGGGCCACTGTACACCAAAATTCTAAAAGGACAAAGGGTGTTATAAAAACAAGCCTGAAGGCTTTGTGTCTTAATGCAAGGAGTATCCGTAATAAGATGGATGAATTAACTGTGCAAATAGACGTTAACAAATATGATGTGATTGGGATTACGGAAACGTGGCTCCAAGATGATCAGGGCTGGGAACTCAACATCCAGGGGTATTCAACATTCAGGAAGGATAGAATAAAAGGAAAAGGAGGTGGGGTAGCATTGCTGGTTAAAGAGGAGATTAATGCAATAGTTAGGAAGGACATTAGCTTGGATGATGTGGAATCTATATGGGTAGAGCTGCAGAACACCAAAGGGCAAAAAACGTTAGTGGGAGTTGTGTACAGACCTCCAAACAGTCGTAGTGATGTTGGGGAGGGCATCAAACAGGAAATTAGGGGTGCATGCAATAAGGGTGCAGCAGTTATAATGGGTGACTTTAATATGCACATAGATTGGGCAAACCAAACTGGAAGCAATACGATGGAGGAGGATTTCCTGGAGTGCATAAGGGATGGTTTTCTAGACCAATATGTCGAGGAACCAACTAGGGGGGAGGCCATCTTAGACTGGGTGTTGTGTAATGAGAGAGGATTAATTAGCAATCTCATTGTGCGAGGCCCCTTGGGGAAGAGTGACCATAATATGGTGGAATTCTGCATTAGGATGGAGAATGAAACAGTAAATTCAGAGACCATGGTCCAGAACTTAAAGAAGTGTAACTTTGAAGGTATGAGGCGTGAATTGGCTGGGATAGATTGGCGAATGATACTTAAGGGGTTGACTGTGGATGGGCAATGGCAGACATTTAGAGACCGCATGGATGAACTACAACAATTGTACATCCCTGTCTGGCGTAAAAATAAAAAAGGGAAGGTGGCTCAACCGTGGCTATCAAGGGAAATCAGGGATAGTATTAAAGCCAAGGAAGTGGCATACAAATTGGCCAGAAATAGCAGCGAACCCGGAGGCTGGGAGAAATTTAGAACTCAGCAGAGGAGGACAAAGGGTTTGATTAGGGCAGGGAAAATGGAGTACGAGAAGAAGCTTGCAGGGAACATTAAGACGGATTGCAAAAGTTTCTATAGATATGTAAAGAGAAAAAGGTTAGTAAAGACAAACGTAGGTCTCCTGCAGTCAGAATCAGGGGAAGTCATAACGGAGAACAAAGAAATGGCGACCAATTGAACAAGTACTTTGGTTCGGTATTCACTAAGGAGGACACTAACAACCTTCCGGATATAAAAGGGGTCAGAGGGTCGAGTAAGGAGGAGGAACTGAGGGAAATCCTTATTAGTTGGGAAGTTGTGTTGGGGAAATTGATGGGATTGAAGGCCGATAAATCCCCAGGGCCTGATGGACTGCATCCCAGAGTACTTAAGGAGGTGGCCTTGGAAATAGCGGATGCATTGACAGTCATTTTCCAACATTCCATGGACTCTGGATCAGTTCCTATCGAGTGGAGGGTGGCCAATATAACCCCACTTTTTAAACAAGGAGGGAGAGAGAAAACAGGGAATTATAGACCGGTCAGCCTGACATCGGTAGTGGGTAAAACGATGGAACCAATTATTAAGGATGTCAAAGCAGTGCATTTGGAAAGAGGTGACATTATAGGTCCAAGTCAGCATGGATTTGTGAAAGGGAAATCGTGCTTGACAAATCTTCTGGAATTTTTTGAGAATGTTTCCAGTAGAGTGGACAAAGGAGAACCAATGGATGTGGTATATTTGGACTTTCAGAAGGCTTTCGACAAGGTCCCACACAAGAGATTAATGTGCAAAGTTAAAGCACATGGGATTGGGGGTAGTGTGCTGACGTGGATTGAGAACTGGTTGGCAGACAGGAAGCAAAGAGTAGGAGTAAATGGGGACTTTTCAGAAGGCAGGCGGTGACTAGTGGGGTACCGCAAGGTTCTGTGCTGGGGCCCGAGCTGTTTACACTGTACGTTAATGATTTAGACGAGGGGATTAAATGTAGTATCTCCAAATTTGCGGATGACACTAAGTTGGGTGGCAGTGTGAGGTGCGAGGAGGATGCTATGAGGCTGCAGAGCGACTTGGATAGGTTATGTGAGTGGGCAAATGCATGGCAGATGAAGTATAATGTGGATAAATGTGAGGTTATCCACTTTGGTGGTAAAAACAGAGAGACAGACTATTATCTGAATGGTGACAGATTAGGAAAAGGGAAGGTGCAACGAGACCTGGGTGTCATGGTACATCAGTCATTGAAGGTTGGCATGCAGGTACAGCAGGCGGTTAAGAAAGCAAATGGCATGTTGGCCTTCATAGCGAGGGGATTTGAGTACAGGGGCAGGAAGGTGTTGCTACAGTTGGACAGGGCCTTGGTGAGGCCACACCTGGAGTATGGTGTACAGTTTTGGTCTCCTAACCTGAGGAAGGACATTCTTGCTATTGAGGGAGTGCAGCGAAGGTTCACCAGACTGATTCCCGGGATGGCGGGACTGACATATCAAGAAAGACTGGATCAACTGGGCTTGTATTCACTGGAGTTCAGAAGAATGAGAGGGGACCTCATAGAAACGCTTAAAATTCTGATGGGTTTAGACAGGTTAGATGCAGGAAGAATGTTCCCAATGTTGGGGAAGTCCAGAACCAGGGGTCACAGTCTAAGGATAAGGGGTAAGCCATTTAGGACCGAGATGAGGAGAAACTTCTTCACCCAGAGAGTGGTGAACCTGTGGAATTCTCTACCACAGAAAGTTGTTGAGGCCAATTCACTCAATATATTCAAAAAGGAGTTAGATGTAGTCCTTACTACTAGGGGGATCAAGGGATATGGCGAGAAAGCAGGAAGGGGGTACTGAAGTTGCATGTTCAGCCATGAACACATTGAATGGCGGTGCAGGCTAGAAGGGCCGAATGGCCTAATCCTGCACCTATTTTCTATGTTTCTATAACAGTATGCTTCTGTGTTTGGCCATATACCAAATGCCTGATCTCATCTATTGCATTTGGGGAAGGAGCCAAGCAATGCTCAAACACTCTTCCATCGGAAGGAAAGAAAAAATGTCAAAAGGAAAGCTGAAGCACACGTCCTATTAGCTTGTTACATAGTGGGATTTGTAGAGCCCAACCTCCCGGCAAAATCTAGGGAATAGTGTCTGATGTGCAAAAATCTGAAAAGAAATGTACAGGGTATTGGTGAGGCCGCACCTGGAGTACTGCGTGCAGTTTTGGTCACCTTACTTAAGGAAGGATATACTAGCTTTGGAGGGGGTACATAGACGATTCACTAGGCTGATTCCGGAGATGAGGGGTTACCTTATGATGATAGATTGAGTAGACTGGGTCTTTACTCGTGGAGTTCAGAAGGATGAGGGGTGATCTTATAGAAACATTTAAAATAATGAAAGGGATAGACAAGATAGAGGCAGAGAGGTTGTTTCCACTGGTCGGGGAGATGAGAACGAGGGGGCACAGCCTCAAAATACGGGGGAGCCAATTTAAAACTGAGTTGAGAAGGAATTTCTTCTCCCAGAGGGTTGTGAATCTGTGGAATTCTCTGCCCAAGGAAGCAGTTGAGACTAGCTCATTGAATGTATTCAAGTCAGAGATAGATAGATTTTTAACCAATAAGGGAATTAAGGGTTATGGGGAGCGGGCGGGTAAGTGGAGCTGAATCCACGGCCAGATCAGCCATGATCTTTTTGAATGGCGGAGCAGGCTCGAGGGGCTAGATGGCCTACTCCTGTTCCTAATTCTTATGTTCTTATGTAAAACAGAAAAGATTCTACAGAAAGTCAACCTTCCAATTAAAACAGTGCTTTTAATAATTGGTCAGAGCTCTTTTTACTTGATTCACTTTTAAAGGCTCTACTGACGATAAAACGTATGTAATGCCCATTAAGATTTTCCAGCGCGTTCAAGATTTTCCAGTTTTAAGGTTTGCATCTTTAAGGAATAGTATCAAAGCATAGGCAGTCCCTAGGGATTGAGGATGACTTACTTCCACACGAAAAATGAGTACTCACGTAACTGATGAACTCATTTTAAACAGTGGAAGGTGCCTGTGCGTGAATTCTTTTAACGTGAGGTGACCGTTGCACACCAGCCACCACACGGGCTTGACGGAGCAAGATCTTGGTCCAGTGGCAAGGGGATCCAAGATGACTGGAGACCAGGCTCTGCCGCATGTGTCAATACATACACAGGAATAATATAAGACAGTAATGGATTTCCATTAAGCCATTAAAAGAAAAATAGAGCAAAAGACCAATGAAAATAATTACATTTTTTTCCCATCATATATAGAATTTTAGAAAATAAAATAACTAATTAACCAATTAGGTTAAAAAAAGTTCTTGCCGATTCTGGAGAACAGGTACCATATGGAATCGCTGTATGATAAAACAGAATACAGACATCACCAGAATCATATAAAGTTACAAACAACTAAAACAGGCAAGTGACTGCGAGCTGTAGTGTGATTTAGGTCGACCAGAGCCAACAAGCAGCATCATTGTGAACTGGCTCAACTGGTCAGGTTCACAACTGGCATCAAAACAATATACTACAGCTAATAGCTGTGTTCCTGGTAATATTTATTTTAAAAGGGTCAAAACCATGGCATCCATGTGGAATATTGTGCAAGTGGAAGAAACACATAACTGCAGTATTCTGGAAAAGATTGCTCCACTTGTGACCCGCAGGATTAAAACACACAACCCAGTGTTGTACTTGAATGAAAATAAGCCAGACTGTCCAAGAGCATCCGAATTCCATGATTCACTCACAGGAACTTAAAAACATGGAATTTTTTTACTTCCCCTAGTCTTACCTTCCTTCTACAATCCACAGCTTTTAAAAATGCAAGCTTAGCATTACCTAACCAATAATTTTTTGCTCCTATATTTTTAAATCTTGGTTCTGCTCTTTTCAAGGAAACTGAGCCCTTCACTTAAATTCCTCATCAATAATAAAAGGCCCAACCATTAAGCAGAGTAGCTCCAACCTCTGAGGCTACGAGCGAAGAGATACATACATACCTCTCCTCCACCTTGGCCCTCATCCTTTTCTTCACACACCCTGCACTGCAAACTACAGCCTTTCTCCCATTTATCTACTCCAGCCGTTGTCAAATTCATGTCCTCAACTCCTTCCAAGTCAGTTCCTGGTTAACCAATTCCCACTTCATGGCCATTCCCACCCCTTTCAAAATTTCTGTCATCACTGCCTTTCTTAAAGAATCGGTGATCACTTTATTTCTACTAATCATTGCCCTATTTCAAATCTATTTGTTCTCTCCTAGATCTTTGAACACGCTGTTGCTCAACTGTGCATTCACCTCTCTCGCCATTCCCTGTTCAGGTCCCTCAAATCTGGTTTCTTCCCCATCCACAGGACCTGCATTGCCCTGATCAACATTACCAATATTCTGTTTAGCTGTGACTCACTGTCCCTCCTTAACCTCTGTTCTGCCTTCAATACTATTGATCACTCCATTCTTCTTCACTGCCTCTCTTCTGGGATCCATCTCTATGGTACCATCTTTTGATTCTATTCACAGTTGCCTCAAATATTTCTCTTTTCATGCCCAAACTATCACCCTCGGTAGTTTCTGGTTCCATCTTTGATCGCCTATTGATCACTTACATGCTCGTGCTGCAGCTTTGTGGCATTATTAGTTACTAGAAAACTCTACCTCATCCCTACTGTGACTACCCATGACTGTTTCCAACTGCTTGGCTGATATGAAATCCTAGATAAGTCAGAACTCAACATATCAGTAATATCCATTTTGGCTTCCACTAATATCTACATTTCCTGGCTGCCCTCTCAAGCCAAATCTGGTGGTACATGTCTTTGGCATTCATTCTGATCCCGATTTGAGATTTTTATTCCACAACCAGGCCATTGCTAAGATCACCTTTTTGCCCATCCAAAATGCTGTTTGCTTATATGCCTACCTCTAATCACTGCTGCTGAAATCTTAATCCAGTTTGAGGATTGATTTCTCGAATGCTTTCTTCAATGGTCCTCCTACCTCCAGACTTTAGTTCATCCAGAATTCTGTGGCCTGTATTTTTTCCAGATAGAAGATCCTGTACATTTCATCACCCCAATCCTTGCCAATCTCTAGTGGCTCCCTGTGCTTCAGCAGATCACCTTTTAAGATTTTCATTCTTTTCTTCAAATCCTTCCATGGTCTTTCACCACCCAAACTAAGCCATCTTCTCTGGTTACATATCCCTGATCTTAACCTCTGCTTTTCTGATCGCAGATTACTGCTTATTCCTCACGCCATCTGTGCCACCATTGAAAGTTGATCACTCAGTCACTACATTGACTGCCCTCTGAAATTCTCTCTCATAACTACTTTAACTAGATACCTTCCTCTCTCTGCCTTCAAAAGCCCCCTATAAACCCATCCGTTTGTGCCTTCAGTCTCCTCTCCCCACGCCCCAAATTTCTGCCCTTCTCCTGATAGGTATCCTTCTCACCAGCTTGTTGAGTGCTTTGAGATGTTTTTATGTAAGGTGCCATAAATCTGTTGCTGTTGCAGAAAAAGTTTACCTGGATTTTGTTAGGCAGCATCTCAAAAATTTTCTCAACACTTCTGCACAATATGCCCCAGCTATGCTGCACTTGATTGGGAACCTTCATCGCTTCATTCAGACCTTGTAAAACAGAATGACAAAGTTCTGGGCTTTTCTGCCTGTTTTCTGATGTGAAGTACTGAATTGCAAGGACTTCAACAAACGTCTGAAGTTTATCCTCTGGCACATGTTTCATCCAGGAAGCAAGCGATGTAAAGAGGTATTTTCTCGTCTCCAGCTGCAGGCAAAAAAGTATAGAATATAAAACTGCATTTAAATGAAGTCGTTACTGGCAGAGTGAAGGAGTTTACATTTATTATATATTTTGTAGATCTCGTGCAATTTCTCACTAAGTTGAATGATGCATTGCTTTATAAGGATAGCAGTGATATACCTTGTAATACACAGTGTAATATTCTACTGCTACAGTGAAGCTGTGCATCGTAAACAGTGATTGGGGTCTTGATAGTTTATTTACCATCAGGCGATAGGTTTGGCTTCGTCTTTTTAAAGTGTAATTGGTAAAGTTATTTAAAAGGCTACAGACATTGTGGTTCAGTATTACCTATTCCTGAAGAGTAACTTTATTTTGTTTATAACTTTTTTATTAAAGGTATGATACAGAAATGTGACTGACAGAAAAGTGTAAGAGACAGGAAATGTATGCTAGACATACTGGGGGAGAATTTGAGGCTTTCCGTCCAGTAGAAATAGGCAGTAGTACCCCAAAAATGGTGGGGAACGACTTAGTGTTCCATTCCTACTGGAATCTTCCCTGGGCTTACCCTGGGTGGCCAGAGTATCCATATGAGTCAGGTAATATGGGCCTTTCAATATGCAAATTGGGGGCAGAAGCATACAAAGGTCCCATTTTCTATTTTAGGACAGTACTGGGCTGATCTTGCACCATGCACACTGCACCTGGTCTAGTTGAAGAGCAGCCTAATGTTAAGTTTTACTGTATTTTGTCAGGCTGGGAGGAGCAGAAGTGCTCCTCGGGGCTCCACAAAAACAGCCCGGACAACTGTCCCTTCGTGTTCCCCTTCCCCGCCCCGAGATCAGATCCCATTCCCATGGACTAACCTTACTCCAGGCCGAGCAGCCTGATATTCTGACGGCCTGGAGCGGTGGGCTGCCATGGTTGATTGTATTCTGCCAGCGGTTGAATGCAAATGAAACCTGGCCCTTAAAATGGACCAAGCCTCTCGCCCAGACTACTGGGCGACCAGTGCACACACTCCACTGGCCGGCTATCCAAAGTCCACACGGGGCAAAATCTATCGAACTGTTTTTATTACACTAACAATTCTTCTTCTAATAAAGTTGAGGTGTGTCGTTTTTTTTTAAGGCTCCAAGGTTTAATTGCTGTTAAATAAACACTGGGGGGTTTATATAGTGGACCATTAGTGGAGTGAGGTCCCGAAATTGGTGGACATACCGCCGAGAAATGGGCAGACGATCAATTTCGGCCCCTGAGACTGTTAAGTAAATACTGGGTGAGTCCATACAGATTTCAATGAGGAAGTTGCAGAAATCCTGGCTCTGGTCTTTCTGGAGAGTTCCTCAGTTTCTTTATACTTTTCTTTGACATGTGACACAGAAGTTTGAGTGTGACAAGTGAATTATGATAGGCAGGAAATGTATGGTAAACATGCATAAGAGTTTCTACAAGTATGTAAAAAAGGAGAGAGTAGCAAATGTAAACATTGGACCCTTAGAGACTGAGTCAGGAGAAATTATCATGGGGAAAAAGGAAATGGCAGAAACGTTAAACAAATATTTTGTACCTGTTTTCACAGTAGATGACACAAAAAGCATACCAAAATGGTGGGGAACCAAGGGTCTAATGAAGGTGAGGAACTTAATGTAATTAATATAAGTAGAGAAAAAGTACTAGAGAAGCTAATGGGATTAAACGCCGATAAATTCCCTGGACCCGACGACCTACATCCTAGGGTTTTAAAAGGAGGTGGATGCATTGGTTTCGACCTTCCAAAACTCCCTACGCGCCAAACTTGGTACACTCGTTGCCCGCTGCTGCCGAGTTTTTTGGGTGGTCACCCCTCGATGCCAGTGTCCTCTCGGCCTCCCGCCGGTGGGAGGGGAGGACCGCTGGGAACCGCCTGCTGACGTCCGCTAGCGCGCAAGGCGAGTAAGTGTCCTCCCGCCCGATGAGCTGCCAGTTTGCTCCAGGCGGGAGTCGGCGGCAGCAGGGGGAAGGACTACTGCGTGGAGGCAAGTCTAACCCCAATGGGTAAGTATGAAGTTAGTAAACTTTGTTTTTTTTAAAAAACAGCGATTCAGGTGGATGGGGTCCCCTGAAGGTTTTCCAGTGCTTTTTGTTTGGTGTAAATTTTTATTTTTATATGAGTTCCTGACTCAATCCTCAGGGGCACTTTGGCAGGGATTGCATTTGCCGCTGAGATTGGGAGCTCCCACCTGCTGCCGCCCACATTCACTGCGTAAATTGTTTTTTTGCCGCCAGGCGGTCTTTGCAGATCTTTGAGGAATCTCAATGCCGAAGTACAGCCAGGTTCCTTGGTGGTCCTTTGGGCGGCACGTGAGCAGGCCTTAGCTTTGACCAAGTTCGGGCCCCTAGATTCTAGAACGGTCCCAGCAGATTGGAAGGTAGCAAATGTAACACCGCTATTCAGAAAGGAGGGAGAGAGAAAACAGGGAACTACAGGCCAGTTAGCCTGTCATCAGTCGTCGGGAAAATGCTGGAACCCATTGTTAAGGAAGTGGCATCAGGGCACTTAGAAAATCATAACAGGATTAGGCAGAGTCAACATGGTTTTATGAAAAGGAAATTATGCTTGACAATTTATTGTGGTTTTTGAGGATGTAACTAGCAGGGTAAAGGGGAACCAGTATATTTGGATTTCCAAAAGGCATTTGATAAGGTGCCACATAAAAAGGTTATTACACAAGGGCACATGGGGTTCGGGATAATGTAATAACAAGGATAGATGATTGGTTAACAGACAGAAAACGGAGAGTACAATATACATAGATGACCTGGAAGAGGGGACAGAGTGTAGTGTAACAAAATTTGCAGATGACACAAAGATTAGTGGGAAAGCAGGTTGTGTAGAGGATACAGAGAGGCTGCAAAGAGATTTAGATAGGTTAAGCGAATGGGCTAAGGTTTGGCAGATGGAATACAATGTCGGAAAGTGTGAGGTCATCCACCTTGGGAAAAAAAAAAACAGTAAAAGGGAATATTATTTGAATGGGGAGAAATTACAACATGCTGCGGTACAGAGGGACCTGGGGGTCCTTGTGCATGAAACTCTTTTGGAGTAAACAAAAACATTAAACCGTGGCCCCCCGATCTGGGGGACGCACCAAACATTTACAACGCCTTTTTTTTTGTGGGCACTAAAATAATATTATTTTCCTAAGTGCCCCCTATAAAAGGGGAAGGGGACACTAAAAAACACCGGCAATTAAAACAAATTAAACTTTAAAACATAAAATCAAATTAAAATTTGGTTGCCGGGCGTGACTATGCACTCCAGTCCCTCCGGTGCCCACCTCTCGCGGAAGGCCGCGAGCATACCGGTGGACAAAAAGTTAGTTTGCAGGTGCAGCAGGTAATCAGGAAGGCGAATGGAATGTTGGCCTTCATTGCGAGAGGGATGGAGTACAAAAGCAGGGAGGTCCTGCTGCAACTGTACAGGTTATTGGTGAGGCCACACCTGGAGTACTGCGTGCAGTTTTGGTCACCTTACTTAAGGAAGGATATACTAGCTTTGGAGGGGGTACAGAGACGATTCACTCGGCTGATTCCGGAGATGAGGGGGTTACCTTATGATGATAGATTGAGTAGACTGGGTCTTTACTCGTTGGAGTTCAGAAGGATGATGGGTGATCTTATAGAAACATTTAAAATAATGAAAGGGATAGACAAGATAGAGGCAGAGAGGTTGTTTCCACTGGTCGGGGAGACTAGAACTAGGGGGCACAGCCTCAAAATAAGGGGGAGCCAATTTAAAACCGAGTTGAGAAGGAATTGCTTCTCCCAGAGGGTTGTGAATCTGTGGAATTCTCTGCCCAAGGAAACAGTTAAGGCCAGCTCATTGAATGCATTCAAGTCACAGATAGATAGATTTTTAACCAATAAGGGAATTAAGGGTTATGGGGAGTGGGCGGGTAAGTGGAGCTGAGTCCACGGCCATTGATCTTGTTGAATGGTGGAGCAGGCTCGAGGGGCTAGATGGCCTACTCCTGTTCCTAATTCTTATGTTCTTATGTAGTAGGGATAAACAGGTCTTTTTCAGGTTGGCAGGCTGTAACTTGTGGGGTGCCGCAAGGATCAGTGCTGGGGCCTCAGCTATTTACAATCTATATTAATGACCTAGATGAAAGGACCATATATCCACGTTGGCTGACGATACAAAGCTGGGTAAGCTGTGAGGAGAACACAAAGGGCTGGATTTTTGGCTATTTGCGTTTTCGCCCCTTTCTAGGCGCAATGCACGGCGGAGCCAAAAACTTAGCGTCGGGTTAACAGTAGCGCCAGAGCAAGGAACTTTTGCCTAGTGAAAGTTCACGAGGAGCGTTAGCGTTAAAGTGTGTGGTGCAATGCCGAAGTTGTGTGCCGGAGCCGAAAGTTTCAGCACTGAAAAAATCTGCTGTTCTGCACATGCGCAATTTTTTTTTCTTCCTGCGCTTCTGGTCTAGTCTCCCGTCACAAACGCTATTGCAGGGTCCGGGCGCACGCATGGTCAGTACAACTGGGGCTGAATCAGCCATTTTACATTTGGATTTTGATCATGGAGGACGACGATTCCAGACAGCGTGCCTGGTGATTCAGCCATGAGGCTAATGAAGCTCTAGTGAGGGCTGTGGAAAGAAGATGGCAGGAGTTGCAACTTCGGGGTGGATCTAGACCACTGCCATCGATATTTAAAAGGATTTGGAGGCAAATCGCTGAGGAAGTCTCTGCCTCAGACACTGTGACCAGGACTGGCACACAGTGCCTACAGAAGTTTAATGATCTGACAAAGGTCATTAGAGTGAGTACAATTTTAATTCATGCACTCCTTCATTACTTCAATTATAAATCTGACACTATTTGTTCTCGTGCTGTTACTATTTCTCAGCACTCTGTGGGTTACCTCCTAAAATGCATGACACATAGGTAGGCTTACTTTGGCACCCTATTTGACATGAATGATCTTTACATATTATTAAGATTGCTTCCCGAGATCTCATAAAAAGGCTCCCCACTTCAATGTCCTCCTGATGAACCATGTGAACTTCCAAGGCCATTAAACAGAGGACTCTATTATATTCAGACAGTATGGTATAAGTGCTTTCGTGGCTGTCTGTGCCACAAGAGCAGATGGACCCTCTTGTAACTATTCCCATTTTCATCTTTGCAGGCAAAGAAGTCTCATAATTGCCGCGAGCAGGTGCGGACAAGCGGCGGTCCGTCAGACCCCGCCACTCATCGACATTGAGAAGAGAGTGGCAGGCGCATCGGTGTCATGGGTCGGGCAGCTGCCACTGGGGGCGCTGAGCGCCGCTCAGAAAATGAGGGCAAGTCCTGCACACTCCCTGGGATAGGTAGGGGCAATGTCCTGTACACTCCCTGGGATAGGTAGGGGCAATGTCCTGTACACTCCCTGGGATAGGTTGGGGCGATGTCCTACACACTCCCTGGGATAGGTTGTGGCAATGTCCTGCACACTCCCTGGGATAGGTTGGGGCAATGTGCTACACACTCCCTGGGATAGGTAGGGGCAATGTCCTGTACACTCCCTGGGATAGGTAGGGGCAATGTCCTGTACACTCCCTGGGATAGGTTGGGGCAATGTGCTACACACTCCCTGGGATAGGTTGGGGCAATGTCCTGCACACTCCCTGGGATAGGTTGGGGCAATGTGCTACACACTCCCTGGGATAGGTTGGGGCAATGTCCTGTACACTCCCTGGGATAGGTTGTGGCAATGTCCTGCACACTCCCTGGGATAGGTTGGGGCAATGTGCTACACACTCCCTGGGATAGGTTGGGGCAATGTCCTGTACACTCCCTGGGATAGGTTGTGGCAATGTCCTGCACACTCCCTGGGATAGGTTGGGGCAATGTCCTGCACACTCCCTGGGATAGGTTGGGGCAATGTCCTGTACACTCCCTGGGATAGGTTGTGGCAATGTCCTGTACACTCCCTGGGATAGGTTGTGGCAATGTCCTGCACACTCCCTGGGATAGGTTGTGGCAATGTCCTGCACACTCCCTGGGATAGGTTGGGGCAATGTCCTACACACTCCCTGGGATAGGTTGGGGCAATGTCCTACACACTCCCTGGGATAGGTTGGGGCAATGTGCTACACACTCCCTGGGATAGGTTGGGGCAATGTCCTGTACACTCCCTGGGATAGGTTGGGGCAATGTCCTGTACACTCCCTGGGATAGGTTGGGGCAATGTGCTACACACTCCCTGGGATAGGTTGGGGCAATGTCCTGTACACTCCCTGGGATAGGTTGGGGCAATGTGCTACACACTCCCTGGGATAGGTTGGGGCGATGTCCTACACACTCCCTGGGATAGGTTGTGGCAATGTCCTGTACACTCCTTGCGATAGGTTGGGGCGATGTCCTACACACTCCCTGGGATAGGTTGTGGCAATGTCCTGTACACTCCTTGGGATAGGTTGGGGCGATGTCCTGTACACTCCTTGGGATAGGTTGTGGCAATGTCCTGTACACTCCTTGGGATAGGTTGGGGCAATGTCCTGTACACTCCTTGGGATAGGTTGGGGCAATGTCCTACACACTCCCTGGGATAGGTTGGGGCGAAGTCCTACACACTCCCTGGGATAGGTAGGGGCAATGTCCTGTACACTCCTTGGGATAGGTTGGGGCAATGTCCTACACACTCCCTGGGATAGGTTGGGGCAATGTCCTGTACACTCCATGGGATAGGTTGGGGCAATGTCCTGTACACTCCTTGGGATAGGTTGTGGCAATGTCCTGTACACTCCTTGGGATAGGTTGGGGCAATGTCCTGTACACTCCTTGGGATAGGTTGGGGCAATGTCCTACACACTCCCTGGGATAGGTTGGGGCGAAGTCCTACACACTCCCTGGGATAGGTAGGGGCAATGTCCTGTACACTCCTTGGGATAGGTTGGGGCAATGTCCTACACACTCCCTGGGATAGGTTGGGGCGATGTCCTACACACTCCCTGGGATAGGCTGGGGCAATGTCCTGCACACTCCCTGGGATAGGTTGGGGCGATGTCCTACACACTCCCTGGGATAGGTTGGGGCAATGTCCTGTACACTCCATGGGATAGGTTGGGGCAATGTCCTGCACACTCCATGGGATAGGCTGGGGCAATGTCCTGCACACTCCCTGGGATAGGTTCGGGCAATGTCCTGCAGTGTCTCTGAACTAGATATAATGGAGTAGGGGTGGTCCTTCAAATGAGCCTGTGCTATGCACCTGCCCCCTCCC
Organism: Pristiophorus japonicus; assembly: GCF_044704955.1. NCBI lineage: Eukaryota > Metazoa > Chordata > Chondrichthyes > Pristiophoridae > Pristiophorus > Pristiophorus japonicus. The sequence goes on along the minus strand of NC_091977.1, from coordinate 71,402,001 downwards.
TTGCTGCTCACCACTTGTCTGTTGCTTTCTTCTTCCAGATGACCAACCACAGGGACCCCTCAAGGGACCCCTCCACATCAGGCCATCGTCTGGAGGAGGAGGAAGAGGAGGATACCGATGAGCCGACTCCGAAGCAGCATCTGTCCACCCGTTCCACCATCAGCACTCAGCTCCTCTGAGGACGACGCGACTTTCGCGGGGTTCGACAAAATAAGAGACTCCTGGGACTTGTGGCGTGCAGCAATGCAGTGCTGGGGTTGACTCCCACATGCCATCTCTCCGGAGGGTGAGTCGACAAAGTTGTTCTGCTGAGAGACAGGCAGATGTGGAACTGGACATGGTGGGAATGTCCAGGGAGAGCATTCAGGTCAGCCGTCAGCTCCTTGATGTCTTGGTAGGATTCCCGCTAGCATCGACAGTCTGAAAGCGACCATTCCGGAGGCAAGGTCGCAGATTGTCGGTGGGAGCCGTGATACCAGTGAGGCCATCAATGGCCACACAAGGCTGGCGGCCTCCAGCAGTGACAGTGGAGTCCCGGAGAGTGTGGCGCGAGCCCTTGCAGAATATGGCGCATCACAGGCACAAGCTCTGCTTCATCTTGGGCAGGTAATGCAGTCCATGCCTGCTGCCATAATCCCTGCATTCCCCACTGTCACACCCAAACCATCTGTGACTGGCGACGCCGATGAAGAGGCTAGCCAGTCAGAAGCCGGGCCTTCCACGCCGCGAGCTGTTCCAGTGCGTTCCCAGACGGCGTCTCCCTTGTCTCTCCCAACACAGCAGCACTCAAGCAGCCTTAAAGTGGCACCAAGATGGTGTACAGTGAGTAGGAGCAGTAGGCAAGGGAGGGTGATAAGAAGGGGAGCAAAAGACAGTGGGAAAAAATAGTGGGGCAGGATATGATGTTGCTGCATTATGTTGTTGATGCTGGATGCATTGTATTTTTATGTTACAGTATTATGTTACAGATCATGTTAAAAGATCACACTGGATTATGTTGCTGATAATGTTGTTGAATTATCACACTGTTGGATACAGCTCATTTTATTTAATTTACGTCTCACAATAAAGGTTCCAAAGTTTACAATGTTTAATACATTTTTTGTTCACCTTAACCATTCCTGTATAATGTCCCATTTGCAGAATAAGAGGGGGAATAGTCAACATGGTGGGATAGAGTGGGCAGGCAACGCTCAAATGTGCCGTTCACTCTTCAAGCAATGTGTTCAATTATGAGCCGCTGATGAAAGGCTTTTGCAGCGGCAAAATCTCCACGATGCCTCCCTTGTGGTTGTGGTGAACCATGGGTTCTTTGCCAGGCTCCTCGTCCTCGTCTTCCTCCTCCTCCTCCACCGCCGCCCCCCCCCACCCCCTCTCCTGAGGTGGTTCTGTAGTTTCCAGTGGCAATTCCTGTCCCCGCTTGATGGCTAAGTTGTGTAGCATGCAGCACACCACAATAAATTCAGCGACCTGCTGAGGGGAGTATTGGAAGCAGCCTCCAGAATGGTCCAGGTATCGGAAGCGCTGCTTGAGCACTCCAATTGTCTGTTCCACGATGTTGCTTGTAGCTGCAAGGCTCTCATTATAGCGATACTTGACTTCTGTCTGCAGATTCCGGAGGCGGGGGGGGGGTCAAGAGCCAGGTGGCGAGGTCAGAACCGTTGTCCCTGAGCATCCAGCTCTGGCCTTGTGGTTGACGCTGGAACATGCGTGAGACACTGCTCTCATGCAAGATGAAAGCATCATGGATGCTCCCTGGATATTGGGCATTGACTGCCATGATGCGCTGAGTACGGTCGCAAACTATCTGTACGTTCAGGGAGTGGAATCCCTTTCGGTTTCAGAAAATCTCTGCATTCTGTAAAGGCGCTCGCAGGTCAATGTGCGTACAGTCAAGGGCACCCTGCACCTGGGGAAGTCAACAAATTGTCTAAAACCTACAGCCCTCTCATTTTAGGAAGTTTATGAAGTCCATTCTGTATGCATACAGTGCATTAAGTCATCTGGCGAATGCAGCAATGTGTAGCATGCTACGAGATGGAGCATATGTCCCCTGCTGATGTCTGAAAGGAGCCGGAGGCATAGAAGGCAAGTGCTGCAGTCACCTTCACCCTGAGCAGTGTAGTCCTGTTGCCGCTAATAGGCTGTAGGTCTGCCTATAGGAGCTGGCATTTCTCTGTGACCACCTCGTTCGGAAGCGCAGCCTTCTAATGCACTGTGTCTCAGAGAGCTGGACGTATGAGCGATGTTCCCTGCAAACTCGTGAGGGGTAAGGCCTCCTCCCCATACGTCTGCGACCTCTTCGATTACGTTGCAAATGATCAACAATAAGCCTTCTTCCAGATTGAAGCCATATGGATAATAGCAGCCAGGATTACTGACACTCGACCTAGCATGGCCCCCATCTTTTAAAATATCCTTTATAAAACAAAATAGAAACTCATAAACTTCACAATCAAAAATATGTAATAATGCGGCGTTCTTCTCCCAATCTTTTTAATCACTCAGAGCTGCGACATTCTCCTCCGCTTTCAACATGGCGCCATTGGCACCTGGTGCGCGCGGCTGTTATTTCTCGGGTGGACGCTAAATTGAGCGAAATGCTCGAAAGTTCCGCCTGGGGGCGCGAGCGCAGCGATGCACAATGATTTAGGTCATCCCAACGGTCAAAACAGTGGCGGGGTGGTAAGTTTTAGCACCGCCGCAAAACCATTGCCGAAAGTTCCGCCTGGGCACAAAATCTTGTGCACCTCGTTTCACGCCCAGAAAATAATTTTTCCACCCCGTCGAGATGCTAAATGGGATGCAAATCAGCTGAAAATCCAGCTCAAGAGTCTGAAAAGGAATATAGATAGACTAAGTGAGTGAGCAATAAGGTGGCTGATACATAGTTACATGCACAGCACAGAAACAGGCCATTTGGCCCAACTCGTCTGTGCTGGTGTTTATTGCTCCACACAAGCCTCCTCCCATTCCATCTGACTCACCTTCAGCATATCTTGCTGTTCCTCCCTCTCTCTCGAACTTCTCTAGTTACCTTTTGAAAACATCCAAGCAACTTTCCACAACCACTCCCTGTGTAATGAGTTCCACACCCTCCTCATTTCCCGCATTAGATTTACAAGTGACTATCTTGTATCTATGGCCCCGAGTTTCGGATTAAACAAGTGGCTACACCCTCAGATTCCCAATTTGCGAAATTTAAATAGGTTTATACTACTACATATATTTTGTAGATAAGAACCAAAGATGAAACATACAAGATTCTGGGGGATTGACAGGGTAGATGCTGAGAGGTTGTTTCCCCTGGCTGGAATGTCTCGAACTAGGGGGCACAGGCTCAGAATAAGGCATAGGCCATTTAAGAGGATTGTGAATCTTTGGACTTCTCTGCCCCAGAGGTTTGCAGATGCTTTGAGCATGTTCAGTAAATTGATTTTTGGACTCGAGGAATTAAGGGATATGGAGATCGTGCGGGAAAGTGGAGTTGAGTTCAAGGATCAGCTATGATCTTATTGAATGGCGGAGCAGGCTCGAGGGGCCATACGGCCTACTCCTGTTCCTATTTCTTATACCATTTTATAATATTATTGATAGAAGTTAGATATGTAGATTTTAGACATATTTTTCACAGGAGGAGGGTAACCCAGGAGCATACGGGCAAGCCCTGAACTCACTTTGTGCCATGGTGAGCAGATAAGAATCTGTAGCTGGTACAAAGAACAGCTGATTTCAGAGGGGCAAAATTAAATTACAAAATTCTTTTACATGGTTTCTTAATTCAGAAATACAAGGAACACTAAGTGAGGATAATGTTATATTTCTATTCTATTATAATCATATTTTTAGCATTCTAGTTTCTTCAGTTTTGAAAATATATAGAAGTGACAAAATGGAAACATGCCATTCAATCCAACGAGTCCATGTTGGCGTTTACCCTCCTCGTGAGCAAATAGTTCTAATGACATTACCCACCCTGTTCCCATATCCCTTCAACCCCTTTTCCTTCATTCATTTACAGTAGCAGCAGAGAAGAACTCTCATGCACATTCCGACCAGCAGCTCAATGAAAAAAGATAGTTGTGGAAAGTTGTTGACATCAAGAAGTGATCTGGCGAGAAAACTTTGACTTGTAGACGTAAAGCACACAATAAACAAGACTGTTGCGATCTTGTTTAGATCTGCGCCTATTCTTTCCATTCCTCCTTGATGGAGGGCAGAATAAAAGGATTGGAATCACAATATATCTGTTTTTGTTATGAAAACTCAGCAGTCAGGTTGGAACACAGCTGGAGGTTCCATAAATATATACGCATTATAACAAAAGGAAATGAAATGGAAAAAAAAATCAAAACTTTATATCTTCCATAAATCCATCATGTGGATTCATAGCACAACGCTGGGATTTAGTGTATGTATCAAGCCAACTCTCAGACAAATGGTTCGTTCAAGCTAGCGGCGAGGAAACATTTCCCATCTGAAAATGGCTGTTGTGTAGAATTGGTAAATGTAGGCTGCAGAGCCTGAAGAGATTCCAACAGTGAAAGACGAAGGAAGGGAAGTGATGAGGGTGGGTGGGTGGGAGGAGGGGAGAATGAATGGAAGAATTGAAGTAAAGAGCAAAAGAAAAGAGAGAGATCAAAGGAATCAGAATGAATGGAAAAGCAAGACAACCAGAATAATGAAAGTAATTCAGAAGCCTCAGCCCAGTTATTAGTAGCCACAAACCCATAGCACAAAATTGTTCATTGCAGGATGCAAGTTAATCAATATGACTCAGAGGTCTTAAAGATGGTTGGTATACAAAATCAAAAATGTTTCTCTGAAGTTAGGGTTTAGGCATATTGTCCTTGGGCAGTAATCTAGTGGAGCAGATCCCTGCCTGTAATAGAGCCAATCAAATAAATCGGATGCATTTTATGACAGACAGGTGATCCTCTCTGACAGATTACCACCCTTGCAAAGAAAACACTACACATGGCTAGGTAATGCTCAGTGCTAACAGTGGATGCCTGAGGTTGGAAACTGTTCCTTCATTTGAGCAGCATGATAATGAACCCTACAGCTATAGTCAAAAGAAAGGAAAATTACAAGTGACTTTTCATTTAAGAATACTACCAACATTTTCTGCATGTGTTGTACAGGCTGGATTCATGTAAAAAAAATACAGAACAAAGTTGCATAAGATAGAGAAAGAAAGAGAGAGAGAGAGAGAGAGAGAGAGAGAGAGAGAGAGAGAGAGAGAGAGACAGACAGACAGACAGAGAAAACATCAATACATACGTTAAGGCTGTGCACCAATGGTGGGGCTACCCACATTCCTAAAAACATTGCGGCACTTTGGGATGTCTCAGCCTGGGTAACTGCTACTTCAATGCAATGCTTCTGAATGTCTTCACCTGCAGAAAGGGAAAAAAACACCGTATTAAACATAGAAAATAGGTGCAGGAGCAGGCCATTCGGCCCTTCGAGCCTGCACCACCATTCAATATGATCATGGCTGATCAGTACCCCACTCCTGCCTTCTCTCCATACCTCTTGGATCTCTTTTGCCGTAAGGGCCACATCTAACTCCCTTTTGAATATATCCAACGAACTGGACTCAACAACTTTATGTGGTAGAGAATTCCACAGGTTCACAATTCTCTGAGTGAAAAAGTTTCTACTCATCTCGGTCCTAGATGGCTTACCCCTTACCCTTAGACTGTGACCCCTGGTTCTGGACTTCCCCAACATCAGGAACATTCTTCCTGCATCAAACCTGTCCAATCCCGCCAGAATTTTATATGTTTCTATGTGATCTCCTCATTCTTCTAAATTCCAGTGAATATAAGCCTAGTCGATCCAGTCTTTCTTCATATATCAATCCTGCCATCCCGGGAATCAGTCTGGTGAACCTTCGCTGCACTTCCTCAATAGCAAGAATGTCCTTCCTCAGATGAGACCACCAAAACTGCACACAATACTCAAGGTGTGGTCTCACCAAGGCCCTGTACAACTGCAGGAAGACCGCCCTGCTCCTATACTCAAATCCTCTCGCTATGAAGGTCAACATGCTATTTGCTTTCTTTACTGCCTGCTTTACCTGCATGCCTACTTTCAATGACTCATGTACCATGACTCTCAGGTCTCGTTGCACCTCCCCTTTTACTACTCTGTCACCATTCAGATAATAATCTGCCTTCCTGTTTTTGCCACCAAGGTGGATAACCTCACATTTATACACGTCATACTGCATCTGCCATACATTTGCCCACTCACCTAACCTGTCCAAGTCACCCTGCAGCCTCTTAGCAGCCTCCTCACAGCTCACACTGCCATCCAGCTTAGTGTCATCTGCAAACTTGGAGATATTACATTAAATTTCTTTGTCTAAATCATTAATATATATTGTAAATAACTGGGGGGGTCCCAGAACTGAACCTTACGGTACCCCACTAGTCACCGGCTGCCATTCTGAAAAGGATCCGTTTATTCCGACTCTTTGCTTCCTGTCTGCCAACCAGTTCTTTATCCACGTCAATACATTACCCCTAATACCATATGCCTTAATCTTTCACACTAATCTCTTGTGTGGGACCTTGTCAAAAGCCTTTTGAAAGTCCAAATACACCACATCCACTGGTTCTCCCTTATCCACTCTACTAGTTACATCCTCAAAAAATTCTAGAAGATTTGTCAAGCATGATTTCCCTTTCATAAATCCATGCTGACTTGGACTGATCCTGTCACTGCTTTCCAAATGCGCTGCTATTACATCTTTAATAATTGATTCCAGCATTTTCACCACTACCAGTCAATAATTCCCTGTCTTCTCTTTCCCTCCTTTTTTAAAAAAGTGGGGTTACATTAGCTACCTTCCAGTCCATGAATTTTTGGAAAATGACCACCAATGCATCTACTATTTCTAGGGCCACTTCCTTAAGTACTCTGAGATGCAGACTATTCAGGCTCTGGGGTTTTATCGACCTTCAATCCCATCAATTTCCTTAACACCATTTCCTGACGAATAAGGATTAATAAGTATTAAAGCTGGTGTACTACAGCATGAACACTGCATGGCGCTATTTACTTTAGGATTGGCTGCAGAGTTGGCGAAATATGTAGCTGTTTCCCTACACAATCAGGACAAGATACTGACAAATCTTGATTTCCAAACTTGTTTCCTCAGCTAATTTAAGATGAGGCCACAGCATCGTGAGGGATTGTGATTTCTCACCAATGATTCCTGCATTTTTGAGAACTTAGCAGTGCAGCTTACACAGGAAATAAATTTTACCCCCAAAAAGTTGTGCTGTAGAACTGGCATTTAAAACGACGTAACTAAATAGTAGAGGGAGTTGTAAATCAATGTCACAGTAATTCTATCCCTTACCATAACTATAAAAAAAGGTTCATTTTAATTTACTCCTGCACGCATTAAAAGAGACAGCCTGTTCTTTTACCAGGTCCACTATGTTGAACGCGTGCAACAGCAGGAACTGCCATGGCACAAATCAACAGGATGCCCCGGTACCCACAGAGAGTTCACCTGACAAGAGGGGCTCAGTGTCAAGTCTGACAGGCTGACTACCACATCTGACAAAGAAACTAACCTCAGATGACCTTGGAGTGCTGGACCTCTCATCACTTCAGATATTTTTCAGGACAAGACGCATAAACTTGGCAATGGAGTAATTGATTAGTTGAGACTCGGCTCTGCTGAAAAGCTGAAGTTCTTTTAAAATGAATTTATTAAAGGAATCGTTTGAAGGAATATTCAAATTTAAGCTTCTACAAGTACCATACAATTGAGTATTTGGGGGAAAAAATACACCACCAAAAATACCTTTTAGTTTACAATTACTAGTTAAATTCCCCATTTGGTGGTTGACCTCCCAATCAGAGACCACCATCTTTGTAGCATTTCCAAAATTTCTCACTTCATACAAGGTGTATTGTCCCAATATTCCTCATTGCTTTCAAAGAAGCTGGGAACCAAGACTAGGTGAAGAAATACCATATTTTTTGTACCCAGTCTTAGAAATCCAGCAAAGATCATTGCTCCGATTGAAAGACCAATCATTTTATACTGAGTTTTAAATATAAATGAGATTATTGGGTATTTTCCTCACAATGTAAGGTTAAGGCCCTTGTAGGTGGGCCTTTATCATTGAATTGTTTTTTTTAAACCCTTATGAAATAATGGAACTTTCAAAGAACTGTCTTATAATCAATTACATCTTTTAGAACTTACCAAAATTCAATCTCATAAGTGGAGAGAGGATGGAAGCCCAATTCACAGGGGGATATTGAAAACTGTTCCCACATCCAGCAATAGGCCCCAACAACACCTTCACTAGCTGGGGAGGAATTGACTCAGGACCTGAAAATGAAAGAAAGCGAGATGTGAGAAAACAATATGGTGCTGGTATAGTGTCATAATGTGGAGTATAATAACATAAGAAATAGGAGCAGAAGTAGGCCATCTGGCCCCTCAAGCCTGCTCCACCATTCAGTAAGATCATGGCTGTTCCAATCCTGGCCTCAACTCCATGTCCCCGCCCTCTCCCCATAACCCTGGACTTCCTTATCTTTCAAAAGTCTGTCTATTTCCAATTTTGGATTGCTAACATTTTCTGTTTAAATTGGTGTAGTGGACTGATTGAGAGTTAATTTCTCGTTAATTTAGGCTATTAACTTAGAAATAGCATTAAGAAACCTAACGGCAGTTCAACATGCGGTAGATACAATTTCCCAGTAATAAACTGCAAATTTTCTTACAATCACTTTAATTGTACACTGTGCACATCACAGTGATGCATCAATGACAAAAGGCACGCGAGGTGCCCTGGGTGATGGCTGCTGGCAGGACAAAAACAGACCTCAAACTGAGTAAAAACCCCCAGCCTAAAGCTAAACCATATATATATATATTTCAAAAATATGACAATTTCAAGGCTGTGTGTTAATCTCAGGGTTTAGATCATTATCATAAAATAGTTTAGGGCATCAGTGATCCTCTGATTAAATTGCTGCCTAACAATCATTCTCAGATATCCAAATCTAAACCTCATTCAACTTAATGCTTGCATTCAGTTCCAGATGCCTAATACAGGGTAGTCTCTATATCGAGCTTAAAATCACTCTGAGTGCATCTTGTTGAAACCTATATATAGGGTTGTCCCAGTAAACAGGTTAACGACTATCAGACCCTTTGGAAATACCTGATTTACACAGTGTTCATGCATCACTTAAGAAAAGCCCAAGAGCGCACTTCCATAATCTAAAAAAAAAATCTGTGCACTTGCTAAATCAGAAGCACCATGATAGATGGGTTATGGGGACAGCATGTACCTGCCCTGGAAAAACTCCACTGACTCGCACAAAAGTCAGTGCTTTGGGCTAGTTGGAATCTGATGTGGAGATACCCATGGTTGGATACTGCCTTGTTTAACTTTAGGTAGGTGTTTTAAAAAATGTATTTGTGTCCGTATTTTTTACTGGCTGCAGCTGTTGCTATGGACCAAGAATGTTGGTGCAATCTTCAGTGTCAATGTGTGATGCTGTTCAAATGGCATGCTTGATGACTGTGACACTCTGTCCTGTTGTATCCTCAGCCAGTACTAACTTTTCATAACACTCATCTCAAGATCAGCATCCCAGCTGTGTGAGTGAATGGAGCTGTTCAGAGAAGCAGGCAAACTGCCCAGTAACCCAGATCATAAGTGCAGCTGTGGGTGTGAGCAGACCTGAAATGGGAGTCTCCATGGGAGTGAAAAAGAGTTACAATAACCGACTTATCTTGCAGATACCCGTGGCTTTATTTAGCAAATTAGACAGATGTGGGAGCACCTTATACTAAGAGTACGCCCCCAGGTTTTCCATCTCCTTTGGGTGATGCAACACATTTGTTTGTGGATAATATACGACACAACAGTAAGGTCCCACCCCTAAAATGTTCCAATTACAAGACTTCTCTTATAGGTCAGACTATCAAGGTGAGTACAAATAAGGGAAGCTACCATTAGAAGCGAGAAACAAAAAGAGTGCACAGAGTAAGAAATAGCAAGGTATTAGGTGGGATCAGACAGAGAGAGAATACAAGAATATCTAAGAGAGATTTACAGTGCATGTGTGTAAATGCACGAAGCGTGGTAAATAAAGCTGGTGAGCTGCAAGCGCAAATAGCCACTTACATGATGTTGTGGCAATAATGGAGATCTGGCTCAAAAAAGGGCAGGATTGGGTATTAAATATTCTTGGATATAAGGTGTTCAGGAAATATAGGAAAGGAAATAAAGGAGGTGGTGTGGCAGTATGGCAGTATTGATTGATACCCTGAAGGGATCAAGGACAGAATCTATTTGATTAGAGATAATAAATAATAGAGGTGCCTACATTACATTACTAGGTGTATTCTATAGGACGCCAACCAGTGCGAAGGATATAGAGGAGCAAATTTGCAGAGAAATTACAGAGAGGTGCAAAAACTATAGAGTACTGATAATGGGGAACTTCAACTATCATAATATAGGCTGGGATAGTAATAGTGTAAAGGGCAGAGAGAGGGAAGAATTTATGAAGTGTGTTCATGAGATTTTCTTGATCAGTATGTTTCTGGCCCAACCAGGAAGGCGGCATTGCTGTATCTGGTTCTGGGAAATAAGTTGGGTAAAGTGGAGCAAATGTCAGCTGGGGGACATTTAGGGAACAGTGATCACAGTATCATAAGGTTTAGATTAGCTATGGAAAAGGACACGGAGCAATCTAGAGTAAAAATACTTAATTGGAGGAAGGCCAATTTCAGTGGGTTGAGAACAGCTCTGGCCCAGGTAAATTAGAATCAAAGATTGGCAGGCAAAACTGGAATAGAACTATGGGCCGCCTTTAAAGAGGAGATTTGAGGTACATTCCCACGAGGGGGAAAGTTAGGGCAACCAAAGTCAGAGCTCCCTGAATGACGAAAGAGAGAGTAATATGAAGCAAAAAAAAGAGTGCATATGACAGATGTCAGGTTGAGCATACAAGTGAAATCAGGCTGAATATAGAAAGTTCTGAGGGGATGTGAAAAAGAAAATAAGAGGGGCAAAGAGAGAGTATGAGAATAGATTGGCAGCGAACATAAAAGAGAATTCAGAGAGTTTTCTATAGACATATAAATAGTAAATGGACAGTAAGAGGAGGGTGGGGCTGTGGGGCTGATTAGAGACCAAAAAGGAGAGCTATGCATGGAGGTTGAGGGCATGGTTGAGATACTAAATGAGTACTTTGCATCTGTCTTCACCAGGGAAGAAGATGCTGTCAAAGACATAGAAACATAGAAAATAGGTGCAGGAGTAGGCCATTCGGCCCTTCAAGCCTGCACCGCCATTCAATAAGATCATGGCTGATCATTCTTTCAGTACCCCTTTCCTGCTTTCTCTCCATACCCCTTGATCCCCTTAGCCGTAAGGGCCATATCCTACTCCCTCTTAAATATATCCAATGAACTGGCATCACCAACTCTCTGCGACAGGGAATTCCAACAACTCTGAGTGAAGAAGTTTTTCCTCATCTCAGTCCTAAATGGCGTACCCATTATCCTAAGACTATGTCCCCTGGTTCTGGACTTCCTCAACATTGGGAACATTTTTCCCGTATCTAACCTGTCCAGTCCCGTCAGAATCTTATACCTTTCTATGAGATCCCCTCTCATCCTTCTAAACTCCAGTGAATAAAGGCCCAGTTGATCCAGTCTCTCCTCATATGACAGTCCAGCCATCCCGCGAATCAGTCTGGTGAACCTTCGCAGCACTCCCTCAATAACAAGAACGTCCTTCCTCAGATTAGGAGACCAAAACTGAACACAATATTCCAGGTGAGGCCTCACTAAGGCCCGGTACAACTGCAGTAAGACCTCCCTGCTTCTATACTCAAATCCCCTAGATATGAAGGCTAACATACCATTTGCCTTCTTCACCGCCTGCATGCCAACTTTCAGTGACTGATGAACCATGACACCCAGGTTTCGTTGCACCACCCCTTTTCCTAATCTACCACCATTCAGATAATATTCTGCCTTCATATTTTTGCCCCCAAAATGGATAACCTCACATTTATATATTCAAAAAGGAGTTAGATGAGGTCCTTACTACTAGGGGGATCAAGGGGTATGGCGAGAAAGCAGGAATGGGGTACTGAAGTTGAATGTTCAGCCATGAACTCATTGAATGGCGGTGCAGGCTAGAAGGGCCGAATGGCCTACTCCTGCACCTATTTTCTATGTTTCTATGTTATCCACATTATACTGCATCTGCCATTCATCTGCCCACTCACCTAACCTGTCCAAGTCACCCTGCAGCCTCTTAGTATCCTCCTCACAGCTCACACCGCCACCCAGTTTGGTGTCATCTGCAAACTTGGAGATATTATACTCAATTACTTCATCTAAATCGTTAATGTATATTGTAAAGAGCTGGGGTCCCAGCACTGAGCCCTGCGGCATTCCACGAGTCACTGCCTGCCATTCTGAAAAGGACCCATTTATCCCTACTCTCTGCTTCCTGTCTGCCAACCAGTTCCCTATCCAGTGAAAGAGGTGGTAGTGGAGGTACCTGATGGAATAAAAATTGATAGAGAAAATACTCGAAAGGCTGGCTGTACTTAAAGTAGGATGCTGAGGGAAATTGCAGAGGTACTGGCCATAATCTTCCAATCCTCCTTACATAGAGGAGTGTTGCCAGAGGACTAGAGAATTGCAAATGTTACACTTTTGTTCCTTAATGAGGGATACAGTTGCATTGGAGGCAATTCAGAGAAGGTTCACTATGTTGATTCCCGAGATGAAAACATAGAAACATAGAAATTTGCAGCACAGAAGCAGACCATTTCGTCCCACCGTGCCCGCGCCGGCCGACAAAGAACCACACGGCCCTTGGTCAGCAGCCCTGAAGATTACATATAAACCTATGAACAATGAACAATGGCGGAAAGGGAAAGAGCATCCTGCCCAACCAGTCCGCCTCACACAACTGCGACACCCCCTGCACCGCAACATTTTACACTCCACCCCAACTGGAGCCATGCGATCTCCTGGGAGAGGCCAAAAAAGATCAAAAACCAGGCCAATTGGGGAAAAAAAAATCTTGGAAAATTACTCTCCGACCCATCCTGGCGATCGAAACTAGTCCAGGAGACCACTCTGGCCGTATTAGATTCCCTGCAGTACTTACCATTGTATCTGCGCCAGCCAATAAGAGATTATCCAGCCTAATCCCAATTACCAGCTCTAGGTCCGTAACCCTGTAGGTTACGGAACTTCAAGTGCCCATCCAAGCACCTTTTAAATGTGGTGAGGATTTCTGCCTCTACCACCTTTCCAGGCAGTGAGTTCCAGACCACCACAACCCTCTGCGTGAAGAAACTTCCCCTCAAATCCCCTCTTAGCCTTCCACCAACCACCTTAAACCTCGTAATTGACCCCTCCACCAAGGGAAATAGGCCCTTGCTATCCACTATATCCAGGCACCTCGAAATTTTATACACTTCAATGAGGTCTCCCCTCAGCCTCCTTTGTTCCAAGGAGAACAAACCCAGCATATTCAATCCGGCATCATAGCTAAGATTCAACATTCCAGGCAGCATCTTCGTAAATCTCCTCTGCACCCTCTCCAGTGTAATCACATCCTTCCTATAATATGGCGACCAGAACTGCATGCAGTATTCCAGCTGTGGCCTAACCAGTGTATTATACAATTTAAGCATAACCTCCCTGCTCTTGTATTCTATGCCTCGGCCAATAAAGGCAAGCATTCCGTATGCCTTCTTAACCACCTGGCCTGCTACTTTCAGGGATCTGTGGACAAGCACTCCAAGGTCCCTTTGTTCATCTACACTTCTAAGTGGCCTACCGTTTAATGTGTATACCCTTTCCTTATTAGCCCTCCCAAAGTGCATTACCTCACCGAATTAAATTCCATTTGCCACTGCTCTGCCCACCTGACCAGTAGATTGATATCCTCCTGCAGCCCATGACTTTCCTCTTCATTATCAACCTCACAGCCAATTTTAGTGTCATCTGCAAACTTCTTAATCATACTCCCTATATTCAAATCTAGATCATTGACGTATACCACAATACTGAGAGGACCCAGTACTGAGCCCTGCAGAACCCCACTGGAAACATCCTTCCAATCACAAAAACATCCATCAACCATTATCCTTTGTTTCCTACCTCTAAGCCAATTTTGGATCCAATTTGCCACTTTGCCTTGGATCCCATGGGCTTTAACCTTTGTGACCAGTCTGTCATGTGGGACCAAAAGCTTTGCTAAACTCCACATACACTACATCGTACACACTACCCTCATCGAGCCTCCTGGTTACCTCCTCAAAAAATTCAATCTGGTTAGTGAAACACGATCTTCCCTTCACAAATCTGTGCTGACTGCCCCGATTAATCCTTGCCTTTCTAAATGTAGATTTATCCTGACCTTCAGGATTTTTTCCAATACTATTCCCACCACTGAGGTTAGGCTGACAGGCCTGTAATTACTCGGCCTATCTCTTTCTCCCTTCTTAAGCAAAAGGTACCACATTAGCAGGGTTGACTTATGAAGAAAGGTTGAGTAGATTGAGCCTATACTCATTGGAGTTTAGAAGAATGAGAGGTGATCTTATTGAAACATATAAGATAATGAGGGGGCTCGACAAGGTAGATGCAGAGAAGATGTTTCCACTCATAGGGGAACTAGGGGGCATAGTTTCAGAATAAGGGGTCGCCCATTTAAAACTGAGATGAGGAGGAATTTCTTCTCTGAGGGATGGAAATCTGTGGGATTCTCTGTCCAAGAGAGTTGTAGAGGCTGGGTCATTGAATAGATTTAAGGTGAAGATAGACAGATCTTTGAGCGATAAGGGAGTAAAGGATTATGTGGAGTGGGCAGGGAAGTGGCGCTGAGCCCATGATCAGATCAACCATGATCTTATTGATTGGCAGAGCAGGCTCGAGGGACCAAATGGCTTACTCCTGCTCCTATTTCTTATGTTCTTATGTTCAAAAAAGAATGCAAGGATAAACCCAGCAAATACAAGTCAGTCAGTTTATCTTCAGTAGTGGGGAAGGTTTTAGAAACGATAATCAGGGACAAAATTAAAAAGCACTTGGACATGTGTGGATTAAAGGCAAATCGTGTTTAACTTAAATTGTTTTTTGATGAGGTAACAGAGAGAGTTGATGAGGGCAATGCGGTTGACGTAGTGTACATGGACTTCCAAAAGTGTTTGATAACGTGCCATATAATAGGTTTGCCAGCAAAGATGATGCCCATGGAATAAAAAGGATAGTGGCAGCATGGATACAAAATTGTCTAAATGACAGGAAAGAGAGAGTAGTGGTGAGCGGTTGTTTTTAGGACTGGAGGAAGGTATACAGTAGCGTTAGTCAGTGGTCAGTACTCGAACCACTGCTTTTCCTGATATATATTAGTGACTTGGACTTGGGTGTGCAGGGCGCAATTTCAAAATGTGCAGATGTCACAAAACATGGAAGTATAGTGAGCAGTGAGGAGGATAGTGATAGACTTCAAGAAGACAGACTGGTTGGTGAAATGGGCGGACACGTGGCAAGTGAAATTTAACGTGAAGTGATGCATTTTGATAGGAAGAACTAGGAGAGGCACAATCCTAAAGTGAGTGCATGAACAGAGAGACCTGGGGGTATATGTGCACAAATCGCGGAAGGTGGCAGCGTAGATTGAGAAAGCGGTTAAAAAAAGCAGATGGTATCCTGGCCATAAATAGAGGCATAGAGTTCTATAGCTAGGGAGTTATGATGAACTTTTATAAAACACTGGTTGGCCTCAACTGGAGTATTGTGTCCAATTCTGCGCAGTGCACTTTAGAAAGGATGTGAAGGCCTTAGAAAGAGTGCAGAAAAGATTTACAAGAATGATTCCAGGAATGAGGGACTTTAGTTACGTGGATAGACTGGAGAAGCTGGGTTGTTCCCCTTAGAGCAGAGAAGGTTAAGAGGAGATTTGATAAAGTTGTTCAAAAGCATGATGAATCTGGACAGAGCAGATAGAGATAAACTGTTCCCATTGGTGGAAGGGTCGAGAACCAGAGAACATAAATTTAAGGTGATTGGCAAAAGAACCAAAGGTGACATGAGAAAAAACATTTTTACGCAGCGAGTGGTTAGGATCCGGAATGCACTGCCTGATAAAGTAGTGGAGGCAGATTCAATAATAGCTTTCAAAAGGGAACTGGATAAAATACTTGGAGAAAAAATTGCAGGGATCTGGGTAAAGAGCGGGGGATTGGTACTAACTGGATTGCTCTTCGAAAGAGTCGGCGCAGGCTCGATGGGCCGAACGGCCTCCTTCTGTGCTGTGCTATTCTATGATTCTATGAAACGCGGTAGCCATTTTGCACACAGCAATATTCTACAACTCACAATGAGATAACTGATCAATTAACCTGTTTTCAGTAGTGCTGTTGAAGGGATGAATGTTGGCCAGGACAATCCCTGCTCTTGTTCAAATAGTGCCTGGGATCTTCAATTTCCAGCTGAACCACCACAACAGACAAACGTGGCCTCAGTTTAACAGTTCATCTGAGGTCCAGCACCTCCAACAATGCAGCACACCCTCAATACTGCGCCTTGCCTTTGTTTTCAAATCTTAAAGTGGAGCTTAAGCACACAACCTTGTGTTCTCTCCACAGACACTGCCTGATATGCTGAGTGTCTCGAGCAATTTCTGCATTTACAACTTTCAGCACCTGCAGTTTTTTTTGCATTTATTTTGATATTGCCAATGGTTTGTTCAGATTTAAATGCTTAAGACTGTCAGCACCCCTGGGACCAGAAGCTTAAAAAGAAGAATTACTAAGTAGATAATGAGGTCTGAACTGTTGAACCTTCTTGAGAGAATGCCACGCTTACGTTCCGAGGGTACTTTTAGCTGAAGCCAATTATATTAGGTTTCAGTTGCACTGTTACATGTGCCATCATAAGCTTTAAAAAAAATAAATCAATACTGCGACACAAGGCAGTCTAAGGTCTGTTAATTTCAAGCTTTTGCCAGTTCAGACGAAGGGTCATCGATCTGAAACGTTAACTCTGACTCTCTCCACAGATGCTGCCTGACCCGCTGAGATTCCAGTATCCACAGTATTTTGCTTTTGTTTCAATTCGAACCTAATTGGATAAAACAGAATTCTTCTTGGTAGTGCTAAAAAGTTACGGCTTTGCATTGTGCTAAGTGTTCTAGTTTTGTTTTGTATTAGGACTTCGAGATATGAGAATTGAACAAGATCTGTTCACATCAAAATTCTACTTTGCGGCACGCATTTTAATTTAATTAAATTAGTTCAATCTTACACACTGCCTTTAATTCAGAATTGCACGCTTTTAAGGCGCCTGACTTCAACTGCAGAGTAATATCACCTTCAGAAAGACACACACAAAGTTCCATGCCAGTAGTAAAATTATGGAACCAATAATGGAGGTTAAGCCTTTCACCAGCACAAACCTGGATTTTAGGTTGGTCAAGATTTTTGTTTGCAATAAAATGTCACAACTGTGCAGCATTTTGTGATGTAGTCAGTGTAATTCAATAAGAATTTTAGCAAAACAAGGTGTAATAATCATTAAAGAAAGACTTCCATTTATTATCATCATCATAGGCAGTCCCTCAGAATCGAGGAAGACTTGCTTCCATTCCTGAAGTGAGTTCTTTGGTGGCTGTACAATCCAATACGAGAGCCACAGACTCTGTCACAGGTGAGACAGATAGTCGTTGAGGGAAGGGGTGGGTGGGACTGGTTTGCCGCACGCTCTCTGCGATGCGACTCGAGGTGCTCAGCGCCCTCCCGGATGCACTTCCTCCAGTTAGGGCAGTCTTAGGCCAGGGACTCTCAGGTGTCAGTGGGGATGTCGCACTTTATCAGGGAGGCTTTGAGGGTGTCCTTGTAACGTTTCCGCTGCCCACCTTTGGCTCCTTTTCCGTGAAGGAGCTCGGAGTAGAGCACTTGCTTTTGGGAGTCTCGTGTCTGGCATGCGAGCTATATGGCCTACCCAGCGGAGCTAATAGAGCGTGGTCAGTGTTTCAATGCTGGAGATGTTGGCCTGGACGAGGACACTGATGTTGGTGCGCCTGTCCTCACAGGGGATTTGTAGGATCTTGCGGAGACATTGTGGTGTCTGCTGTACATGGTCCATGTCTCTGAGCCATACAGCGCCTTTCATGACCACCAGACATCTCAAAGCGTTTTACAGCCAATGAAGTACTTTTGAATGTAGTCACAGTTGTAATGTGGGAAACGCGGCAGCCAACTTGCGCACAGCAAACTCCCATAAACAGCAATGTGATAATGACTAGATAATCGTTTTTTCTTATGTTGCTTGAGGGATAAATATTGGCCAGGACATTGGGAATAACTCCCCTGCTCTTCTTCGAAATAGTGTCATGGGATCATTTACGTCCACGTAACAGACCAGACACGGCCTCGGTTTAATGTCTCATCCAGACGGCATCCCCAAACAGTGCAGCTCTCCCTCAGCACTGCAGTAGAGTGTCAGCCTAGATTTATGTGCTCAAGTTCTTGGGGTGGGACTTGAACCCACAACCTTCTGACTCAGAGATGAGGATGCTACCCAGAGAGTCAAAGCTGACATTACTTAAGAAATTAGCACATAAAGGAGTAATTTCAGCCCAATAAAATAGTTGGGCCGTAATTGACCAGTGAAAAAGCTAACTAGCAAATTTTTAAAAAGAAAAACATTAATGCACACTGCAGCCTGCCACAGGCTCGATGGGCCAAATGGCCTTTTTCCGTGCTGTAACCATCTATGAAAACAATTGATATAATAAAATATTTTCAAATCTTACCTTTCTTTCCTGCTTCAATGATATAATCAGTAGCACATCTGATGACACACTTTTCTGGCAAATAGCCAAAATCTGGAGGAACTGCAAAAAAATTGATCTTATTAGGTAAAAAGCCAGATATGTTAACTCCACAAACAATGACTCCCTGTGTTACTGGTCAGCATGTCATTTACAGGTTTCAAATAGTGTGAAACACCACTCAAACAAAGTGAGCTATCTACAGTGCTTTGCTAACCAGCCAACAAAGCAATTAAAAAAAACAAAGCTACTCAAATCTGCTTGCAAACTGCTGGACACAGAATTCACACAGAATTGATTTTTTTTTTTTAAACTCAGTTGTAATTAGATGACAGATAGATGGTTTAAAAAAATACATTGGTAACAGATTTGAAAGTTGATGTTAGCTGACAAGCAAAACCCTGCTGTCATATTCAGTTTCACTAGTCTGCTTTCCAAACACGAGCAAAATGTACGACTCAGTCTCCTGGCAACGGGGTAAGTAGTCTCAGCATCCTGGTAGCTTAATCACTTGAAAAATGTGGCATCTACAGATGCACAGCGTGTATGTTGTACTGCAGGTCACAGTCGAAGGAGAAGCTAAGAAGGGGAATGACGAGAAGTGACCATTTTCAATACAACGCCCTCAATCCAAAAATATATATATATTTTAAAACTATTTGGAAAGTTTCGCACCTTGTAGAAGATGTTTAATATTCAAGTTGTTGTTGTTTCCACAAGGATGCCACGTCAAGTCTCCGGCAAGGTCTTGCTGATTTGACATCAGTCATGGGTGTGGACAGTGAGCAGCTCCAAGAGAAGTAATGCATATCAGAATTCCTTCCAATCGTGAATGCCAATTCGCATGGTGCTCAAAATAGGCAATGCCAATACTGGATGGGTGTCGTGTGATTTTTTTTTTAAACATTGCCCAGATTTGAGACATAAAGTCAAGTATTCCTTCTACACGTATCTTCTTTAATGCACACTCCATACCTTTCAACTACTAAAATTTCTATTTTTGTAAAATGAATGTTAAAGAAAAGGAAAAAAATCTACAGGATGTTTCTGTAAAATCTTGTCTCCAAGTTTCTCTCGCCTCATCAAATTATCTTCTTTCCTCCTGCCTTTCCATCTTCTCACCCTCATCCCACCCGACCATTGCATGCAGCATTTCCCAATTAGGTAGCGAAGAGGGAGCACAATCTAGTTTATAAATTTCTACTGGAGACATCATTGAATCAGTCACATGGAGATGAAGCAACAGCCACACCCCCACTTTGACAATATGACTGAGATCAGTAATTCAACATTTAGCGAGCTGCAAGAGAGAACTCTACATCTCATCACTCTGTAGTGCAGCACATTAAATACATACGTTAAACATATAGCGTGACCATATGTTCAGTTTCCAGTAAAAAGAAATGCAATCTTCACTTTTATTAATTTCAGTCCTCTGCTAATTACACTTTGTATCGAGTCACTAAGGGGTGCACTAGAGTAATTAGTATGATTCTCCGTCCATTTTCACTCCATCCTTGTTGGGCCTGTTCTCAGCTCAACACCTCTAAAAGCACAGGCCAAATTAGCAACTTACAATGGAATTGTAGTGCACAGCCACTTGACGGCAAAATACAGCAATGTGTTACAACATCAGAGTAAGCTACAACAAGATATAACAAAAGTCCTTGCCAATATCTGTTAATTAGGGTAATTTGCTTCAATTCTAATTAGTTTTGTCCATGGAAAAGATTAGTAACTGACGACAGTCATTCTCATCAGCAAAGCCACTTATTTTCAGATAAAATATGTGCTACGCCTTGGCTCAGTGGTAGATCTCTCATCTCTGAGTCAAAAGGTCATGGATTCAAACCTCACTCTGGGGACATGATCATATAAAAGCACTCCCAGACACAAGTTACTTTCTCCATATATTGAGGAAGCCACGCATACCCATAGAAGTATTATGAATTTGTAGAATTCTCTAAATAAACAGTTAGTCTACCAGCTGATGGTGTTAAATTTTAAAATTCTCATCCTTGTTTTCAAATCCCTCTATGTCCTTGCACCTATCTATCTCTGTAATGTCCTCCAGCCCTACAGCCCTCCGAGATCTCCGCGCTCCTAAAATTCTGGCCTCATGAGCATCATTGGCAGCCTTGCCTTCAGCTGCCTTGGCCCTATAATCTAGAATTCTCTCCCTAAACCTCTCTACCTCTCTATCATAGAAACATAGAAAATAGGTGCAGGAGTAGACCATTCGGCTCTTCGAGCCTGCACCACCATTCAATAAGATCATGGCTGATCATTCCCTCAGTACCCCTTTCCTGCTTTCTCTCCATACCCCTTAATCCCTTTAGCCGTAAGGGCCATATCTAACTCCCTTTTGAATATATCTAACGAACTGGCATCAACAACTCTCCGCTGTAGAGAATTTGCTGAGTGAAGAAGTTTCTCCTCATCTTGGTCCTAAATGGCTTACCCCTTATCCTTAGACTGTGACCCCTGGTTCTGGACTTTCCCAATATCGGAAACATTCTTCCTATATCTAACCTGTCCAGTCCCGTCAGAATTTTATATGTTTCTATTAGATCCCCTCTCATTCTTCTAAATTCCAGTGAATACAGGCCCAGTCGATCCAGTCTCTCCTCATATGTCAGTCCTGCCATCCCGGGAATCAGTCTGATGAACCTTCGCTGCACTCCCTCAATAGCAGGAACATCCTTCCTCAGATTAGGAGACCAAAACTGAACACAATATTCCAAGTGAGGCCTCACTAAGGCCCTGTACAACTGCAGTAAGACCTCCCTGCTCCTATACTCAAATCCCCTAGCTATGAAGGCCAACATGCCATTTGCCATCTTCACAGCCTGCTGTACCTGCATGCCAACTTACAATGACTGATGTACCATGACACCCAGGTCTCGTTGCACCTCCCCTTTTCCTAATCTGCTGCCATTCAGATAATATTCTGACTTCATGTTTTTGCCACCAGTGGATAACCTCACATTTATCCACATTATACTGCATCTGCCATGCATTTGCCCACTCACCTAACCTGTCCAAGTTACCCTGCAGCCTCTTAGCATCCTCCTCACAGCTCACACCGCCAGCCAGCTTAGTGTCATCTGCAAACTTGGAGATATTACACTCAATTCCTTCATCTAAATCATTGATGTATATTGTAAATAGCTGGAGTCCCAGCACTGAGTCCTGCGGCACCCCACTAGTCACTGCCAGCCATTCTGAAGAGGACCCATTTATCCCGACTCTCTGCTTCCTGTCTGCCAACCAGTTCTCTATCCACGTCAATACATTACCCCCAATACCATGTGCTTTAATTTTGTACACCAATCTCTTGTGTGGGATCTTGTCAAAAACCTTTTGAAAGTCCAAATACACCACATCCACTGGTTCTCCCTTTTCCACTCTACTACTTACATCCTCAAAAAATTCTAAAAGATTTGTCAAGCATGATTTCCCCTTCATAAATCCATGCTGACTTGGACCGATCCTGTCACTGCTTTCCAAATGCGCTGCTATTTCATCTTTAATAATTGATTCCAACATTTTCCCCCACTATCAATGTCAGGCTAACCGGTCTATAATTCCCTGTTTTCTCTCTCCATCCTTTTTTAAAAAGTGGCGTTACATTAGCTACCCTCCAGTGCATAGGAACTGATCCAAAGTCGATAGACTGTTGGAAAATGATCACCAATGCATCCACAATTTCCAGGGCCACTTCTGTAAGTACTCTGGGATACAGACTATCAGACCATGGGGATTTATCGGCCTTCAATCCAATCAATTTCCCCAACACAATTTCCTGACTAATAAGGATTTCCTTCAGTTCCTTCTTCTCGCTAGATCCTTAGGCCCCTAGTATTTCCGGAAGGTTATTTGTATCTTCCTTTGTGAAGACAGATTCAAAGTATTTGTTCAATTGGTCTGCCATTTCTTTGTTCCCCATTATAAATTCACCTGATTCTGACTGCAAGGGACCTACGTTTGTCTTCACTAATCTTTTTCTGCAATCAGTTTTTATGTTCTCAGCAAGCTTCCTCTCATACTCTATTTTCCCCTTCCTAATTAAACCCTTTGTCGTCCTCTGCTGAATTCTAAATTTCTCCCAGTCCTCAGGTTTGCTGCTTTTTCTGGCCAATTTTTAGGCCTCTTCCTTGGATTTATCCTCCTTTAAGATGCTCTTTAAAACCTACCTTTTTGACCATTTTTGGTCACCTGCCCCAATCCTTTTGACCAAGCTTTTGGTCACCTGTCCCAATATCTCCTTATTTGGTTTGGTGTAAAATGTTGTTTGCCAATTGCTCCTGTGAAGCGCCTTGGGACGTTTTACTACGTTAAAGGCGCTATATAAATATAAGTTGTTGCTGAGATTTTCAATATCGAAATGGGCAAATTAAATATTTGCAACATTGCTGAGTTTATACAGTAGTCAAAACATTTTTCATCTTTTCACAATTTGCAGTAGTATTACTAACCTGATGTCCTACTCTGACTGGATGACATGTTGGTCAGATGAAGATGTCCTAAAGCATAGGCAGCATTGGACTGGAGTCCAATTACTCCAGAAAAGCTAATAATCTGTGGTAAGGCAACAGATTAACAAGTGTGTAAATAAAAAATATAGCATAAAATACAGCAAGTCATGCAATTGAGCAACATCTGAAACAATTTAATTTATGTAATTTTCACAAAAACATTCCTGCATAAAAATGCATTTTTAATGAGGGGTTTTATTTTTCCACCCTCTTTAGCTTCCTGTCCCTGTAGCTTACAATAAGTTGACGATTTAAAAGCAGAAATGCTGAGAACAATTTGTCATAATTAATGACAGGCGAGCTACCTGTCAACATGACCATGTGGAAGACATACCAGCTTTGAGCTGATTAACCATAAACAACAATGGTCCACTAATTTAAAAGGGACAATTCCATCTGCCAAGTAGACTGGCCTTTCAGGGTCTCCACACACAGGTCAGTATCACTTGGCTGATATTACTCACCAATGAAGTCCACCTACGAGCAGTTCATCAGGAAATAGCACAGATCAGCATCCTGTGTGATTCTGAATGCTGATCAGGAGGCATCACAGATCCAGAATTCAATGCCTTCAATGTACCCAGCTTTGGTCCAATGGTTAAATAACTTATATTCAAAGCCCTTTATCTTTAATATTGTTCCTCTTTTAAATATCTTTTCATTGACATATGGAATCAATGTTTTCCTGCATTTTTATAACTAATTGCATGAAATTAATCATTAAGACTGAAAAGTAACAATCTGCTCAGCTAGTATAATTGATGCTAATATGAGATGCATAGCATGCAGAAACAAGTTACATATCTGCAAACGTCTTAACGAATGAGAGAGAAGCAAGGTGTGCACAGAGTGCGATTTAGTTTCACAGCTGCTCCACGTTACATTTCATCAATACTACGTTCCAAATTGTCACATTATATTACCGCTACACATACAGTTTGAATGAAATGGACATGAATTAAAATAATTTTATGCAAGCTAACAAGTTTTCATTTGACATCAAGGTAATTTGTACAATGCAGAGTCTACTCTGATCCCTTTTGGCCCATATTTACTTACGTGTTTATATTGTTATGAAATGAAAAGCATGCTGTTCATACTGACCAACTGATCAAAAGACATACAAGTTTCCACAGAGACCGAAACTAGCTTCTGCCCCAGGATTGTACCAATGCCACTCTTGAGTACATAAAAGCAATTTCTTGGTCAGTGTATAAGAGCAATTTCTTAGCGCTGCCTGTGGGAAGAGGGTAGTCTCGACTAAACCTCTCACTTCAAGTTTGTCAAGACCAAAACTTGTCATGTGGAAATGTGGGGCATTCTATACCAACACACCTATTGACTGAAATTGAAACCAAATTTAGGTGCATCTCTCTAACAAGCAACTGAACGAAATGGACACCATGAACATCTTTAGAGATACTTTTCAGAAAAAAATCAAATACATAGTTAGTTGATAAATCAATGTTTTTTCTTGTTTGCATGTTGTTGAATTTTGTATTGTCTCATGATTTGTTACACATCTCAGAATGTATCTGTTGCATAGATCAGATCAGAAACTTTGACAGGTATTATATGCAACAAACACAATCTGCTGTTTGCTTCAATCACAAGTTTCCGTAATGTGTTAGCATCATGTAAATGCAGGTAGCCATTTTTTTGTTGGCAACATTTTTAACAAGTCTACTATAGTTTCTACTTTTTAATAATTTGGCATGTTTCGCAACCTTGGAGAATATCAGTTACATTGTACAATCTGAACTAGTCACTCGCATGCTAATTAGTCAACAGTAGATTTGTTGCTAACCTATAATTTAATGTAAATAGGGTGAAGTTGATTACCAGTCTTAATTTCAGACCCAATAAAGTGCAATTCACTGGAACATATGGAAAAGGTACTATAGTCGTGAGTCTTGGACTAAAAAATTAATTGAAATATATAGAAGTACTTGTACAGATCTCACTAAAAGGGTTGGAAAAGGGGGTGGAAATCATCCCGAAAGGTATTAAAATGGCATGAAACAAGTGCGCGCAAACATTAGCAGAAAGGGAATTTAACACAAACACCATTTTTTTTCACCTGCTTGCAAAACACATTTGTGCTGTTGACATGCTATTTTTGAATCCATTTTTCCCCTTCCATTGGAAGTGTGCTCATTCGTCACGATGATGTGGAGCTTGCTGCCAAACAGACAATGGAAACTGATGAATAATCAAGAGTTGCCCCAAACTATTTTTCAGATTGCTGCTCTGAATTTTGAATACACTATCTCGTCCCTCAATCTTCGTCAGTAGTAATCCATTTCATTGCTCTACACGTCAATAAAACCAACTGATCTCACCATGCACTCATTCGCGACTCCAGCCACCAAACCCATCACAGGCCCGAGAGCAGATTAGCGACCTCTGCTGAGATCAATGCTGCGGAGCTTTCAACTTTGAAATCAATAAAGAGACTTCTACTTAAATGATCTCCTGTGCTGATAAGTAGAGACCTTGTTGTGCACATCATCAGCTGGTGCCAGTCCACTCACTAGCACAGGATACTGTTTAGAAAGACAGGCCTTGTACTGCTTGTAAAATTGACAGTTCTACTGCTGCAGAGACTTCTGAGAGGATCACTCGAGGCAAGGGCATGCTGCTTTTAGCACTCATCTTAATAGTTTAAAGGGCCGGTGGCTGGTGTCAGTGGAGTATTTTGGCCATCCCTCTCAGCATTGCAGCAGGTTCAGTGGCAGAGATGGAAGATCAATTGAAAGATCGACTGGTCCATTACCAGCTGATGTCACTGGCAGGAGCAGAACAACAGAACCCAGTGGAGCAGCCCTGAATCTCATTGGCCTCCCATTTTTCATGAAGATTCTCTTGGATAATCGAGAATGTAGACAATGAAAGCACGAGTAATTACAGTTGTGCTGTGCTTACTGTAGTCCTGTGCAAATTTAGCATTACATTTAAGGGGTTAAAAGGCCAGTATTTAAAAGGCTAAATGGGTTAAAGAAGTCTTTCACATCTCTGGGCACTAAGTTCATTCCAGCCCAGACTGATGGGAAGATTTATATTGTCTATTGGCAGTAAGGAACTTACATACAATAGGTGTGCCCGTCAATGCCATTTCTAGTGAGTATGTGCATTACACTGGTAATCTTTCTACAAACATCTACAAGGGATGGCTGGGGTAAGAATTGGGGGAAAAATTCACAACATAACAGTAGGTGGGACATTGGTAAAAAGAACTTTACCTATATCTGGCCTGCCCTCTAACCTTGAAGAGTTTGTTGTTGATGTTGGTTAGAAAAATGTTGGATTCCCATCCAGAACATCTCTCATTTCTATGCGCACAAAGACCCTGGGCTGGATTTTACGGTGATGTCTGCCTCTGTTTTTGTCCGGGAGAGGCGGTAATGACGGTGGTGAGCTCTTCTGGGCGGGAGGTCAGCTTCCAGCGCCATGCCGGGGTTTTCAGGGCCGGTTTTGTGGGGGCACAGAGTAATACTGCCCGGGAGAGGCGGGCCGGTGTGCAACGCCCTGGTCGCAACACCAGCTCGCTTTTTGACTCCCGTCCGACCCATACGCCCCGCAGCGCACCCTGCTGGGACCGCCTGTGAAAATGAGCGGTTCGACCTGTACCGGCTGCAGAGAGGCAAGACTTTTCCACCTCAGGTAAGTGTGATTGTTTTTTCTTTGTTTTGCGATTTATGTTGTGGTAGCATGGGCTATGTATTGGGAATGTTTTTGGTGTTTTTCTTTTCTCCCCAGGCCTCTCTCGGAGCACTCCCCCGCCGGCTGTTTAGCTGGGGATTTTCGCATGCTCAGCCCCAAGAGAGATATACAATGCTTTCCTTAGCGCTCTGCCCCACACTCAG
This sequence comes from Pristiophorus japonicus, assembly GCF_044704955.1. Lineage (NCBI taxonomy): Eukaryota > Metazoa > Chordata > Chondrichthyes > Pristiophoridae > Pristiophorus > Pristiophorus japonicus. Next base: position 71,374,725 of record NC_091977.1, on the reverse strand, counting down.
GGCAGAGCTGCCCAATTGTGGTGACTGAGGTGCAAACTGTTCCCGGGTGCAAACTTAACCACCCCGCCGCCATTACCGTCCAGAAATCAGCAAAGCCGAAAATCTGGGTGTCATGGTACATCAGTCATTGAAGGTTGGCATGCAGGTACAGCAGGCGGTTAAGAAAGCAAATGGCATGTTGGCCTTCATAGCAAGGGGATTTGAGTACAGGGGCAGGGAGGTGTTGCTACAGTTGTACAGGGCCTTGGTGAGGCCACACCTGGGGTATTATGTACAGTTTTGGTCTCCTAACTTGAGGAAGGACATTCTTGCTATTGAGGGAGCGCAGCGAAGGTTCACCAGACTGATTCCCGGGATGGCGGGACTGACCTATCAAGAAAGACTGGATCAACTGGGCTTGTATTCACTGGAGTTCAGAAGAATGAGAGGGGACCTCATAGAAACGTTTAAAATTCTGATGGGTTCAGACAGGTTAGATGCAGGAAGAATGTTTCCAATGTTGGGGAAGTCCAGAACCAGGGGTCACAGTCTAAGGATAAGGGGTAAGCCATTTAGGACCGAGATGAGGAGAAACTTCTTCACCCAGAGAGTGGTGAACCTGTGGAATTCTCTACCACAGAAAGTTGTTGAGGCCAATTCACTAAATATATTCAAAAAGGAGTTAGATGAAGTCCTTACTACTAGGGGGATCAAGGGGTATGGCGAGAAAGCAGGAATGAGGTACTGAAGTTGCATGTTCAGCCATGAACTCATTGAATGGCGGTGCAGGCTAGAAGGGCCGAATGGCCTACTCCTGCACCTATTTTCTATGTTTCTATGTTCCAGCCCATAAATGATTCAGTTTTTTGAATAATAAAATTAATGCAGCAAGGTTTTGCAACATGAAAAAACTGTAGATTTTTGGACTATAAGGGAAGCAGGGGATTATGGGGATCGGGCAGGAAAGTGGATTTGAGGTCGAATATCAGCTATGATCTTAATGAATGGCGGAGCAGGCTCGAGGGATCATATGGCCTACTCCTGCTCCTATTTCTTATGTTCTTATGAAAAAAAAAATCAGCCTCCAGTAAGAATGACTTCCAAAATGACTAGCAAAAGCTAGTGTAATTTTTAAGTTGCGAAGGGCACAAGTTGCCAGCAGTAAAAGTGATGCTGATGGAGTCGTTCACTAACTCACGAACAAAATATGACATGAAGTTTCCTGTCAACTTCAGGTTTGGTGAAAATTCAATTAAAGGTTTGCAAGTTATTGAAGTAGTAATTGCTCCAAGACCTTGTGCCTGTTATACTTGAGGATCAGCAGAGGAAATTATTTTAGTTGGACGGAATGTTGAAGATTAAGTTATTGTGGCGACACCCTCTCTCTTACCCCTCAGTGAAGAGTGCAGACAGATGTGAACACACCAACTCAGAAAGGAGCCAAATGTCAGATGACTGGAGGATATTTGTGAAGTTTGTTTAAAATGTGTTCCTTAAAAGTTACTGATGTGATAGAATGCTGTTCACAGACAGACAGCACCGTAACAAATCTGTCTACTTCTAGCACAGTGGGGGAGTGGGGAAAGGGAATTAAATCAGTGATCATTTAATCTACTCCTCTGGCTGTTCAATATTAAAATTATAAATTAGCAGGCATCTGAAACCTCACCTGAGTCACTGCTCTGATAACTTCATTCATCTTGGATTGAAACTGGGATGACTGGATTGTTTCCGACTTCAGCTACACATCAAAGAGCCAAGAGTAGGTGATTAGACGGCGTTAGATTCAGTAGATCAACTGAGATTTGCAAATGTTTGACAAATGCATACCACTGCTTTGCATTCTAGTGTGCTCCTGTTTCACAAACGATTCTGTTAACTTTTGTTAAAGTGATTTCATGTGTAACTTTATATTCAAAGCATGCATTGAAAGGTATTTTTGTTTGCTTTGTCTAAATCTGAAAATGAACTTGATGGAAAGTTAACGTGGCATCACTTCATCAGAACTGAAACAGCCATTACATTTAATCCCGCCCGAACAGATCAGGTCAGTGAAAAATGGTTAGTGCAGAAAATGTGAGCCTTTAAGAGGTTTCTTCGCATTTCCAATTAATCTCTGATTTTTAGTTGTACTGAAGGCACAGCTTTGCAGCAAGCTAAAACAAACAAATCTGATCTGCCTGCTTCTCTTCAACAACATCGGTGTGACTGAAAGAGATTTTATATATTACACACACTCTAAATCCATATTTATCAAAATATGATTGATCAACATTGTTATATTGAACCGCTTTCATTACATTAAATCTGCAGTATTTGGGAAGGAAGGAGTTTAATGTATGAATGCTAACCATTCTTTAAATGTGAGCCTGCTACATCTATTGCACATTTTTATGTTTATACTTATCAAGTGTTTCATTTATTCTGATCCAACTCCTTCTCCATTAACCTAAACTTAAAAATTACTGAGATGAAAGTAAGCTGACAAACTTGGAGGTGGCAAACATACTCCAAAGCTGCTCTAAACACCATTTAAAGCATATGGCCATGAGAATCAGCATAAAAGATCTAATTTCTCTTCTTCAATCCACCTTCTTGTACACTCCCGGTGCTAGAATAATTAAACATAATTTTTCAACTTTGCAATCAAGGCACTTAATATTATCCAATATTATTTGTTCCCAGTTAGCCTTAGAGAGAGGTTTATCTGCAGCTTAGTGACAGAGGTTTTGAATATATGATGAATTGGTTCAGTGTCTAAGTTTTCTTATGAGTGGCTGAGGAGACTTGTTCGCTCATAAAACTGGCCTGATTCCAATGAATAGTCTAAGTGGCTCATTATTGCTCAGAAACCAGCACTGATGTGACAGTGTCAGTACAGCTGCACCATAAATTGCTGCTCCAACATCGCTCAGCTTTGCCCTCCCACTTATGAAACTTGTAACCTGAGCAGCACAAGTCCCACATGGTCTAACCAATGCATCCTGAGCATATTTGGCCTGTACCAATTTTCAGAGGACAGTTGAGCTGGTTGTTTGATATCGCTTTCTTTTTTTTTTCTTTTTACAGTTTTATAATCCAGATTCTCATCACTACTTTGAGCAACTCCACCCAAACAGATAATTTCTGAGGTGAAGGAACTTGTTTTTTCTGCAAATAATGCATCTACGCTAGTTTCTATTGTGCAAATAGAAAAATGTCAGAATATAAATGAGAACATGCCACACAACATTTCCCATTTCTGTAGTCCTTTTACATGATCTGCATAGTCCTTTAGCTCCTTGTTGCCTTATCCAATGTATATATAAGAATTTGTAACAATCGGATAAGACCTATATTTGTCCCAAACAAACCCATCATTTTTCTTGAATAGATCAACTCCACTTACCTACCTTCTCACCATATTTCCAATCTTTTCTGTCTCTAGAAACTCATCCAATTGCTTATTAAGCCTAGTTATACTTCATTTAATATTCTTCCTGCGTAACTTACTTGAGAACTATAGGTGAAAAAGTTCCACACGAGTTCCCTTCTTAACCCTAACTTTCTCATTTTTAACTTGCGCCCTGTGAATATAAACTAGGCAATTGTTGAAGCTCCAATGAGGACTTAGTTTCCAATTAAAGGGTGGTAGATTTTGTAACTCTCTTCTGCAAATGGCAATTGATATTAGATCAATTGTTAACTTTAAATTGGAGATTGATAGCTTTTTGTTAACCAAAGGTATTAAGGGATACAGACCAAAGACAACTATATGGAGTTACATCGCAGATCAGCCGTGATCTCATTGAATGCCAGAACATGCTCGAGGGGCTGAATGGCCTACTCCTGTTCCAATGATCACTAACACCGCAGTCTCCTAAATTCTGCTGGGTCCAAAATAGGAATATTATCCCAATCAAATTTTTTCAGGTGTAATATTTTGTATGTCTTGACCAGGTTATGAATGGCCTTTACGATCCACTAACGGATGTTTACTTTGCTTATTTATCACATTGATCTGGAGGCCGATCTTGAAGGAAATTTCCCTACTTCTTCCCCTATTCATCAGATGATTTCAAAACAAAGTTTCTCCACCCAGCTACCCTCTAAACGTACGATCAAGCTCCAGATACAGGTTATGCATCCCAGCTCACGGGAACACCTAGAGTTCATTCCATGTATTCTCTCCAGCTACTCCTTAAACAGGACGAGAAATGGATTTGAAATTTGTAGCTACTTCATGTCACCATTAACCAAATAACCATACTGCATTCTATCCCCAATAAACTGTTACAATGGTTTTATTAATTTTCTTATTTAGGGGTTCTTATAAGGGGTTATGAGGTTCTTATAAGGGGTTATGGGGAGCGGGCAGGTAAGTGAAGCCGAGTTCATGATCAGATCAGCCATGATCTTATTGGATGGCGGAGCAGGCTCGAGGGGCCTTATGGCCTAATCCTGTTCCTATTTCTTATGTTCTTATGTTCTAGGCTTCTGAACTGTTTACTTTAAATATTTTTTTGTACTGGTAAATAAATTTAGAACAACGAAGCAGACCTGTATCAGGGAACTTTCAGATCCCACCAATGCAACAAGACCATTTCCCGCAGCTAATCGATGCATTGTGGGGCAACCCTTTAAGAGGAAGGAAATGAAAACGATAAGTTAAACTGCTTTGACAGTTATTATAACATGGGCATACAGTGCAACAAAGGTATGTCTATAAAAAATAGCAGACACTTCAGGACATAATAGGTAGATTATCTATAAATATTGTACTCATACACACAGGGCATTGGAGGGCTTAAATTATACAAGTTACCGTGATATCATAACACTATTAACATCAGATAATATGCTCACTCAAACACTTCTATTGGAGCACATAGATCCGAATTAACCAAAAGGAAAGAGAACATCTGGATTATATTTGAAGACTTACTATATCTATCGAGAGGTCAGAAAGTCATTTTATATCAGATGTGCATAGCTTTTAACTACGATTATTTCTAGATCATTTGAAGATTGAAATAGGTTAAGAGATAAAATTATGTACTTACACTAACACGTAGAATACTCTAATAAAAAATACTTATTCAATTGTCATCAATCAGTAGCTCTAGTAATATACTGTACATTATGAGGGATCAAACAGCATACCCTCCACCTCACCATGAGCAATGTCATGGAAGATCCCTGGTAATGGTAAAAATATTGTGTATACTGTGCCATCACATACTTTCTGTAACACTTTTGCGCAATATTTCCTGTAATACCGCTGACACACAATCATTAGGAAACTATATGCAAATCATTCACTTTATTGAAATTCAGTACAATGGGAGCAGTGGGAGTGGTTGGCACAGTCAGCAAATACAGCAAAGGCACACTGGGTGTTTTAATCAATTAACAGCCAATTCCTGGCTTTTTAAAATGTTCCACTTAAGACCGAGAAGATGATGAAGGCTCACAGAATCCATTCTGATAAGCCTCCTTCCTTCAAATTTACCATTCTCTTTCATTATACCTAACAAAGCCCCTCCAATGCTCAAGCTCCTCTTCCCAATCCTCCCACTCCTCTCAAGCATCTCCAACCAACCTCACCCCCAATCTTACTGTTTGGGGCCGAAATTGCCCCTTCCCTTAAGGCCTGTAACTGCCGGAAATCGGTGGCCACGCTGCGGAGTGCAATGGCCGCCAATTTTTGGTGGAATGGCTGTCATTTTGAAAATTGCCTTCCTGTGGTATCCCGGCGGTGACCCGCTCCCCCCACCTCCGCCCCTCTGCTGCCAATCTGTCCCAAGTGCGTTATCAGAGCACGCACTGCCAATGTTCCCACCCAAACGCGAAATTCCGTGGAAAAAATCTTGCTGACGCAGCTCGTTGCCACCGACAGCTTTTTCTGTTGGTGCACGGTGTTCAGAATGGCGGTGCAGCTGCCATTAAAGGGGAGGGCGCACGGCCACAGCCGCCATCTTACTTTTTTTGTCGGCTGACTGCCAGGTCGGGCCGACAATTATACTCCGGGTTCAGCTGGGCCACCAATAGGCAAGTCTGGCACCCCCTCTTAGGTGCCAGGCCACTGGCCTGGCCAAAACCCTCCCTGGTGGGCCAGTGGACCTTACTAAAAGAATCGCAGAGCTCGCAGCGGCCCTCCCCTTTAAGTGAAGAGCAGAGACGTGGTGACGCGCCAGCGTGATGACGTCATCAGTGCTACGTTGATGAATGACAGCAGTGGACACTCCGCCTGCCCCCAACTTCCGCCTCTCTAGAGTGTGAACTTACGCTCTCCGGCGCACTTCCGCCCCCATTATGACTGACTTTCAGGCACTCGAAAAAAAAAAGTCAAAGGGCGAAATTTCGTGCAAGAGGCCACGACATCCACTGCGGCAGCGGGCACAGCTGCGTTTCCGGCAGGGGCAATTTTGGCCCCTTTATTTCTTTATACAACTCAGGTTCACAAGGAGTAACAGATCTATGTATGGCTAAAGTATGGCTCTGTCTTCTCACATGCAAAAACAATACTGTACTATAAAATTATAGATTGATATAGCAAAGGCACACTGGGTGTTTTAATCAATTAACAGCCAGTTCCTGGCTTTTTTTTAAATGCTCTACTTATGACTGAGAAGAAGTATGAAGGCTCACAGAATCCATTTTGATAAGCCTCCTTCCTTCAAATTTACCATCCTCTTTCATTATACCTAACAAAGCCCCTCCAATGCTCAAACTCCTCTTCCCAATCCTCTCAAGCATCTCCAACTAATCCCGCCTCCCCGCCCCAATCTTACACAGCAGAGTGAGGCCATTCGGGCCATCATGTCTGTGCCGGCTCTTTGACAGAGCTACCAATTAGTCTCATTCCCCAGCCCTTTCTCCGTTGCCCTGCAATTTTTTTCCTTCAAGTATTTCTCCAATTACCTTTTGAAAGTTATTATTGAATCTGCTTCCACCACCCTTTCAAGCAGTGCATTCCAGATCATGACAATTCGCTAATTACAAAGATTTCTCCTCATCTCATCTCCAGTTCTTTTGCCAATTACCTTAAATCTGTTGTCCTCTGGTTACCGACCATTCTGCGACTGGAAACAGTTTCTATTTATTTTCTCTATCAAAACCCTTCATGATTTTGAACACAATCTCCCCTTAACCCTCCCTGTTCTTTGTAGAACACCACCACCTTCTCTAGTCTCTCCACGTAACTGAAGTCCCACATTCCTGGTACCATTTTAGTACATCTCCTCTGCACCATTCTCTAAGGACTCAAGATCTTTGCTAAACTACGGGTCCCAGAATTGGACACAATACTCCAGCTAGGGTCTAACCATTGTTTTATGAAGGTTGTGCATAACCTCCTTGCTTTTGTACTTTATGCCTCTATTTATAAAACCACGGATCCCCTATGCTTTCTTTAACAGCCTTCTCATCTTGTCCTGCCACCATCAAAGATTTGTGTACGTACACCCCCAGGTCTCTCTGTTCATGCACCCCCTTCAAAATTGTACCATTTAGTTTATATTGCCTCTCCTCATTGATCCTACCAAAATGCATCACTTCACGTGTTAAATTGCATCTGCCATGGATCTGCCCATTTTATCAGTCTGTCTAAGTCCCCCTGAAGTCTGTTATTATCCTCCTCAGTGTTTACTAAATTTTTCCCAATTTTTGTCTGTAATACATTGGAGATCCACTGGTATTTTATAAAGAGATAAAAGCTACCATCAGTTCACTGAATTGCAGATCACTTTTATCAGCAACATCGTACCTCAGCTAGAAGAATCTTCAGCCAAGCAGAAAGTAGTCGGTCATTAAGGTCTTCAGCCTTGCCATGTCCACAGACTGCCAACCCATGGACCATGTTCCCCAGAGCCATAGCAAAACCTGGAGTCTGAGAATAAAAGAAAATAAATTTACAGCTTTTAAATTCAAATTGGCACAGTACAGAAGATATGTCCATATGTGAGTGTCTATTTGATGACCACTAGCTGACAGTATCATTATTTTCTATTCTGTGTTAAAATTCCCACACTTCCACAAGGCTGGTAGTGAAATGTTCTCTGGCTTGACAATGCATCTGGTTAATTGAAGGTACATATAATCAACATGCATCAACACAGATGTTCCAAATTTCCACACATCAATGTCAATGATTTCTCTGTGTCCATTGCATACTATGTCATGGTAAACGATATAGGCTTCCCACACAGACCCCCCACGCTGTGGACCAAACATGAAAAGAATTCCTAATATGGAAGCTATAGGCCTTCCACCACAGGACCCTGGTCAATGACTTCAGATTGTTTGTATTGAATAAAAGCATTCATATCTCTGCAAGAATCTAATTTACTGATGAGGTTAATTCAATGTTGTGATCCATGTAATCTCCTGGACTGGCTTTGATCTCATGAGGGAATCAGAGAGGAATTTTCCAGAGTATGTTTTCCCATATTGTCCCTGGGTTTTTTCACTGTATTTTTGCCTATGCCAACAGATTACACAGCTGTGTGGGTGGGGGAGGGGAGGGAAGAAGTGCTTAGTCACAATGGGGCATCATCGTGTGGGGCAGGCTTGATGGACTGGCTGGTCTTTTCCTGCTCGTCAACTTTGTATGTTATCAAATACGGAAAATCGTGAAATTGAAATCTTATGCAATTATGTATTCAGACGACAAAACCTCTAGCTTTTTTTCTAATATTGGTAAAGCTTGGATTTGCATCAGTCTGACAAAACTAGTTTCACACATTGCTTTAGAAAGCTTTTTTTTTCCCTGACATGAACAAAAGCATGAGGACTGAACGTTACAAGGGATATTCACTACTCACAAGGTCATCTGGCCACCCAAGTGGATAATAATAATTATTACTACTTTATCAACCCACACGTTCTATTGTTTACCTTCCCTGGCTTGCAGCCTTTCAAGTTTAAACGTTGACATCTTAGCATTAACAAATCACAGTTTATATATTAATTGTCATGACAATCTGTAATTTTGTCTTCTATGAGCAAGAGCCCACAGAAATGCACCAAGAGGAAGCTATCATGAACTAAAAAATTACCTTATTTAATTTTACAATATCAATGGGTGAAGCCATCAATATGAGTAGCAAGGCTGGGAGACAAATGAAGCTAACCTGAAACTTCTGATTTATTTTAACCGCTTTTGTCCCTGGTCCAAATGCTTGTAACGTTCAGTCCTCATGCTTTTGTTCATGTCAGGAAAAAAAAAAGCTTTCTAAAGCAATGTGTGAAACTAGTTTTGTCAGACTGATGCAAATCCAAGCTTTACCAATATTAGAAAAAAAGCTCGAGGTTCTGTCGTCTGAATATATAATTGCCTAAGATTTCAATTTCACGATTTTCCGTATTTGATAACATACAAAGTTGACGAGCAGGAAAAGACCAGCCAGTCCATCAAGCCTGCCCCACACGATGATGCCCCATTGTGACTAAGCACTTCTTCCCTCCCCACCCCCACAGCTGTGTAATCTATTGGCATAAGCAAAAATAGTGAAAATACAGCATTTCTGCAATCATGTTACCAGACCAACAAAACCATATAATTGTGCAGTTTTTGAGACCTCCATGATGCTCTGTTGTGTGGCTAAGCTGTACAGGCCAGGGAGGTTCCATTTTGTGTTGAGCTGTTGATCATAGCAAGGACAGCAGGGGTGTGTTGTGATTGACAACAGCACTGTTGAGCTGGAGTCTGCTGGAGAAGTACCACCAATGCAGCCTCCGCCAGATCCTGCAAATCCAGTGGGAGGATAGGCACACCAACGTCAGTGTTCTCGCTCAGGCAAACATCCCCAGCGTCGAAGCACTGACCACGCTCAACCAGCTCCATTGGGCGGGCCACATCGTCCGCATGCCCGACACGAGACTCCCTAAGCAAGCGCCCTACTCAAAATTCCTACACGGCAAGAGAGCCCCAGGTGGGCAGAGGAAAGGTTTCAAAGACACCCTCAAAGCCTCCTTGATAAAGTGCAACATCCCCACCGGCATCTAGGAATCCCCAAGACCGCCCAAAATGAAGGAAGAGCATCCGGGATGGCGCTGAGCACCTCGAGTCTCGTCACTGAGAGTATGCAGAAATCAAGCGCAGACAGCGGAAGGAGCGTGTGGCAAACCATACGCCCCAACCATCCTTTCCTTCAACCACTGTCTGCCCTACCTGTGACAGACTGTAATTCCCACACTGGACTGTACAGCCACCTGAGAACTCATTTTTTTTTGAGTGGAAGCAAGTCTTCCTCGATTTCGAGGGACTGCCTTTGATGATGATGATGATGATGATGATGGAGTTGCAGTATAGAAAAAATAGCCAGTGTTTCTGCTTCTGATTATTGTCCAGTGACTTCTGCTGGATAATATTTGTGTGTGATTGCCCAGTGAGAACAGGATCGGTTCAGCTTTGATGTGAATGAATAGCCTTGCAAAACATAATGCCCAGGCTCGTTAATGAAAAATGGCAACTTAGGTGGATACCAAAGGGCAGTCAGCACTTGTGAAGCATACTCCAGCGTGAGTCTGCACCGAAAGAAAGACCTTTCATTTATATAGTTTCAGATTAGATTCCAAAGATGTCTCAAAGTGTTTCAGAATCATGAATTACTTCAATAATATTGTGGCAGCTAATTGAGCATAGCAAGGCCTTAGCAAATGAGATGAATCTGTTTGTTTTTGGTGCTACTGGTTGAGGAAGAAATGTTGGCCAAGACATCTGCGCTTCTTCTAATAGTTCCATGGGATCTTTTATGTCCACCTGAATAAGCAGACGGATTTTCTGTTTAATGCTTCATCCAAAAGATGGCACCTTTGACAAGGAGACACACTGTGAGCCTAGATTGTGTGCTTAAGTCCCAGAGTTGTGCTTCTAATTCAGAAGTTAGAGTGCCACCCCCTGAGCCAAGCTGACTTAAATGTATATAAAAGCCCTTTAGCACATTAACTTTACAATGCATAAGCTTTATGCTGTCACAAGTATTAGTTGATTGAGCTATACGGAAAATAAATATGATTTAATTTGAAACACACACTGTATGCAATTGGTCCTATCACGTTTCAAAATTTTTGACCATTTTTCCCACAGAAAGCATTTGGGGGAAAAAAAAAAAAGTTGCTTTAAGTGTTGGGTTTTAAAACGAGCCGATTTGCACAGGTTTAAAAAGGAAAGCCATAGGCTACAAGACAATAGGGGAGTCGCTATGTCATCTCAAGGGCTTTGGAAAACTAATTTAAAAGCGAGGGGCTGCTGTGGCAAGTTTGATTAGCAGCTCTTCTGGCCTACCCCTGAACAAGGGAAGGGGTCAGGAACAAAGTTCCTACTTCCTGTGGAGAAGTAATAAAGCCTCACAAGTTAGCAGTTTGGTCTTCGGGCTACATAAATTTTAATGAGGCTCAGAAAGTCAGAAATGTTGGAGCAATAGCGAGAAGAGATCATGTTTAAGTCAATTAAGATGGCCCACTGATGTGGGACAGCCTGACATTTTCTTTATTTTGTATCATGACACAAAGACAAACTGTATTAAGTAAACTAGGCGAATCATAACTGTTGCTCTGCATGTGTACTTGCTATGAAGTAAAACAGTTTACCAATTTGTATAAATCCTCATCTTATTAAGAGGCTGAAATTGCCCACCGCCGGAAACGAGGTACCCCTACCGTTTTCGATGTGTTCTGGCCGCCCTATGCATTGGGGTGACCTAACCTTCGAAATTCAGCACTTCGGGGATTTTTTTTTGAACAGGGCGCAAGTGTTATCATGAAAGTGGGGGCGAGGCGGAGTGGCCGTCAAAAGCAGGGCTGAAGTGGGGGCAGGGCAAAGTAGCTGATGCTGTCAGTCATCAGCGCCGTGCTGATGACGTCATCGTGCTGGGGTGTCATAATGTCTCTCCCCTTCAGTTAAAGGGGAGGGCCGCTGCGAACTCTGCAGCCACTTTAGTGCCAAACACTGGGCTACCAGGGAGGGTTTCGGCTGGGCCAGCAGCCATAATTGACCTGGCAATCGGCCGACAAAAAAAAAAACATGGTGGCCTTGGCAGTGTGCCCTCCCCTTTAAGGGCGGCCGCGCCGCCATGCCACAGAGAGAGTGAGTACCGACCGCAAAAGCTGTCAGGGCACTGATTGGCGGCGGGGCCGCTCCCGCAGGGCAATACCAGGAATGGGGCCATTTCCCGAGGGGCAATTTCGCGAGGAGTTCCTTGCCGGTCAGTAAGGGGTTTGTGCGTGCACACTGCGGCGGGAAAATGGGCAGAACGGTCTCGGGCACCGCTCCAAAACTCACGAAGGGCAATTTACAAAATGGCGGCCCCTTCGCGGAGAGCCGCGGCCATTCCACGCCGGCTCGTGGCTGCCGCTTTCAGGAGGCCAGAGGCGTTATTGAAAGGGGCAATTTCGGCCCCCAAGTCTTTGCTCGGTCTACTTTTGGAGAAACTGAAGTAGTACATTCCGAAAGACACAAATATTTGGTCCGGCTCACAATGGTAGATTATTGTTACAATTCCTATGTTACACTATCATATAAGTGGAGATGTAGGGCAATATAAGCTGATTCCCATAAAAAGTAAGATTAACACCTCTTATGGGAGCAACTAAAGCCACAGAACCCATTCTGTGAAAAATGTATTTTAAAATTAATATTTCTGGTCAGAGAATATCAAACATCAGCAAACATGGCAACACAGTGATTTAATACATTGTTCTTTCACCAGTGTGACCAGAGTTCAAATCCAGTTCAAATTGATGGGCTAAAAGCCTCGTGTGCTAACTGTAAGAATCCCAATTTTGGCAGTCTCCAGATACTTTTGGAATAAAAACAGAAAATGCTGGAAATACTCAGCAGGTACTTTTGGATGTGGATACAAGACATGAAACAACCCACAAATCAGCACAAGTTGACAATGTCACTCAGATGGCTGTTGCAGGAAATGGACAAGTTTGCTGTGGTACAGTAGAGGATGTTCTGAGCATGGGGTTAAGTACATTTGAAATTCGACATGATGGTGCACTGTGTACCCACTTAAACATCAAGATGCAGTCCCACAGAAGGAGCAAGGCACAAGCTCTGTCCCTCACTCTGCTGGGTTTCTGATCTCAGCAGGGCTGTTGCTTGGTGATGCCAAACAGAAAATCGAGGAAGAGGTCTGCTGTCTGCAGTCTTAGCTAATGAGGTAGATAACTACAGGAGAGGAGTAAAAATATAACACGATAAAATAAATCAATTTCACTCACTCAATCAGACATTCCTCGTTTATCCGGGGCAATTTTTGGTTATGCCAATTTTGTCTGCTTTTCTCCCCATCTCGTCTAAAGACATTGACCCTGAAATTCTGTGGGGGTTCTCCTGGTCTCCTACTGGAATCCTGCCAGGAGACTGAGAACACCCAGTATTGATTCTATGTTTGAGTATTGCTCTAGAGTTACATATCTTAACCTTGAGCACATGAACACAGATGACAGATCACTGACCTGTTGGCTCTGTTCTGTCAGAGTCCGCAGCTTGCTCATGATCTCTTCGGCCTCATTAGCTTGTATGATACCAGCATTGAAAGCAGACACACTCACACATGCCACTGAATAAGCCAACACCTGTCAAAGAAGATGAAGTTTATGACCATCTCTTTACTGTTTATTGTCTTACTCCATGCAGTCAAGTGCTACAAAAAAAAATAATAACTATAAATGCATTGTCTATGGGACTGTAGACTGGTGTATTTATGTAGCTTAAATTACGAGGAAAGTCGAAAGATTCCTTTACAGAGCTATTCTCCGACCTTCCCGATTTTCCAATAGTCACTGCGGCCAGGCACTCGGCAGCAGATGAAGGAGAATCTCCCTGATAAAGCATTGAATAGTATAAACAGATGAGGTAAATCCAAGACATTGCATCAATGTATTGCAAGAAAGTAGGGTTAGAGAATACATATGGAAATTAGTGGAAAGTAAATTTAGAGTACATATTGGAGAAAAATTGATAAATATTTGGAATAACCTCCGACCCAAGTTTATGGAGGCAAAATTATAATACAATTAGATACCATGACGGCAGTATTAATATAACAAATTATATTAATTTGATGGGTCGACAGACATGTTCTCCCAATGATTATTCTTATGCTCATAAGTCTGTCAATCTGTGTAACTGTGTCTGATAACAGTTGTTGAATCTCACTGCCAGAGGTGAGATAAGGGGAAATAAAGTCAATCAAAAAAGCAGTACAAATGAAATTCATCAATCTCTCAGTCAATATGGTTTAAATGAATGTCTGCCCTTGTAGCTCCTGCATTAAATGGAGCGGAGTGGTAATCTTTAGCAGAGCTGGGTGCGACTCTGGTATTTGGTGGGGGGTTAATAATAGTTTTAATATGCAAGCTTGTTTTCCCTTAACCAGTGTAGCAAGTTAAGTAACTAACATAGCTTTGCAATTAAGGGATGGATTTTCCAGGGTCCCACCCGTACGGGGGGTCTGATCCCTCCTGTTCAGACCAGGGAGGCAGCCTGGACCCCTGAAGAAAGGCTGGAATTTAACAAACAAGTCTAAATTAAGCTAAGCCCATTACACTCAGGCCGATGGAAGATGGCATGGGATAGGGGCAACCTGCTCCCCCGGTGGCTTTTCTGACTACTTGGAGTAGATAGCTGCCTGAAATCCAGCCATCAGCCCCATACGAAAGTTGATACCACAAATTTCTGAGTGCCTCCCACCCCCTACCAAATTCTTTGGGCTTCTGTCCATACTTTACTCAAATGTAGTCTCTCTTTCTAAAAAGTTTGAAAAGTACACACTACATAATTGCCCTGAAATCCCGGCCTCGCTGGGTCCGTACGGAATACGTATGGACCCGGTGAGGCATCGCAAAAGTGGTTTTCGGTGCGCAATGCACATGCGCCGAAAACCAGCTTTTCCGATCTGTCAAGATAGCTCGACAGATCTCTCGCATCCCTGCAGGAAGGACATTCGCGCGGGTGAGATTGGGCTATTTGCCCATCTCTTGCCCAGCGAATGTCCTTTGAACACTTGCACCTGGTAAAAGCAGGTGCATAGCCTACTTTTACCAGTGTAAGAGTTTTAAAGCACTTAAAAATAAAATTTAAACACATACTTTTATGTTAAAAACCCTGTCCACTAAGGTAAGTTTATTTTAAACCCTATTAAAAGACATTTATTTTTAAATCCCAAAAATATATTTTTTTGAAAACATTAACGTTAATTTCAATTCATTTTAACATTGAGAGATGTTTTTTTTATTTTTTATGTTGTGTTTGGGTGTTTTAGGGGATACTCTCATTGAAAGTAATGAGAACTCGGAGATATGGAGTTCCCATTATTATCAATGACAATACTGTCCAGGCCCACGTGACTCCAGCTTCTACATTCGAACCTCAAAGATGTGGACGCGCTCCAATGCGCGGGAAAAGGTGGCCTCCCACCGCAATCTAAGGTGCCTCTGGGACCATCAAGTATTTTCGTTAAAAAATTTCGGGTTGGAGGCGTTCAGCCGAAGGAAGCCTCCGACCCAAATTTCAGAGCCATTAGTTTACTGAAACTTTATCTCAAACAACTTTTAAAATTTACTTTGCAATGTTTTCAAATAATTTAGAAGAACATTTTCCTTTTCGTTTACTCTCCGAGTGCTGGGTGACACAAGGCTGTATGGCAAGGTTGCATTTGTTGCCCATCCCCAGTTGCCCCAAGACCAGGTTGGTGAGCCTTGTCCTTGAACCACTGCAGTCCTTGCACTGATGGTGCTCCCACAATGGTGCCTGGGAGCGAATTCCAGACTTTGGACTCAACAACGGTGAAGGAATGGTGATATTTGACCAAGTCAGGATGGCGTGTGACTTGGAGGGGAAACCAAGAGATGATGATGTTCCCTTGATCTTGCTGCTCATGTCCTTCTCTGCAGTAGAAGTCAAAGGGCTGGGAGGTGATGTTGAGGTACAGCTGATGAGTTGCTGGAGTGCCCCAGACAAATTAAGTAATTTGACAGCACAAAGACAGTGGAGAGGTAAAGTGGAAACTGATTCTATGTCTGTGGATGATGTCGCCAAGGGACAGTGTGTAAATGAGGAAGAAGCTATGGCGTAGAATGGAGCACTGTACCATTTCTGCTTTGGAAGGATAGGGAAAGAGGGCTGTTGCTAAAAACAGTAAATAAGCCCTGTTTTCCTGTTAAAAATCTTAGGGGCCGAAATTGGTAGAACAGATGGTTCACCCGTTTTTCGGCGGTCTGCAGGCGGTGCGTCGTTTTTTTACCGCCCGGTGCCGCAGAGTGGGCGGGAATTTCATCAATTTTTTCTCGGCGGTAATCTGAGTGGAGTGCAGCGGGCGGGAGCAGAATGCAGCCGGTGATGTGCAGCGGAGAGGCCTTTTCACTCAGGAATCTTCAGCTCCCGAGTTGTGCGCATGCACATGCTGCTGTGAGGCTCCCCCCCCCACCCCCCCCGAGAGGCACCGACGAGTGACCAGAGACTGTTTGGAGTTCCTGATACACAGGTATGAGTTTAGAAATTCTGTGGGAACAACCTTAAATGCATTGCTCGCTCTTAATGTAAAATCTTACAGTAACAAGAACTATTGTTTCCGTTTATAAAATTATTTTCAAAATAAAACTGCAGTGGAAATCTTTTTCATAAAAAATTCCAAAACTGTACATTCAAAGCGTGAACAATAACCATAGAAAACAAGGTTAAGAATTGTGTGAGTAACACTCAAAATACTAATTTGGAACAAAACATTGGTGGCAAGGGGGGTGGTGGCACCTTCATCCACGGGGCACTAAACAAAGTTACAAAAATAACTAGTGTTGGAAAGCAACTTCTGCTTTCTCATACTTATAGTGGCCATTATTTCACAATTTATGTATCGCTAGATAATACCGCTAGTTCTCCAAATTATTACTTATTTCAATACTGAATGTGCTTTCAATGTGTGAAGGACATGCTGCATAACGTAATGTCCATAGTTGGTCCTTATTGTGTGTCCATTGTATATCTCCCATTGACCAGACTATCCTCTGGACGGTCAGAGGTACAGTGCATCAATGTTTCTCTACTCTCGCCCCTACTCATGGCATTGTGGGGCGGCCTGAGATCGCTGTGTGTGTGTGTGTGTGCGCCGGGGGGTGGGGGGAGGGGGAGGGGGAGGTGAGATCGGCGTGGGGGGGCGGGGGGAGGAGGAGAGATCGGCGCTGTCATGTATTCAACCAGTTCTGTAACCCATGTATAATCTGATCTAAGTTGTACACTGGAGAAGAACAATGACTACTAGGTGGTGAACTTGTGGGAGACACTCCTAACCTGGACCTTCAGGTATAAAAGGGGAAGCTCCACCCACTTTCATCACTTGAGTGGTCAGGAATAAAGGACGGGTCACAGACTGACCTTCTCTCAAGTATGGGCCTTTATACTGTATAGTAAGGACGTGTCAGGCGCGGGGGGGGGGGGGGGAGGAGAGATCGGCGCGGGGAGGAGAAATCGGCGCAGGGGGGGAAGGAGAGATCGGCGCGGGGGGAGGAGAGAGAGACTGGGTACACACCGCCCACTGAAGATCGATTTAAAACCACCTTTTCCAGGAGGGTCTGCAGTTGTGGTGGTAAGTCGGTGGTAAGTCACGAATTTTGTCATCTTGGGCGGTGCGCGGGATGTATGTCGACCAATTTCAGCCCCAAAATCTGCTGCTTTGTGGTCTTTCAAATTGCAGGTATCCGGCTCCAACGGCACAAGGGTGGTGGAATGGAACCCCCATATCCCAAGCTCAAGGCTGGACATCCTGTTCAAACTTGCAGGAACGTGTAATGTATATTGATGCAGCAGGTTGTTGGCACCTGCAAGGACACTTCAGCGATGACTACCAAAATGCAGCGCCAGAAGCAAAGCGGCCTACTGCTGTTCCACCATAAATGACATTTGTTGTCGGGAAATTATTAGTGTCTATAATTAAGGATAGTGTGACTGAGCACCTTGAAAATTTTCAGCTGATTAGGGAGCGAGGATGGATTCGTGAAAGGGGAGGTCATGCCTGACAGATCTCATTGAATTTTTTGAAGAGGTGACTAAAGTCGTGGACAGGGGAATGTCTATGGATGTTATGTGTATGGACTTCCAGAACCTTCTAAACTCCAGTGAATACAGGCCCAGTTGATCCAGTCTTTCTTCATATGTCAGTCCCGCCATCCCGGGAATCAGTCTGGTGAACCTTCGCTGCACTCCCTCAATAGCAAGAACGTCCTTCCTCAGATGAGGAGACCAAAACTGAACACAATATTCCAGGTGAGGCCTCACCAAGGCCCTGTACAACTGCAGTAAGACCTCCCTGCTCCGATACTAAAATCCCCTCGCTATGAAGGCCAACATACCATTTGCCTTCTTCACCGTCTGCTGTACCTGCATGCCTACTTTCAATGACTGATGTACCATGATACTCAGGTCTCGTTGCACCTCCCCTTTTCCTAATCTGCCACCATTCAGATAATATTCTGCCTTCCTGTTTTTGCCCCCAAAATGGATAACCTCACATTTATCCTGCATCTGCCATGCATTTGCCCACTCACCTAACCTGTCCAAGTCACCCTGCAGCTTCTTAGCATCCTCCTCATAGCTCACATAGCCATCCAGCTTAGTGTCATCTGCAAACTTGGAGATATTACACTCAATTCCTTCATCTAAATCATTGATGTATATTGTAAATAGCTGGGGTCCCAGCATTGAGCCCTGCGGCACCTCACGAGTTACTGCCTGCCATTCTGAAAAGGACCCGTTTATCCTGACTCTCTGCTTCCTGTCTGCCAACCAGTTCTCGATCCACGTCAATACATTACCCCCAATACCATGTGCTTTAATTTTGCACAGCAATCTCTTGTGTGGGACCTTGTCAAAAGCCTTTTGAAAGCCCAAATACACCACATCCACTGGTTCTCCCTTGTCCACTCTACTAGTTACATTCTCAAAAAATTCTGGAAGATTTGTCAAGCATGATTTCCCTTTCATAAATCCATGCTGACATGGACCGATCCGGTCACTGCTTTCCAAATGCGCTGCTATTTCATCTTTAATAATTGATTCCAACATTTTCCCCACGACTGATGTCAGGCTATAATTCCCCGTTTTCTCTCTCCCTCCTTTCTTAAAATGTGGTGTTACATTAGCTACCCTCCAGTCCATAAGAACTGATCCAGAGTCGATAGACTGTTGGAAAATGATCACCAATGTATCCACTATTTCTAGGGCCACTTCCATAAGTACTCTGGGATGCAGACTATCAGGCCCTTCTATCAGCCTTCAATCCCATCAATTTCCCTAACACAGGCCCTAAGTTTCCACATGATTTGCTCCTGATTTTTAGGAGCAACTGGTGTAGAACGGAGTATCTTAGAAATCGGAATTCTCGTCATTTAGTTTGCTCCAGTTCTAGTCAGTTAGAACAGTTTCACTTTGGAACAGAATTTTTTTTTCAAAAGGGGGCGTGTCCGGCCACTTCCGCCTGTTTGAAAACTTACTCCAAACTAACTTAAGAATGGAGTAAGTGAAGATTTTTGTACGCTCGAAAAAACCTTGTCTACACTTTAGAAAATCAGGCGTAGGTTACAAATCAGGCGTAGGGAATGGGGGAGGGGGGTTTAAAGGGAAGTTTACAAACATTAAACACTTCAGTTTTACAAATAAAGAGCCATCATCAATAATAAATACATCAATAAATCAATCAAAAAAAATTAATAAGAAATAATTTTTTTTTTTTAAATCAATAAATAAAACATTTTCTACTTACCGACTGCAGCACCGGGAGCCCTCCAACAGCATGCTGGGATGCCCCCCTCAGTGTGTCTCTGTCAGTGTCTCTATCTGTCTGTCAGTGTCTGTGTTTCTGACAGCGAGGGGAGGGGGGTACAGGGACAGGGGGGTAGAGGGAGAGGGGGGAGCAGAGGGAGGGAAGGGATGGGGGAGAAGGGGGAGGGATGGGGGAGAAGGGGGAGGGATGGGGAAGAAGGGGGAGGGAATGGGGAAGAAGGGGGAGGAATGGGGAAGAAGGGGGAGGAATGGGGAAGAAGGGGGAGGAATGGGGAAGAAGGGGGAGGAATGGGGAGGAAGGGGGAGGAATGGGGAAGAAGGGGATAAAGGGGAGAAGGGGGATAAAGGGGAGAAGGGGGAGAAAGGAGATTGGGGGGGGGGAGGAGATTGGGGGGGGAAGGAGATTGGGGGGGGGAAGGAGATTGGGGGGGGGAAGGAGATTGGGGGGGGAAGGAGATTGGGGGGGGAAGGAGATTGGGGGGGGGGAAGGAGATTGGGGGGGGGGGAAGGAGATTGGGGGGGGGGGGAAGGAGATTGGGGGGGGGGGAAAGGAGATTGGGGGGGGAGGAGATTGGAGGGGGGGAGATTGGGGGGGGGGAGATTGGGGGGGGAGGAGATTGGGGGGGGGGAGGAGATTGGGGGGGGGGAGGAGATTGGGGGGGGGGAGGAGATTGGGGGGGGGGAGGAGATTGGGGGGGGGAGGAGATTGGGGGGGGGAGGAGATTGGGGGGGGGGAGGAGATTGGGGGGGGAGGAGATTGGGGGGGGGGGAGGAGATTGGGGGGGGGGGAGGAGATTGGGGGGGGGAGGAGATTGGGGGGGGGGAGGAGATTGGGGGGGGGGAGGAGATTGGGGGGGGGGGGAGGAGATTGGGGGGGAAGGAAGGAGATTGGGGGGGAAGGAAGGAGATTGGGGGGGAAGGAAGGAGATTGGGGGGGAAGGAAGGAGATTGGGGGGGAAGGAAGGAGATTGGGGGGGAAGGAAGGAGATTGGGGGGAAGGAAGGAGATTGGGGGGGAAGGAGATTGGGGGGGAAGGAGATTGGGGGGGGGGGGGAAGGGGATTGGGGATGGGAAGGAGATTGGGGGGGGGTGGGGGGGGGGGAAGGAGAAGGGGGAGGGAGGCTGAACGGGCCGGGCCCGAGACTTCGGGCTGGGCCCGTCCCCAGCACCAGATTTACAGGTAGGTGGCGTTGGGTCGGGTCGGGGGGGGGTGGTGGGAGGGAGTTCAGTTCGGTTCGGTTTGGGGGAAGGGAGGGAGAGGGAGGTCAGATCGGATCTAGTCTGGGGGCCGGTGGGGTGGGGGGGGGGGGAGCGGGTGTCGGGTCCGGTCCGGAGGCGGGAAGCGGGAGTCGGGTCGGGAGGAAGCAGGAGCTGGCTGTGGGAGGAGCCTTATTCACTCAGCCCCAGTGAGGCCATTCGGCCAGGGCTAGGGGCTGCGTGCTTCGGGCCCCTCCCACACAGTTTCGGGCACCTGGAGCTACTGCACTTGTAGCGCGCATGTGCAGAGGTCCCGGCACTGTTTTCGGCGCAGGGACCTGGCTCCGCCCCCTACAGCTCCTGCTGCGCTGCGCCGAGGGCGAGAGGACCTGCAGGGAGGTGGAGAATCTGGAGGGTTTTTTTAGGCGCACTTTGTGGCGCGAAAAACGGGCGTCCAGGTCGGGACTGCGCCGTTCTAGGCGCGGCTCGAAACTTGGGCGCACAATTTCATGACTAATAAGGATTTCCTTCAGTTCCTCCTTCTCACTAGACCCTCGGTCCCCTAGTATTTCTAGAAGGTTATTTGCGTCTTCCTTCATGAAGACAGAACCCAAATATTTGTTCAATTGGTCTGCCATTTCTTTGTTCCCCATTATAAATTCACCTGATTCTGACTGCAAGGGACCTACGTTTGTCTTCACTAATCTATTGAAGCTTTTGCAGTCAGTTTTTATGTTCCCAGCAAGTTTACTCTCATACGCTATTTTCCCCCTCTCAATTAAACCTTTTTTCCTCCTCTGCTGAATTCTAAATTTCTCCCAGTCCTCAGGTTTGCTGCTTTTTTTGGCCAATTTATATGCCTCTTCCTTGGATTTAACACTATCCTTAATTTCCCTCGTTAGCCACAGTTGAGCCACCTGGCCCATTTTATTTTTACTCCAGACAGGGATGTTCAATTGTTGAAGTTCATCCATGTGATCTTTAAATGTTTGCCATTGCCTATCCACCGTCAACCTTTTAAGTATAATTCGTCAGTCTATTCTAGCCAATTCACGTCTCATACCATCGAAGTTACCTTTTCCTAAGTTCAGGACCCCAGTCTCTGAAATTAACTGTGTCACTCTCCATCTTAATAAAGAATTCTACCATATTATGGTCACTCTTCCCCAAGGGGCCTCGCACAACAAGATTACTAATTAATCCTTTCTCATTACACATCACCCAGTCTAGGATGGCCAGCCCGCTAATTGGTTCCTTGACATATTGGTCTAGAAAACCATCCCTAATACACTCCAGGAAATCCTCCTCCACCGTATTGCTACCAGTTTAGTTAGCCCAATCTATATGTAGATTAAAGTCACCCATGATAACTGCTGTACCTTTATTGCACACATCCCGTATTTCTTGTTTGATGCTGTCCCCAATCTCACTACTACTGTTTGGTGGTCTGTACACAACTCCCGCTAACGTTTTCTGCCCTTAGGTTTTCCGCAGCTCTATCCATATAGATTCCACATTATCCAAGCTAATGTCCTTCCTTACTATTGCGTTAATTTACTCTTAAACCAGCAACGCGACCCCACCTCCTTTTCCTTTCTGTCTATCCTTCCTAAATGTTGAATACCCCTGGATGTTGAGTTCCCAGCCTTGGTCACCCTGGAGCCATGTCTCCGTAATCCCAATTATACCATATTCGTTAATAGCTGCCTGCGCAGTTAATTTGTCCATCTTATTACGAATACTCCTCACATTGAGGCAGAGCCTTCAGGCTTGTCTTTTTCACACACTTTGCCCCTTTAGAATTTTGCAGTCATGTGGCCCTTCTTGATTTTTGCTTTGGGTTTCTCTGCCCTCCACTTTTACTTTTACTTCTTTCTATCTTTTGTTTCTGCCCCCATTCTACTTCCCTCTGTCTCCCTGCATAGATTCCCATCACCCTGCCATATTAGTTTAACCCCTCCCCAACAGCACTAGCAAACACTCTCCTTCGGACATTGGTTCCGGTCCTGCCCAGGTGCAGACCGTCCGGTTTATACTGGACCCACCTCCCCCAGAACTGGTTCCAATGTCTCAGGAATTTAAATCCCTCCCTCTTGCACCATTCCTCAAGCCACATATTCATCTTAGCTATCCTGCAATTCCTACTCTGACTAGCACGTGGCACTGGTTGCAATCCTGAGATTACTACCTTTGAGGTCCTACTTTTTAATTTAAACTCCTAGCTCCCTAAATTCAGCTTGTAGGACCTCATCCCGTTTTTTACCTATATCGTCGATACTTATATGCACCACGACAACTGACTGTTCACCATCCCCCTCCAAAATGGTCCTGCAGCCGCTCCAAGACATCCTTGACCCTTGCACCAGGAGGCAACATACCATCCTGGAGTCTCGATTGCGGCCACAAAAACGTCTATCTATTTCCCTTAAAATAGAATCCCCTACCACTATAGCTCTCCCACTCTTTTTCCTGCCCTCCTGTGCAGCAGAGCCACCCACAGTGCCATGAACTTGGCTGCAGCTGCCCTTCCCTGGTGAGTCATCCCCCCCCCACAACAGCACCCAAGGTGGTGTATCTGTTTTGGAGGGGGATGACGGCAGGGTACCCCTGCACTACCTTCCTTCCACTGCTCTGCCTGATGGTCACCCATTCTCTATCTACCTGAGTAACCTTTAGCTGCGGTGTGACCAACTCACTAAAAGTGCTATTCACTACATCCTCAGCATCACGGATGCTCCAGAGTGAATCCATGTTCAGCTCCAGTGCCGCAATGCTGTCTGTCAGGAGCTGTAGCAGGATGCACTTCCTGCACATGTAGTCGTCAGGGACACTGGAAGCGTCCCTGATTTCCCACATAGCATAGGAGGAGCATGACACGGGCTCTCTTGCCTTGACTTAATCCTTAATTAATTTAATTTGGCAACAATGTCAAAGGTTATCTACTAATAAAGGAAAAGAAAAAGAAGAAAAACTACTCACCAATCCTAAGTGTCCTCAAGGCTCTTCTTGAGTCAAAGAAATGTTATAAAAATCTTTGGCTCCAAAGGGAAACATCTGCAGAGACTAATCCAGGTTGCATTACCTTTGTCTCTACTGGGACCTCAGTGTAACGCGCGCCCCTTCTCAGCGTAACGCACAACAGCCTGCAAGAGTTCAGCTGTAGCTTCATAAGGGCATACAGGGTAGCCCAGGTACTTCCCCAATATGCCTCCTTGATGGGGGTGGGGAGGTTGCATTCTCCCTCACCATCAGAAAATGGCTTCTGGCAAGAAATGGAGCAGAATTCTGGGCCTGGACCAGGATTTTAGGCGCTGATTTATTAGAGGTTTATCTGCTTCAGTTCAGTTGCAATATTGGTAAAATGTACATGATACTGTAAAGGTTGAAACAATTCTTCCTCCTGTACATAAACACAATACTTTTGAACTATCCTACCTCTTGCAGTACCCTGCTCTGAGTCACACTTTCATCCAAGCTGCTACAGAGTTTACCAAGGGTGACAGAAACATGCACACGGGATTCTGTTTGGCTGCTGTGACTCATGAGGGACAGAACCAGGCCCACTCCCAGGATGCATCCTGTACTGCAAAAATAAAAAACAACACACATCATTAAAATCATCACTGGAGCCTGAGAGACTGTTTATTCTCCACCCTCTGCATGGCTGACATTGATTGTTCCATATAACAGAAATTACTATTGACAGGCTATAAAACTAAAGTTAGGAATTACTATATTTAATTAACCCTTTCATGCAGCATATTATATTGCCAAGTGGGTATCCTGTTCCCAGGACAGATGATCATTAAGTAACTTTACACAAATTTTTCACAGCAAAACGAAGATGGATGTAGGGACTGGATTAGCAGATCAGTGGAGCAGAAGTCATACACGAAGTGTACTCCTGAGTATCATTAGATGAGGGGGAGGAATAATTATTCTGCCTTCAGGTTTATGAATCCTTGTAAACAAGATACTGCTCGTCAGCACTAAGTGTTTTGAGCCCAGGTGTAATGGTTAACATTATGGAAAAGAAAACAAAGTGAAGTTCACATTCTGAAATGTAAAGCTCCACAAATTTCAAGCCATTCAGACTACATGCTCAGGTGATGACGTAGCAGCAATAATCCTGTTAAAATCTCTAATTTAGACTGTTAGCAAAGACTTTGGAAACTCCTAATAGGCACACGCTGCTAAATCTGCAGCACTGGCAGGGTTACCATTTCCCCTGTAACTGAGTAAGAAGATAACAACATAAGAATTAGGAACAGGAGTAGGCTATACGGCCCTTCGAGCCTGCACCGCCATTTAATAAAATCATGGCTGATCTTCGACCTCAACTCCAGTTTCCTGCCCGATCCCCATATCCCTTGATTCCCCTAGAGTCCAAAAATCTATCTGTCTCAGCCTTGAATATACTCAATGGCTCAGCATCCACAGTCCTTTCAGGTAAAGAATTCCAAAGATTCATAACCCACTGAGTGAAGAAATTCCTCTTCATCTCAGTCTTAAATGCCGACCCATTATTCTGAGACTATGCCCTGTAGTTCTAGATTCAATGAGTGCTGCTGGTAACAAGTTGCCCCATGACCTCTGAGGAGAAGGACAATCAATAAAAGGGGAGGGGAGAGGGGGGGGGGGGGGAAAACGAGGGGTTGTTTCAGTTGCATTATTGATCCACTACCTGCTTTTCCCCTTTTTTAAATTTGGCGCAATCACTAGCAGGCATGAGGCAAACAGAAGGCTGATCTTGTATCCCTGATCAGTTAGCTTGACCATGGCTCGACATTCCACACTCTGTGCGACAATGTTCGATGTGCATAATATAAGAACTTTGGCTTAGAAATTTGTCTCGGGAGGTGGCGCAAAATAGACGGTGTCGGATCTGTTGCCCGTTATACACAGCGCCTGATATTCACTCCATTGCAGTCAATAGTACTGATGATCAGGCGCTGTGTTTAACAGGCGGCCAATCCAATAATGCCCACTTTGCACCACTGCCCGAGACGAATTTCTAAACCAATGTCTTTTTAATTACTTTTCAAAAGATAAATAGATTCTACTCGCTGCACAAGTGACATTACCTGAAACTTGTTCAGTGGCAGCCAACATAGCCACTACAGTACATAAACATGAGACTACAATTTTTAGTATCGCCAGCAACAAGAAAATTGCTGATAAATACCACCTGTCAGAGATAAAATTATGCATCCAATTTCCACTTTACATAATTGGGGAATAGATTGATTTAGATTAGGGACTTATTTGCTGAATGCATTTTCAAGAGAGAAGCATGGTTTGAAATGGTTGTCTCCACACTGAGTTGGCAGGATGTGCAAACAAAGAAATCTAAGGGGCTGAAATTGCCCCTTTGAATAGGCGCCAACCTCTCGGGGCGTAATGGCGGTTTTTCCAGGGGGAAGGGCCACCTGGGAAATTGCACGCTGACCCCTCACCGTCCTGTGCCAACCCCTTTATGCCCATGGGGGACATTGTCCCATGGGCCATGAGGCTGGCTCGGATGGATGTCAACACTAGCCTCGCAGGTCGCGCAGTTGGCGGACATCTGCCACCAGGGTGCCCCTTAAAGGGGAGGCCTTTAGCACCCCGGTCCGCCATTTTTATTTGTCGGCCATCTCTTGCGTGGGCCCAACAATGGCGGCCCTCTTGTCAACCAGGCCACCATTATGCAGCCCTACACTCCATTTTGAGTGCCAGGCTGCCGGCTCGGTTGATCATGCCCCTGGTAGCCCAGTGGCGGCCACCAAAAGGTCTGCAGAGTGCGCAGCGACCCTCCCCTTTAATTGAAGCGGAGGGGCCTTGTAGCATGTTAGCATCTGTGTCACGTTGGCCTGCTCCTCACGCCGCTGGATTCAGTGCTGCTCTAACGGCCCAGGAGCACCCATCAAAGGAAGCAGAGCTCCGGAGACAGCGCTCCACTTCCTTTGAGGGACACACGGCCCAATTCCGCGTCGGGGCCAGGACGTCCCAGCAGGTTACCGCCCCCGAATGGGACGAAGGTCAATTTCCAGTCCTAATTGTTATGAATTTACCTTTTAAAGAATTTATTTGTCTATCTAACATGTTCATTATCAGTTACTGATTCTAAGACCATAACTTAAGTTAAATTTTTAAAAAAACTAATCAAACCATACTTGTATTCCAAGCTTGTATCAAAGCAACATTTCTCCAGTGCATCGAGGGACTTCATGAGCAGCAAATTCATCTTCTGCCCTGAGACATCACTGCACAAAAGATGAGAGAAGATATTAAATAGACATACATCACCTATGCTCAAGAACTGATTTTGTATATTCTGTAAATTCAAGCATGAAATAGTTTGAAATAGTGCATGCTGTGCTCGTAAACCCCAATTGGGCCTAGATAAATTTTGACGGGGCGGGAGGGATGAGAAGCACTCGGAATTCAAAATCAACTCTAATTCTAAATGGTAGCTATTGCATACATGACTTCTGTTTCACCTAAAGTTCCAGAACATTAATGCATTATTGAATACTTTGCCTGCAATACTCCCATAGGGGAAAGTCCATTACAGAAATGTTGTATATTTAAGATGCTAATTTCCTGACGATCTTGAACACTACAATTTTAAAGATTTATTTTATCTGTATTTTCCCAGTTACAATAGCAATCACGTGTTTTTGATCGTCACTTCTCTTTCTGTTAGCGTTAAAAACTAATTAAACTAAGAATGATGTTTTAATTTGAAATTACAATAACTTCAAAGAGCACCAAGTAATAGCTCCGCTGATATTATTAAATCTTTCCACCTAATTGTAGCTCAAAGGACACAAGAGTGGGTAAGCAGTTCTCACTCCTACATCAGATTGTCATGATTAAAGACACAGCTGTACTGAAGAGTGATGAACTATCGAACATCCTGTCAATCCTCCCCATTCTCACCTGGAATCCTTTGACAAGAAGAAACTTATTTTCTTTCTCTATTCCATCCCGCCCATAAAATAAAATCAGTGATTCATACTTTATAAAGACTGCTCTAATTCAACATTTCATTAAGATCTCTTTCTTTGGCTCAGCATCCATGTTTGTCTGTTTACACCGCTGTTAATTCACACTTTTTTCTACATTAAAGGTGCTATATAAATGCAAGTTGAAAGGAGTGCCTTAACTCACCATACAATTTTTCATTGCACTCTAAGGGTATTTGTCTCTGATGGCCCCATTTTAAAATTGGGAACTAAACAGAATGAGGAACAGCCAAAGCAAAACGATGCCACCGCTCCGCTGTGGCAGAAGGCTCGAGTAGACCAATGTACCCTGCCGCTAGACTGTCATACCAACAACATTTTAGAAAAAAATACTTCCTTATTTACAATCAGTCCTCTTGCACAACAAAGCTCTTGGTGAACCACCGCCAATTCTGGAACATTGTATGCCCTTGTGAATGCCGGAAAGAGTGAGTGTATTTCTTCAATAGTTACCTCATACGTTCCTCATATAAGCGGGACAGGAACATTCCCATGGCCAGCCCTGTGTGAAACTGAACAGCCTGAGACTCATCAGCATTTGGTTTTCCCGGTAAACCCGCAGTGAGAATGCTCAGGACCTCCTCAATGCTCTCTTTGCGTGATGTGATAAAAACAGGAACAAGGAGCGTCAAAGCAGTAGCAGCACAGGAGCGAGCGATGGCACTGGCCGTGTTCTCTCCAGAGTAAGATTTCTGTGAAAGCCATGAAATAATATTGGTGATTCATGCATTAACGACTGCTCTTTCCATCATTTGATTGAGTTAAGATCTCCTTCCTTGCTTGGTGGCCATTTTTGTCTGATTACGCCTCTGTGCAGAGCCTTGGGTGTTTTTTTTGCACGAAAAGCATTATATAAACTTTACAGCCAATGAAGTACATTTTGAAATGTAGTCACTGTTGTAATGCAGGAAATGTGATAGCCAAATTGCACACAGCAAGCTCGCACAAAGTGCAATGTGATAATGACCAGATAATCTGTTTCAGTGATGTTGATTGAGGGATAAATATTGGCCAGGACATCGGGGAATAACTCCCCTGCTCTTCTTCAAAGTAGTGCCATGGGATATTTTATGTCCATCTGAGAGCAGACGGGGCCTCGGTTCAAGATTTCATCTGAAAGACAGCACCTCCGACAGTGCAGCACTCCCTCAAGTACTGCATTGGAGAGTCAAGCTAGATTTTTGTGCTCAAGTCTCTGGAGTGGGAAGCTGAGACATCGGCCATCAGATGCTGCATCGATGGTTGGGTCGGCAAGTGTGAATGGACTTGTCCACCACTTATATGCTCGAAAGGATGGACACCACGCTTTAATCAAACTCTGTGCCAGGTTGGTGCTGGACTCCTCCGTGCTCCTTGACATTGCATGCAGGTTTTCTGGCAGGCTACCCAATGTACCAAGCATTCTTCTGTAGCCCGTACCATCGAAATGCTCATCTGAGTCCTTGACAGCAGAACTCATGTGTGACCTTGCCCTCCGGCAAACAGGCACCTGCACTACCCTTGTCCCCTGCCCATTCATGCCCAGTGTCTCACCACGTGCAGATCCTGCCTCGAAGGTATCTTCGAAGTGTGTGGGAAGTGCATCCGCCTGCAGCTCTTGACGGACCGCATTGCGGCGCTGGAGCTGCGGGTGGATTTACTCTGGAGCATCCATGATGCTGAGAATGACATGAATAGCACGTTTAGTGAGTTGGCCTTACTGCAGGCAAACAGTGCACAGTCAGATAGGGAATGGGTGACTAACAGGAAGAGCAGTGCAAAGAAGGTAGTGCAGGGGTCCCCCGCGGTCATCCCCCTGCAAAACAGATACACTGCTTTGGGTACTGTTGGGGGGGGGATGACTCATCAGGGGAGGGCAGCAGCAGCCAAGTTCATGGCACCATGGGTGGCTCTGCTGCACAGGAGAGCAGGAAAAAAGAGTGGGAGAGCTATAGTGATAGGGGATTTAATTGCAAGGGGAATAGAGAGACGTTTCTGCAGCCGCAACCGAGACTCCAGGATGGTATGTTGCCTCCCTGGTGCAAGAGTCAAGGATGTCTCGGAGCGGGTGCAGGACATTCTGGAAAGGGAGGGTGAACAGCCAGTTGTCGTGGTGCATATAGGTACCAACGATATCGGTAAAAAACGGGATGAGGTCCTACGAGACGAATTTAGAGAGCTAGGAACTAAATCAAGAAGTAGGACCTCAAAAGTAGTAATCTCAAGATTGCTACCAGTGCCACGTGCTAGTCAGAGTAGGAATCGCAGGATAGCTCAGATGAATACGTGCTTGAGGAGTGGTGCAGAAGGGAGGGATTCAAATTCCTGGGACATTGGAACCGGTTCTGGGGGAGGTGGGACCAGGACAAAGTGGACGATCTTCACCTGGGCAGGACCGGAACCAATGTCCTAGGTGGAGTATTTGCTAGTGCTGTTGGGAAGGAGTTAAACTAATACAGCAGGGGGATGGGAACCTATGCAGGAAGATAGAGGGAAGTAGAATGGGGGCAGAAGCAAAAGATAGAAAGAAGAAGGGTAAAAGTGGAGGGCAGAGAAACCCAAGGCAAAAAACAAAAAGGGCCACGTTACAGCAAAATTCTAAAGGGGCAAAATGTATTAGAAAGACAAGCCTGAAGGCTCTGTGCCTCAATGCGAGGAGTATTCGGAATAAGGTGGACTAATTAACTGCGCAGATAGCAGTTAACGGGTATGATGTAACTGGCATCATGGAGACATGGCTCCAGGGTGACCAAGGCTGGGAACTCAACATCCAGGGGTATTCAACACTTAGGAAGGATAGACAGAAAAGAAAAGGAGGTGGGATGGCATTGCTGGTTAAAGAGGAAATTAATGCAATAGTAAGAAAGGACATTAGCTTGGATAATGTGGAATCGGTTTGGGTGGAGCTACGGAATACCAAGGGGCAGAAAACGCAAGTGGGAGTTGTGTACAGACCACCAAACAGTAGTAGTAAGGTTGGGGACAGCATCAATCAAGAAATTAGGGGTGCATGCAATAAAGGTACAGCAGTTATCATGGGTGACTTTAATCTACATATTGACTGGGCTAACCAAACTGGTAGCAATACGGTGGTGGAGGATTTCCTGGAGTGTATTAGGGATGGTTTTCTTGACCAATATGTTGAGGAACCAACTCGAGGGCAGGCCATCCTAGACTGGGTGATGTGTAATAAGAAAGGACTAATTAGCAATCTTGTTGTGCGAGGCCCCTTGGGGAATAGTGACCATAACATTGGTAGAATTCTTTAAGATGGAGAGTGACACAGTTAATTCACAAACTAGGTTCCTGAACGTAAGGAAAGGTAACTTCGATGGTTTGAGACATGATCTGGCTAGAATAGACTGGCAAATGATACTTAAAGGGTTGACGGTGGATAGGCAATGGCAAACATTTAAAGATCACATGGATGAACTTCAGCAATTGTACATCCTTGTCTGGAGTAAAAATAAAACGGGGAAGGTAGCTCAACCTTGGCTAACAAGGGAAATTGTGTTAAATCCAAGCAAGAGGCATATAAATTGGCCAGAAAAAGCAGCAAACCTGAGGACTTGGTGAAATTTAGAATTCAACAGAGGAGGACAAAGGGTTTAATTAAGAGAGGGAAAATAGAGTACGAGAAGAAGCTTGCTGGGAACATAAAAACTGACTGCAAAAGCTTCTTGTGAAGAGAAAAAGATTAGTGAAGACAAACGTAGGTCCCTTGCAGTCGGATTCAGGTGAATTTATAATGGGGAACAAAGAAATGGCAGACTAATTGAACAAATACTTTGGTTCTGTCTTCATGAAGGAAGATACAAATAACCTTCTGGAAGTACTAGGGGACCGAGGGTCTAGTGAGGAGGAGGAACTGAAGGATATCCTTATTAGACAGGAAATTGCGTTCGGGAAATTGATGGGAATGAAGGCCGATAAATCCCCGGGGCTTAATAGTCTGCATCCCAGAAGTAGCCCTAGAAATAGTGGATGCATTGGTGATCATTTTCCAGCAGTCTATCGACTCTGGATCAGTTTCTATGAACTGGAGGGTAGATAATGTAACACCACTTTTTAAAAAGGGAGGGAGAGAGAAAGCGGGTAATTATCGACCGGTTAGCCTGACATGAGTAGTGGGGAAAACGTTGGAATCAATTATTAAGGATGAAACAGCAGCACATTTGGAAAGCTTGGATCAGTTCCTATGGACTGGAGGGTAGCTAATGTAACGCTACTTTTTAAAAAAGGATGGAGAGAGAAAACAGGGAATTATAGACCGGTTAGCCTGACATTGATAGTGGGGGAAAATGTTGGAATCAATTATTAAAGATGAAATAGCAGCGCATTTGGAAAGCAGTGACAGGATCGGTCCAAGTCAGCATGGATTTATGAAGGGGAAATCATGCTCGACAAATCTTCTGGAATTTTTTGAGGATGTAACTAGTAGAGTGGACAAGGGACAACCAGTCGATGTGGTGTATTTGGACTTTCAAAAGGCTTTTGACAAGGTCCCACACAAAAGATTGGTGTGCAAAATAAAAGCACATGGTATTGGGGGTAATATACTGACGTGGATAGAGAACTGGTTGACAGACAGGAAGCAGAGAGTCGGGATAAATGTGTCCTTTTCCGAATGGCAGGCAGTGACTAGTGGAGTGCCGCAGGGCTCAGTGCTGGGATCCCAGCTCTTTACAATATACATCAATGATTTAAATGAAAGAATTAATATCTCCAATATCTGCAGATATTGGGTGGCGGTGTGAGCTGTGATGAGGATGCTAAGAGGCTGCAGGGTGACTTGGACAGGTTAGGTGAGTGGGCAAATGCATGGCAGATGCAGTATAATGTGGATAAATGTGAGGTTATCCACTTTGGGGGCAAAAACGCGAAGACAGAATATTATGTGAATGGCGGCAGATTAGGAAAAGGGGAGGTGCAACAAGACCTGGGTGTCATGGTTCATCAGTCATTGAAAGTTGGCATGCAGGTACAGCAGGCGACGAAGGTGGCAAATAGTATGTTGGCCTTCATAGCTAGGGGATTTGAGTACAGGAGCAGGGAGATCTTACTGCAGTTGTACAGGGCCTTACTATTGAAGGAGTGCAGCGAAGGTTCACAAGACTGATTCACAGGATGGCTGGTCTGTCATATGAGGAGAGACTGGATCAACTGGGCCTTTATACATTGGAGTTTAGAAGGATGAGAGGGGATCTCATAGAAACATGTAAGATTCTGATGGGACGGGACAGGTTAGATGCGGGTAGAATGTTCCCGATGTTGGGGAAGTCCAGAACCAGGGGACACAGGATAAGGGGTAGGCCATTTAGGGTTGAGATGAGGAGAAACTTCTTCACTCAGAGAGTCGTTAACCTGTGGAATTCCCTGCCGCAGAGAGTTGTTGATGCCAGTTCATTGGATATATTCAAGAGGGAGTTAGATATGGCTCTTACGGTTAAGGGGATCAAGGGGTATGGAGAGAAAGCAGGAAACGGGCACTGAGAAATGATCATCCATGTTGTTATTGAATGGTGGTGCAGGCTCGAAGGGCCGAATGGCTGACTCCTGCACTTATTTTCTATGTTTCTATGTTTCTAAATTACAGTGTCAGTACCTGAGCTGGTGGCTGTGAAAGTGAAATTGAGTAATGGTACTGCGTTTTCATCATGACTGCCTAGTTCCTGTTCCACCACTGATTGGCCAGGGTTGGTTCTTGGGTAACTGAAAGGAGAAAGTGTTGCGGTGTCGGGGTGGTAGCAAGGTAAATAAGAGATGCATGCTTAAACCATCTGCAGCTTTTAAATTAAAAGAAATTGTGGGATGAGGGTGAACTGGGATGCGAAATTGACAATTAGGTATGAGGACAACGTGATTTTCAATGGTTTTAGCCTCGCCGCTGGCAATGGCCGTTCCAATGATGGCAAGCACCGTATCCTCCATCGGGATAAGGTCATGCAGCCGTGCCTGTCCCTCACCGGTTAGCTCCTCCTGTCTCCAATTATGCACCAACTTCTCCTGCAAGAGAAAGGCAAGTGTGTCACTGAGTGCAATGTGTTCGGGTGATGTGTCTGTCATGGTTGAATAGCTGACAGTGCGTGCAAGCTGTGAGATGTGGGTGAGTTTTGCAGCAGTGGTAAGTATGTGAAGGTGAAGTGAAGCAATGAATGTGATGTATGTGTCTTGATTGCTAGAGATTGTTGGTAGGTGAGTGATTGAAGTGTGTTGCATTGCACAGTGTGTGAGGCTATTGGTGCAGTTGGTAGGAAATGGCTTTTGAACATGGATTCACTGACTTTGACCACCCATGAGGCCATTGAAATTCTAGCGGCACTGCATCCTGGTCCTCAGGGCTTGACTCCTGGCATTGACCGTCACGGCTATCTGCTCCCACTGCTTTTCCAGAGTTTACCCTGGCCCCCTTTGGATAGAGGACCTCTCTCCTCCTGTCCACCTGCTCCACCAAGGACTTCAAGTGCAGCACCACAGGACCTTGGAGCATGCTTTCTCCCCATATGCATCATTACTCAGTCTTCTTCCTGCTCAAAGTCTCCTCAACAAAGAGTTCCAGCATTTGCTTCAATCAGATTGCACCTCCCTTTAGGAAGTGCAGGCTGGCTTTATGTAGTGCAGACTAAATGGTGCTAGTCTCGCATAAACTTGGTGAGACGTACAGCCATTCAACAGCGTTTAGCGGTAGCTGCACACGCCAATCATTTAAATTAGCAGACAGCATGAAGTTTGTGTACTGCCTGTATCGGAAGCAATGGGTGTGGGTTCATCACGCATCGCGATTCCCAGGCCTGTTTTAGGGGGCGATCCAATTTAGCCCCCGCTATCTTTTGGATGAGAGGTTAAACCAAAAGCCACATCTCTTTGCTCTGGGAGATGTAAAAGATTTCACGGGTCGATTTAAAAAACAGGGGATTCTCCCAGTGTCCTGATCAACATTCCTCCCTCAACCAGTATCACTAAAAACAGATTATCTGGTCATTGACTGGATTTGCTATCTGCGGCAACGTGCTGTGTGCAAATTAGCTGTCGCAGTTGCCTAGATAACAACAATGACTACACATCAGAAAGTAATCCATTGGTTTTGAAGTACTTTGGGATGTCCTCTGCACCGAATGAGGTGCCATATAAAATCTAAGATTTTATTCTTCATTGAAAATGCCTAAATGTCCTTGTGTGAGAAACTGAATAAGTTGGGATGTGAACATCTGCGTAATGGAAATGATGTCCCAATCCAAAATTGTGAAGCTGGATCAGATGATGCGCAAACAATTTTTGACCCAAATGAAACTGGGACCTGACCTTGGGTTAAAAACTCGAGGCGAGACCCAAACACCACCCAGTCATAACGTGAAAGACAGCTGATCTACAGTAAGACTTTCAGTTCACTGACTCAGTGACAAAAGAAAAAATAACTAGAATTTTCCATGATTGAGGAACTTAAACATAAGAACTAAGAGCAACAAGTAAGGCCATACAGCCCCTCGAGCCTGCTCCGCCATTCAATAAGATCATGGTGGATCTTCAACCTGAACTCCACTTTCCTGCCCGATCCCCATATCCCTTAATCCCTCTGAGTCCAAAAACATATCTATCTCAGCCTTGAATATACTCAACCGCTAAGCATCCACAGCATTTTAGAGCAGAGAATTCCAAAGATTCACCACCCTCAGAGAAGAAATTCCTCATCTCAGTCTTAAAAGGCTGGCCCCTTTTCCTGAGACTGTTCAGCCAGGGGGAACAATTTCTCAGCATCTACCCTGTCAATCCCCCTCAGAATGTTACATGTTTCAATGAGATCGGCTCTCATTCTTCTCAACTCCAGAGAGGAGAAGTCCAATCTACTCAATCTCTCCTCATAGAACAACCCTCTCATCCCAAGGATTAATCTAGAGAATCTCTGTTGTACCGCCTACAAGGCAAGTATATCCTTGGTTAAATGAGACCAAAACTGTGTACAGTACTTCAGGTTTGGTCTTACCAAAGCCCTGTAGAATTGTAGCAAGTCTTCCTTACACTTCTATTCCAACTAGCAAGAATAGCCAACATGCCATTTGCCTTTCTAATTGCTTACTGTACCTGCATGCTAACCCGCTGTGTTTCTTGAACAACGACACCCAAATCTCTGAACATCAACATTTAAAAGTTTCTCACCTTTTAAAAAAAGTGTTTTTCTATTCTTCCAACCAAAGTGAATGACCTCACATTTCTCCACACTATACTCCATCTGCCACCTTATTTCCCACTCACTTAATCTATATATATCCCTTTGCAGGCTATTTACGTCCTCCTCACATCTTACTTTTCCACCTTGCGTTGTATCATCAACAAAGTTGGATACACTGCAGTCGGTCCTTTCATCTAGACCATTAATATAGATTGTAAATAGTTGAGGCCCAAGCACTGATCCTTGTGGCACCCCACTGTTTACAGCCTGCCAACCAGAAAATTACCTGTTTATCCCTACTCTGTTTTCTGTCTGTTAACCAATTCTTTATCCATGTTAATATATTATCCTCAAACCCATGAGCCCTTATCTTTCTTAACTACCTTTTATGCGGCACGTTAGTTGTTGAGTCCAGTTTGTTGGATATATTCAAAAGGAAGTTAGATGTGGCCCTAAAGGGGTCAGGGGTATTGAGAGAAAGCAGGAATGGGGTACTGAAGTCGCATGATCAGCCATGATCATATTGAATGGTGGTGCAGGCTCGAAGGGCCAAATGGCCTGCTCCTGCACCTATTTTCTATGTTTCTTTGTTAACGAATGCCTTTTGGAAATCCAAATATACTACATCCACTTTATTTACCCTGCTAGTTACATCCTCAAAAAAACTAATAAATTTATCAAACACGATTTCCCTTTCATAAAACCATGTTGACTCTGCCTAATTAAAAGATGATTTTCTAAGTGCCCTGTTACCACTTCCTTAATAATGGGTTTCCAGCATTTTCCCGATGACTGACTAATTGGCCTATAGTTCGCGGTTTTCTCTCTCCCTCCTTTCTGGAATAGCGGGATTACATTTGCTACCTTCCAATCCACTGGGACCTTTCCTGAATCCACTATCTCTGCAGCCACCTCTTTTAGAACCCTAGGATGTAGGCCATCAGGTCCAGGGTATTGTCGGCTTTTAGTCCCATTAGTTTTTCACACATGCAAAGTGGTTTGAACCGTGGATACATTAACTTGTGAATAACTAAATTAAGCTCTCAGCTGGGAACTAGAGCTGCCTAACTAGGCCCATTTCCAGATAAATTCCAAATAACAGGAGACAAATAAGTGATCCTCTAACAAAACAAACACAAACAATGCACGAGGGACTGAAATGGCAAAAACAGAACTTGATTTTATCTCTAGTATATCTCCTATCTCGCCTGATGCCCTCTCCAATTATCCCTCCTCATCCTTCCCGACTTGTCTGCAGCCTTTGACAAAGTTGACCACATTATCCTCCTCCAATGCCTTTTTTCTGTTGTCCAGCTGGGGAGGACAGCCCTCACCTGGTTATTCCTAGCTATCCAGTCATAGCCAGAGAATCTCCTGCAATGGCTGCACTTCCCGCTCCTGCATCAGTAACTCTGGAGTCTCCCAAGGTTCTATCCTTGGCCCCCTCCTATTTCTCATGCTGCACCTCAGCGATATCATCCAAAAACATAACACATGTACGCTGATGACACCGAGCACTACCTCACCACTAACTCTCTCAACCGTCCACTGCCTCTGATTTGTCACAGTGCTTGTCTGACACCCAGTACTGGATGAGCAAATATTGGGAAGACCGAAGCCATTGTTTTCATTTCCCAATCGAAACTTTGTTCCCTAACCTCCGACCCTAGCCCCTCACTGTCCACTGTCTGAGACTGAAACAGACTGTTTGCAACTTTGGCATCCTATCTGACCCCGCGATGAGCTTCCGACCCCGTATACTTTCCATCACCAAGACCGACGACTTCCATTTCCATAACATCACCCGTCTCTGCCCGCCTTTGTTCACCTGCTGCTGAAAAGCCTTAGTTACTTCCTGCTCGTATCCAAACTCGCAGCAAGTCTTGTTCACCCCTGTGCTCACTGACTTACATTGACTCCAGTTCCAGCGGCAGCACCTTGATTTTAAAATTCTCATTCTTGCATTCAAATCCGTCCATGGCCTCGCCACTTCCTATCACTGTATCCTCCTCCAGTCATACAACCCTCCGAGATCTCGGCTTTCCTCCAATTTGGCCTCTTGCACATCCTCGATTTCCAGCACTCCACCACTGGCGGCCGTGCCTTCAGCTGCCTAAGCTCTGAAATTCTCTCCTTAAATCTCTCTACATGCCTTTCCCCCTATAAGACGCTCCTTAAAACCTACCTCTATGATCAAGCTTTTGGTTATCTGCCCTAATATCTCCTTATGTGGCTCGGTTGTCTGATAACGCTGCTATGAAGTGCCTTAGGATATTTTACTACGTTAAAGGCACTATATAAATGCAAATTGTTGTTAAATTGTCAAACAAGCTGGAGATAATCCAGAATATGAGGGACATCTTGTAAAAATGGACTAATCCATGTAAGAGAACATGCCTGTATAAACTATTCCCTTCGTTATACAAATTTTATAGTGGATACCCTGAATAAGCAACTGAAGCAATTTTCCAAGGGTCCAGGAGACCCTGATGAAATAGTCATTGTTTTTAAACAAATAGACAGAAAACAAAATGTCTTTGTGCTCAGTTATAAGTTTTGACCCATGTCCTCCTGCACAACTGTGATTGGGATCCTGCCTGTACTCACAGTAATGGTGGTTGAAAATCACAATTTGGAGAGCCAATAAGGCTTTCACTCTACCTGCTCATTACTTATGAACTACCCATGCCATGACAGGAAATTAAGAAAATGCAGAGAGCAGCCTCTGCATCCAGTAAAAGAATATCTATGCTGATCCAGCCTCTGTTCTCAGAAACTAACGGTTACCGAGAGAAGCACACATTTCTAACTCCTAAAAATTTCCAGAACTATCCGAGTGGACTGTCCACTTCTGCGCATTAACTGAGAGACAACTGAGAGCATTTATCATTATGTTGCCCACCCTGAATGAATACTGAGACAAGAAGGTAATCTCTTGACTCTCACCACCATCATGAGGCATCAGCACTGTAGAAAAGGTCTAATTTTGACAAACTGAGTGGAATTATTCCTTTCTCCGACCCACTTGTTGATGTAATGGATCACTGGCATCAGCCTTGGTTCAGTGATAGCACTCTTGCCTCCGAGTCAGGAGGTCACAGGTTCAAGCCTCACACCATGACGTGAGCAAATAATCCAGTCTGACATTTCAGTGCAGTGCTGAGGCAGTGCTGCACTGTCGGATATGCTGTTTTTCAGAGGAGTCATTAAATCAATGGTGATCTCACCATTGGGCTCTTATTTTGGTGTACTTGTGGGGTCTTATTTTTTGTGTTTGATGACAGTCTCATCAGTTTGTGTGTAAGGAGTCATATTTTTGTGTAAATGGGGTGGTGGGGGGTCACACTGTTTAATCATATGCAGCCCACTCACTGGTTTTGTCACATGTATCTGTCCCCAGCTCGAAAAATGTAGGTATCCTATAGTGCAAGAACCCGAACTGCATTTGGTTTTTTAAACTACTTATGAATTGTGACTGGATTTAAAGGAACAGCCACCAAATCAAAACTAGACAAAAGTATCTCATTTTTTGACAGTGGTGACGTGTCCATTTTTTGTTGAATATTTGTGAATACAGATGATGTTTGTAGTGGGATACTCTCTATTGTAGATAGTTATGACACTGCAGCTTTAAACTGCCTGCTTTCTCGCTCACTTACAGGTCCACCTTTAGTTGACACCTGTTCTTAAACTATATGGGCTCCAAAGTTTCAGATTTTGCTTTTTCACCTTATGCTCACTAATTCAGAAAGGTAACCACATTTCTGTTATTTTGCTATAAAAGTGTCAAACAAGCAAAAGCCTGAAATGTTATGCAACCTTTGTCTTTGTGCCCGCTTACTCAGATCTGCAAATGCATCACTATCTGTCCAAGAAAACAAACTTACATGTTGGAACCATGGGAAGATCCGCCCCTTTGGACGATAGCGGCTGTTAACAATGCTCAGCAGCGTCTCCACCACCATAGATATCCAGTGCTTTGTTGGTAAAATCTCAGGCCCAATCTACACAGATAATAAGTGAGAGTGTGACCAGTGAACCAACAAATACATAAAATATCTAGTATCTTTTTCCTCGTAAGATATATATACATTATACTAAATTAAAAGTACAGCATGTTATCCTTCATCAGAATTGTTTTACTGTCTACCAGTTTGAATAAACTGAGATTTCACTGTACTACAGCTCCGACTCCTCACCTGCTCTTATCCAAGGCTCATGGCTGATAACGGGCAAGTGCCTCTCACTCCTCAGCATGAATACCCATGATTGCTGCCTTTGCATACTGTAGGAAGGAATGCTTACTAGGATTTGGGAGGAGTGGGATCAAGAGGAAGAGGAGGGCCAATTGCACTACTTTTTGTCACAAAAGACTAACATATTTTATCCCCAAATGCAGACAGTTGGCATGTGCAGTACGACAAAGAAGAAATGAAAATAGCTTACAAAACAAATGATGGAATAAACCTACTTCAGGTGCATCATTGGCTTCTAATGGCAGGCTACTTTCATATTTGGCCACTGATACAGCAAGTCCAGTCAAAGCGAGGATGGAATTTCCCTGCACAACAGGGCTGTCTCTGTTAACCAAACAGAAGATCAACAGGAAATGCACAATGCTGTTTTTTAAGCTACTGCCATCATATAGCAACAAAAAGATATAGAATGCAAACGCCATCACAGTCATCATGAAACAATAGATTGATTCCCACCTAAAAATAGTCAAATTGGGGACTGTGCGGTGAAGTTGGCTAGCACATTATTCTTTCACCTCCGACACCAAGATCTGTATCCAGCCAGACTGATGGACTGAAAGCTCTGAAGATCCTATGCAAAGTAAGTCCAGGCAGTTTACAATTAAGTCCCCATTGGCTATGAACCCACTGAACAGAATGTTTTGCAATTCAACCATATTACTCAGAGCATAGGAATGACTGGGAAATGGTTACTTCACATTTTTGCAGTAAAGGATTAGGGGTAAGACACAATGGGCCTGAATTCCTGGCCCCTACCGACACGTACAAAGTGCACACACGCCCGTAAGGGCTGCGCAAGTTCCGGGTTTAGGTATGCGAAGCGCATGCGCCTAAACCCAGAACTTGCGACCGTCAAGAATCCTCTTGACAGATCCTGCTTTTACCACGGTAAGGGTTTAAAAAAATAGAAAAATAAAATATCATTCATTTGCATATTTAAAACCTTAAATAAGCTAAGTTTATTTTTAGTCCTGTAAAAACAAAGTAAAAATTAAAAAAAAATAAATGTACAAAATATTTAATTAAATTACATTTTAATTCATTTTAAATATGTAATGTGTTTTTAAAATGTATTTATTGTGTTTGTGTGTTTTTGGAGGTATTCCCATTCCTCCTTATGGCAGCTCCGTAGAAACAGAACTCACCATAAGCATGAATGGGAATACCCCAATATTGA
Organism: Pristiophorus japonicus; assembly: GCF_044704955.1. Taxonomy (NCBI): domain Eukaryota; kingdom Metazoa; phylum Chordata; class Chondrichthyes; family Pristiophoridae; genus Pristiophorus; species Pristiophorus japonicus. The sequence continues at coordinate 71,333,192 of NC_091977.1, read as the reverse complement.
TTGGTTGGGCCAGCCCATGTGATCCCAGGGATGCGTACGAAGCACATACGCTCCTGAAATATGTGGGCCTCTATGCAGGCCTTCGCACAGAGGCCCAGGATAACAAGTCTCTGAACCTCCGGGACCGCCAGGTACTTTCGTAGAAATGTTTGCAATCGGAGGCATCCGCCCGCAAATTCTGGGCCATTGTCCATATACAGCAGAGAGCCTTCTTCATCTGGGCCCATGGGAGAACTGAACTAGGTATGCTTGATGTTGACAATTGTTGCTCAAAGTAGAAGTACACAAATTTAGTCATCTATCGAAGTTTGCCAGGAGTTGGTCTGTTTTTTTTGGAGCAAGTAAATTTTTTGGAGTATCTTAAAATTGCAATTCTGCCCATTTAATTTGCTCCAGTGTAAGTGAGTTAGTTAGGTTTTTTTTAAGTTTAGTTTTTTTTTCAAAAGGGGGCGTTACCAGCCACTAAGGCCATTTAAGCAAGTTTTGACAGCTAAAAGTTACTCCAAACTAACTTAGGCCAGCGTATGTGGCCACTTGTGTCCGCACAGAAATCAGCGCAGGTAGCCAGAGATGGATGGGGAGGGGGGGGTGGAAAGTGAGAGGATCTTGCAAAGCACTAAAGACCTTCACAACAACATTAAAGAAGCATAAGTACATTTAAAGCACCAAGCACTGAACAAAGCACAAAAATAAGCATTCAATAATAAAAAATACAAGGAAGCTGAGAGGACCTGCACCTAGCACCAAGACTTACAAAGCACTAAACAACTAGATTAAAAATGGATTGGTAAACTAGCAAATACAGTATAGCAAGTCCTGTAAATAAGAGTTTCAGCCAAACTATTTTACAGAATTCCTTTTGAAAGCAGATGAAGAGTAAACTTGAATGTAAATCAAACAAGAATTTAGAATGACATAAATCAATCAATAAATAAATAAATAAATAAATAAAAATAAAAAATAGAAGTCCTGCCTTCAGCAAAGCTTTACTGCAGAAAAACACTAGCAGCTGGGTACTGCTGCACAGAGTCTATAGCAAGCTCTGCACACTCTGGCCGCCAATGAGGGAGCCCATTCGGCCAGGGCTGGGCGGCGTGCTTCGGGCCCCTCCCACACAGCCTGCAGAGCACACACAAGGAGATTCTGGGGGCGAGGAGCTACTGCACATGCACATACACTCTAGCGCGCATGTGCAGAGGTCCTGGCAATGTTTTCAGCTCCGCCTCCCATTGCTTGTGCTGCGCCACGCCAAAGCCTACGACGTTCCAAGGAGTGCGGGAGAATACAGAGGTAAGTTTTCGGCGCCGTTTTATGTGTACAAAGTCGGCGCACCTCAGGTAGGTGTGCCATTTTAACTGGAGGGGCAAACTTGGACCCATTAGAACTGATAATTAGATGTTCCTGTGTTGCATTATACCAATATTCCTGAGTAATATTACCATCTGAGCAATATTGAAACAGTTTCCGAGAATAAAATATTTTCAGTTATCACAGAGAAAGGTGTACTGTGAGGACTTTATTTCTTAAAACAAAAAAATTGCAAAGATATATGATTAATTTTAAAATCTTAGCTTGGAGCAACTATTTAGTCAAAAGCTGCCTCAGTGATCATGTAATTTCAACTGTGCTCGTTAATTCATGTCCTGCTGTCAGGATTATTTTCTCCAAGCCAATTCCTCCAGCGACATCACCGTTACGCACTATTGGAAAAAGAAAATCTACAAAAATCGAAGTAAGCGATCAGAAACTATCAGGCCGATAAATACCAAGGGCCTGATAGTCTGCATCCCAGAGTACTTAAGGAAGTGGCCCTAGAAATAGTGGATGCATTGGTGGTCACTTTCCAACATTCTATAGACTCTGAATCAGTTCCGATGGATTGGAGGGTAGCTAATGTAACACCACTTTTTAAAAAAAGGAGGGAGGGAGAAAACAGGGAATTATAGACCGGTTAGCATGACATCAGTAGTGGGGAAAATGTTGGAATCAATTATTAAAGATGTAATAGCAGCGCATTTGGAAAGCAGTGACAGAATCGATCCAATGTCAGCATGGATTTATGAAAGGGAAATCATGATTGACAAATCTTCTAGAATTTTTTGAGGATGTAACTAGTAGAGTGGATAAAGGAGAACTAGTGGATGTGGTGTATTTGGACTTTCAAAAGGCTTTTGACAAGGTCCTACAGAAGAGATTAGTGTGTAAAATTAAAGCACATAGTATTGGGGGTAATGTATTGACGTGGATAGAGAACTGGTTGGCAGACAGGAAGCAAAGAGTTGGAATAAACGGGTCCTTTTCAAAATGGCAGGCAGTGACTAGTGGGGTACCGCAAGGTTCAGTGCTGGGACTCCAGCTATTTACAATACATATAATGATTTAGACGAAGGAATTGAATGTAATATCTCCAGGTTTGCAGATGACACTAAGCTTGGTGGCAGTGTGAGCTGTGAGGAGGATGAGGTCTCCTAATCTGAGGAAGGACATTCTTGCTATTGAGGGAGTGCTGAAGGTTTACAGACTGATTCCCGGGATGGCAGGACTGACATATGAAGAAAGACTGGATCGACTAGGCTTGTATTCACTGGAATTTAGAAGAATGAGAGGGGATCTCATAGAAACGTATAAAATTCTGATGGGATTGGACAGGTTGGATGCAGGAAGAAGTTTCCCGATGTTGGGGAAGTCCAGAACCTGGGGTCAAAGTCTAAGGATAAGGGGTAAGCCATTTAGAACCACGATGAGGAGAAACTTCTTCACTCAGAGAATTGTGAACCTGTGGAATTCTCCACCACAGAAAGTTGTTGAGGCCAGTTCGTTAGATATATTCAAAAGGGAGTTAGATGTGGCCCTTACGGCTAAAGGGATCAAGGGGTATGGAGAGAAAGCAGGAATGGGATACTGACGTTGGATGATCAGCCATGATAATATTGAATGGTGGTGCAGCCTCGAAGGGCCGAATGGCCTACTCCTGCACCTATTTTCTATGTTTCCAAAAATGAATGCTAAATTAAATACAATTCTTTGGCTGTGAAATTCGGCACTATAGTGCTGGCTGTTAAGGCCAGTTTCAGCAAAGAAATGGTGGTTACCTCGCTTCTACCCACTTGCAGGTCGTCCCGCGGCGGCCACCATTTTCGGCAGGTCGGCAGTGGAGTTCGCACTTCCTGTGCCCATTTTTGAGCTTCATTGAATTTCACCTCATTTGTCACTACTTGATTTTTTTTTAAAAAAGGAGTCTTTTTGGCAACATTTCCTCTTTATAGAAACACCCAATTCACAAGAAACATAAGCGTCCTGTGTAAAGGAGGCTTACATAAGGAGGGTGGCAAAAGAACACAAGAATCCAATAGGGCACATTGGTGCCTAAATAACGTGAGCATTACTTACTTTGATGCTGATTTAACTACATCAGTCAGCAGGTCCCTGACCCTGTTAAAGAGAAACAACAGGGTGAAGATCATTTATATTTTATTAGCCATTAACTACATGGTTACTTTTTGAACTGTAAAAAATATTCTAAGTGACCTGTTTTTTCTTTTCACAACACGATTACGCATAATATTCTATGATCCTGATTTTGAGATGATGATGATCTTCGAAGTCGCATGACTCCTGATTTCTCATATGGTAGCATATGAAAACATCTTATTTTGTAGCACACTTTAACGTGTTTTACACTTTGAGACCAGGCAGCAGAAAATAGAGCGCCCTGTTGGAGCCTCTCGGAGAAATGTTGAGTATGACAGGCATTAAATCTTTTCTTGAAAAGGCGCAAGGTAAAGGGCATGCTCAACAGCGATGGTCCCATGTGCATTGTAAACATAAATTTGTCATAATGTGGGCAGTGGGTTGTGGGATCCTGCAGAACTAATCCACCTGATGGAGCGTGATGGGTTACACCAAATAGCATTTTCTTGTTCGTCAGTTTGTTGTAAAAATGGAAAGAATTATCTGGAATTGGTTTGCAAGAGTATTACTTTTTGGAATTCTAGAATAAAACAAATTGCAATGCAATTATAAAGGTAACGAGTGAGTACTGCTGTTTAATACATAAAACCAAAATAAATAAATGAGCTTTTAAATTGTTCCTACCAGAGCCAGGATATAAACTGTTTGTACTGCAGCTCCTCAGGATCATCTTTCCCGTGCTTCTGCTGCATCTCCAGCTCGGCCTGTCTCCCCTACAGCCAAAGACATCAATCAACTACACCATCCCACAATGAAACCATTAGTAATCGGTGATCACAGACAGGAGGAAACTGTACATCAGTTCACACTAAGAAAGGCAATAAGCTTGCAGTAAATTTAAAATCAGGCAACTATTAAAAAAGCAATCAGCGTGTGGCAATTTCTGAAAACCCTCCCTTTTCAGCATGTGCCATTTCCCCAGCTGGGAAGGTAGGGAAACCAATCTGCTCTTTAAGCCATGCCAATATTATTCCATAATTGGCAACAAGGAGGTTCACAAGAGGCTCCGCTACTGCTTTTCCATGCCTAACTCTGCGGAGGCACCTTATCTCAGTTTAGAATCTTTCCGACTCTTTCCAATTTGGGTTCCGAATCTGGAATTACCCTTTCTCCAAATTCGTCCCCAGGAGGAAAAGGCGACAAGGAAACACTATACACACACCACACTCGCTTTACTGAATGGGGAAGCTCAGTGGAATAAAAAGAGTGGAAGTTAAATGAAACCTGTGAATTTCTACTCCATAGCACTACTATCCTGTCCCTTTTCTTCTAAGTTCTTCGCAAGAGGAAAACACCTGGATGCCATGATGTTTCACTCAAAAAACGCAATATGCGGAGCCCAGTGCACTCAGTTTTTCTGTGGCACAATGGTGTACCAACATTCTCTGAATTAGTTGTGGCACGGAGAATATTAATCACATTATTTCTTAAAATTAATCGCTAGATTCGGCATGGTAAGTTTGTAAAAGCCACATTTAAAACACTTCACAAAGTTGCTCTGCACCAAAGTTTGATTACACACAAATTTATCGACATTAATTAAATATAAGCAAATGTTTTACATTAACGACAAGTTGTACAGACTTAAACTTACTTCATGTGGAGTTGCTGGATTAGAAAAAAATTCTGTTCTAAATACATACAATATAAATTTTTTAAACAGGTAACTCGGGCACTCAATCTGAGGTGAAATGTTTTAAAACTCGTGTCTCACAAGGAAATTAATCACTTTAGTTCAGAGTAATCAACAAAATGTTCATTGAGTACTTTGTGGATCTGGCAGCATTAAAAAAATTAAATCATAGAACCATGGTGAATTATATTCGCAACCTCGGCATCCTATTTGACCCCGAGTTGAGCTTCCGACCCCAGATCCTCTGCATCACCAAAGACCGCCTACTTCCACTTTTGTAACATCACCCGTCTGGAATTTTCTCTCTAAATCTCTCTGCCTCTCTTTCCTCCTTTAAGACGCTCCTTAAAACCTACCTCTTTGACCAAGCAGTCCCAATATCTCCTTGTGTGGCTTGGTGTCAAATTTTGTTTGATAACGCTCCTGTGAAGCGCCTTGGAACATTTTACTGTGTTAAAAGCTCGATAAAATACAAGTTATTGTTGTTGGTGAATTTAGTTTCACAAACCATAAGCTATACTTTCAACTGTTATCCACTGGAAAAAGGAAGTCCTACAACATTGAGTTTTAGCAAGTAGATTCCACCATGAAAACAGTTAACAAGTGGTATAAATAAACTAACAACTCAAAACCAAGAAGCGGTTACTGATATTGGGCACAACTTTCCCCAATGCCGTTTTTTGGCGTATTTCAAAAGTTACATCCGTTTTTGGGGCCTGACTGCGCCAAAGGAAAAACATTAAAGTTTCCCCGTTCTAATTTTTGAAATTGGCGCCGCGCAGCCTGTCCTTTAGCCTAATGTCTGTGCCGAAAAAATGATGACCTCCTTCTGCACGTACACAAAAAAAGACATTTTTTACGTGATTGCTATGGGCGCACATGCCCAGTACACCATCCGGTCTGCATTCGGCCATTTTTAAAGAGCCCAGTTGAGAACTTTAATTCTGAGTGGAAAAAAATCAGAGCTGCAATATGCAGCGCGGCTCAAGGACCAAGAATTTCTCACAGGATGAAGTGGAGGCACTGGTTATTATAATTGAGGACAGATGGCACGAGCTGGACACCAGCAGAGGTCAAATAAAAATTTCTCCAAAAGAAATGAAGAAACGCTAGAACTAACATGCAGAAGATTACTGTGCAATGGTGACCATCCTGAGGTCTGGAAGCCAGTGCAAAAAGTGGCAGGACCTTGGTCAAGCAGTGAGTGCAAGTACTATTTTCATTTATTCACTGGAATTGCAATTGCAAATGTGACCATCTGTATGTCCTACCCAGCATAAAGACACCCTCTCTAAAAAGTTGTATTTTCATCTTTGCAGAGGAAGGTGGCACACAACAAAAGAGAGAGAACTCGAACAGGAAGCGACCCGGCAAATCAGCACCCAGTGACACCCGTGGAAGAGAGGGTCGCTGCTTTGATGGGTTCTGCCTGGAGAAAAGCAACCACCACTGCCACAAGCTGGGCCCACACTCGAGGGAGAAGGTAAGTCCTGCAGATTCCAGAGTCTGGCATTGCAAAATGTTAAGCACTGCGCGGGCTCGCCATGCTTCGGTTCATGGGGATGTCTCTGTGCTACGCTTCGGTTGATGCAATGTACAATCATTCATCGTGGTCCTTCAAATGAGCCTGCTGCCTGCGCTGTGTGAGCCTACTCATGCCACCCTGACCCTCCTCTGCTGCTAACCATTTGTCTGTTCTGTTACATTTTGCAGAACTTGAGGCCAACCCTGACGAGGCTGAAGCCGATGCAGAAGAAGATTCAGACACGGACGAGCCTGAAGAGGAGAACATCTCCCAATCTGATCTTCCAGACCAAGAGCAGAGGGGTGAGGATGAGGGTGAGGATGAAGCCCCCACTCTTGTACTCACTTTGGAGGAGATGCTGGTGCCACCCATTGAGGTGCTAGCCCCTTTCCTGAGTGGTACGAGTGTTGGGACATTTCATGGTTTCACACTGTCCGAAGCTGTGGGTTCCAGTGGGGTGCAGCGAGCCACACCCAGGGCCCCACCGTCCGAAGCTGCGGGTCCCAGTGGGGTGGAGCGAGCCACACCCAGGGTGAGGAGGGGAAGGACAGCTCGACAGCACTCTCGTGAAACGCAGGATCCAACATATATGGTTCAGATGATGGCAATGAGTGGGGAGAGCTTGACCTTACGTGATCACTCCTGGACACCATCGGTGAAGTGGGTGATGAGGTATCGGGGACTGTCGGGAGAAGTAACAACACTCTCGCCAGAAATGGAAACACTGTCCGGTCACATTAGGGATAGAATGTCGCAGGTAGTTGAGACACTGGCAGAGCACGAGGGAGGGAATGTCGGAGTTAACTGTTGCAATAAGGGAACACGCCCAGACCCCATGGTTAGTCAGACACGATCTTCCCGTAACAAATCCATGCTGACTGTCCCTAATTAATCCTTGCCTTTCCAAATGCAGATTTATCCTGTCTTTCAGGAATTTTTCCAATAATTTTCCCACTACTGAGGTTAGGCTGACAGGTCTGTAATTACTCGGCCTATCCCTTTCTCCCTTCTTAAACAAGGGTACTACATTAGCAGTCCTTCAATCTTCTGGCACCATGCCCAGATACAAAGAAGACTGGAAAACGATGGTCAAGGCCTCTGCTATTTCCTCTTTTACTTCGCTCAACAGCCTGGGAAACATTTCATCCGGGCCTGGGGACTTATCTACTTTCAAAGCTGCTAAACCCCTTAATTCCACTTCTCTCTCTATATTTATTTCATCCAGATATCACACTCTTCCTCGATAGCAGTGTCTGCATTGCCCCTTTCCTTTGTGAAAACAGATGCAAAGTATTCGCTAAGAAGCCTCCCAACATCTTCCGCCTTCACACAAAGATTACCCTCATGGTCTCTAATGGGCCTCACCCTTTCTTTAGTTACCCTCTTACTCTTAATATATTTAAAGAACATCTTAGGGTTTTCCTTAATTTTACTGGCCAAGAATTTCTCGTGCTCTCTCTTAGCATTCCTAATATCCATCCTTTTTAATTTTGCCTCTTAACTTTCTATATTCCTCGAAAGATTCTATAGTATTTAACCATTGATATTTGACATAAGCGTCCCTTTTTTTCTTAATCCTCCCCTGTAAGTCCCTAGACATCCAGGGGGCTCTAGAATTATTTTTCCCAAACTTTTTCTTTAAGGGCACATGTTTGGCCTGAGCCTTCCGGATCTCCTCCTTGAATGCCTCCCACTGTTCCGACACTGATTTACCCACAAGGAGCTGTTTCCAGTCCACCATGGCCAAATCACTCCTTAACTTAGCAAAATTAGCTTTTCCCCAATTGGGAACTTTTATTCCAGGTCTATTCTTGTCCTTAACCTAAAAAAAATCGTAGCTAAGTGAATTACACTGGCACAGAAACTTTGGAGAAACTTGAAGATTTTTATTTACTCCAAAAAAAAACGGTGCATGCCAAAGAAACGCAGATAATTGGGGAAAATTGAGCCCTATAAAGCAGAAAAGAACTAGGATGGCTAGACCATCTCAAAAGTGTGCTGTGTGTTCTCGGAAGCAGCTGTAACTACATATAAATGTATATACCTTGATACCACTTGTTTGCTAACATCCCTAGCATGTATTGAGTTTGCTGATCTCAGTAGTAATGCAATAATTGACCTCAGTGCTCCCTACAACAATAACTTGATTTATATAGCGCCTTTAACGCAGCAAAATGTGCCAAGGCATTTCACAGGAATGTTATCAAACAAAATTTTACATCGAGCCACACGAGGAGATATTTTGACAGCTGACAAATGCTTGGTCAAAGACGTAGGTTTAAAGGAGCGTCTTAAAGAAGGAAAGCGAGATAGAATTGCAGAGAGGTTTAGAGCGGGAATGCCAGAGCTTAGGGCCTAGCCAGCTGTAGGCACAGCCGTCAATGGTGGATCAATTAAAATCGGGGATGCGCAAGAGGCCTGAATTGGAGGAGCACAGAAGGAGGGAATATAGGGCAGGATCTTGGGGGTCAAGTTTCGGGCCGCGTCTAGAATGGCGCAGCCCCGCGAGCCACGTCTGATTTCCATGCTCAAAACTACGCCGAAAACTTACCTCGGTATTCTCAGGTCGATCCAGGCCCTCGGCACAGCGCAGCACAAGCTGTGGGGGAGCGGAGCCAAGTCCCGGCACCTCTGCACATGCGCGCTACAGTGTGCGCGCATGTGCAGTAGCTCCAGGCGCCCAAAACTGTGTGGGAGGGGCCCGAAGCACGTGCCCCTAGCCCTGGCCGAATGGGCTCACAGGGGTGGCGAAGATTGGACTGCACCTCCCTCCTCGAGCTCCTGCTCTGGCTCCCTTCCCCCCCACCCCCCGCCAGCTCCCGCTCTCTTTCCTCCCCCCCCCCCGCCAGTTCCTGCTCTCTTTCCTCCCCCCCCCCCCCGGTTCAGCTCCCGCTCCCCCCCGCCAGCTCCAGCCCGCTCCCTCTCCACGTCTTCGGCGGGCCCTGCCCGCCCAGCATCTTGCTGGGGGAAGGCCCTGCCTGAAGTCTTCGGCCTGGCTTTTTCTCGTTGGCCGGGCCCGTTCAGCCTCCGTCCTCTCCCTCCTCCCTCCCTCCCTCTCCTCTCTCTCGCCCCCCCTCCCTCTCCCCCCTCCCCTCGCTGTCACAAACACAGAGACACTGACAGACAGAGAGAGAGAGACACTGACAGACAGAGAGAGAGAGAGACACTTAGAGACAGAGAGAGAGAGAGAGAGAGAGAGAGACACTTAGAGACAGAGAGAGACACAATGGGGAGGCCCCATCCCAGCACGTTGTTGGGGGGCTCCCAGTGCTGCAGTCGGTGAGTAGAAACTTAATTTTTTATTCATTGATTTTTTAATTTTTTTAATTTAAAAATTTTTTTTGATTGATTTATTGGTTGATTTATTTATCATTTATTATTGATGATGGTTCTTTATTTGTAAAAGTGATATGTTTCATGTTTGTAAACTTCCGTTCCCCACCCCCCACCTGCCTCCATCTCTCGATCTCTACGCCTGATTTCTAAGTGTAGGCAAGGTTTTTCTGCACGTACAAAAATCTACACTTACTCTATTCTAGGTTAGTTTAGAGTAAGTTTTCGCTGCCTAAACTTGCAAAACAGGCGTAAGTGGCCGGACATGGCCCCTTTTGAAAAAAAAAATCTGTTCTAAAATGAAACTGTTCTAACTGACTGGAACTGGAGCAAACTAAATGCCAAGAATTGCAATTTCTAAGATACTCCATTCTAAACTAGTTGCTCCAAAAAAATAGGAGCAACTCAGGCCGAAACTTGACCCCTTGATCACTGCCCAGCAACCTTTGCTGAAAACACACACGGTCTTTAGGTCAGGATTCTCATAGTTGCATAGCCTGTTGACCCTGTCAAAGCTCAAACATGAAAAAAAATTTAAAGGTGGTGCACATGCCCACTCACACAATACTCCACTCTGTGGTAGAAGTACCACCTGCCTCGTCTTTAATCATCGACAAACTTGTCAACTGAATTGAAAAAGAATATATGCTTTCTTTATCCATTTTTTACAAAATTTCCCTTCAAGTTTTTACAATGAAGAGAAAATGGCTGCAGCATTTGTGTCATGCTGTACAGGGTAATTTCCTTCAGAATACTGAGGGAGAAATCCATGCCAGGAATCCATTTAAATTAGGTTTCAACACATATTCTGTGCTTAACTGAATCAATACCCTGGAGGCACAGTCTGTCTGCAGCCACTTGATGCAATGTATAAAAATTATTTCTGTCATTCGAACATGCACCAAATTCTGTAGCCGAAATGGTCCAGAGCTTAATAATCAATATTTCAATATTCAAAATAGGATCAGGATAATGAAACCAGTAGAATTATAAAGCAGTCTCAAACATTTTTGGTAAATAATTCCAGAAACAAATACCATCAGGATCTGCACAGTATTCTAGGTTACCTTTACTGCACATTTTGCATTACTACAAACTGATTTCAGTGCTGAATGGGTAGTACAGAAGCCTAATGGGCCTCGCTTCAGGTTGGGCTACTGGGAGTGTAGCCATCTCCAGGTGATCTCACACCACTTTGGTTTCAAACAAGCCACAGGATCACTGCAGCAATTGCAACATGATCTTTTACAAAGATCTCAAGTGGTCCACTAGATTGCGTTAATTTTTTCATGTTCGAAAGAGCCAACAGGATCTTTGGTTCTTTTGCACCAATAACAATGTCACTGTTGTATCATTACAAATGTTGTTGATCAGAGCACTGTGTATTTGTTTAAGTGGTCTGCCTTCCTCTAATTGGATAGCAGTACAAAGCTGGCACTGTAACTAGGTAAATGATTTATTGCCTGGAATATTAAAAGGCAACAGTAACAAGCATGTGCATTTCACATGTGTTTGAAACACAAACTTACAGGCCTGGGGCTGGATTTTCGGTTCTGCTCATTTTGGGGCAGTAATGGCGGCAAGGTTTGTGCCCAGGAACAGTTTGTGCCACAGTCAGCAAAATTCAGCAGCTGGGCCCAGAGTTTGGGGCGGAGTGCTAAGGGAGGCGTTACACATCTCTCTTAGAGCGCTAGGCCGGCTGAGCAAGCGAAAATCGAGAGCTCAACAGCCGGTCTCGGAGCACTGTACAAGAGGCCTGGGGAGGGGGGCAAAAAACTGAAATTAAAACACTAAAGTCATGCCCAATAAATAACTCACATCACCATAACATAAATCACAAAAAAAAACTTAAAAATAAAAAACAATCACACTTACCTGAGGTCGACATTACTTACCTCACTCCAGCCACTACAGCTCGGTTCTCCAGCTTTCACAGGCGGTCCTAGCAGGGCGCTGTATGGAGCACTAAGGGTCGGGCGGCAGCTAAAAATCAAGCCGGTGTCGCAACCAGGGGCATTGCGCATTGGCTCATCTCTTCCAGGCGGTAATGCTCTGCACCCCGTCAAAACTAGCCCTGAAGGTCCCAGTAGGGCGCTGGAAGCTGGCCTCTGGGGTGCTAACAGGGGCGGCAGAAGCCACAAAATCCAGCCCTATGGCTTTAAAGTCTAAATCAGGCTTCATCTAAACATTATGAACAGCACCACGCTGAATAAATGGAGATATTATTTGAAGGATGGCTCTGAAGAAACATTTTATTTGCCAAAATATTTTGTAAAATTTAAGGTGTGGAATTACTGGCCATAATTAAGAACTTTTAATTTTGGAATGGGGTAGGAATCCACTGCAGTCTCAAGAATTCTAACTGGTATATTTACCTGCAGAACTGCCTGGAATGTTCTACCCATAAATCCTAGCCATGCCTGGGACAGCAAAATTGATTTATGCCACTCGGAAGGTTGGATAGGCACCTAAAATGAAAGAGATCATGAGAAAAACACCAATTACTACATCATAATTGAAATATTTAAGATCTACAGAAAAATAAGCTGAAATTATCGTCACACACTTTTATTTATCGATAATATAGGAAAACATTCTCATCTTAATTTCAACCTTCACGGTTTTCATAGTCACAGAATCTATTAAGGGAGTTGACAAAAGATCCAAGAGTGCCAAGAGAATTGCGAATTAGTCATTGTTTTGTTTTCGCTTCGCTCCAAAGAGATACAGAAGTGTGGGACACTTCTGAAACATTTTGGCCACTCATTTTTACTAATGAAAAGAGGAAGCTTCTCAGATCTGTTCATACTGGCCCAGAAGTCGTCCCACCAACACATTTCCGGGCATGGAAGATGTGTGTATCCCTGCAGAACCTTCCAGAAACGTCTCGCTTCATCAAGGTTGAATGCATCACAAGGCCAGCATTTTGCTGAAATGCAGACAGTGTTGATGAAACCCATTCGTTTGCCATTTCTGGGGTGACTTCATTGGTTTCTTTGATCATTTCCTTACGAGTTATGGCATGAACTTTTTTCCATCTCTTGATCTATCGCAAGTTAGCTTTAGAGATATCACTAAACAGGATTTCTTCTGCAATTTTGACAACTTTTTCCAATAAAATTCCATGGAGATTTTTCTTGCACGATGCCTTGAACCATTCAGAAAGTTCTGCTCCAAAGTTATTGGAGTTTAGAAATGCACAACCGTTTCAGGTCATTTCTGAATTCTCTGCATCTGACCCATTTAAAGTCAAAATCCTGTTGCCCTTTGCAGATTTTGCTGATGGATGCTTGAGTGACACCATATTCCTTTGCCAATTCAGTCCAACTTTGACATTTTGTCCAGAGCAGTGATAATTTTATACTAGTTGCTCAAATAAAATATGTATGCTTTCTTTTTAAAAAAAAACTGATTCCATTTCACAAAAATAACAGCTTCTTATGGCTGCTTAAATATCGTACTGTTACCATACAGTAACAGCCTCCCCTAAATAACCGTTCCTCATAAGAAGCCACAAACTTGTAAGAAGATGGAACAATTATGAGTAAATGGTTCAGTCAGGTCAATCTGTGGTTGCTAACATTTGCAGACGCATTGAAAAGTTTGGATGGTTACACAGCAAGAGCCGGGCGCTGACGGAGCGAGGGGGGGGAGCCGGGCGCTGACGGAGCGAGGGGGGGGAGCCGGGCGCTGACGGAGCGAGGAGGGGGAGCCGGGCGCTGACGGAGCGAGGGGGGGGAGCCGGGCGCTGACGGAGCGAGGAGGGGGAGCCGGGCGCTGACGGAGCGAGGGGGGGGAGCCGGGCGCTGACGGAGCGAGGGGGGGGAGCCGGGCGCTGACAGAGCGAGGGGGGGGAGCCGGGCGCTGACGGAGCGAGGGGGGGGAGCCGGGCGCTGACGGAGCGAGGAGGGGGAGCCGGGCGCTGACAGAGCGAGGAGGGGGAGCCGGGCGCTGACGGAGCGAGGAGGGGGAGCCGGGCGCTGACGGAGCGAGGAGGGGGAGCCGGGCGCTGACGGAGCGAGGGGGGGGAGCCGGGCGCTGACGGAGCGAGGAGGGGGAGCCGGGCGCTGACGGAGCGAGGGGGGGGAGCCGGGCGCTGACGGAGCGAGGGGGGGGAGCCGGGCGCTGACGGAGCGAGGGGGGGGAGCCGGGCGCTGACAGAGCGAGGGGGGGGAGCCGGGCGCTGACGGAGCGAGGGGGGGGAGCCGGGCGCTGACGGAGCGAGGAGGGGGAGCCGGGCGCTGACAGAGCGAGGAGGGGGAGCCGGGCGCTGACGGAGCGAGGGGGGGGAGCCGGGCGCTGACAGAGCGAGGAGGGGGAGCCGGGCGCTGACGGAGCGAGGGGGGGGGAGCCGGGCGCTGACGGAGCGAGGAGGGGGAGCTGGGCGCTGACGGAGCGAGGGGGGGAGCCGGGCGCTGACGGAGCGAGGGGGGGGAGCCGGGCGCTGACGGAGCGAGGGGGGGAGCCGGGCGCTGACGGAGCGATGGGGGGAGCCGGGCGCTGACGGAGCGAGGGGGGGGAGCCGGGCGCTGACGGAGCGAGGGGGGGGAGCCGGGCGCTGACGGAGCGAGGGGGGGAGCTGGGCGCTGACGGAGCGAGGGGGGGGAGCCGGGCGCTGACGGAGCGAGGGGGGGGAGCCGGGCGCTGACGGAGCGAGGGGGGGGAGCCGGGCGCTGACGGAGCGAGGGGGGGAGCTGGGCGCTGACGGAGCGAGGGGGGGGAGCCGGGCGCTGACGGAGCGAGGGGGGGAGCTGGGCGCTGACGGAGCGAGGGGGGGGAGCCGGGCGCTGACGGAGCGAGGGGGGGGAGCCGGGCGCTGACGGAGCGAGGGGGGGAGCTGGGCGCTGACGGAGCGAGGAGGGGGAGCCGGGCGCTGACAGAGCGAGGAGGGGGAGCCGGGCGCTGACGGAGCGAGGGGGGGGAGCTGGGCGCTGACGGAGCGAGGGGGGGAGCCGGGCGCTGACGGAGCGAGGGGGGGGAGCCGGGCGCTGACGGAGCGAGGGGGGGAGCTGGGCGCTGACGGAGCGAGGGGGGGGAGCCGGGCGCTGACGGAGCGAGGGGGGGAGCCGGGCGCTGAGGGGGGGAGTCGCACTGACGGAGCGAGGGGGAGAGCTGGGCGCTGACGGAGCGAGGGGGAGAGCTGGGCGCTGACGGAGCGAGGGAGGGAGCCGGGCGCTGACGGAGCGAGGGGGAGAGCCGGGCGCTGACGGAGCGAGGGAGGGAGCCGGGCGCTGACGGAGCGAGGGAGGGAGCCGGGCGCTGACGGAGCGAGGGGGGGAGCCGGGCGCTGACGGAGCGAGGGGGGGAGCCGGGCGCTGACGGAGCGAGTCGCACTGACGGAGCGAGGGGGAGAGCTGGGCGCTGACGGAGCGAGGGGGAGAGCTGGGCGCTGACGGAGCGAGGGGGAGAGCTGGGCGCTGACGGAGCGAGGGGGAGAGCTGGGCGCTGACGGAGCGAGGGGGAGAGCTGGGCGCTGACGGAGCGAGGGGGAGAGCCGGGCGCTGACGGAGCGAGGGGGAGAGCCGGGTGCTGACGGAGCGAGGGGGAGAGCCGGGCGCTGACGGAGCGAGGGGGAGAGCCGGGTGCTGACGGAGCGAGTCGCACTGACGGAGCGAGGGGGAGAGCCGGGTGCTGACGGAGCGAGGGGGAGAGCTGGGCGCTGACGGAGCGAGTCGCACTGACGGAGCGAGGGGGAGAGCCGGGCGCTGACGGAGCGAGGGGGAGAGCCCGGCGCTGACGGAGCGAGGGGGAGAGCTGGGCGCTGACGGAGCGAGGGGGAGAGCTGGGCGCTGACGGAGCGAGGGGGAGAGCTGGGCGCTGACGGAGCGAGGGGGAGAGCTGGGCGCTGACGGAGCGAGGGGGAGAGCTGGGCGCTGACGGAGCGAGGGGGAGAGCTGGGCGCTGACGGAGCGAGGGGGAGAGCTGGGCGCTGACGGAGCGAGGGGGAGAGCTGGGCGCTGACGGAGCGAGGGGGAGAGCTGGGCGCTGACGGAGCGAGGGGGAGAGCCGGGTGCTGACGGAGCGAGGGGGAGAGCTTGGCGCTGACGGAGCGAGGGGGAGAGCTGGGCGCTGACGGAGCGAGGGGGAGAGCTGGGCGCTGACGGAGCGAGGGGGAGAGCTGGGCGCTGACGGAGCGAGTCGCACTGACGGAGCGAGGGGGAGAGCCGGGCGCTGACGGAGCGAGGGGGAGAGCTGGGCGCTGACGGAGCGAGTCGCACTGACGGAGCGAGGGGGAGAGCCGGGCGCTGACGGAGCGAGGGGGAGAGCTGGGCGCTGACGGAGCGAGTCGCACTGACGGAGCGAGGGGGAGAGCCCGGCGCTGACGGAGCGAGGGGGAGAGCCGGGCGCTGACGGAGCGAGGGAGGGAGCTGGGCGCTGACGGAGCGAGTCGCACTGACGGAGCGAGGGGGAGAGCCGGGCGCTGACGGAGCGAGGGGGAGAGCCCGGCGCTGACGAAGCGAGGGAGAGAGCCGGGCGCTGACGGAGCGAGTCGCACTGACGGAGCGAGGGGGCGAGCTGGGCGCTGACGGAGTGAGGGAGAGAGCTGGGCGCTGACGGAGCGAGGGGGAGAGCCGGGCGCTGACGGAGCGAGGGGGAGAGCCGGGCGCTGACGGAGTGAGGGAGAGAGCTGGGCGCTGACGGAGCGAGGGAGCGCGTCGCACTGACGGAGCGAGGGAGAGAGCGGCGCACTGACGGAGTGAGGGAGAGCTACACACCAACTATGAGAGCGCTACACACTGACCGAGAGATAAAGCAAACAGCAAGCTTCCCTAAGGGAATCAGAACAGACCAGGAATTGGATTGCAACCGTTGCCCACTGAACCCTCAGAGGGAGGCTCACTAAAAAAAAACTTCTGTTGGGTTTGTGGGCCTTGTTTTGAGGATTGCTTGACGCTTGGTGAGGTTGTTGATCCAGTGAAGTTCCGCACCGATGGGCTGACAGTTGCTTAATTAGATACTGTAACATTCGCGTATTAAGTGTACTGAATGCAACAACGTTTGGTCCATCCGATACAAGGCACCTTGATTAAGGGACCAGGGTGTGTCTCTTCTGATTTCCACCAGGAAAGTCATTTTGTTAATTGTGTGGTATCACATTAATCAATGTTTTGTTAATCATAATCCAAATTTGCATAACATTAGATGAATTATAACATTTTTTAGCTATAATATGCAAACTCAAATTTGCACAAAACATACCCAGTACAACCGAGACTAGTACAAGCGTACAACATGTGGATTATAACAAAAGGCAACTTAACATTAAGCAAATTTGGCTGCAACATATATGTTTTGTGTTTACTTATGAATGTAAAAATTGGGAAAAACTGCATAATCATTACAAACACAGTAAAATTAGTTCTGAAATACTTGGTGACACTACGACAGGAGACTCCAGTCCAGGAAATGTGCTGGCTATGTTGCAACCATGAAAGGGCCATACAACAGAGGAGGACCACATCAGAGAGATTTGGAAGAAGATGGAGTAGTCAATCGTATTGAAGGCTGTCAAGTTGGACATGGGATGGGCAAGCATGGAGCTATAGGAGGGTGAAGTCTCAATTTTAAAGACGAAGAAATCTATGCGCTACGCAATTAGCATTTTGCATCAGAGGTGAGGATGAAAGAGGATGCATGGGGAAGGAAGGCAAAACAGGTGGTTTGTGGTGGAGGAGAGAAGGCGGAGTTTCTCACCTTCTCTCAAGGACGATCCTGGAGCAGAAAAAGGATGTGGCAGAGAGAGGGAGAGAGAATATTCTCGAGATCGTTAAGCTAGACAGAGCAGTGAATGACCAGACAGCTAATGCTGTAAGTAAGCTTAAGCCTGTCACCCTTGGATTTGAGGTGATGATGGGGAATGCTGTAGTGGGAGTGATGGGGAATGTTGAAGTGGGAGGGTGATGATGAGAGAATATCAAAAGGAGGAAATAAGGTAGCTGGTGAGCAGCTTGCCAGAGCTGGCAATGCCGTGGTAGGTCAACTATCAGAGGAGAAGGAGCTGTGCGTGAGAGAGGTCGCTGGGAGAGCAGGTGCTATTCAACCTGCTTTTTATTGTTTTATTAAATCTTTATAAATTCTCAGGCAAATGGAGAAGCATTATATGGATTAAATCCACATGACGAATGGAGTGAATGACAACAGGAGGGCAGCTGCTCGTCCGGCAATGGTGGAGGTCCCAATGGCCCCTTTTGTAAGCGGCCACATTAAATTATATATATTTGTTAAAATGTGCTGCTCTTTGGGGTCCAGGCCTTGATCCCAGCCTGGACCCCAAGGGTTTCCACAACCGTTGGGGTGTTATACCTGACCAGGTGCGCCTCTGTCAACCATATGTCAAAATGTACTGACAGCCCTGGGTGCAGGAACTCTGACGTGTAGGAAACTATTTTAGGCTGTGCTATTAGCCAACAGGCAATCACATCTGGAAAATAAACTCAATCAGTTTCAATTCTATGCAAATACAAAACATTTACTTTTTTAACCTTCACATATGGCACTTAAACCTACCTCATGGATAAGGGCTGCGAGCATCTGCTGGTAACTTCGTCCTCTACTAACAAGAAAGCGATTAATAGGTTTGCCATCTTTGTCAATCTGAATGTGTAGATCATAACAAAGTAATAGGCCAGCTGCAAGAAAGCAGGAAGAGCTTTAAGTGGATGACTAACATTCAGAAGATATGGAGGATATTTAACCTGTAGCTGCATTGTATCTTACTTAGCCCAACAATGAGAAAGCCATGAGTGAGTTATGAAGATCTTCATCACAAGTGACATAAACTAGAAATCCAGAGTTAAACATTGAGAATGCTGTTACTTTTTAGAGCAATGTTCTTCTCATTCTTTGTTCAGCCTCCAAAATGAAAAAAAAACACATCTGGAATCACTGCCTTTTAAAGAAATTAGGGGTCGAAATTCAGTTTGTAATGACACCAGTTAGCGCCGTTAAGGGTGGCTAAGGACTCACCGTCGCTGCGGAGCAGCTTCCTGGCCTCCCCAAAACTTTAGTTGGCCAGTGGCAGTGGTGCCAAGATGTACCGCTGCACACTCATCTTTGGGGAGAAATGTCTCTTTTAGCGCTGCACTCTCATCTTTGGGGAGAAATACGGAATTTGGCAATTTGAGGCGGTGATTACTGCCTGGCGGTAAAATCATCGCCTCAAAAATGGCGATACTAAATTTTGATCCCTTTAGTGTAGGGAAAGTACAGAAGCTCTCCCACTTTACATTCTTGGGAACATATTTTAAGTTTTGTTGATGCTTTTTGAAGCTCTCTGGTTATGTGTGCTTGGTTATAAGCCATTACCAGAATACAGTTGCTCCATCAGCAAGCCCAATGCCAAACCCGATGTCCTTATAATGACCCGGAATTTGCGGTAAGAATAACGGTGAGACTATCAGCGCTCCCCATTATTATGGACTAAATCGGACAGCAAATTCCGGAGTCCACACATACGCAGTTATACAGTACACGAAAATCCAGAAGTTGCTGTCCGATTTGCCCAACTCCTCCACAAGCTTCACTCCAACAGTATCTCACCGAGAGACAAGGCAATGAAATAAATACATTTACAGATGTGACTTTATCGTACTTACCCACTAGTTACTCACTAAACATAACAGAAAAGATTAGGTCATTCAGGTGCAAGTAAATTTTTTAACAGTGTGATAAATTGTAATTACTGCCAAACAACCTCTCTGACACTGAAAATTAACTTTTACAAGTGTGGAGTCTCATTCCTTCAGATTTTAATTATTGTTGGAGATATTAAAAATAAATAAAAATATTTTTTTTCAAGTTTTTCTTTGGCTCTTATCTCTCTCTTTCTCTCTCTCTTAATCCCATCGTTATTTCACTTTCTGTACATGATTTTACAATGACCTACAGAAATATTCACTGGGGCAATTATAGCATCCTTGCTTGTTCCAGTACATTCTTGTGTTCAACAATAAACTGAGAAGCAATCCCTTGAACTGTATTCACTGAATCAGATGTGCGTGCTGAGTCAGCACTACATTTTGCCAATAGCCTGAAACAGCTTTTTCTCCTCATGAGGGATAATGCAAAGTAGCCACAGGCCTCTGATGACTCAGGGAAAGCCAAATAACACTCACTTTGAGCCATGTGCCCTGGGATCCACACATGCCCGTTCCAAGCCTGGCATTATATCCCATTGGGGTGACTCTGCTTGGGTTGGTGCCACAGCATGGGAACTAATTTACTTCAAACCATTTTGGGATAAGCATTTAATAGCTGACAGCAAGGATACTATATATGGCAGAAAAACAGGTTATTCGGTCTAACAGGTCTTTCTCGGTGTTTATGCTTCACACAAGCCTATTCCCAACTTACTTTGTCTCACATTATCAACATATTCTTTTCACCCTCATGCACTTATCTAGCTTCCCCTTAAATGCATCTATGCTATTTGTCTTAACTACACCGTGTGGTAGTGAGTTCCACATTTTGCCCCCTCTGAGTAGTGTTAGTCACGGCTCAGTTGGTCGCACTCTCGTTTCTGAGCCAGAATGGTGTGGGTTCAAGTTCCATTCCAGAGACTTGAACACAAAAATCTAGGCTGACATTCCAGTACAGTACTGAGGGAGTGCTGCACGGCAATAGGTGTGAAACTTTAAACTGAGGCCCCGTCTGCTCTCTCAGGTGTAGATGAAAGATTCATGGCACTATATCATAGAAGAGCAGGGGCATTATTCCCGGTGTCCAGGGCAATATTTATCCCTCAATCAACATTGCTAAAATAGATTATCTGGTCATTGTTACATTGCTGTTTGTGGGAGCTTGCTGTGCGCAAATTGGCTGTCGTGTTTCAACAGTGAATACATTTCACAAGTACTTCATTGGCTGTAAAGCGCTTGGAGACATCCTGAGGTCATGCAAGTATTTCTTTCTTTTTATAAGTTTCTCCCTAATTTCTTATTGGATTTATTAGTAATTATCTTGTATTTATAGCCCCTAATTTTGGACTCCCCCACAAGTGGAAGTACCCTCACTACGTCTACCTTACTGAACCCCTTTATAATTTTAAAGACCACAATCAGGTCACCCTCTCAATCTTCTCTTCTCTGGAGAAAAGGATCCCAGCCCGCTCAGTCTGTCCTCAAAAAATTTACCCTCTTAGTTCTGGGATCATCCTTGTATAGGTGCAACGTCTCGAATCTGGAATTCCGAAAACCGGAATTGTCCAAAAACCGGACATTTTGCACATAGCTGAGAGTCGGCCGGAATCTGGAATTATTGTCCGAAAACCAGACATTTTTGAGGCAAAACCCAAAATCCAGCACGGATTCAGTCAAGGATTCCGGATTTCAGAAAAGAAAATCAAGCCTGAAATCCAGAATCCTTGACCGAATCCGTGCCGGATTTCACCGGATTTCAGGCCTCGCCGCTCAAAACCTGGCATAGATTCGGTCGAGGATACCAGATTTCAGACTATTGATTTTCTTGCCTAAAATCGGGAAAACCCCAAAAACCGGAACGGATTCAATGCCGAGGATTCCAGATTTCGGATGTTGTACCTGTTGTATATGTGGACTTGTACTTACTCCGTACAGCCACCAGAGGGCTCATCCCCTGGAGTCCCAAGGGATCCCATAATCCCTTGGGAGCACAGGTATTGAAGGAGGCTTCACAGGTTGGAGAGGCACTCTGGACACCTGCAATAAAAGACTACGGTCACACTTTACTTTGAGCTCACAGTTTTCAGTCTGACGCTTTCTCCATACACAACAGTACCTGCACATCTGTTATGCACTTTTGCACTAGGGCTTGACAGGGAAGATGCAGGGATGATGTTTCCTTTGGCTGGGGAGTCTAGAACCAGGGATCACTGTCTCAGAATAGGGAGTCAGCCATTTAGGGCTGAGATGAGGAGAAACTTCTTCACTCAGAGGGTGGTAAATCTTTGGAATTCTCTATCCCAGAGGGCTGTGGAGGCTCAGTCTTTGAGTATATTCAAGGCAGAAATTGAGATTTTTTTGGATAGTAAGGGAATCAAGGGATATGGTGATCGTGCAGGAAAGTGGAGTTAAGGTCGAAAATCAGCCATGATCTCACTGAATGGCGGAGCAGGCTCAAGGGGCCAAATGGCCTGCTCCTGCTCCTAATTCATATGTTCTTATGTTCTCAATGCTTCTATATCCTTTTTGTAATATGGTGACCCAAATTGTGCACAGTACTCTATGTGTGGTCTAATCAATGTTCTATACAGATTAACATAACATCTCTGCTTTTGATTTATATTTCTCGAGAAATGAATTCCAGTGATTTGTTTGCACTGCATATGGCTTTGTTAACCTGCGTTGCTACTTTTAATGATTTGTGTATCTGTACCTCAGATCCTTTTGCATCCATATCTTATATAGACATTTTCCAAAGAGTATGTGGCCGTCTTATTCTTACTATCAAAATGCAACACTTCAGTTATCCATACTGAAATTAATTTGCCATTTACACTCCCATTCTGCAAGTTTGTTAAAATATCTTGTATTTTGTCACAGTCTTCCTCAGTTTTATCTATACTCACAAATTTAGTGTCATCTGCAAATTTTCACACTGTACTTCTGATTCCCGAGTCCAAATCATTTATGTAAATGGTGAAAAGTGGTCCCAGCAGCAATTGCAGTGAAACATCACTTCCCACCAGTCTGAGTAACTACCTTTAACCCCTACTATCTATTTTCTGTTCTGTAGCCATTATTGGCCAGTTTATTCTTGTTTTCTAGTGGAATATACTTCTCCTAAAGGCTACTGATCACTTTTTAAAATCTTTCCCACTGTTAACATAGAAACATAGAAAATAGGTGCAGGAGTAGGCCATTCAGCCCTTCTAGCCTGCACCGCCATTCAATGAGTTCATGGCTGAACATGCAACTTCAGTACCCCATTCCTGCTTTTTCGCCATACCCCTTGATCCCCCTAGTAGTAAGGACGACATCTAACTCCTTTTTGAATATATTTAGTGAATTGGCCTCAACTACTTTCTGTGGTAGAGAATTCCACAGGTTCACCACTCTCTGGGTGAAGAAGTTTCTCCTCATCTCGGTCCTAAATGGCTTACCCCTTATCCTTAGACTGTGACCCCCTGGTTCTGGACTTCCCCAACATTGGAGACATTCTTCCGGCATCTAACCTGTCTAAACCCATCATAATTTTAAACGTTTCTATGAGATCCCCTCTCATTCTTCTGAACTCCACTGAATACAAGCCCAGTTGATCCAGTCTTTCTTGATAGGTCAGTCCCGCCATCCCGGGAATCAGTCTGGTGAACCTTCGCTGCACTCACTCAATAACAAGAATGTCCTTCCTCAAGTGAGGAGACCAAACCTGTACACAATACTCCAGGTGTGGCATCACCAAGGCCCTGTACAACTGTAGTAACACCTCCCTGCCCCTGTACTCAAATCCCCTCGCTATGAAGGCCAACATGCCATTTGCTTTCTTAACCGCCTGCTGTACCTGCATGTCAACCTTCAATGACTGATGTACCATGACACCCAGGCCTCGTTGCACCTCCCCTTTTCCCAATCTGTCACCATTCAAATAATAGTCTGTCTCTCTGTTTTTACCACCAAAGTGGATAACCTCACATTTATCCACATTATACTTCATCTGCCATGCATTTGCCCACTCACCTAACCTATCCAAGTTACTCTGCAGCCTCATAACATCCTCCTCGCAGCTCACACTGCCACCCAACTTAGTGTCATCCGCAAATTTGGAGATACTACATTTAATCCCCTCGTCTAAATCATTAATGTACAATGTAAACAGCTGGGGCCCCAGCACAGAACCTTGCGGTACCCCACTAGTCACTGCCTGCCATTCTGAAAAGTACCCATTTACTCCTACTCTTTGCTTCCTGTCTGACAACCAGTTCTCAATCCACGTCAGCACACTACCCCCAATCCCATGTGCTTTAACTTTGCACATTAATCTCTTGTGTGGGACCTTGTCGAAAGCCTTCTGAAAGTCCAAATATACCACATCAACTGGTTCTCCTTTGTCCACTTTACTGGAAACATCCTCAAAAAATTCCAGAAGATTTGTCAAGCATGATTTCCCTTTCACAAATCCATGCTGACTTGGACCTATCATGTCACCATTTTCCAAATGCGCTGCTATGCCATCCTTAATGATTGATTCCATCATTTTACCCACTACTGAGGTCAGGCTGACCGGTCAATAATTCCCTGTTTTCTCTCTCCCTCCTTTTTTAAAAAGTGGGGTTACATTGGCTACCCTCCACTCCATAGGAACTGATCCAGAGTCAATGGAATGTTGGAAAATGACTGTCAATGCATCAGTTATTTCCAAGGCCACCTCCTTAAGTACTCTGGGATGCAGTCCATCAGGCCCTGGGGATTTATCGGCCTTCAATCCCATCAATTTCCCCAACACAATTTCCCGACTAATAAAGATTTCCCTCAGTTCCTCCTCCTTACTAGACCCTCTGGCCCCTTTTATATCCGGAAGGTTGTTTGTGTCCTCCTTAGTGAATACCGAACCAAAGTACTTGTTCAATTGGTCTGCCATTTCTTTATTCCCCGTTATGACTTCCCCTGATTCTGACTGCAGGGGACCTACGTTTGTCTTTACTAACCTTTTTCTCTTTACATACCTATAGAAACTTTTGCAATCCGCCTTAATGTTCCCTGCAAGCTTCTTCTCGTACTCCATTTTCCCTGCCCTAATCAAACGCTTTGTCCTCCTCTGCTGAGTTCTAAATTTCTCCCAGTCCCCGGGTTCGCTGCTATTTCTGGCCAATTTGTATGCCACTTCCTTGGCTTTAATACTATCCCTGATTTCCCTTGATAGCCACGGTTGAGCCACCTTCCTTTTTTTATTTTTACGCCAGAGAGGGATGTACAATTGTTGTAGTTCATCCATGTGGTCTCTAAATGTCTGCCATTGCCCATCCACTGTCAACCCCTTAAGTATCATTCGCCAATCTATCCTAGCCAATTCACGCCTCATACCTTCAAAGTTACCCTTCTCTAAGTTCTGGACCATGGTCTCTGAATTAACTGTTTCATTCTCCATCCTAATGTAGAATTCCACCATATTATGGTCACTCTTCCCCAAGGGGCCTCGCACAACGAGATTGCTAATAATCCTCTCATATTACACAACACCCAGTCTAAGATAACCTCCCCGCTAGTTGGTTCCTCAACATATTGGTCTCGAAAACCATCCCTTATGCACTCCAGGAAATCCTCCTCCACCGTATTGCTTCCAGTTTGGTTAGCCCAATCTATATGCATATTAAAGTCACCCATGATAACTGCTGCACCTTTATTGCATGCACCCCTAATTTCCTGTTTGATGCCCTCCCCAACATCACTACTACTGTTTGGAGATCTGTACACAACTCCCACTAACGTTTTTTGCCCTTTGGTGTTCTGCAGCTCTACCCATATAGATTCCACATCATTCAAGCTAATGTCCTTCCTAACTATTGCATTAATCTCCTCTTTCACCAGCAGTGCTACCGCACCTCCTTCTCCTTTTATTCTATCCTTCCTGAATATTGAATATCCTTGGATGTTGAGTTCCCAGCCCTGATCATCCTGGAGCCACGTCTCTGTAATCCCAATCACATCATATCTGTTAACATCTATTTGCACAGTTAATTCATCCACCTTATTACGGATACTCCTTGCATTAAGACACACAGCCTTCAGGCTTGTTTTTTTAAACTCCCTTTGTCCTTTTAGTCTAACACTGTTGGTCTAACACTTTGTCAATATTTTTTTTTAACCGGTTTACCTTCCCTAGTTCTATCCTCATCTCCCCCTTCAGTAGCTTGTTTCCAATCTATTACTTTGGTCTTTCTCAATCAATATCTTATGTTCTGATAATTAATGCCTCGATGTTTCCCCAACACCTACTTCTCTTATCTGCTCTGGTTCATTTCCCATTACTAGATCCTTTCTTGTTGGGCTTCTTGCGTACTGGGTAAGAAAGGAGTCCTGTACACACGGTAAAAACTCCATTCCTTTTTCCCTTTCACTACCTCTCCTTGCCAGTTTATCTGGGGATAGTTGAAATCTCCCATGATTGTTATTCTATGTCTTTTACCCATAGATTTGCCTATATATTTCTGCCTCCTCTTCCCTTCCACTCTTTCGTAGTCTGCAGTATATCGCTGGTAGCATGATCCATCCCTTATCCTTTGTCTGAATTCATATGGATTCTGTTTCTATCTTAATGTTAGTTATGTCCTTTTTACCCCTGCCCTTAATGGAATTCACTTTGATATCTACCCTGCTCTTCTTCTTACAAAATGTTGTTAATGTATAATGTTTGTGGTTTGTCTCAATGTATGAGCCACATCCTGCTGGGGTTAAGTGTTGGGAGCCAACGTTGATTAGCAACAGATCTGGAGAGTGGGCACAATTACATCAGCTAAAGCATTTTGGCCACTCAACAGAAATAGATGTCAGATGGCACATCACTGGTGGGCAAACCTGAAGAGTGGACCAATTTATAATAAATGCTTGAAAAATGTGTGTACAAACTAAAACAAAATTTGGCTTGATCACTGGGTCCTAATGGGAATGTTTTTGAGAATGCTTCCTGCTGACAAC
This sequence comes from Pristiophorus japonicus, assembly GCF_044704955.1. Lineage (NCBI taxonomy): Eukaryota > Metazoa > Chordata > Chondrichthyes > Pristiophoridae > Pristiophorus > Pristiophorus japonicus. Next base: position 71,306,623 of record NC_091977.1, on the reverse strand, counting down.
TGAATTTCTATCTGACTTGAAGGTGACCATGTGTCTTGGGGACATTATGCATGGACATTCTTATAGCCAGTCACACATGAGTCAGCTGGACATAGTTCTTGTTGGACAACAAAATAGACAAGTATCATATGACTCGATCACTGGGAAGAATCCATGGTATTTCACTCATATTTGAAAATCTGGAGGTAACATTGTCTCGTCACCTTGGAGTCAGTCAAGCCGATTAGGGTAAAAACAGTGAAACTTGAAGGAAACTCAAAGCATACATCTCTCTACATGAACAAAACTGTAGGAAAATATACTGTCAATTGTTTTAAACACAAAAAAATATGATTTGCAAACTTTTTCTGGTATGACACACAAATGAGAGGTCTGCTGACAAAAGTAGAAAAACAACTAAAGGCACTTTGCAGACCAAGGCCTTATACGCACAAAGTAAGGCAATCACAGGTCAAAAATTTCTCAACACAATAGTGTTTCCAGATGGTTTTGTCATGTCAAATGGTGGCAATATGTTATCTGTGTGAAGGCTGAACAAATGAAAATTCTCTTTGTACAATATATATTTTTAAAGTATGTTAAACAAGCTTAAATTATGTGGAATTTGCTGCCTCAGAGAATTGTGGAAGCTGGGACATTGAATAAATTTAAGACAGAAATAGACAGTTTCTTTAACGATAAGGGGATAAGGGGTTATGAGGAGCGGGCGGGGAAGTGGAGCTGAGTCCATGATCAGATCAGCCATGATCTTATTGAATGGTGGAGCAGGTTCGAGGGGCCTTATGGCCTACTGCTGTTCCTATTTCTTATGTTCTTATGTTCTTATGTAATATGAAGGACTAATTGAGGAATACAGGTCTAGAGAGGGATTTAATGATCTCAGTAATCGTGTTTTCATCTTTTGTTCAAGAAGAGATTTCAGTTAAATGTGGGCTGTGACATCTCCCCAAAATTAAGGGTGAACATCTTCTACATTTCAAAAATGCAACTATATGTTACAAAGCTGTAATACAAATCAAGCATTATTCAATTATATTAAAACAAAATACAAAAACACGTCAAATATCCCATGTCATCGTCAGAATCTCAGAAGTATGAAGTGTATTTTTTCAGACACCCCTTCTCCCCTCCCCCGCCCCGCCCATACTTTTGGGTATATTGGTGACTGTTGCAGTAGGAATAGTGGGGAGGTGAGGGACGTGAGGGACAGAAGCAGCTTTATCTACTTTTAGAATGCAACTTTCTATTATCAGTTGTAGTTATTATTAGATTACATGAATATATGTAAAATGTTGATGCAGTGATTAAACTTGTTGGATTTGTGAAACTTCTGGGAATATAGAGAAGGTGACAACACCGCTCAAACACTTTGTCAAAAAGATTGATCACTAATTCACCTGCCAGGCCAGATTTCAGTCCAGGTTGTTTGTTCTTCTCGTACGTCTTGAGCATGAAGTTGGGAATCCCTGCCACAGTCTTTCCTTGGTCAGAGCGCACAGTTCCACCTCGGAGAGCTGAATAATACACTCCACGAGGCATCGCAGTTAATTCTTGGATCACAAGGGATGACAAAAACTCTTCAAAAGCTGCAAGAAAAGGTCAAAGAACTACTACTTCTGGCTGTCATGAAGGACAAAATTAGTAACTGCAAGTTCAAATTTAAATAGCATGGTCAAGACAATCACTCCCATGTGTTATCTTGACTTTGCGTTCACCTCTGCCTAAACTTTTGTTCAGGAAGCTACCAGTAAGCGATGTCAGATGCTCCATTGAAGAGACAAATGTTTTTAAATCTTTACTCCTCTAGTGATTAATTACTGTGTTGCCCACACTGGCCTCGGGACAAACAACTAGTATTCGACACAGAGAAGAATGACTGCATTCTGCCTTTTGGAGCAGCCAGGAAGAGATTTAGTCGCAAACTTTATTCAAAATTAAAATAAACTAATTTATGATCTAGATTTAGAAACATAATTTCAGATCTTAAGGTCATCAATATAAATGTTGGAACTGTACGTGCAATGATCAAAATCAGAAAAGTAACCCCTTGCTGTCAGATTATTAAGAAAAAAAGCGCATAAACCAAGCACTTGACAAAAATTGGCAGGTTTATTTGTTGTAACCTTTGCTTATGATCACAATACAGATAATTGACATTTGATCAAAATATGTAGTTAATAAAAAGGCAATTTACACTTAACGTTACCACAGAAATAGAAGAAAAAACTGAAATGTGGATCCTGTAACCAAATGAAGTATTAGGAAAGGAGAATTCCAAATGAAAGATCAAAGGCATTTCTTTAGTAATAGGTCCACATTCACAACAACTGAGGATAGTCTGCATGTTTCAGAGATGATACACAATCTTGGGTTTCTGACAACCAAACAACCTCATGTGCAGTAAAACAGAAGAGGACTGATTCAACCTGATACATCAAACCTACCATTCCCCATTGGAACAGGAATAGTCCGATAATTAACGATGAGAATCAACTGCCATCTTTCAATATTTATTACTAATGAAGTCTTTTGAATTTGGAGTCTCCTTAACTAACATACCGGCAGTTTTCTGTATTCTCAGTACGTATTTGACAAACATTAAAACAAATTCAATCCCAAAACTGTGACCGTCGAGTACACTGAAGCCGATTTAAGTGAATACTAATAACTGAATGGCCAGTTAAGTGAATTAAATCTCAGAGCGCAAACCCTTTTCTTATGACTCCACAGTTTATTTCAATGAACTGGACAGCCTGGTTAAGTGAATCACATTATCATCTGTTGCTTTGTCCTGCCTGACGTTTCCAATCTAATATTGACACAATAACTTAGGGATTAAATTGGAATGGTGGTACCAGCCTACTTAGACAAACTTCAGCTCTGATGTAATCTTAGCTGTTTGCTTAGCAATTATATTTTACTGATGCAGGGTTAAAAGGACATGCAGGGGAAGGCAGCAGCATATCATAAGGATTCCTCTGGGCCCATCTTTTGTTTCTTTACTTGTCCCATTACCACCTGCTTTTGCCTTACACCATTATCCCTTTTGCCATTTAATCACTCCTGCCCCTGCTCCCGCTCCCTATCACAGACCTTCTCCTGTATCTATTACTCCCCACGACGATGTATCCTGCCTTTTCCCTGGCTCTGCACTTGCTTGAAAACTGTTAAATCTTTTAACTTCTTCCAGTTCTGATGCAAGGTCATCGACCTGAGACGTTGGCCGGAATTTTGGTGGCGCTCAGAGAATGGGATTGTAGGCGGGTCAGCTGGGAAATTTGAAATGATTGACAGTGGGTCGGGACCCCGCTGTCAACCCGCCTCCATGCTACTTTACCAGGTGTCGGGTCTGTCAACGCTGAACAAACTCGACATGCAGTGGCAGGGAGAGGCAATTTAGGTCATTATGATCTTGTTAAAAGGCTATTAAACACAATTTTTAGGTCAACTTACCAATTTTCCAGGTTTTCTGTGAGGTTGCTGCTGCTTGGGGATCATGTCAGGTAAGAATGTCGGAAGTTGTGTAAACATGAATTCATTTCATTACCTGACAGCTGCAAGTGTGCTATAAAAGCTCCCATTTCACAGCTGTTCACTTTCCAAGATCAGAACCTATTGGTTATTACATTTGGAAGGCACAGTGAGCTTTGTCTTTGGAGCAATCTCTCTATCCAGTGTCACCTCATTGGAACAACCTCTCTCACCATTGACAGATCATTTCTGCCATCTCTACTTCACCTGCCATCTATTCCATCAGCATCAGAGCCCTTGAAACTATCTCACCTTGATCCTCAGAATCCCACCACGATCAGCCCCAACACCAGCAGCACCACGCACACCAGTAACACCAACCTTCTCCGCAATCAACTGATTCTGCACAGGACACAGGGCATCAGCACCCGACCACATTGCTGCCCAGGACGCCAAGAATGGCCTCACCATGGCCAGATTTACTTCACTTGATGCTGTACACCCTGGCTGCCACATGATGTGCCAGCTTAGCACCACCCCACACCAACCCCATAAAGCATCCCTACAATGGCCAAGCCATTCCTTTCACTTTCATCACCATTGTGGGGGGTACCCTTCTGTCTCACCATTCACTGCAACTCACTAAAACACTTCCAAAGCTGCACACAAATCTGTCCAAGAAGGCAAAGTGTTGAAAATAAAGATTCAATGTTTGGTAGCACATCAACAGAAACTTTACATGAACATTGGCAAAAACACCCAAGTGCCTACCCTTGTGGTTTGTTAGTTGGTATGATTAGACTATGAGGAGGATGAGTATGAGGGATGGCTAGTGAGATGGGATGTGATAATGTAGATAGAGAGGGGGATGGGTGGGGGTGCAAGGTAAGTTGGTGTAAGGATGTGCAGGGGTAGGGTAGGGAAGGTAGAGTGATGGGGATGTGATGAGGTTGAGTGTGGCTTTGCAGTAACGTTTCATGATCTACTGAGATAATTAAAAGGTTTGCGCCACTGCAGCCTGGTCCTCCTGACAACATCCCTGCTTGTGCCCTCCTGTGCAATGTGCAACCAGGCTGTGTTGGCCTCCGAGGGAAGACTCTTGTGCACAATGGAAGGGAAAAGAACCTCCCTACGTGCTGTGACTCCATCCATAGGCACATGGAGGGAGTAATGGGAGAGCCTGTGTGCAGCCGTGCACCTTTGTGCCGTGCTCGTCAGTGCTGTAGAACACTGCCAGCACAACTATCAAAATCAATGTGGACATGGTCCTTTTAAGGAAACCGGCTGATGACGTGTCATCAAATATCAACAGACCCGCTTCATTTTAATTAGGCAGGAACCTCGCTGGGCAGGCATAACAAGCCCAATCAATGTAAAATCACTTCGATAGAGTGGGTTGAAGCCAACGGCGGCTTCGGACCTCGCTACCGAACCCGCCTACGAAGGCAAAATCACAGCTGTTAACTCTCTTTCTCTCGCCACAGATACTATCTGACCTGCTGAGTGTTTTCCACAACTTTCTGTTTTTATGACACATCATAAAGGTTCGGTGGAAGACAGCATGACATTGGGAGGGGTGGACGGAAGCAGTAGGAACGGATCAGGAGGGTCAGATGGAAGGCTACAGCACATCAGGAGGGCTGGTAAAATCTATCGAAAAAATTGTTAAGTGAATAAATTTACGAATAAATTTAGTCAGCATAGCGACTGTTCACTTAGAGGTTCCTCAGTATGCCCTTTCCAATATTGCCTGCGGCTAACTTCAATTAATAGAACCTCACACCACATTTAAACAACTCTGAGCCTCAGTGTTCAAAAGAGGACTGATTGATTATAACATAACGTGTCTTTTTTTTGGGGGGGTGGGGGCGGGAAGGGGTGCGAAGGGAATTATCATCCAAATTATCGACATGCATGTTCTCTTTTAATCCTTAGTCCTTTTCAAGGCTATTCCATCTTCCAAACACATATTGCCTTCAGAAAAGTGAATATCGAATGACTTATTTTTCTAACTGCTGTTTTCAATGTTTCTGGAGAAATTCAACAATAACAGTACAGACTGTGAGATGGAGAGACCCCAAGGGATTGGTGCTATTTTATGAATTATTCGTGTTGATATTCAGACATCTTGAAGCTCATCTACCAGAATCAATGCTTTAAACCAGATTTTTTTAAAAAACATTGTTCTTCAACTACAGGTCAATGCTGCTCCTTAATTTTGAGATAAAATAGTTACCAGCCTCAGTACTTACCAGAGAACACCGGAAGAGATGTCATTAAAAGCAGCTTCATGTAAGATGCACCTGGAACTGAAAGATCTTCTTCGTTCTCTTCTTCTTCTTCTGCATTCATTTCCATCTCATCCCCTTCATAATCATTTTTTCTTTCTGGCCTTACCTATGGAGAAAATACAACATTAGCTCACCATTGACTTTTAACTAATTTTCAAAGTATAATTTGATTATATACAAGTATATATTTCCAATGTTCTATATAGCAACTTGACCAGAAATTGTCCCGTGATTACTTATTGTCAACTTTTGATCACCATAGATCGCCCAGGCGATGGAAGAAAAAAGGGTTCCAATTAAAAATAATATAAAGATGATGCTTAAGAGCCTCTTTAATACTTAACATGTGATTGGGATTACAGAGACGTGGCTCCAGGATGATCAGGGCTGGGAACTCAATATCCAGGGGTATTCAACATTCAGGAAGGATAGAATAAAAGGAAAAGGAGGTGAGGTATCATTGCTGGTTAAAGAGGAGATTAATGCAATAGTTAGGAAGGACATTAGCTTGGATGATGTGGAATCTATATGGGTAGAGCTGCAGAACACCAAAGGGCAAAAAACGTTAGTGGGAGTTGTGTACACACCTCCAAACAGTAGTAGTGATGTTGGGGAGGGCATCAAACAGGAAATTAGGGGTGCATGCAATAAAAGGTGCAGCAGTTATAATGGGTGACTTTAATTTGCACATAGATTGGGCTAACCAAACTGGAAGCAATACGGTGGAGGAGGATTTCCTGGAGTGCATAAGGGATGGTTTTCTAGACCAATATGTTGAGGAACCAACTAGGGGGGAGGCCATCTTAGACTGGGTGTTGCGTAATGAGAGAGGATTAATTAGCAATCTCGTTGTGTGAGGCCCCTTGGGGAAGAGTGACCATAATATGGTGGAATTCTACATTAGGATGGAGAATGAAACAGTTAATTCAGAGACCATGGTCCAGAATTTAAAGAAGGGTAACTTTGAAGGTATGAGGCGTGAATTGGCTAGGATAGATTGGCGAATGATACTTAAGGGGTTGACTGTGGATGGGCAATGGCAGACATTTAGAGACCGCATGGATGAACTACAACAATTGTACATCCCTGTCTGGCGTAAAAATAAAAAAGGGAAGGTGGCTCAACCGTGGCTATCAAGGGAAATCAGTATTAAAGCCAAGGAAGTGGCATACAAATTGGCCAGAAATAGCAGCGAACCCAGGGACTGGGAGAAATTTAGAACTCAGCAGAGGAGGACAAAGGGTTTGACTAGGGCAGGGAAAATGGAGTACGAAAGGAAGCTTGCAGGGAACATTAAGACGGATTGCAAAAGTTTCCATAGATATGTAAAGAGAAAAAGGTTAGTAAAGACAAACATAGGTCCCCTGCAGTCAGAATCAGGGGAAGTCATAACGGGGAACAAAGAAATGGCAGACCAATTGAACAAGTACTTTGGTTCGGTATTCACTAAGGAGGACACAAACAACCTTCCGGATATAAAAGGGGTCAGAGGGTCTGGTAAAGAGGAGGAACTGAGGGAAATCCTTATTAGTCGGGAAATTGTGTTGGGGAAATTGATGGGATTGAAGGCCGATAAATCCCCAGGGCCTGATGGACTGCATCCCAGAGTATTAAGGAGGTGGCCTTGGAAATAGCGGATTCATTGACAGTCATTTTCCAACATTCCACTGACTCTGGATCAGTTCCTATGGAGTGGAGGGTAGCCAATGTAACCCCACTTTTTAAAAAAGGAGGGAGAGAGAAAACAGGGAATTATAGACCGGTCAGCCTGACCTCAGTAGTCATAGCAGCGCATTTGGAAAGAGGTGACATGATAGGTCCAAGTCAGCATGGATTTGTGAAAGGGAAATCATGCTTGACAAATCTTCTGGAATTTTTTGAGGATGTTTCCAGTAGAGTGGACAAGGGAGAACCAGTTGATGTGGTATATTTGGACTTTCAGAAGGCTTTCGACAAGGTCCCACACAAGAGATTAATGTGCAAAGTTTAAGCACATGGGATTGGGGTAGTGTGCTGACATGGATTGAGAACTGGTTGTCAGACAGGAAGCAAAGAGTAGGAGTAAATGGGTACTTTTCAGAATGGCAGGCAGCAACTAGTGGGGTACCGCAAGGTTCTGTGCTGGGGCCCCAGCTGTTTACACTGTACATTAATGATTTAGACGAGGGGATTAAATGTAGTATCTCCAAATTTGCGATGACACTAAGTTGGGTGGCAGTGTGAGCTGCGAGGAGGATGCTATGAGGCTGCAGAGTGACTTGGATAGGTTAGGTGAGTGGGCAAATGCAAGGCAGATGAAGTATAATGTGGATAAATGTGAGGTTATCCACTTTGGTGGTAAAAACAGAGAGACAGACTATTATCTGAATGGTGACAGATTAGGAAAAGGGAGGTGCAACGAGGCCTGGTACATCAGTCATTGAAGGTTGGCATGCAGGTACAGCAGGCGGTTAAGAAAGCAAACGGCATGTTGGCCTTCATAGCGAGGGGATTTGAGTACAGTGGCAGGAAGGTGTTGCTACAGTTGTACAGGGCCTTGGTGAGGCCACACCTGGAGTATTGTGTACAGGTTTGGTCTCCTAACTTGAGGAAGGACATTCTTGCTGTTGAGGGAGTACAGCGAAGGTTCACGAGACTGATTCCCGGGACTGACCTATCAAGAAAGACTGGATCAACTGGGTTTGTATTCACTGGAGTTCAGAAGAATAAGAGGGGATCTCATAGAAATGTTTAAAATTCTGACGGGTTTAGACAGGTTAGAGGCAGGAAGAATGTTCCCAATGTTGGGGAAGTCCAGAACCAGGGGTTACAGTCTAAGGATAAGGGGTAAGCCATTTAGGACCGAGATGAGGAGAAACTTCTTCACCCAGTGAATGGTGAACCTGTGGAATTCTCTACCACAGAAAGTTGTTGAGGCCAATTCACTAAATATATTCAAAAAGGAGTTAGATGAAGTCCTTACTACTAGGGGAATCAAGGGGTATGACGAGAAAGCAGGAATGGGGTACTGAAGTTGCATATTCAGCCATGAACTGATTGAATGGCGGTGCAGGCTAGAAGGGCCGAATGGCCTACTCCTGCACCTATTTTCTCTGTTTCTATGTCTATGTTTCTATGTTTCTGGAGCTGTCCTGCATTCACTGCCTTACCTCAGAGACTGGTATTTCTAGGGTATATGCTGAAAATATCTTTTGAAGAAGTTAGGCCGAACTTTTCAGCCATCTTAAGGTGGGATCAGTTCAGGAAGATGCTTTGACCGCTGGCCTTCAAACCTTAGAGTATCATTTGGAGACAACAATGGAAACTGGCATCTGAGAGATTTGGAGTGACATCTCTCAGGGTCTGCAGGTTCTAACATATACATAAGAATATAAGAAATAGGTGTAGGAGTAGGCCATACTGCCCCTCGAGCTTGCTCCGCCATTCAATAAGATCATGGATCTGAATCGGACTGAATTATGGTCACTGCCACCAAGTGCTCTCCCACTAATATCCCTTCCACCTGCCCAGCTTCATTCCCCAAAACTAAATCCAGAACCGCCCCCTCCAGTGTTGGGCTTGTTACATACTGACTAAAAAAGTTCTCTTGAATGCATTTTAGCAATTCCGTACCCTCTATACCCTTTACACTATATTTGTTCCAATCAATATTAGGATAGTTGAAATCCCCTAGTATTACTGCCCTATGGTTTTTGGACTTCACAGAAATTTGCCTACATATTTGCTCTTCTTTCTCCCTCCCACTGTGAGGGTCTATAATATATGCCCAGCTGTGTGATCGACCCTTTTTTATTTTTCAGTTTGACCCATATGGTTTCATTTGATGATCCCTTTAACATAATCATCCTTCCTCACAGCTGTCAAAGTTTCTTTAATCAATACCGTGATCCGCCTCCGCCTTTTTATCCCCCTCTCTGTCCTGTCTAAAAATCCTGTAACGAGGAATATTAAGCTGTCAAACCTGCCCCTCTTTCAGCCATGTTTCTGTAATGGCTATAATGGCATACTCCCAAGTGTCTAGCTGTGCTCTCAGCTCATCTGCCTTGTTTACTACACTCCTTGCGTTGAAGTATATACCATTTAGCACAGGAAGACCTCCTTGATTACTACTTACTAAACCCTTGTTTCCTCTGTCTTACAGATTCACTTTCTACATTCTTGCTTTCCAATTTCAGCTTTATTTCCTTCCCTATTGAATTTGTTCTCAGGTTCCCATCCCCCTGCCAAGCTAGTTTAAACTCTCCCCCAAAGCACTAGCAAAACTCCCCACGAGGGAGGATAATGGTCCCAGCGCTGTTTAGGTGCAACCCGTCCGATTTGTACAGGTCCCATCTCCCCCAGAAGCGGTCCCAATGCCATAAGAATTTAAAGTCCTCCCTCCTGCACCAACTCTCCAGCCACGCGTTAATCCTTCTGTTTTTGTACTCATTAGCACAGGTCACTGGTAGCACCCGAAGATTACTACCTTTGAAGTCCTACCCTTTAACTTTTCTCCTAGCTCCCTAAATTCTGCCTGCAGGACCTCAACCCTCTTTCTATCTATGTCATTGGTCTCGATATGAACCTCTGGCTGTTCACCCTCTCCCCCGAGAATGCCCTGCGCCCGCTCTGTGACATCCTTGACCCTGGCACCAGGGAGGCACTATACCATCCTGGAGTCAGGTCTACGGCTGCAGAAACGCCTCTCTACGCGCCTAACTATTGAATCCCCTACCACTAAAGCTCTTTTATTCTTCGTCCCACCCACTATGCAGCTGAGCTACCCATGGTGCCTTGGACTTGGCCCTGGCTGCACTCCACAGAGGCACTATTTTGCCCTCACCGGTGTGCAGAAGAGAATATCGGTTGAAAAGCAAGAGGGACTCGGGGGGTGGGGGGGGGTGGGGAGGGTGGGGAGACACAACTCCTACACTGCCTGCATAGCGTTCTTTCTCCATCAGGTGTTCACCCACTTCCCCTCTGCCTGCATGCTTTTAAGCTACGGGGTGACCACCTCCTGAAACGTGCCACCCACGTAGCTCTCAGCCTCGCGGATGCACCGCAGTGATTCTAGCCACTGCTCAATCTCCGAAACGCGGAGCTCAAGTATTTGAAGCTGGAGACACCTCCTGCACATATGGTTATCGAGACTGCGTGAAGCGTCCAGTACATCCCACATGCCGCAGGACAAACACTTCACAGGACTGAGCTGCCCTACCAATCCTCTAATTAGACTCATCTGTTATAAAAGAGAAAGAGAGATACTTATCAATCATCCAACCCATCACTTACCTGCCCGGACGAGGGCTGTGAGCGGGCAGTGGTCGGAAATGCAGTTGGGAGGCAAATCCGAAATCAGCGGGCACAGGTGAGTAACGCATTTGGCAGCAGAAGGCCTGGAGGTCAGCGAGGAGCGGGTGGCCTAGAGGTTGGCGAGGAGCGGGAGGCCCGAAGGTCGGCCTGTGACATCACAGGAAGGCAGGAAATGGAACTGGGTCTGTTTTCTATGGAACAGAGGAGGCTGAGGAGAGATCTGATTGAGGTGTATAAAATTACAAGGGGCCTGGATAGAGTGGATAGGAAGTGGATTGGTAGAGGGGTCAACAACCAGGGGACATAGATTTAAAAGTAATTGAGGGGAGTTTTACAGGAGATATGATGGGAAATTTCTTCACCCAGAGGGTAGTGGGAGTCTGGAACTCACTGCCTGAAAGGGTGGTAGAGGCAGAAACCCTCACCACATTTAACAGATACTTGGATCTGCACTTAAAGCGCCATAACCTACAGGGCTACGGACCAAGAGCTGGAAAGTGGGATTCGGCTGTACAGCTCTTGGTCGGCCGGCGCGGACACGATGGGCTGAAATGGCCTCCTTCCTTGCTGTAAATTTCTGATTCTATGATATAAACCACTTTGATATGAAATGCATTTATTCTGAAGTAAGTCTGTTCTTTGTTTGATTTCTGTGTGATATGATGTTTGGAGGTTAGCTTACAACAAACACAGAAACATAGAATAAACAGGTGCAGGAGTAGGCCATCCGGCCCTTCAAGCCTGCACCGCCATTCAATAAAATCATGGCTGATCATTCCTTCAGTACCCCTTTCCTGCTTTCTCTCCATACCCCTTGATCTCCTTAACCGTAAGAGCCATATCTAACTCCCTCTTGAATATATCCAGTGAACTGGCATCAACAACTCTCTGCGGCAGAGAATTCCACAGGTTAACAACTCTCTGAGTGAAGAAGTTTCTCCTCATCTCAGTCCGAAATGGCCTGCCCCTTATCCTAAGACTGTGTACCCTGGTTCTGGACTTCCCCAACATCGGGAACATTCTTCCCGCATCTAACCTGTCCAGTCCCGTCAGAATCTTATATGTTTCTATGAAATCCCCTCTCATCCTTCTAAACTCCAGTGAATAAAGGCCCAGTTGATCCAGTCTCTCCTCATATGACAGCCCAGCCAGCCCTGGAATCAGTCTGGTGAACCTTCGCTGCACTCCCTCAATAGCAAGAACAACCTTCCTCAGGTTAGGAGACCAAAACTGAACACAATATTCCAGGTGAGGCCTCACTAAGGCCCTGTACAACTGCAGAAAGGCCTCTCTGCTTCTATATTCAAGTCCCCTAGCTATGAAGGCCAACATACCATTTGCCTTCTTCACCGCCTGCTGTACCTGCGTGCCCACTTTCAGTGACTGATGAACCATGACACCCAGGTCTCGTTGCACCTCCCTTTTTCCAAATCTGTGGCCATTCAGATAATATTCTGCCTTCCTGCTTTTGCCCCCAATATGGATAACCTCACATTTATCCACATTATACTGCATCTGCCATGCATTTGCCCACTCACCTAACCTGTCCAAGTCACCCTGCAGCTTCTTAGCGTCCTCCTCACAGCTCACATCGCCACCCAGTTTCGTGTCATCTGCAAACTTGAAGATATTGCACTCAATTCCTTCATCCAAATCGTTAATGTATATTGTAAAGAGCTGAGGTCCCAGCACTGAGCCCTGCGGCACTCCACTAGTCACTGCCTGCCATTCTGAAAAGGACCCGTTTATCCCGACTCTTTGCTTCCTGTCTGCCAACCAGTTCCCTATCCACGTCAGTATATTACCTCCAATACCATGTGCTTTGACTTTGCACAACAATCTCTTGTGCGGTACCTTGTCAAAAGCCTTCTGAAAGTCCAAATACACCACATCCACTGGTTCTCCCTTGTCCACTCTGCTAGTTACATCCTCAAAAAATTCCAGAAGATTCGTCAAGCATGATTTCCCTTTCATAAATCCATGCTGACTTGATCCGATCCGGTCACCGCTTTCCAAATGCGCTGCTATTTCGTCCTTCGGGATCGATTCCAACATTTTTCCCACTACTGATGTCAAGCTAACCGGTCTATAATTACCCGTTTTCTCTCTCCCTCCTTTTTTAAAAAGTGCCGTTACATTTGCTACCCTCCAGTCCATGGGAACTGATCCAGAGTCGATAGACTGTTGGAAAATGATCACCAATGCATCCACTATTTCTAGGGCCACTTCCTTGAGTAGTCTGGAATGTAGACTATCAGGCTCCGGGGATTTATCGGCCTTCAATCCCATCAATTTCCCGAACACAATTTCCCGCCTAATGAGGATATCCTTCAGTTCCTCCTTCTCACTAGACCCACTGTCCCCCAGTACCTTCAGAAGGTTATTTGTATCTTCCTTCATGAAGACAGAAGCGAAGTATTGGTTCAATTGGTCTGCCGTTTCTTTGTTCCCCATTATAATTTCACCTGAATCTGACTGCAAGGGACCTACGTTTGTCTTTACTAATCTTTTTCTCTTCACATATTTTTAGAAGCTTTTGCAGTCAGTTTTTATATTCCCTGCAAGCTTCTGCTCGTACTCTATTTTCCCCCTCTTAATTAAACCCTTAGTCCTCCTCTGTTGAATTCTAAATTTCTTCCAGTCCTCAGGTTTGTTGCTTTTTCTAGCCCATTTATATGCCTCTTCCTTGGCTTTAACACTATCCTTAATTTCCTTTGTTAGCCATGGTTGAGCCACCTTCCCAGTTTTATTTTTACTCCAGACAGGGATGTACATTTGCTGAAGTTCATCCATGTGATCTTTAAATGTTTGCCATTGCTTATCCACCGTCAACCCTTTTAGTATCGTTTGCTAGTCTATTCTAGCCAATTCACGCCTCATACCGTCGAAGTTACCTTTCCTTAAGTTCAGGATCCTAGTTTCCGAATTAACTGTGTCACTCTCCATCTTAATAAGGAATTCTACCATATTATGGTCACTTTTCCCCAAGGGGCCTCGCACAACAAGATTGCTAATTAGTCCCTTCTCATTACACAATACCCAGTCTAGGATGGCCAGCTCCCTGGTTGGTTCCTCGACATATTGGTCTAGAAAACCATTCCTAATACACTCCAGGAAATCCTCCTCCACTGCATTGCTACCAGTTAGGTTAGCCCAATCAATGTGTAGATTGAAGTCGCCCATGATTACTGCTGTACCTTTATTGCACACATCCCTTATTTCTTGCTTGATGCTGTCCCCAACCTCACTACTACTATTTGGTGGTCAATACACAACTCCCACTAGCATTTTCAGCCCTTTGGTAATCCACAGCTCCACCCATACCGATTCCACATCATCCAGGCTAATGTCCTTCCTTACAATTGCATTGATTTCATCTTTAACCAGCAACGCTACCCCGGCTCCTTTTCCTTTCTGTCTATCCTTCCTAAATGCTGAATACCCTTGGATGTTGAGTTCCCAGCCTTGGTTGCCCTGGAGCCAAGTCTCCGTGATGCCAATCACATCGTATCCATTAACTGCTATCTGCACAGTTAATTCATCTATCTTATTCCGAATACTCCTCGCATTGAGGCAGAGCTTTCAGGCTTGTTTTTTTTTAAAAACACTTTGCCCCTTTAGAATTTTGCTGTAATGTGGCCCTTTTTGTTTTTTGCCTTGGGTTTATCTGCCCTCCACTTTTACTATTCTCCTTTCTATCTTTTGCTTCTGCCTCTTTTTTATTTCCATCTGTCTCCCTGCATAGGTTCCCATTCCCCTGCCATATTAGTTTAACTCCTCCCCAACAGCACTAGCAAACACTCCCCCCCTAGGATATTGGTTCCGGTCCTGCCCAGGTGCAGACCGTCTGGTTTGTACTGGTCTCACCTCCCCCAGAACCGGTTCCAATGTCTCAGGAATTTGAATCCCTCCCTTCTGCACCACTCCTCAAGCCACGTATTCATCTGAGCTATCCTGCGATTCCTACTCTGACTAGCACGTGGCACTGGTAGCAATCCTGAGATTACTACTTTTGAGATCCTATTTTATAAAATTTAGCTCCTAGCTTCCTAAATTCGCCTCGTAGGACCTCATCCCGTTTTTTTACCTATGTTATTGGTACCTATATGCACCATGACAACTGGCTGTTCACCCTCCCTTTTCAGAATGTCCTGCACCCGCTCCGAGACATCCTTGACCCTTGCACCAGGGAGGCACATACCATCCTGGAGTCTCAGTTGCGGCCGCAGAAACGCCCGTCTATTCCCCTTACAATTGAATCCCCTATCACCATCGCTCTCCCACTCTTTTTCCTACCCTCCTGTGCAGCAGAGCCAGCCACGGTGCCATGAACTTGGCTGCCGCTGCTCCCCCCTGATGAGTCATCCCCCTCAACAGTACCCAAAGTGGTGTATTTGTTTTGCAGGGGGATGACCGCAGGGGACCCCTGCACTACCTTCCTTGCACTGCTCTTCCTGTTGGTCTTCCATTCTCTATCTGGCAGTGGACTCTTTACCTGCGGTAAGACGAACTCGCTACACGTGCTAATCACGTAATTCTCAGCATCGTGGATGCTCCAGAGTGAATACAGAGTGAATTTGTATACTCTGGTGGGAGGGTATCTCTTAGTTGGTATAATGAAGTTTTATCCTGCGTGCCTTTGTCATTTCCTTTTCCTCCTGCTCCTGTTCTACTTCATTCAGATCTGGAAGTGGTCATAGTAAACTCAATGTTAAGGGCTCCATGACAGAAGGGTGAGAGGAAAAAGACTTCCTTGCTGAAAGGCAACTTGCAGAATCCTTTCTTAGCAGCACAGATGAGAGAAGAAAAATTCTGTGAACTCAACCACTTTGTGACTTGACAAGTCATGCGGGTAACTTACCCGTCTTTGCTACCAGCTTAAGTCAGGTACAATTTTGTAATAAGTGATGGAATTGCTGGGACGGCAGCTTTGTCCCTCAGTAAGTGCCTGAGAAGCTGCTGGATTATCGTAAAAACCCAACTGGTTCACTAATGTCCTTCAGGGAAGAAAACCTGTCATCCTGACCTGCGTTGACCTACGTGACTCCAGCCCACACCACTGTAGTTGACTTTTAACTGCCCTCTGAAGTGGCCGCGCAAAACACTCAGCTGTATCAAACCACCTGCAGTTCAAGAATTCCCATCACCGCCTTCTCAGGGCAACTGGGATTGGGCAACACCTCACAAACCAAAATAACAAGATTTTTTATTAAATCTTATCGTTTGCATACATGTACCACTTTGGGTCTGATCACATCTTCTGACAACAGCTAATTTTACCGGAATTTAGCTTGTATTTTAGAACACCCCAAATTCCAGACCCCGACACTTGAAGTACACCACATTTGCCCCCTGTAAAATCATGGTATTTCAGGTCTCTAGTTTCCAATATAAAATATTTATTTCCTGCATAGATGAGGAAGTCAAGCCGTCAACAAATGACACATGACCTGGATCAGAAGGAAGAAACTACTCCATGGTAAAAGTGTGAAAATGCAGGAAGTTTTAAACCAAACAGAGTAGAGTGGAAGAAAACCACCATCTGTGCTTTAAACTAGAGCTGATAATTGAGAAAATTAAAAACAAACAAGAGCGAGCAATAAATAATCAAATTCCTCAGCCATGTTCCCGTTCATTTTTGGGCTGCACAGCCCCTTTAAAATACCCTGCTTATATTTCTCTTGCAACGCCGGGAATCCGGCTACGTGAGAGGTCCAGAGAGCTGCGCGGCTGCACACTGGTCCACAGCCAATTTTACCTTTGCAACCTCATCCAGGGTTACATCCCCTTCTGTGTCCTACAGTCCACTGGCTTTTTAAGTATACTTCACTGCCTTTGCCCCATTATTAGCAACAAAGCAATCAGCTGCTTTATCCTATTCTCTAGAATAATCTCTCTACAACCCTTCACCTCTCCACTGCTTTTCCCGCTTCTACAAGCCTTCTGAAATCGGCAACTTCTTGATCACATTTTTGGTTTTACCCTCCCACAATGACTCACTCTCTGTTCCTTTTTTTAAACTTTACTCTCTGTAAAGTGCCTTGATATTTTTCTATGTTAAAGGAGACAAATAGTTGAACATTGTTGTTGTTCTTCTTGGTCATCAAGGATGCCCATTATGAACAGCATCCAGAGCTGGAGACAGCATCGGAATTGTTGTGTATCTGTAAAGCATGTACTCCCATGTTCCGCCACCAGGTAGCTCAGCCCCTGAAGTCCCAAGGGATCACAGCATCCCTTGGGATCACTGTATATAAGCCGGCCCTGAAGGCCTGTTCCTCACTTTGGAGTGTCTTATTAAAGACTGAGGTCACTGTTACTTTAACCTCCCTGTGTGCAGTCTCATCTGTATTAGGGACACAATAACTGGCGACGAGAATACGAATCCAACGCAAAGATGCAACAAACTGTGGGCATCCTGGAGAAGTTCTCGGAGGGTGAGAACTGGGAAGCCTATGTCAAATGGCTAGACTAGTACTTTGTAGCCAACGAGCTGGACAGAGAAGGAAGCACTGCAAAAAGGAGAGCGGTCCTCCTCACAGTCTGCGGGGCACCGACTACAGCCTCATGAAGAATCTTCTGGCTCTGGTGAAACCCACAGATAAGTTATATGAGAAGCTGTGTACACTGATTTGGGAACATCTTAACTCGAGGGAGAGCATGCTGATGGCAAGGTATCGGTTCTACATGTGCCAGCGATCTGAAGGTCAGGAAGTGGCAAGCTACTTCGCCGAGTTAAGGCGATTTGCAGGACAATGCAAGTTTGATGGCTACCTGGAGCAAATGCTCAGAGACTTTTTTGTACTGGGCATTGGCCACGAGACCATCTTACGAAAACTTTTGACTGTAGAGACACCGACCCTCAGTAAGGCCATTGCGATAGCACAGGCGTTTATGTCCACCAGTAATAACACCAAACAAATCTCTCAGCACACAAGTGCTAGCAATGTTCATGAATTAACGGGAACTGTGTTTGCGAGCAGAAATGTACAGAGCAGAACCCACGAGTCAACAACTGCCAGCAGGCCTCAGAGTCCCCAAAAAAGGATGAATGCAAGGCAATTCACACCTTGTGGGCATTGTGGAGGCTTCCATTCAGCCTATTCATGCCGCTTCAAAGTGTTTGTTTGCAAGAGCTGTGGAACAATGGGGCACCTCCAACGAGCTTGCAAACGAGCTGCAAGCTCTGCAAAACCTGCTAACCACCACGTGGCAGAGGAAGATCGGTCCATGGTGGATCAAAGCAATTTCGAGCCTCAGACAGAGGAGGCAGATGCTGAAGTACACGGGGTGCACACATTTGAGACGAAATGTCCACCTATAATGCTAAACGTAAAATTGAATGGCTTACCCATAGCCGTGGAACTGGACACTGGCGCTAGCCAATCCATCATGAGTAAAAAGATGTTTGAGAGACTGTGGTGCAACAAGGCATTCAGACCAGCCCTGAGCCCCATCCACACGAACCTGAGAACGTACACGAAAGAGCTTATCACTGTCCTAGGCAGTGGTCACCTACGAGGGCACGGTGCACGAACTGCCACTCTGGATTGTCCCGGGCGATGGCCCCACACTGCTTGGCAGGAGCTGGCTGGGCAAAATCCGCTGGAACAGGGATGACGTCCGAGCGCCATCACATGTCGATGAGGCCTCATGTACCCAGGTTCTAAACAAATTTCCTTCCCGTTTTGAGCCATGCATTGGAAACTTTTCCGGGGCAAAGATGCGGATCCACTTGGTTCCAGAGGCACGACCTATTCACCACAAGGCGCGAGCGGTAACTCACATGATGATGGAGTGAAAATCGAGCTGGATAGGCTGCAACGCAAGGGCATCATCTCCCCAGTGGAATTCAGCGAGTGGGCCAGCCCGATTGTTCCAGTACTCAAAAGTGATGGCACGGTCAGGATTTGCAGCGATTATAAAGTAACTATTAACTGTTTCTCACTACAGGACCAATACCCGGTACCTAAGGCAGATGACCTATTTGCAACGCCTGCAGGAGGCAAGCCGTTCACCAGGCTCGACCTAACTTCGGCCTACATGACGCAGGAGCTGGAGGAGTCTTCGAAGGGCCTCACCTGCATCAACAGGCACAAGGGACTTTTCATCTACAACAGATGCCAGTTTGGAATTCGGTCGGCTGCAGCGATCTTCCAGAGAAACATGGAGAGTCTACTCAAGTCGGTACCACGCACGTGGTTCTTCTGGACTACATATTGGTCACGGGTCGGGACACCGCCGAGCACCTACAAAACCTGGAGGAGGTCCTCCAGCGACTGGATCGCGTCGGGCTGAGGCTGAAGAGGTCAAAATGCATCTTCATGGCAACAGAAGTGGAGTTTTTGGGGAGAAAGATCGCGGCGGACGGCATTCGGCCCATAGACGCCAAGACAGAGGCTATCAGGAACGCACCCAGGCCACAGAACGTCACGGAGCTGCTGTCGTTCTTGGGACTCAACTATTTTGGTAACTTCCTACCGGGGTTAAGCACCCTCTTAGAGCCCCTACATGTGTTATTGCGTAAAGGTGAGAACTGGGTATGGGGAAAAAAACAAGTAATTGCTTTTGAGAAAGCAAGAAACATTTTATGCTCCAACAAGCTGCTTGTATTGTATAACCCGTGTAAAAGACTTGTGCTAGCATGTGACGCGTTGTCGTACGGAGTCGGGTGTGTATTACAACAAGCTAACGTTGCGGGGAAGTTGCAACCTGTTGCCTATGCTTCCAGGAGCTTGTCGAAGGCCGAGAGGGCCGACAGCGTGATTGAGAAAAAGGCATTAGTGTGTGTGTTCGGGGTAAAGAAAATGCATCAGTACCTGTTTGGCCTCAAACTTGAGCTGGAAACCGATCACAAGCCCCTCACATCCCTATTCACTGAAAACAAGGGGATAAATACTAATGCCTCAGCCCGCATAGAAAGGTGGGCACTCGTGCTATCAGCGTATAACTATACCATCCGCCACAGGCCAGGCACCGAGAACTGTGCGGATGCTCTCAGTCGGCGACCATTGCCCACCATGGGGGTGGAAATGGCGCAGCCTGCAAACTTGTTGATGGTGGCACAGCCCACAGACTAGTTGATGGTCATGGAAGCGTTTTAAAATGATAAATCACCTGTCACGGCCCACCAGATTAGGACTTGGACCAGCCAAGATCCTCTGCTGTCCCGAGTAAAAATCTGTGTACTGCATGGGAGCTGGGGCAGCATCCCTGTTGAAATGCAAGAGCCAATCAAGCCGTTACAGCGGCGAAAGGACGAGCTGGCCATTCAGGCAGACTGCCTGTTGTGGGGTAACCGCGTAGTGCTACCAAAAAGGGGCAGGGAGACGTTCATCTCCGATCTCCACAGCACACATGGGTATAGTAATGATGAAAGCGATAGCCAGATCCCACGTGTGGTGACCCGGTATCGACTTTGACTTAGAGTCCTGTGTATGGCAATGCAGCATATGTGTTCAGTTGAGCAATGCGCCCAGAGAGGCACCACTATGTTTGTGGTCCGAGCCCTCCAGACCATGGTCGAAAATCCATGTCGACTCTGTGGGCTCATTTCTCAGTAAAATGTTTCTAGTGGTGGTGGATGCTTTTTCAAAATGGATTGAATGTGAAATAATGTCGGGAAGCACCGCCACCGTCAGCATTGAAAGCCTGAGGGCCATGTTTGCCACCCACAGCCTGCCTGACATACTGGTCAGTGAGAACGGGCCATGTTTCACCAGTGCCGAATTTAAAGAAGTCATGACCCGCAATGGGATCAAACATGTCACCTCGGCCCCGTTTAAACCAGCCTCCAATGGGCAGGCAGAGCGGGCAGTACAAACCATCAAATAGAGCCTTAAACGAGTCACATAGAAACATAGAAAATAGGTGCAGGAGGCCATTCGGCCCTTCGAGCCTGCACCGCTATTCAATGAGTTCATGGCTGAACATGCAACTTCAGTTCCCCATTCCTGCTTTCCCGCCACACACCTTGATCCCCCATGTAGTAAGGACTACATCTAACTCCTTTTTGAATATATTTAGTGAATTGGCCTCAACAACTTTCTGTGGTAGAGAATTCCACAGGTTCACCACTCTCTGGGTGAAGAAGTTTCTCCTCATCTCGGTCCTAAATGGCTTACCCCTTATCCTTAGACTGTGACTCCTGGTTCTGGACTTCCCCAACATTGGGAACATTCTTCCTGCATCTAACCTGGCTAAACACGTCAGAATTTTAAACGTTTCTATGAGATCCCCTCTCATTCTTCTGAACTCCAGTGAATACAAGCCCAGTTGATCCAGTCTTTCTTGATAGGTCAGTCCCGCCATCCCGGGAATCAGTCTGGTGAACCTTCGCTGCACTCCCTCAATAGCAAGAATGTCCTTCCTCAAGTTAGGGGACCAAAACTGTACACAATACTCCAGGTGTGGCCTCACCAAGGCCCTGCACAACTGCAGTAACACCTCCCTGCCTCTGTACTCAAATCCCCTCGCTATGAAGGCCAACATGCCATTTGCTTTCTTAACCGCCTGCTGTACCTGCATGCCAACCTTCAATGACTGATATACCTTGACACCCAGATCTCATTGCACCTCCCATTTTCCCAATCTGTCACCATTCAGATAATAGTCTGTCTCTCTGTTTTTACCACCAAAGTGGATAACCTCACATTTTATCCACATTATACTTCATCTGCCATGCATTTGCCCATTCACCTAACCTATCCAAGTCATTCTGCAGCCTCATAGCATCCTCCTCGCAGCTCACACTGCCACCCAACTTAGTGTCATCCGCAAATTTGGAGATACTACATTTAATCCCTTCGTCTAAATCATTAATGTACAATGTAAACAGCTGGGGCCCCAGCACAGAACCTTGCGGTACCCCATTAGTCACTGCCTGCCATTCTGAAAAGTACCCATTTACTCTTACTCTTTGCTTCCTGGCTGCCAACCAGTTTTCAATCCACGTCAGCACACTACCCCCAATCCCATGTGCTTTAACTTTGCACATTAATCTCTTGTGTGGGACCTTGTCGAAAGCCTTCTGAAAGTCCAAATACACCACATCAACTGGTTCTCCCTTGTCTACTCTACTGGAAACATCCTCAAAGAATTCCAGAAGATTTGTCAAGCATGATTTCCCTTTCACAAATCCATGCTGACTTGGACCTATCATGTCACCTCTTTCCAAATGCGCTGCTATGACATCCTTAATAATTGATTCCATCATTTTACCCACTACCGATGTCAGGCTGACCAGTCTATAATTCCCTATTTTCTCTCTCCCTCCTTTCTTAACAAGTGGGGTTACATTGGCTACCCTCCACTCCATAGGAACTGATCCAGAGTCTATGGAATGTTGGAAAATGACTGTCAGTGCATCCGCTATTTCCAAGGCCACCTCCTTAAGTACTCTGGGATGCAGTCCATCAGACCCTGGGGATTTATCGGCCTTCAATCCCATCAATTTCCCAACACAATTTCCTGACTAATAAGGATTTCCCTCAGTTCCTCCTTCTTACTAGACCCTCTGACCCCTTTTATATCCGGATGGTTGTTTGTGTCCTCCTTAGTGAATACCGAACCAAACCACAGAAGGCTCACTCCAAACCCGCCTGTCCAGAGTACTGCTCAGCTACCGCAGGAGACCCCACTCGCTCACAGGGGTGTCCCCGGCTGAGCTACTCATGAAAAGGACACTTAAAATCAGACTCTCACTGGTTCACCCCAACCTGCATGATCAGGTAGAGAGCAGGCGGCAGCAACAAAATGTAAACGAGGGTCGCACCAGTGTGTCACGGGAAATTGATCTGAATGACCCTGTGTATGTGCTAAACTATGGACATGGTCCCAAGTGGATCGCGGGCACGGTGATAGCTAAAGAAGGGAATAGGGTGTTTGTCGTCAAACTAGACAATGGACAAATTTGCAGAAAGCACCTGGACCAAACGAGGCTGCGGTTTACAGACTGCCCTGAACAACCCACAGTAGACACCACCTTTTTCGAGCCCACAACACACACCCAAGGATCAACGACACCACACCGGACCAGGAAATCGAACCCATCACGCCCAACAGCCCAGCAATGCCTGGCTCACCTAGCAGCCTTGCAGGGCCAACAACATGCCAGCCCAGCGAGGGCACAGCCAACACACCAGAACAGACATTTGTACCGAGGTGGTCCACCAGGGAAAGAAAGGCTCCCGACTGCCTCACCTTGTAAATAGTTTTCACTTTGACTTTGGGGGGGGCGGTGGGGGAGTAGTGATGTGCATCTGTAAAGCATGCACTCCCATGTACCGCCACCAGGGTGCTCATCCCCTGAAGTCCCAAGGGAGTCCAGCATCCCTTGGGAGCACTGTATGTAAGCCGGCCCCCTAAGCCTGTTCCTCACTCTGGAGTGTCTTATTTAAGACTGAGGTCACTGTTACCTTAACCTCCCTGTGTGCAGCCTCATCTGTGTTCGGAACACAATGGGAATTAGTAAGCTTATTAATGCTCCTAATAACTTGAACATTTTGTTGCTAACAAGTCCTGTTCAAAAATCCATTAGAACTATGAGTGTATTAATAACCTGTGGTTTAAATTCTTGTCTTCAATACCACCAAAGACAGGTGCAAAATGGCCTGTAAAATCATATACTAAAAAGTATAGTCAAACTCCAAGAATGAACTTGCAGTTATACTCTTGGCTGTAAATAAGCACAGCAGTTTAAACAAAAGACTTCACTCAGATTATTCAATTTGACCTGCCTGTAGAACATAGACAGAGAATGAATACTAAAGAAAAGTCTCAATGGGTGGCTCATGTTTATCATTTTGCAGATGCCTGGTAGCAGGTCATCAGTTCGTCTTATTAGCCAGGGAGTTGAGTGAAGAGGTTGGAAGAACTCAAGAGCTGAAACAAATAGCTAAAATGGGACCAGAACAAAATGGCCCAAAATGCAGCAGGTATCATGAAGCAAAGTAACTGGACACAGTTTGACAACAAAGTTTTTCTTATTTCTGGGGTAGTTTCCTCTGTTTGGTAATATTAGAAGATAAACTCACCTTCTCAACATGCAGACCTTTTTTGCTAACATTAGAAAACAAAGAAAAATATATCCCTTTATCTTGATTCCAAGTAAGCAAACGTGCAGGTTGTTATTTTAAAGCTAAAGTTTGTACATCAATCTTGACATGTGTTTTGGTAACTTTCAAATCTAGATGTCATAAAACACTCAAAAATGGTGCAGCATTTTATTCTACCTTTACTTGCGTGTCTTAATTTGATTAACCAGCAGCTGTCAATACTCTGGCAGTTAAGTCACAATTAGCTCCCAGACAACTATCATGATTTTTATATTTTAATAGATTCAGAGTCTTGCTCTGATAAGAGTCTCCTTTTTGTGAGCTTCTGTTATCATTTATTCGCATGAAAACAATTTGAACAATGAGGTCCGCAAGTCTGATTGCAGCACAAATTCTTTCGTTGATCATTTGGAAGAGCTCCAATGCAATTAATCAATTTCTTACCAATGAGATACCTTTCATTTATCAGCCATTTTTGTTTTTCTTTTTCAGACCTTTGTGCTGCCTGATGAAGGAATCTAATGATCCTGAAAGTTTACATGGAAGTCCATAATCTTGTACCAGTTGAAACAAAAGTTATCACTTCTGAAAGAACCTATTTCTCAACTACATGATACATAAGATCATAAGAAATAGGAGCAGGAGTAAGCCACCACGGCCCTCGAGCCTGCTCTGCCATTTAATAAGATCATGGCTGATCGGATCATGGACTCAGCTCCACTTCCCCGCCCGCTCCCCATAATCTTTTATTCCCTTATCGCTTAAAAATCTGTCGATCTCCACCTTAAATATATTCAATGACCCAGCCTCCACAGCTCTCTGGGGCAGAGAATTCTACAGATTTACAACCCTCAGAGAAGAAATTCCTCCTCATCTCAGTTTTAAATGGGAGGGCCCTTATTCTGAGACTATGTCCCCTAGTTTTAGTTTCCCCGATGCGTGGAATATCCTCTCTGCAAGCACCTTGTCGAGCCCCCTCATTATCTTGTATGTTTCGATAAGATCAGAAACAACTTCTTTCATTGCTGCTTTCAAGAATTACAATGGCCCTATGAGGGTGTCAGAAGCCAAATGAGCATCTTCCATCATTCTAAGCATTCATCAAATAACAAATCATTGTAATGGAGAATGGACAGTCTCTGTTTTACAAACAGTCACCACAATGATAATAATCTTGTTTAAATTCTTCATCAAAAGGCTATGCACTTGATCTCCAAGTTGTCTAGGTTCCCTCAGTTTAAGTGTTCTTACAGTTGCAAAGATATTAGTGTTCTAACGTGCTGTTCAGCAGAGCAGTAGGATGCCAGTTTATGTCTGTGATTGCCTCCCATCATGATCATTACAATCTTGGCAGTCCCACCTCTGGCTAACAAACAGAAAAATCAGGGAATAAGAAAGAAAAATTAGCAGCCAAGTCACGACTAGTCAGTTCTAGAGCTTTGGTGCCCTCAGGGGTGTAAGAAAGAAAAGAGTAGGAATTATAAATAGCAAAACAAAATTAAAGTGGGAGCTTTACACTTAGCCACTCAACGTGAGAAATGATTTTTGGTCTTGATCTTCAGATTACATACAACCTGAACCTATGGATGAAAAACTTCCCATTTGAAATAAAACATCCAGTGATATTCAAAAGCAATCTGTAAACATTCTAAATAATATTCTACTGACTGGTTTCTAATAAATTACAACATGCAATACTAAAACAAAAATGGCTACTTTGCTGGTTAAAAGTGTAAACTAAAAACTGGCAATTTCAAATGCCTGGCTGGGCAGTGAAAATCTGGGCAGCTGGTATCACTAGTTCAGCTATTTACATTCAGATTACAGGGCCTTTGCAAGAGTATTAAGGGCTACGAAACCAAGGCAGGTAGATGGAGTTAAGATTCAGATCAGCCTTATCTAACTGAATGGTGGAACAGACTCAAGAGACTGAATGATCTACTCCTGTTCCTATGTTCCAGGGTTCTGATGATGGATTAAGTTAAATTTCTGTTGATATCCCTGAAAATTTCTCCAACTCTTTGTGTTTCCAAGCAAGCACTAGAGTCAGTTTTATGAGACATCTTTCCTCATTACGATCATTTCAAACTAGCCTTTTATATCACCTAGCCTGGAAATTAGTGTTGGCAATATTAGCAAATGAAAGCATAAAATATTTTTATGATATTCCCATATCCACTCTTTAACTGAGATATTAACCGATTTATTTTAAATAAGCTTCCGTAAAAACAGGCAAAATGTTATATTAATTTGATTGTTAATATTTCCTATAATCATTTGTTTGCATGTAAAAGCCTAAATAAGTGATCTCAAGTGCAGTAATGCCTGAAACCAAAACACTGCGTCACCTCTATAACTCTGAGTTAACTGCAATGATCTGAAAAAGTGAGGCACTAATTTGGTTCCAGTAAATGTACTGTCTGCATGAACAGTACATGCTCATTAAGGGGCAGAATACAAAAAGAATTACAGTTCTGCAACAAATTATTAACACGCATTATCAAGCAGCTCGTTAAGCGTCGAAAATTTAGCATGCTCTCAGAAAACTGATCCATCCTTTCACTCTTAACAATACTGACACAGGTGTGCTGATAGATAGATAGACATTTTTTTTTTTTATTTGTTTCTGGGATCTGGGTGTCGCTGGCAAAGCCAGCATTTTATTGCCCATCCTTAATTGCCCTTGAGCAGGTGGTGATGAGCCGCCTACTTGAACCGCTGCAGTCCGTGTGGTGATGGTGCTTTAGACAGGGAGTTCCAGGATTTTGACCGTGTGGCAATGAAGGAACGGTGATATATTTCCAATCAAGATGGTGTGTGGCTTGGAGGGGAATTTGCAGGTAATGGTGTTCCCATACGCCTGTTGCCCATGTCCTTCTAGGTGGTAGAGATCACGGGTTTGGGAGATGCTGCCGAAGAAGCCTTGGCGAGTTGCTGCTGTGCATCTTATAGATGGTACATACTGCAGCCACGTTGCAACGGTATTGGAGGGAGTGAATGCTTAAGGTGTTGGATGAGGTGTCAATCAAGTGGGCTGCTTTGTCCTGGATGGTGTCGAGCTTCTTGAGTGCTGTTGGAACTGCACTCATCCAGGCAAGTGGAGAGTATTCCATCACACTTCTAACTTGTGCCTTGTAGATGGTGGAAAGTCTTTGGGGAGTCAGGAGGTGAGACACTCGCCACAGAATACCCAGCCTATGACCTGCTCTTGTTGCCACAGTATATATGTGGCTGGTCCAGTTAAGTTTGTGGTCAATGGTTACCTCCAGGATGTTGATAATGGGGGATTTGGTGATGGTGATGGTGATGGTAATGCCGTTGAATGTCAAGGGGCAATTTTTAGATTATCGCTTGTTGGAGATAGTCATTGCCTGGCACTTGAGTGGCGCCAATGTTACTTGCCATTTATCAGCCCAAACCTGAATGTCGTCCAGGTCTTGCCGCATGTGGGCATGGACTGCTTCATTATTTGAGGAGTTGTGAATGGAACTGAACATTGTATAGTCATCAGTGAACATCCCACTTCTGAACTTATGATGGAGGGAAGGTCATTGATGAAGCAAGTGAAGATGGTTGGGCCTCGGATACTGCTCTGAGGAACTCATGCAGCAATGTCCTGGGACTGAGATGATTGCCGTCCAACAACCACAACCATCTTCCTTTGTGCTAGGTATGATTCCAGCCAATTGTAAGTTTTCCCCCCCGATTCCCATGAACTTCAATTTTACTAGGGCTCCTTGATGCCACACTTGGTCAAATGCTGCCTTGATGTCAAGGGCAGTCACTCTCACCTCATCTCTGGAATTCAGCTCTTTTGTCCATGTTTGGACCAAGGCTGTAAAGCTATCTGGAGTCAACTGGTCCTGGCAGAAGCCAAACTGAGCATCAGTGAGAAGGATGTTGGTAAGTAAGTGCCGCTTGACAGCACTGTCGACAACACCTTCCATCACTTTGCTGATGATTGAGAGTAGACTGTTGAGGTGGTACTTGTCCGGATTGGATCTGTCCTACTTTTACAACTTACATTCCCATCTAATTTTGTTTCAACAAACCTGGATTTATTGCATTTGGTCCCCTCATCTACGTCACTGATATAGAGATTGTGAATAGCTGAGGCCCAAGCACCAATCCTTGTGGTACCGCACTGGTTACAGTCTGCCAACCCGAAAATGACCCGTTTATTCGTACTCTCTGTTTTCTGTCCATTAACCAATCCTCAATCCATGCAAGTTTATTACCCCCAATCCCAAGAATCTTAATTTTGTTTAATAACCTCGTGTGGCACCTTATCGAAGCCTTCTGAAAATCCAAATACACCACATCCACTGGTTCCCCCCTCATCTATTCTGCTAGTTACAACCTCAAAAAACTTTAACAGATTTGTCAAAGAAGATTCCACTTTCATAAATCCATGCTAACTCTGCCCAATCCTATTATTATTTTCTAAGTGCCCTATCACCACATCCTTAATAATAGATTCTAGCATTTTCCCTACTACTGATGTCAGACTAACTGCTCTGCAGTTCCCCGTTTTCTCTCTCCCTCCTTTCTTAAATAGCGGGGTTACATTGGCTACCTTTCAATCCGCGGGAACCGTTCTAGAATCTATGGAATTTTGAAAGATGCCAACCAATGCATCCACTATCTCTATAACCACGTCTTTCAAAATCCTAGGATGCAGACCATCAGGTCCAGGGGATTTACACATTAGTCACATTAATTTCTCCAGTACTGTTTTTTTTAACCAATACTAATTTCTTTCAGTTCCTCATCATCAAGACCCTTGGTTCTCCACTATTTCAGGGAGATTTTTTGCATCTTATCTCGTGAAGACAGACACAAAGTATTTGTTTAATTTCTCTGCCATTTCCTTCGTCCCCATTCTCCTGTCTCAGCCTTAACGGACCAAAATGTACTTTTCTCAAAATGTCCTCCCCAGAAGAGTGCAGATGTCTTAGGAAGGATCATACAAAATGGAACTGTGTCTGTTTTTTAAAATGACATGCACCAAATTGGATTATATTTATCAAACCAAAATGAATGAACCAGTGTCGCTCCTAACAACTGAGACTTGTAGATTTGCGATTTTGTGCCACCAGATTGGTTTAAGTTATTTATAAATCGCTATTGAATGCACTGATGCAGAAGTACAGGAATTGACTTTGCATGAATTAAACCATGCCCAGACCAACTTGTAAATCTTCAGCTAAACAAACAACAGCACAATGTCTGTGAATTCAGAACGAACAACTATGTTTTCAGACATAATAAACTGTAGCCAAAAACCAGGGTAGACCAGGCAACTGTATGCTTACATACACGATGAGGCGGTTCTTAATACAGAATGGTAAATATGCTGAATCCTACAGCTCCTCCTTGCTATGGTGAGTCACACCAACTGCTTATCGTCACCAGACAGCTTACTAAACAACCAGAGTTATTTTCAGAACAAAGGCCTCGAAGGACAACTTTATCAAATTGTTCTGGCCACCTATACACAGTAGCGATACGTGATCAAAAGTTAAAATGAAACTCCACCACAAATATGCTGATCATAACCATCAGGTTACATTAAATGATCATTACATATTACTAGAGATCACTGTACTTCAGTATTTTTTTGGAAGGGGAAGCAAAAAATAAATCTTTTATCGGTACAATATTAGTGAAATGTCAGCTGTTCCTTTGTAAGGTTTTTATTAAGGAATGGAAAAAATGTTTTTTGACACCTGAAATATCTCAACTATATGAATTCAACTTGGTGACACATTGGAATGTCACAATAATTAACTAAACATCAGCAAAATACCGCAGATGCTGGAAATATGAAATAAAACAGAAAATGCTGGAAATACTCAGCAGGTCTGGCAGCATCTGTGGAGCGAGAAACAGAGTTATCGTTTCAAGTCGATGACCATTCGTCAGAACTGGAAAAGTTAGAGATGTAACAGATTTTAAGCAAGTGCAGCGGCAAGGAAAGAGAGGAGGGGAGGAAAGAACTCAAGGAAAGGTCTGTGATAGGTGGAAGGCAGGAGTGATTAAATGACAAAAGGTATGATAGTACAAAGCAAAAGGAGATGGTAATGGGACAAGTAAAGAAATAAAAAATAAGTCTTTTTCCAGTTTGTTACATTAAATGCGAAGAGTACTTTGAACAAAAAATACCCTCCCTTAAATTTTCTTCCCCTTTAAGTAAGCAAATATGTTGACAGTGTGGACATCGTCTGCACTTCCTCAAAGTGTGACAAAGTAGAGCATCAACATGTATGTCATGCTATTGTTGTATCTCTAGTCAAACGTTTGACCCTTGGGTTTTCCAGGGTTTTAATCTTACTTAAAAATATGCTATATATTAAAATCAGTAGGTGGGTCATCACATTCCATGTTAACTTTTGATCACGTATCACTACTGTGCATAGCTGGCCAGAACAATTAGATGAAGTTGTTGATACAGGCCTTCATTCTGAAAATAACTGATTGTTAAGTAAGCTGTGTGGCGATGATAAGCAGTAGCTATGATGCACCATAGCAAGGAGAAGGTGTAGGATTCAACATATTTTCACTTGAAAACCCCAATGTCAACATCTGCCAATGGGAGAATTTATTAGAAGGGGAGGACCAGGCCAGGTAGTCCAGGAGTCCCCCCACCACCCCCCGAGTGCATCTCGCTCTCCAACCAGTAATCTGTTCTGAGTACTGGTGGGACCAATGGTTCCACAGTACCACGGGTGGCTTAGCTGCACAGGTGCTGGGGTGGGGGGGGGGGGGGGGGAGGAAGAATGGTGGAAAAGTAATAGTGGTAAGGGATTCGATAATCAGGGGAGCAGACAGGTGTTTCTGCGGCCACAGATGTAAATCCAGGATGGGATGTTGCCTTCCTGCTGCCAGGGTCAAGGATGTCACTCAGCGACTGCAGAACATTCTGAGGGAGGACAGAGAACAGCCGGAGGTTGTGGTCCATATCGGCACCAATAACATAGGCAGAAAGAGGGATGAGGTCCTGCAGGAAGATTTTAGGGAGCAAGGAGAGAGGGGGATTAAAAAGCAGGGCCCAAAAGGTAGTAATCTCTGGATTACTCCCGGTGCCACGTGCTAGTGAGTGCAGGAATAGGAGGATAGAAGGGATAAATGTGTGGCTGGAGAGTTGGTGTAGGAGGGAGGGCTTTAGATTCCTGAGGCATTGAGACCGTTTCTGGGGGAGATGGAACCTGTACAAGCCAGACGGGTTGCACTTCAACAGAGCCAAGATCAATATGCTCACAGGGGAGTGGGGTGGGGGGGATTTGCTAGTGCTGTTGGGGTTTAAACTAGCTTGGCAGGGAGATGGGAACCGGAGAGCATTATCAGAGGGGAGAAAAGCCAAGGTGGAAATGGAAGGCAGAAAATTAGTATGCGAGTTTGGAAGGCAGAGGAAATAAAGGCCTGAAAATGGACAACAAGGCAGTTTGGCAATGTTGAATGGTATATACGTTAATGCAAGGAGTCTAGGAAATAAGGCAGATGAGCTAAGGGCACAGATAGACACATGGCATTATGACATTATAGCCATTGCTGAGACATGGCTGACAGAAGGGCAGGAAAGGCAGCTCAACATTCCTGGTTACAGGGTTTTCAGATGGGATAGAGAGAGGGTTAAAAAAGGAGGGGGGGTCGCAGTATTGATTAATGAAACAATTACAGCTATGAGGAGACATGATATAGTGGAAGGATCATCAAATGAGGCCTGTATGGGTTGAACGAAACAACAAAGTGGCAATCACACTATTGGGAGTGTTCTATAGACCCCCAAGCAGTCCAAGGGAGATAGAAGAGCAAATTACCGACAAGTGCAAAAACAATAGAGTAGTAATAGTGGGGGATTTCAATTACCCTAATATTAACTGGGATACTATCAGTGTAAGAGGTGCAGAATTCCTAAATTGCATTCTGGAGAACTTTTTTAGCCAATACATAGCAAGCCCAACAAGAGAGGGGGGCAGTTATGGATTTAGTGTTTGGGAATGAAGCTGGGCAGGTGTACGGAGTCCAGTGGGAGAGCATTTTTGTGCTAGTGATCAAAATTCAGTTAATTTTAGCATAATTATGGATATGGACAAAGAAAAAACAGGAGTAAGTGTTCTAAATTGGGGGAAGGCCAATCTTACCAGGCTAAGAAGTGATTTCACAAAAGTGAACCGGAAACAGCTACTTGAAGATAAATCAGTGCCAGAGCAGTGATGGGGCCCAAGTTTGCCCAAGAGTTGCTCCATTTTTTTTTCAGCAACTAGATTTTTTTTTGGAGTGTCTTAAAAATTGCAAATCTGCCCATTTAATTTGCTCCCGTGTAAGTGAGTTAGGTTTTTTTTTAAGTTTCGTTTTTTTTTCAGAAGGGGGCATTACTAGCCACTTATGCCTGTTTTGGCCATTTAAGCAAGTTTAGACAGCTAAAAGTTACTCCAAACTAAGTTAGGCCAGCGTATGTAGCCACTTGTGTCCGCACAGAAAAACCTTGCGATGAGCTAAGAAATCAGAGCAGTTAGCCAGAGAATTGGGGGGGGGGGGGGTGGGGGGAAGTGAGAGGACTCTGCAAAGCACTAATCATCTTCACAACAACATTAAAGAAGCATAAAAACCATCATCAATAATAAATGAAAAATAAATAAATGAGTTAAAAAACAAAAAGTCCTACCTCGCCGATTGCAGCACGCACAAGAAGCAGGAGGAGAGCCCTTCGGGGACAACACACCGCATCGGCAGGCAAGCCCTTCGGCCAGGGCTAGTGGCGAGCGGGAGGCAGGCAAGCAGCAGCAGCAGGAGAGCTATTCGGGGACGATGGCCGACTGCCAATGTTTCTGACCCATTGCGCATGCGTGCACGCACCAACACGCATGCGCAATGCTGCCGGCACTCACAAACACGCTGGGCCCTAGCCCCGCCCCCCCCCGCCGGCTGCGTTGATCCAGCACGGCCCTAGCTCTGCCCCCCACTGCTTCTGCTGCGTTACACCAAGGGCCTGCAACATTCCAGCAGCGTGAAGAATACAGAGGTAAGCTTTAGGCGCGGTTTTTCTTCGACAAAGTTGGCGCACCTAACTTGGGCCCTTGGAGTGCAGGGTAAACATGTTCCCACAAAGAAAAAGTGTAGAACTGCCAAATGTAGAGCCCTCTGGATGACAAGGTGCATACAGGGTAAGATAAGGCAAAAGAGGGAAGCCTATACCAGATATCGTGAGCTCACTACTGCAGAAAGCCTAGAAAAATATAGAAAGTGCAGGGGTGAAATTAAGAAGGAGATTAGGAAAGCAAAAAGAGGGCATGCAAAAGGTAATGGTTGAGGGAAGCTTTTGTGACTGGAAGGCTGTTTCCAGTGTGGTTCCACATGGCTCAGTACTCGGTCCCTTACCTTTTGTAGTATATATTAATGATTTAGACTAAAAATGTAGGGGACATGATAAAGAAATTTGCAGATGATACAAAAATTGGCCGTGATATTGACAATGAGGAGGAAAGCTCCAGACTGCAGGAAGATATCGATGAACTGGTCAGTTGGGCAGAAAAGTGGCAAATGGAATTCAATCCGGAAAAATGAGAGGTAATGCATTTGGGGAGGTACAACAAGGCAAGGGAATACACAATAAATGGGAGGATACTGAGAGGTGTGGAGGAACATATGTTCACAGATCCTTAAAAGGTAGCAGGACAAGTCAATAAGGTCGTTAAAAAGGCATATGGAATGTTTTCCTTTATTAGCCAAGGCATATAATACAAGAGCAGGGAAGTTATGCTTGAACTGTATACAGCATTAGTTAGGCCACAGCTTGAATACTACGTGCAGTTCTGGTCACCACATTACAGGAAGAATGTGATTGCATTAGAAAGAGTGCAGAGGAGATTTAGGAGAATGTTGCCAGGACTGGAAAACTTTAGCGATGAGGAAAGATTGGCTAGGCTGGGGCTGTTTTCCTTGGAACAGAGGAGGCTGAGGGGGGATTTAATTTAGGTGTATAAAATTATGAGGAGCCTAGATAGAGTGGATAGGAAGGACCTATTTCCCTTAGCAAAGGGGTCAATAACCAGGGGGCATAGATTTAAAGTAGTTGGTAGAAGGATTAGAGAGGAGATGAGGGTGGTGGGAGTCTGGAACTCACTGTCTGAAAGGGTGGTAGAGACAGAAACCCTCATCACATTTAAAAAGGTATTTGGATGTACACTTAAAGAGCCATAACCTACAGGGCTACGGACCTTGTGCTGGAAGGTGGGATTAGGCTGGGTAGCTCTTTTTCGACCGGCACAGATACAATGGGCCGAATGGCCTCCTTCTGTGTCATAATTTTCTATGATTCTATGAGCAGTGTACATATTTACCTGCAATACCCTTTAAACCTGTAGGTGGCATTGTGATAAAAGTTTCCAATGTTAAATGCTGCATTTGTAAAGTAATGCAATATTGACAGCAGAGATATTTAGATCTGTGGACCTGAAAATACACAGGATGTGATTCTGATGTGCCACCCGGTGCACTCCAGCACTTATCCCTCCAGAGTGTGTGGGATCAATGGAATGGCACCTAATTGGCACTTGGCTCACACACGAAACTCTGGCAAACACCTACTGAGGGAAGTGTTGCCCACCCTTCTCTTGAAACATGATTCACATCTCCCTTTGTAAGGAGGTTGATACCAAAACTGATTTGATCTTCAAGATCCATAGAACCACAGACGTTTACAGGCACAGGAGGAGACCATTTAACTCTATGCCAGCTTTTTGCTCGACCAATCCAAAACAAATCCCATTGTCCTGTTCTCTCCCCATAGCCTTGTATGTTTCATTGTTTGAAATATTTACCTAGTTTACCCTGAAGCGATGCAATGGTCTCCGCCTCATTAATTCCCTGTGGCGAAACATTCCATACTCCAAACAATGTACAGAATTTTTTCCTAACTTTTCTCCTTACTCTCTTTAAATTGATGACCTTTTGTCACCAAATCCTCAACCGGAAGAAATAGTCTTTCCCTACTCAGTCAATCAAAACTCTTTGTGTTTTTAAAACAACTTTATTAAATCTCTTAGTCTTCACTGTTCCATTATTTCCAATTAAAATACAAATGGTCGATGTATCTCAAGTATCTTCTCATAACTATCGTTTCATATTCTTGGTAAATTTATGCTGAATTTTCTCTACCATTTTAAACTCCTTTCCATAATGGAGTGCCCAAAACTACACTCACTACTCTCTGTGGCCTAACTGAGGATTTTGTACACATTCATCATTACTTTTTTATTCTTTATTCTACGCCCGTATTTATAAAACGCCAAATTCTACTGATCTTTTTAATGGCTTTATCCACCCTCCCTCGTGGGCCTAACTTAAAGAATCGCAGAGCTCGCAGTACCTCTCCCCTTTAAGTGAAGGGGAGCGATGTGGTGATGCGCCAGCACGATGACGTCATTAGCACTACGCTGATGACCGACAGCGGCAGACACTCCGCCCACCCCCCTCTACTTACCAAACTTGCCCTCTTCGCTGCACTTCCGCCCCCATTATGACCGATTTCCGGGCCGCTCGAAAAAAAAAAGCCAAAGAGCGGAATTTCGTGCAAGAGGCCACCACATCTACCACGGCATTGAAACTAGTCGAAACTCGTTTGGTGTGCCACTTTTTCAGCAGGGAGAAATTTCGGCCTCTAAAAGTGCTTCAGTTTGGTTGAATTCAAACCTAAGCCTCAAAGATGACCCAATTGTGTGCTAAATGACTGTACCCTTTGCCTGCACAATATATACTGATCAAATCATAACAGTACATAACATTTTTTTAGATTAATAAGGGACAAAAAATCCAAATGAAGATAAATACTACAAGTGTACCTTACCTGTTCTGGCAGGTGAAGAATTGTATACTCCTCAGAGTTGAATGCCGAAAGAGCCTTGTATGCAGAGCTGGCTACGAGCGAGTTCTACAAAGAACAAAAGGAGTTCCTTCTTGTATACCATTTATAAAACAATAGTCCATTGTCAAAACTTGATTCTACCCTGTGGTTCTACATCAAGAATTCCTTCATACTGTATCAACTTTAAAATACCATGCTATAAAATACAACAGAAATAGTAATACTCAAGAAAATTATTTCATGTGACAATTCTCATTTAACAATGTTTTAATCATACTTGATTGTTGAGAAGTGTACGGTAGTGTAGTGGTTCTGTTACTAGACTAGTAATCCAGAGGCTTGAACTATTAATCCAGGAATGTAAATTCAAATCCCAACATGGCAGTTTGAGAATTGAATCATTTGACAACTGTTTTGTGTAATATTCCTAACACAACAAGCTCAGCACAATATTATATCAGTAGAATTTGCATTTTCTTCATGAACATTTGCTCTCAATAATTTCTCTGTGCTGTTGCAAACCATCAGTCAACCTGTGAACTTTGACAGCTATGAAATTAGTTGTCAAGTGCAGAGCTTCTCAATTAGTCACGGATGGATCAATAATAATATAATACTGGGCAATATTCTGACTAAAGGTTAATCTTTAAAAAGCAAATGTAAGTCACAACATGTGCTATGCTAATATATCAAGTTCTTATTTACTCAGCAGAATGAGGGTTAATTGTACCTTACTCTGGGTGTGGCTCCACAATATGCTTACAACTTGCATTCTGAATTTCTGTAGAGAAAACAAAAAAACCCTCATAAATAACTGTAATCTAGAAGTGTGGATCAGTCCAAAAACATCAGGCTTTGATAAAATTTGTAACAAGCCAACAATGGGCATTCAAAAGAAATGCACAACAGTCAAGAGCATTCAAGGTACAAGCAATCAGCATCTACTGGTACAAGTCTTAAAAACTGTCATGATTACTCTGAACCTTCCATTATTCTACTTACAAGGGGCATTTAAACATATCCATTACAATATTAAATTCTCTGAGCATAAGCACTGCATTTCCAAATTTTGTTAAATAACTAGTACCATATCAATTATAATATTTCCAACTAAATAACATATTGGCTTTAAAATTTCCAGCTGGTCTCAGCAGCCTGCTAAAAAGTACATGTGTGTGGATCAAGCTCATCTGCGATGCCCCAATCTATGCTGACACACAATAAATAACCATTTGGGCAAGGTACCAGAGGGGGCTAAATACCCATGGAACCATATAAAAACAGAAAATGCTGGAAAAATTCAGGTCAGGCAACATCTGTGTTGAGAGGAACAGAGTGAACGGCCCAGAAATTTCGGTTGGAGGCTTCCTGAAAGTACATGGTGGTCCCAGAGGAACGAACACTTTGGCTCCGAGGCCGAGATGCGCAGCCAGCGCAGAGGCCCACGCATCCCAGGAGCATTAACGCCTGATTACATGGGCCTAGACCACCAATGAATGCGGAGTACTCTCATTGATAGTAATAGTGAGTTCCGTTTGTACGGAACTCCCATTACTATGTAAGGGGATAAAGTATTGTAAGGGGATAAAGTATTGTCACCAAAGTGGAAGTAGACAGACAGATGATCACTAAAGTGAATATTGAAGGTGGTGAATTGATCCAACACGTGAGATGGTTCAGATTAAAAGGGCTTATCAGTAGTAGGAGTTTCTGAGGAGTTGGGAATTCCTCCACCTCAAGGTAGGGATGGTACTATATCGCCTATTGACAGATTGTATATAAAACTCGCTTATAAAACTCGCTTACAAATGATAGAAAATGGCCGTATAACATAAAATGAAAACTTACATATTCAGTACATTTAAGGGAACAACACGTACTAGTAAAGCTCCAAGGAGAGATGGGAGTAAGCTGTCTGGAAACATAGGTAGAATGATGCTCTTGTAGCAACTGCACTCATGGGAAAGGGATAGTTTTTGGCTGATAAGAAACCAGGTGCACAACAAGCCATGGGAGCAAGGTTAAACAACACGTCAGGAGAACCAAGGCAAGGTTAACACTGTAGAACAACACATTCCAGAAGGCTGACATATTACGGGAGATGGAAAGGTTGGGAAACCACTCAGCAGCCAGTGTGATAAGGGTCAACGAAGCAATGAAGCTCCGCTGATAAGCTGTAGGCCAACCGGTAGTCATAGAAGATTTTGTAGGAGGGTCGCACACCTCGAAAACTGTATAACTGTGCATGTAGAACCCTTGTACTTTGAAGGGTCATTCCTGAACTCTTCCCCTGCATATGCTTGAATAAAGATCGGTTGAACAAAGGTTTTGTCTGAGTGATTCCGTGGTCGCTATACGGGCGGGTATCGACTCCTTATATCAGGGAGTCCACCATGAAGAAGAGAAGTCTTCTTTTTACCCCAACAACTATGAATGGGAATACCCCAACAACACATACATAAATTAAAAAACACCTCACACATTTAAAATTAATTGAAATTGAAATTAAATGTTTTAGAATAAAATGTATTTTTTGAATTTTTTTTTAATGATAATAGGGTTAAAAATAAACTTACTTTAATGGACAGGGTTTTTAATATAAAAATTAGTGATAAAATTTATTTTTTCTATCTTTTAAAACACATTGGGCTATAGAAATTCACTTTTTTTGCGAAAACGGTATTTTTTTCGCCAAAATTACCGTTACCGCAATGCTATCGCTATGAGGCCGTAAATTCAAGGTTTATTTTATCAGCAGTAAAAATCGGCATTGCACGAGGATTTGTGGCGCAAACCACAATCCTCACCAACTTTAGTCCAAGGCCGCTACCGCTGTGAGTTGGGCCTCGGGAGGGCGGAAAAACATAAAAATAAATTGGAAAAAACAAAAAAGTACCCACAAAACATTTACAAGCCACTTATCTAGTGAATTGCTGCAAAAGAATTTAAAAATAAAAACTTTAACTTACCTTTTTTGCAGGTCTTCATACTTACTGCTGCTCCAAGGGCTGCAACGCAGCTTTTTCCCTGGCGGTCTTTTTTGCGCAAAATACCGGTGTGCTGAGCGCCAAATTTTTGGCGAAAGCGCTATTTCGAATCTTGCACAGAGGCGCTCCTCTCTCCAGCGATATTTGAAAAGCACCGCCGTAAAACATCTCTGAATTTTCCGGCGACCGAATTTTAGCCAAAAAAAGTGAAATAGCACCAAAAACCCAGTCGCAAAATCACCAAATTTCTAGCCCTTACTCTGGTAAAAGCAGGTCTTACACCAGCTTCTACAGGGCATAGAGTTTTAAGGACCTTCACCGGGCAGGAGTTGAGCAAATAGCCCAAAACTCCGCCCACGAAGGCCCTTCTCTCGGGGATGCCTGCGATCTGTCAAACCCAAGGGGCCTCTTCGGGCGCATGCAATTAAAGGCCCAATGTTTCAGAGTTCTGACGGAGGGTCATTGAGCTAAAACAATGGGGCTAAAATTCCGGCCTTGCTAGGTCCGGACGGAATACGTATGGATCCGGCGAGGCCCCACAAAAGCTGGTTGTCGCCACGCAATGCGCATGTGCCAAAAACCGGCTTTTCCGATCTGTCAAGTTTTGGCTTGACAGATCGCATGCATTCCCTCAGCCAGGACATTCACGCGGGCGGGATTGGGCTACTTGCCCAACAAATGTCCTTAAAACTCTTGCGCCTGGTAAAAGCAGGTGCATAGTGTACTTTTACCAGTGTAAGGGTTTTAAAACATATAAAAATAACATTTTAATGCACATTTTTATGTTAAAAACTGTCTTTTTAATTCTTTTAAAGCACTAAGAAAAAATCCAAAACATATTTTTTTCTAAATTATTTAATTAATTTTAAATATGTGAGATGTTTTATTTTAATTTAATATGTTGTGTTTGGGTGCTTTAGGGGGGTTTCTCATTGATAGTAATGGGAACTCATAAAATCGGAGTTCCCATTACTAGCAATGCGAATACTGTACCGTGATTGGTTGTCCAGTCACAATGACTCCACCTTCTTCATGCGAACCTCGAGGACGGAGCGCACTCCGAAGCACAGGAAGAGAAGGCCTCCCACCGCAATCGCAGGCGCCTCCGGGACCAACAGGTAATTTCGTTAAAAATTCTTGGGTCGGAGGCGTT
The DNA here is from genome assembly GCF_044704955.1 of Pristiophorus japonicus. Classification (NCBI taxonomy): domain Eukaryota; kingdom Metazoa; phylum Chordata; class Chondrichthyes; family Pristiophoridae; genus Pristiophorus; species Pristiophorus japonicus. Next base: position 71,266,508 of record NC_091977.1, on the reverse strand, counting down.
GATTCGAAGGAAGCCTCCGACCCGAATTTCAGGCCCATTAACTCTGTTTCTCTCTCCACAGATGGTGCCTGACATGCTGAGTATTTCCAGCATTTTCTGATTTTATTTCAGATTCCGACATCCGCAGTATTTCGCTTTTGTACCCGTGGAACCGTACCCGAGCACGAGCCAACACCTTCAGGAGAAGGCGGCAGAAAACTCGGGATGGGGAGGGGGTAAAACTTCGCTTGAAATAGAGAGCCTTTAGAGCTTGCAGTAGATGACTTTGACCTTTAACGTTATTGAGGATAGAGACATCACACTAATATGACTGCGGTCACTTGTGAAAGTGATCAAGGTATCCTTGGGCAAGTCAAATATTTCCTGTGCAATCTGGTTCAAAAGGTGGTAGCTGACACTACATTTAAAACTCTGCACACAAGAGACAGAAGTCTTTGTGTGGACCCGGATGGGACAGAGCTCCACAAGCAGAAGTGCGATGCGAAACTTGGGCATACCACTCTCATAGGCATTAGTCAACCCATTAAATCTCCTGAGGAAAGGTTGGGACGTTTCTCTCTACTTTTTCCCCCACCTCCTTCCCAAAAAGTAAATTACGCAAATCTCCAGAATACCTATCTCACCTTGTATCCTGCATAATACATCCATCCTAAAACAAGATGCTTTCTGTTCCTAGCTGGACTTTCATCCAGCTCTTTTCTAAAATGTTTTAACTGAATTGAACATTAAATGCTTCATCCAAAAGCAAAATATTGCGGATGCTGGAATCTGAAATAAAAACAGAAAATGCTGGAAATTTCAGCGGGTCAGGCAGCATCTGTGAAGAGAAACAGAGTTAACGTTTCAGGTCGCTGACCCTTTGTCAGAACTGGCGAATATTCAAAATGAAGGGAGGAGACAATCGGAAATCCCGTCTGAGGGAAGAGCAGACCTGCTTCGTGGTGGGCATTCCTAGCAGAGAAGTGGCAGTGAATTAAACACTAATACAAAAGCAAAGTACTGTGGATGCTGGAATCTAAAATAAAAACAAAAGATGCTGGAAATCTCAGCGGGTCAGGCAGCATCTGTGGAGAGAAACATCTTGTATTCAATTTAACACAGAATGTTGAGATGCTGTTTTAGCAGCATGAAGGTCTGAGCAAACTGAAGAAGACTGTGCTGCTTCTCTCTGACATGGAGCACCTTCATGTTCTGAATTGCTTCAAATTGTAGTATGGCCAGAAGCAAATTAGAATATTCATCCAGAAACGGCAGTACACTATCACAGCATCCTTAAATTATTATGGGATTTATGCCCACATTACCCTACTTGGAAGACCATTCGTTGTGTTGTTGCACATTCTTCAGGTAAACAACTTCCTCTTAGCAGTCCTAAATTTGCTTTTAGCTCATTTGAATGTTCTACGGTCATGGTTTATTTTTAAGCATTTCCCTTTTTTATTCCATTTCTGTGCATACCTGGGACTGCCTCCACATTGGCTAAGGCTACTTACCTCATAATCTGTGGACTTCACGTTTAGCAAAGGAACCAGAGCAAATACTTCAGTCAGGGTTTTGACAACCAGAGGTCGCGTGTCACAGCTGAGCTTTGTGGACAAAGCATACCATGTAGAACGGATGTCAACCACCTGAAGAGGAAAAAGAGGACAATTCCAGCAAGATATTTGCTGTCCGGAAACTAGATTACACAACTTTTATGGTTCACTTATAAATTCATCATGTTTCCGAAAGATTTCTTGGATTTTTTTTTTGCAACAGTAACTTTTATCTTAAAATTTCAGAAGAAAATTGAGGGGGTTCCAAAGAATGTGGTGGTGGTGAGCACACAAGACATCAGTGGGATGAGCAGAAAATAGGGAATGTGAGCAGTTAGGGAGAAAAAGTAGAAATAAAGTACCGGGGAGGGAATCTTGGGAGGTTTAACAGTGCTTTGGTTGCTAAAAGAAAGACGAAAGTGGGAGTAGGATTAAAAACAGAAGAGTGGTATATCATTTTGAATGAATACTCTGCCACTTGTAACACTGTATCGGGATAGGTTTCTACAGAATCTGAACTACAGTCAGTATTTGAACTGCTTATGTGCTGTGACTGGATTTAAAGGACCAGCTACCAAATCAAAACTAGACAAAATACTTACATTTTGTCAGTTTTAGATCTGCTGAATGCACAGTTTCTGATTATTCTGTACATATTCAATTAAAATACGCACAATGAACTCCAGTAAATAACAATGACTAAGGGCTCAATTTTCCCCAAAGCCGTTTTTTGGTATATTGCCAGAGTTACACCCGTTTTTCTAGACCACAACTGCTCCAAAAATAAATGTGCCAAGTTTCCCCGTTCTATTTTTTGAAATTGGCGCCACGCAGCCTGTCCTGTAGCCTCGGTGGGTGGAGCCGAATGTCTGCGCCGAAAAAACGATGTTGCCCCTCACGTGCATGCGCGAAAAAACATTTTTTGACGTGATTCCTATGGACTTGCATGCGCAGTATAGCTCCCGGTCTGCAATTGGCCATTTTTAAAGAGCCAGTTGTGTGTGTGAGAGAACTTTGAGTGAGTGTTGTGTGAGAACTTTAATTAGCATTGGAAAAATTGGAGCTGCAGTACAAGATGCAACGCGGCACAAGGACCAAGAATTTGTGACAGGATGAAGTGGAGGCACTAGTTCCTGTGATTGAGGGCAGATGACAGGGGCTGGACACCAGCAGAGGTCAGATAAAAGTTCCACCCAAAGAAATGAAGAAACGCTGGAACCAACTTGCACAAAATTACTATGTAATGGTGACCATCCAGAGGTCTGGAGGCCAGTGCAAAAAGTAGCAGGACCTTGGTCAAGCAGTTAGTGCAAGTAATATTTTCATTTTTCAATGGAATTGCAATTGTAAAAGTGACCAGCTGTATATGTCCCACCGAACAGAAAGACACCCTCTCTAAAGTTATATTTTCATCTTTGCGGAACAAACAAGAAAGAACTCGAACAGGAGGAGGCCCAGCAAATCTGGATCCACTTGGAAGAGAGGGTCGCTATTTTGATGGGTCCTGCCTGGAAAAAAGCAACCACCACTGCACAAGCTGGGCCCACACTCAAGGGAGAGGATAAGTCCTGTAAATTCCCCACCAGCCGAGGCTGCGAGTCTCAGTGGGCTGTAGCGAGCCACACCCAGGGTGAGGAGGGGAAGGAGAGCTCGACAGCGCTCTCCTGAGGTGCAGGATCGAACAGATGTGGTTCACATGATGGCAATGAGTGTGGAGAGCATTGACCTTACCCAATCACTCCTGGACACCATCAGTGGAGTGGGTGATGAGGTATCGGGACCGTCGGGAGAAGTAATAACACTCACGAGAAATGGGAACGCTGTTCGGGAACATGAGGGAGGGAATATCTCAGTCAGCAGAAACAATGTCGGTGCACATGAGGGAGGGAATGTCGCAGGTAGCTGCTGCAATAAGGGAACACGTCCAGAACCCGTGCCCATTGCCCATTGACAGAACCAACTGCCACTCTCATTCCAATCCCCAGAGAAGCCTCGGACCGAGCCTCCCACATTACCAGCTGCAGCAACTCCCACCCCCCCCGCACCATCCAAGTGTGCATTACCAGAGATGTTCGAAAGAATAAGTTTGGTACCAACCCGAGAAACGCTGTGCCACCGCCTGCGGGCAGGGTGGTGGAGTCAACAAGACCAAGCACAATGGGTGGTCTTAGAATGTGGAGGAGAGATGGGTGCAGCCTTTCTTTGCTGCTGCTGTTATTATTATTATTGTTGTTAACATTCTCAAATTAAAAGTTTTTTGTAAGTTATGTAAATTTATAAGTTTAAAAATTAGTACGTGATCTTAAAGTTTTTAAGTGATCTTACGAGTTTGTAAGTGATCTTAAGTGAAAACTTTAAAAAAATATTCATGTATCAAACTTTAAAATTAAGTACAAACAAATGTTTGTTAAACTTTTGACTAAAATATGTGTTAAATTATAACTGAATCATTTCCATTATTTACACAACTTTTTGAAGTAAAAATAATTTCCATCATTTGTTCCATTAACACAACACAAAATTACGGAACAGGTCCTAACAGTAAACATGGTTTATGTGGAATAGTTGCCGCTGAGCCTTCAGGCAGCAAAGCGATCACGGGTGAGCTGCCGGCGCAAGGCTCGAGCAATCATTAAAGGGGCATGACGGCTCGCCCTCCTCCGCCGTCGTGCTCCGGGTTCAGGTAGTTGCATGCCTTCCTCGGCCTTGTCATCTGCATGTTCCTCATCATTATCAGCCACTCTCACCTCAGGTGGGTCTTCTACTACCAGCTGCTGCTGTCGCATGATGGCTAAGTTAGGCAGCATGCAGATCACAACAGTGAACTGACCGACAATCTCAAGGGAGTATTGCACGTAGCCTCCGGAACGGTCCAGGCATTCAAGATGCCAATGGTCCTCTCTATTATACTGCGCGTCGCAATGTGCGACATGGTGTATTCCCAGTCAGCTTCTGTCCGGGTTACGCGTAGGAACGCCATGAGCCAGGTGGCGAGGCCGCTGCTGCAGAAACATGGCAGATATAGCGCTCTTGCATAGGATGAATGCGTGCTCCGAGGGTATCTTGCATCAACTGACATGATGCGATGCATGTTGTCACACACAAGCTGGACATTAATGAAGTGGAAGCCTTTTTTGTTCCTGTACATCTCGGAATCCTCCAAAGGTGCTCGCAAGGCGATGTGGGTACAATCAATACAGCCTTTGGGAAGCCAGCAATCCTGGAGAAGTCCACAGCCCTGTCACACATTGCCTGGGCGGTCATGGGGAACTTTATGTCGTCATTCCTCCGGCATATCGTGCAGCAGTCACCTGCCGAATAGAGACAGGTGTTGCATGTTGAGAAATGGCGCACACATCCCCAGATGTAGCTTGGAACGATCCGGATGCACAGAATGAAAGTGCAGCTGTAACCTTCACTTCAACTGACAAAGCAGTCCTCCTGACGCTTCTAGGTTGCAGGTCTACTTTTACTAACTCACAGATCTCAGTTACAACTTCTTTGTGGAAACGCAGCCTTCTGATACCTGCACCTGAGTGATGCAGGCTGTATGAATGCCTGTCTCGATATACCTGACATGGGTAAGGCCTCCTGCCCATCACCCTCTGTGCTCTGAGGTTCCTCATGCCATGACGTCGAATCAATTGTCTCATCCGCAGCACCATCATGTAGAAGGCTTGCACAAGGTATGGCATTGTCAATATTGCCCCCATGATTAAATTTCACCTTTGCAAGAAGTTCAAAGCGGCAAGCAGGCAGAACAAGGTTCTTTATTATCTCTCCCCACAAGGTCTGTATGGACCACACCTCGGTCGAAGCAGGCGCAGTGATTGGGAACTCCCCCCACCCAGGAACTCCCCCGCCCCCACAACCCCCCGGGCTACATTTGATGCGTAGTGCAGGCTTCTGATGCCTTCCGTGTGCCTTCTATAGTCCCCCACCCACCCTCGGGCTTCTTTTGAAGCCGAGCCCTGAGCCCGTATCCGGGCGAGTATCAGATTCTGCCGGCTGATGCTCCAACCCTCCAGCCCTGTTTGCAGACGTTCGGTGGTGGCATGTCAGTTTTTAAAAAATGAAAACTTACAGAATTCCATCAAACTTCCATTTACTGCATTTAAGGTAAAAAAAAATCGAATCTTTATTATGCATAGTTAAGTGTTCTTCGTTCCGTCCAAAACTTTGCGGAAAAACAATGGCGTCTTTCTGCGCCAATTTTTCAATGCATGCTGCTTTTTCTTAACTCACCAGAAGGTTTTTCGGGAGTGGTCACAAACGGCGAGAAATTTATTTTGGGGCAAACTTACATAATTGAGAAAAACTGGCGCAGACATCAGGTTACGCCCCATATGATGCAAAAAAAAAACTAACCTAAAAAAATCGTAACTAACCGAGTTATGCTGGTGCACATTCATTGGGGAAACTTTAATGTTTTAACTTACGGCAAAAAAACGACGCAAATCACTGGGGAAAATTGAGCCCTAAATGTTTGTCAGCAGCTTCAAATGAGAAGCTACGTTCAGTGGAATAGGGATGGGGAATACCTTAACCGATTAAAAACCCAAGTAATATTGTTCCAATGTGCCCCACAACATAGTGGGTAGGATATTGTTTTTTTCCAAATGCAGTTGAAGCATTTCGAACAGCAAATGCCACCTACTCCCACTGGAAGTGCAGAAAGTCAGACTACCTAGCACTCCGAGTTGCTGTTTTACTACCTGGGTAGCTGGGTAGTATTAGTAATGATACCTTGTGAGGTGGGGGGGCGGGGGGAGTGCCCTTTTTGGTTTAAATCACTTTTTACAAGCACAAACTGATGCAGAAAGTTTAAAGACTAAGGCAGTGCTCAGCTCTTCTGCACATGCTGCAACAACTGGTCTTGAATTGATAGGAATAGCACAAGAATGTCAGCAATTTTATGCTGTTTGACACAGTCATTGAAAATAGGTGATGTTCATAATCCAAACATAAAATAAGGACCTGGCTGCAGTAAGTGTATGTGGCCAGGGTAAAGGGGGGGCTGCTCCCTTGCAGAGGGATTTGCAGGTGATCCCTTATATTTCAGTCTATGTAACTGACAGTCATGAGGATGACAATTTAAAAATAAAGCTTGTTAAACAAAAGTAAGGTTAACTTACCTAAAAAACGTCATCTCAGAACTGTGTAGAGCTAACCCACAAATCAGTTTAAACATGGTGAAAAACTGTAAATGTGCTAATGAATGCAAACTTCCAGAAGGCAATATTTCAAAAGAAAATCTAAAATCTTCACTGAATTACACTTGTTCTTTACCTCCCTCTTTAGTGTAAAACAGGATAGATTATTAAGCAAATTTAAAGCTGCACCAACAACCTCGCATCATTGAACCAACATAGCTGAGCTTACCTCAGCTTGACACAACGCATGAAGCCCCTGAAGAGCAAGAACTGTAGGTGTAGCCTGATCTGATCTTGTACATTCATTCAGTACCTTGGAGATTGCAGCCAACATATCAGCTCCGTGCTGGTAAGATCTAAAAAAAAGATGAAAATATGAAAGAGAGAATGCAAAAGAATATTAAAATCGCTAACATAATATTTTAATTAATTCTTGGATTTATCCTTCAAACCAGCTCAACTTTAAGTAATTCTGTTTCTGTATCTACCAGAGGCCTGGTTTTCAATTATTGGCATCCTGAGAAACACAACCGAGTAAAAAATGTTACTGGTAAATTACTGCCACCTTAGGCTCCTGTGAAACCTGCATCAAAAGACTAGACTGATTAATTTAGATACCAGGCTAGTCAATATTCTGTCGATCTTATGTTCTTATCCAATCTAATCTACTCCTGTAGAAAGGCTGGATACTACAGGCCCAAATTTCCCCATGAGTTGCACCATTTTCTTTTGGTGTCACTTGATTTTTCTGGTGCATCTTAAAAGTTGTAAATATGGCCATTTAAGTTGCGCCAGTGTAAGTAAGTTAGTTAGGTTTTTTGGTTTGGTCAATTTTTTTTCCCCAAAAGGTGGCGTTCCCAGCCACTTGCACCATTTATGCCAATTTGGCCAGAAAAAAGTTGTACTAAACTAACTTAAGGCAGCGAATGTGTCCACCTTTGTCTGCACAGAAAGATCTTACTTACAGTTAAGGAATTGGTACAAGTAATTACATTTCAAGCACCACCTAGCACCAAAGAAAGCTCAAGTAGTAATAACAATTCAATGCAAAATAAAGAAGTGAAGTAAATAATTAAAGTAACAAATAAAAGTACTGCATCAAATCCTACCTTAAACTGAACGGGCAATTAAGAAATCGGCACAGGTAAGTAAGTAAGGACTTGCACCCAAACATCAAACATTGCAAATAAAAGTTTAAATAACTCATTAAAAATAAAGAACTCAGGTAAACAATTGAAAAACAAAAAGAATTGTAGTAAATCCTACCTTGACTTGAACTCGGCCGGGGAAGGCAGTGGGCCGGCCGGTACGGGAGGCCATTCGGCCTGGGAAAGGGGCAGCCGGCAAAGACGCATCAGACGGCTGAAGGAAGGGAGAGGGGAGGAGATGCTGGGCAGGGCTGGCTGGGCTCGGCATGAACCAGCATGCCCGATGGCCACGGATGGGGGTGGAAGGGGGGGGGGGGGGGGTGCGAAGCAAAGCGGCCGAACGCGGCATCTGTGGTGGTGGTGATTTGGGGGGGGGGGGGGGGAAACGAGAGAGAGCGAGTGCTGCTGACTGGCCTTTGGGCTGGGGGGGGGGCGACCGAACGCGCCATCTTAATTTGCATACAAACAACAAAACAGGCAGGACACAGCTGCAAGTTTCGGCGCTACTGCACATGTGCGAACACCAGACCTGATGCCACTGCGCATGTGCGACGCTGCCGGCACTGATTTCGGCGCAGGGCTGTAGCTCCGCCCCTCACTGTTTAATCTGTGCCGCGCCAGGGCACTCCAGACTTTTCAGAACGGCCAAGATGGGGCCATTTTTTTCCAGTGCCGTTTCCAGCGCACAAAAACGGCGCATTAAGGGCAAGTACGCCAAAAGAATGGGTTGGCCAAAATTGGGCCCTATGTCTCAAACTTTGACGACAAAGGTGCCAAAACAAGGAATAAAGAATCTTTTGACGGAAATAAGACAAAGTAATGCAATGGGGATTCATATGGCATGAGAGTGGGAGACCACATGTGGAACTGCGTATCTGTAACATGATGAAGACATTCGTATTTGCGTGCTCAGCACACGGTTTCTCTTGAATGTACCAAGAAATGGAACAAACCGATGGTGCTTGACAAATGCAGAATGAAAAACTGAATTTATTTTAATTGGAAGAAAAATAAATTGAGGATTGACATGCTCCAGAGGCATAGATAATTATTTGACAGCAACTGTGATTAAGAACTTGGAAGAGAGGAGTAGAAAATTAACATGCCTCAAGTGACATGAGAGATTGAAATAAACTTTTCCCATGTGAGGTACTCGATATATTGGGGCAAATGCCCCGCAAAAAAAGCTGATGCTGTGCTAATTAACTCTTTCAAATAGATGCTGGGTCGATAAAATCAGTAACAGAGGAGAAAGAAGCATCACACCCAGGAACCAATGCTGAAATGTTTCTATCTACGCTCTATGCCCAAATTCTGCTGCCGTAATATTTGAGACTTGAGCCCAAGAATCATATGCAATATTAAGTCTTCCTCACCTCTTTTTACATATGTCCCTGATCGATGCTGCTTTGGCTATCATCTGCTCCCATTGGTCTTCTTTAGCAAGCGACACAGATGGCACATCAACTAACGCCATGAACTTCTGCAGCTCTGGATAAACGCGGTCCTAAGAAAATAATGGAATTAAATTGTAGTTGAAAAGGGCACAGTACAAATATATAACAACAAAAAACCATTTGGAAATCCAGAATACCATAAAACTTTAAAACTGAACATTCCTAGTATTCCTATGCTATATAATAATGTAAAAAAAAAACTGCATGCAGAAGAAACATAGCAAATAAAAGTACAAAATTATATTTTGATAGGTGTGTCAGAATAATATTAATGACACACTTTAGATTTTTAAGACACCAGCCACTGTGTATAATTTTCCAATAGTGATGAAACTTGCTCATTTTTGTTATCTTGTGGCTCGGAAGAGTACAGTGTAACAAGAGTGGCTGCACAGCCACTGTGGTATCAGATTCAGAGAATCACAGACATTTATAGCAATACATTAAAAGCAATGGACCACAATACTAGAGTGTTGTAAGTATCAGCCTAAATTCATAGAAATGGAGTACCCACACTTAAAATGTAAGAAAATATAATTTTCAAAAAACCGTTTATCCCCATGAAAACACTGCATTTTACAAGAACCCATTCAAAATAATTTACGCAACTCAACTCAACAACAAAACACTCAACAGCTTGATCTCTCTGCTCATTGTACAATATTAAATTACATTATAGCCATGGATTTCTATTCTCTATTTACAGAATGCAAAATTTACCAAATGATCAATCTTCACTTTGACATTTGCTGCATATTGCATCCTGCTGAAACTCCACACAGCTAGAACAACTGTGGTCACCAGCACTCAAAGCGACTAAAATGATGAGCAAAGTGAATCATACATGCAAAGTTTCCTTACCTGATTTTCCCATAGAGTTGTCATAAGGCGCAGAGATATAGCTTTAAGTTTCGTTGTTTTCCACAGCATTTGTAAGGCACGAATTATCTGAGCAACACAGACCTAATATCAGAAGGTAACAGAGTTAGAAATCAGTTTTTCAGATATGATGTACAATTTGTTTTAAAGATACTCAACGCACTTTCAGAACTTCACTAAGGTCTGAACAGGTCAACGAAAAAGGCTGCAGTTTTCAGTTGTTTCATCTGATTCGATTTTTGAATCTTTCCTCAAGTTAGATTCTATTTAATAGTCCCATAAATAACCAAATATTTTCATTAATGCGATGAATGGTATTTTTTTTAAAAACACAAACCTTGTGTGTGCCCAGAGCAGGAAGAGTATAAAGGATAGCGCGATAGAGAGTTGGTTCCAGTGGTCTTCCTAACTTAAACATCAAAACAGAAATGAGATGTGGTGCCTATATATGAAAAAGAATGGAGGGAATCGGATTAATACACAAGGAATTAATCATTCAGCATTTAATAACATGCAACTAATGAATCAGAACAGTTCAAATGGTTTCTTCACCAAAACAATCATTCAAATGGCTCAATACCAAATAGGTGAAGTATTGCTTTTTATTTCTATTTATTTTTAACTAGAATTAGTGAAGACAGAAATGTTACCTCCTAAGGTCAGCTTGAATATCTTTTGCCTGTATTTGCAGCATAAATGCTTCATATGTTAGACATTCCTAAGCTGGACAAATCCTCACCTCATTCAAGGTAACCATGGTAAACTTGGTGTACTACAGCAATTCCTGGCAGTGTGTAAAGTATTCCACCCAGCTTGTACTTTTTCACCAAGTGTATTAGTAAATCTGTTCTTTACAAATGTTCTCTTTAGGCTTTGCCTGGGGACAGCACAATTGTTACCTGAGAAGCATCAGCTTTGGCCAATTCTATAGCAGTATCCAAAGCCCTGCGAAGGCTCGCCCCATCCGTGTTTAAAATTACATAGGCAATCAGAAGAGTAATATGTTCAGGAACTTTGTCATTTAAAGCCAATGTTGATTTGACAGAAGACAACCAAATGGAAGCAGCGTTGACATCCAAACTGAAACGATCCAGGAGTTTCCAAGTTGCAGAGAGAGTTTTATACCAACCGGTTATAGGATATATAAGCTCACAACAAGGCTAGAAGAGGAATAAAAGCAAACATGATTTTGGCAAAGCTAAGTTAAACATCTAAATGAACAATTAAAGTACAGCCCATGGTACATATGACAAATATTTTCATAGGAAAAGTTACAAAGTATTCATAAAAGGAGGTGGTAAGTGGAAACGAGAGGAAAGGAGACTTCTTTCATTCTAAAGTCAGCGGCTCTTCCCACTCCCCTCCAAATTTAATTATATTAATAAATTGATAAAAACTCCTACCTTATAGGAGCTACACTAAATTTAGGGTTACATGGTTTTTCCCATACTCTATATTACACCTCCAGCAGAGGCAAATTTCATAGGAATGTTGAAGTCACCTGAGGTTGAGGTGCAATGAAGTAGGTTTAAAAGGCAACAATATGAGGAAACCCCTCTCCCAATACAAGGAATCTCCACTTGAGGACTCGAGTGTATGATATAGGCTGACAGTGCTGTAAAGTGAAGTACTGAGGGACAGCTGCATTGCCCGAGCTGCTATCTTTCAGGCGAAACTCGTGGCTTTTATCCAAAGTGGCTTTTATTCAAAGAGGAACAGGGAATTCCCCTAGTGTCCTGACCAAAATTCTTCCCTCAACTACCTTTTCCAAAAACAGATTAACTAGTCATTCATATCATTGCTGTTTCTCAGATTTTATTGTGAAAAAAGTGTTTACCTACACTGTACTTTAAAGTGATTGATTGAAAAGAAAATAAAGACTTGCATTTATCTAGCGCCTTCATGACCACCGGATGTTCCAAAGCCTCTTTACAGTAATGAAGTACTTTTTGAAGTGTAGTTATTGTTGTAATATAGGTAACAAAGCAGCCAATTTGCGCACAGCAAGCTCCCACAAATAGCAAATCGGCTGCATGGTTGATAATAAAGAAGAAAGCTGCGGACTGGAGGAAGATATCAATCAACTGGTCAGCTGGGCAGAACCATGGCAAATTGAATTTAAGCCAGAGAAGTGTGAGGTAATGCACTTGGGGAGGGCTAACAAGGAAAGGAAATACACATTAAATAGTAGGACATTGAGCAGTGTCGAGGAACAAAGGGACCTTGGATGTGCATGTCCACAGATCCCTGAAAGTAGCAGGCCAGGTAGATAAGTAGGTTAAGAAGGCACACGGAATGCTTGCCTTTATTAGCCGAGGAATAGAATACAAGAGCAGGGGGGTTATGCTTGAACTATATAAAACACTGGTTAGGCCACAGATGGAGTACTGCATACAGTTCTGGTCACTGCATTATAGGAAGGACGAGGAGCGGTTACAGAGGAGATTTACGAGAATGTTGCCAGAAGTGGAGAACCTTCGCTAGGAGGAAGATTGGATAGGCTGGATTTGTTTTCCTTGGAACAGAGGAGGCTGAGGGGAGACCTCAATGAGGTGTATAAAATTATAAGAGGCCGAGATATTGTGGATAGAAAGGGCCTATTTCCCTAACCAGAGGGGTCATTAAGCAGGGAGCATAAAGTTGAAGTAATTGGTAGAAGGTTTAGAGGGAATTTGAGGGGGAAGTTTTTCACCCATAGGGTTGTGGGGGTCTAGAAGGCACTGCCTGAAAAAGGGTGGTAGAGGCAGAAACCCTCACTACATTTAAAAAGTACTTGGATGTGCACTTGAAGTGCCGTAACCTGCAGGGCTACGGACTAAGAGCTGGAAAGTGAGATAAGGCTGGATAGCCTCTTGTGCGTCAGCACAGACACGATGGGCCGAAATGGCCCCCTTCCGTGCTGTAACTTTCTATGACTCTATGATGACTAGATAAACTATTTTTAGTGATGTTAATTGAGGGATAAATATTGACCAGGGCACCAGGGATAACTCCCCTGCTCTTCATTGAAATACTGTCATGGGAGCTATTATGTCCACCTGAGAGCAGACGGGCTCTCGGTTTAACGTCTCATCCAAAAGACGGCCCCTCGACAGAGCAGCGCTCTCTCAATACTGCACTGGAGTATCAGCCGAGATTTTTGTGGGATTTGAACCCACAACCTTCTGACTCAGAGGCAAGGGTGCTACCCACTGAGCCACGGCTGACACTGAATATGAAGCACTTTTGAGACTTTTGTAAGAGATGTAAAAATGCAAATTTTCTTTAAACATTATAGATATTTAAAAATAAAACCGTAGTCTTAAATTTACAAGCTTGTGTCATATCAAGCATACAGAAACTGAGCTGATTGAGGCATATGGGGTTGAGAAGTAAAGCTGGTCCAGATGGAATCCCTTCTCACATCACTCAAGCACACCCCTTTGTGATTAAAACAAAAACAACTGTCCTCAGCATTCCAGGAGCTATCTGTAGGTTGGACCATCCAATCCTTCTAACTGAGAATATCAAAGTGTGGAAGATTTCAAGGTAAAATAACAGAAATATTGAAAAAACAAAGCAAAAGAAAATCACTTGAAATACCTTAAAGATATCGGGCTAGAAATTCGGTTTTAGCGAAAATGGTATTTTTACGTCAAAATTACCGTTTTCGCTTCGCTACCATTAGTAGGCCCGATTTCCGGCCTTTAATTTCACAGCGGTAAATATCTGCATTACACGAGGATTCACAGCACAAATCGCGAATTTCAGCAACTTTAGTCCAGGGCCAATAGCCTTGGGAGAGGGGGCGGGATAAACAATAACAAAAAAATTGCCAAAAAAAACCAAACATTCACAAAACCCTTACCGACTAAATCGCTGAAAAAGAATTTTTAAATAAAAACTTTAACTTGCCATTTTTGCAGGTCTTCATACTTACCATTGCTGGCAGGGCCGCAACGCAGGTTTTTCCCTGTTGGTATTCTGGGCGCAGAATACGGGTGCGGAGACAGACAAATATCGTTCAAAAATGCTATTTCGGGTGTTACATGGTGGCGCCCCTCTCCCAGCGGTACGTAGAAAGCGCCACCGCAAAACGGTCACTGAAGTTCCCGCCGACCAGGTTTTTGCCGGTGAAATAGCGGCAAAAGCCCAGTCATAAAGTTGGCGAATTTCTAGCCCATCATGTTAACATTAATATGAGTAGTATTACATTGTCATCAATAGGTGATGGTAGGGATCATACATCAAATTACAGGTATTACATTTCTGAGCTTAATCAGGAAAATTCAACCAACTTCAATTAAAGGTCAGTTTTATTTGATTAACAAAGTCAGCAACTTCAGAAGATGAGGGGAGAAAATTGATGGAGAAAGCCTGGCAAGAAAAAAAGTGAAAAATAAGTAAACAACATTGCTTGAAATTGGTCCAGATATCATGGAATACAACAGTGTTAAAGTTTTCAACAGTAGTTAGCAGCATTGCCAAATCATGCCCTTTTATAATTATAACTTTTAGAGCTGCAAGGAAAACAGGAGGTGTTTAATGCAGATTCACCATTAGTGAGAAAGCTGGAAATGAACTCACATAAAAAGGACCTACTGTATGCAATTCAGTCTTAAAGCAAAAATATCAATTAAATATTAGATGAGTTTATCACATTTTTAAAAATACAGTTTACTTGTTACAGTATTATATAAATCAAATGATGCATAAGCCATCATCTCTTCCATACCTTCTGTCTGCTAACAAACTCTTTCACTTCCTCATTCCGTACGACATTGAGGAGTTTCACAGCCAGTTGCTGGTTGACTGCTGTAATCTCTGCATCTGATGTACAGTCCATAACTACTGCAGAAGATGCTATCTGCAGTAATGGCATCACGAGAATCAGAGCTGCCTTGGGCGAATTGTGCCCAGGTGACAAGATCTTCAATGCTGTCAACAATAGAAAGAACTGCACTTAGATCTTTTCATAGACTTTTACATGAAATTCTGGATAGGAAATTGGGAAAGATCACATTACTTGAGGAAGAAGCCTCCAAAATGCAAGTGGTAAGAATATTGCCATGTCTAATATTTTTAGTCTTACGAAGTAAAAAATGTTTCTAAGATCTATAAAGTTGATTTCTGACTGGTGTGGTGCTAGACTACATTGTAGTAGTATATGTTTCAATACATTATCTCGCATTGAATTTATATGCAGATTGGTGTCAATACCAGAGTCATGATTATGGCTAGTTATACGGCTACAATCAGTATCTTTTGATGAGTTTTTAAACACAGGGATGGGCAATAAAGAGGGGGCTTTCCCATCGAACCTACATGCAGATTTTTTTTTTAAATCAACCATTTATTGAAAGCTTTTGTCTTTGTGGGCCACACAGGTGTATATCATAGAGTGTGAGGAGCCATGTAAAGTTTTAATCTATGTTCCTATTAATTTCCATATACATCAAGTCACTTATAGTAACATCTCTCAGATTTGTCCATAAGAGAACCAAGAGCGCCAAGAACAAACCCTTTTCCAATTTCCAGACCTATGAAATTCAAACAAGACAAATAAGAATTATAGGCACAAACAGTACTGAGTTGCCTTAGCTTTGAAGGTTGATTGTCAGGACTTGATAGCTGCAGGTTGGACACCCTTGAGTCAGTAGCCTTGATTTCAATGTAACGACCCACTTTATGTAATAAAAGCATTAATGGAAAATCCTTTCTTTGTTGTATTCTATTCATTCTTATTGGTGCAAGCACTGCTATTTAGAATATAATAATTATTATTAAAATTAAAATGTAAAACTGTCTTCATAGTGTTAACAGAAGAGGTTTATCTTGTCAAATAGTTTAAGCATATTGTCTCCATGATGTGCCATAGATTCCAATACAGTACATTTGAAGGTATAGTATAGCTTCTAACTCGGTAAAGCAAATGCCTCTTTTGCTTTACAAAGCAAAATTCAAGATTTTACAGGGGTATATGCAGTATATTAACCTTTGATAGAATGACCCGGATCAAGTCATCATTTGCAGCACTGCAGTAAGCATCAGCACTTCAATATCGACCCTCCAATTTGGATGCAAGGGTCGGGGTGAGATTAAAGGAAAGAAACAGACTTGGTAAATGGATACTTGGAGGTTGGAGGGGGGAATTAGTATTTCAAGAACAGGAGAAAATAAACAAACCAGAACACCCAGATCTGATATTTTGACAGTGTGCAACGGTCGCCACATATTAAATAAAATCCACGCACAGGCATCTTCCACTCTGAAGGATGTAGTTCGGGATCTGGAATATTAAGTCCCTCATTGAAACACCAGTGAACTCATCCCTTTTTTTGGCGTGGAAGCAAGTCATCCTCGTTTCGAGGGACAGTCTATGATGATGATGACTTTGACAGTGCAAATGTTGACCCAACGCTAAATCAACAAAATTGATGTGTACAAAACAAAAATTTTTAACCTATTACTTAATTTCAATAATTGTTTTGGTTAGACTAAGTCCTCAACCTCCACCCTTTCCAATTTCTATTGAAATGACAAAAAGTTTCAGGTAGGTTTTCTGATATGAAGGTCCAAACGATAATCCAGGGCTTCCCTCAACAGCTTGTTCAATAGCATGGATCTTGAGCTTTCATATACAGCATAAATTATGATAGAGCATTCACTTTGTTCAGCACAAACAAAAGAATAAATTATACCACTGGATTTTATTGAACAGTCTCCTGATGAAGTTTAACCAAAATGTATAAAAAATGGGTTTATTTTTTGCAATGACAGAAAAAGTACTAATTTTTATATTTGCGAGTTCATTTGGAAGGGGTCTGGCTTTTTTTTTAAATCAGAATCATTAGACCACAAGACATATTAAAATAGAAAGTAAGCCATATCTTGTACTGATGTCTGGAATAATCTTAAAACATGAAAAGGTCAATTCAGATAATAAAAGTTTGAGTCCAAGGAAAAACATTCTGGGATCAAGAAAATTCCACCCCACCTCCCCTGTTCATCCTTCATAGGAAAACCGTTTTCCTGCAGGTTGGTAATCTAAATTTCAAAAGGCTTTGGGCTGTGGTTACAGATAACAAACTACTATTCAGAAAATGTTTCTGCCTAATTAAACTGTCAGGGGAAATATATGAGACATCAGCCAAAAGTATTACATTCAGTTTGGTCTTTGCGGTCTAAACAACAAAACATGTAATGAAGGATATTGCCTGGAATCTGGATGTAAAAAGGCAATTACAGTACTTTGTATGCATGTACTTGTATGGGTTTTGTTTTGCAGGAAAATGGCCCATTACCATTTAATGAGTCTCATTTACTGCAATGCATGAGTAGGAAACCACAAATAGATTTTTTCCCCTTCATAGCCTTGGACAAACTCAATTTTGTAATTAAGGTCTTCACTGAATCTAACAACATAAACTGTTAATCAGATCACAAAAATGTATTGAATAGATTCAATACCTTGCAACGTTTCGATGTACTGTGCTGGAGTATACAGTGTCAGAATATAAACCAAATGGTGATATTAAATGGTCAACGTTTTTATCCTGTCAATAAATTCTAGAATTACTGATTTAGTACTTTCATCTGCAGATACCACCTCCTCCTCACTGAAATGTCAAAGGCACAGGAATCCTCCACACCTTCATCTAATAATTGGCCAGATACAGGCCTAAGTGCCAAATATTCCTTATCTTTTTCCCTTTATATGATCTAAGTAGTACTGTCTATTATATCTCTAAATGCGGAAAAACCATGAAGGGAGCCTAAATTTGATTATGCAGACTTCTCTTCAGTTGCAACAGAAACAACTCTCTCTCCAGTATTTGCCATTGAGGTATGTTGACCCATCATCTCACGTTTTTGTTTATATACCAAAAACGCATGAAGCAAACAATGAAGCTGTTTTCTTAAGAGTGCAAGCAGGAATTCTTGTTAACAATTCAAGATTATACTGTAAAATAAAATGATTTGCTCGCACACTGCTTAGTCTTTGTTTCCCCTCCAATTTTCTCTCTACTGTTTCCTCTGATTCATTGTTCCTCTCGATTCCCACACATCTCCCTGCATTCTTTATTTTTCTCTCATTCATTCACTGAATCTTTGCTTCCTGCTCTAAAGATTGTAATGCCCACACACTGGGACCAAGTTTCCACATGAGTTGCTCCTATTTTTTTTGGAGCAACTAGTTTTATTTTTGGAGTATCTTAAAAATCGCAATTCTCCACATTTCGTTTGCTCCAGTTTCAGTGAGTTGTTCAGTTTTTTTTTTAGTTCAGTTTTTTTTTTAGTTCAGTTTTTTTTTTCAAAAGTGGGTGTTACCAGCCACTTACACCTGTTTTGGCCATTTGAGCAAGTTTAGACAGCAAAAAGTTACTCCAAACTAACTTAGGCCAGCGTATGAGTCCACTTTTATACGCTTATGAAAACCTTGCGGAAACTTTAGAAATCAGGCGCAGGTAGCCAGAGATTGGGAGGGGTGGGGGGGCGGGAGTTAGAGGATTTTCCAAAGCACTATACAGCTTCACAACAACATTGATGAAGCATAATACATTTAAAGCACTAAATAAAGCACAAAGATAAGCATTCAATACCAAATAAAAAATACAAGGAAAGCACCAAAGACTTACAAAGCACTAAACATAGCACAAAAAGTAATAAGTAATTAAATAAAAAATAGAAGGAACCCTGCACCGAAAGCACCAAGACCAAAGTAATCAGCAATCAATCAATAACAAAGAAAAAAATAGAAGTCCTACCTTTATGTGACGGGAAGGCAGCGGGCCGCGGATGAGGGAGAGGGGGTGAAAGAGGAGGGGGTGAAAGAGGAGAAGGAGAGGGGTGAGGTAGAGGGAGGGTAGAGGAAGAGGGAAGAGGAGGGGGGCGCGTAGAGAGAGAAAGGGGGGTAGAGAGAGGGGGGGGTAGAGAGAGGGGGGGTAGAGAGAGGGGGGTAGAGAGAGGGGGGGTAGAGAGAGGGGGGTAGAGAGAGGGGGGGTAGAGAGAGGGGGGTAGAGAGAGGGGGGGTAGAGAGGGGGGGGTAGAGAGGGGGGGGTAGAGAGGGGGGGGGTAGAGAGGGGGGGGGTAGAGAGGGGGGGGGTAGAGAGGGGGGGGGTAGAGAGGGGGGGGGTAGAGAGGGGGGGGGTAGAGAGGGGGGGGTAGAGAGGGGGGGGGTAGAGAGGGGGGGGGTAGAGAGGGGGGGGGTAGAGAGGGGGGGGTAGAGAGAGGGGGGGTAGAGAGAGGGGGGGTAGAGAGGGGGGGGTAGAGAGGGGGGTAGAGAGGGGGGGGGTAGAGAGGGGGGGGTAGAGAGGGGGGGGTAGAGAGGGGGGGGTAGAGAGGGGGGGTAGAGAGGGGGGGGTAGAGAGGGGGGGGTAGAGAGGGGGGGGTAGAGAGGGGGGGGTAGAGAGGGGGGGGTAGAGAGGGGGGGGTAGAGAGGGGGGGGTAGAGAGGAGGGAGAGAGAGGGGGGGAGAGAGAGGGGGGAGAGAGAGAGGGGGGAGAGAGAGAGGGGGGAGAGAGAGAGGGGGGGGAGAGAGAGGGGGGAGAGAGAGAGGGGGGGGAGAGAGAGGGGGGGAGAGAGAGGGGGGGAGAGAGAGAGGGGGGGGAGAGAGAGGGGAGGGAGAGAGAGGGGAGGAGAGAGAGGGGGGGGAGAGAGAGGGGGGCGTAGAGAGGAGAGGGGGTAAGAGGAGGGGGGGGGGAAAGAGAGGAGGGGGTAGAAACATAGAAAATAGGTGCAGGAGTAGGCCATTCGGCCCTTCGTGCCTGCATCATTCAATAAGATCATGGCTGATCATTACCTCAGTACCGTAAGGGCCATATCTAACTCCCTCTTGAATATACCCAATGAACTGGCATCAACAACTCTCTGCGGCAGGGAATTCCACAGGTTAACAACTCTCTGAGTGAAGAAGTTTCTCCTCATCTCAGTCCTCAATGGCCTACCCCTTATCCTAAGACTGTGTCCCCTGGTTCTGGACTTCCACAACATCAGGAACATTCTATCTGCATCTAACCTGTCCTGTCCCATCAGAATCTTGTATGGTTCTATGAGATCCCCTCTCATCCTTCTAAACTCCAATGTATAAAGGCCCAGTTGATCCAGTCTCTCCTCATATGACCGTCCAGCCATCCCGGGAATCAGTCTGGTGAACCTTCGCTGCATTCCCTCATTAACAAGAATGTCCTTCCTCAGATTAGGAGACCAAAACTGAACACAATATTCCAGGTGTGGCCTCACCAAGGCCCTGTACAACTGCAGTAAGACCTCCCTGCGCCTATACTCAAATCCCCTAGCTATGAAGGCCAACATACCATTTGCCTTCTTC
Organism: Pristiophorus japonicus; assembly: GCF_044704955.1. Lineage (NCBI taxonomy): Eukaryota > Metazoa > Chordata > Chondrichthyes > Pristiophoridae > Pristiophorus > Pristiophorus japonicus. The sequence continues at coordinate 71,246,028 of NC_091977.1, read as the reverse complement.
ACCGCCTGTTGTACCTGTATGCCAACTTTCAATGACTGATGAACCATGACACTCAGGTCTCGTAACACCTCCCCTTTTCCGAATCTGCTGCCATTCAGATAATATTCTGTATTCGCACTTTTGTCCCCAAAGTGGATAACCTCACATTTATCCACATTATACTGCATCTGCTATGCATTTGCCGACTCACCTAACCTATCCAAGTCACCTTGAGCCTCTTAGCGTCCCCCTCACAGCTCACACCGCCACCCAGTTTAGTGTCATCTGCAAACTTGGAGATATTACATTCAATTCCTTCATCTAAATCATTGATGTATATTGTAAGGAGCTGGGGTCCCAGCACTGAGCCTAGCGGCACTCCACTAGTGACTTCCTGCCATTTAGAAAAGGACCCGTTTATCCCGACTCTCTGCTTCCTGTCTGCCAACCAGTTCTCTATCCACGTCAGTATATTACCCCGAATACCACGTGCTTTGATTTTGCACACCAATCTCGCGTGGGACCTTGTCAAAAGCCTTTTGAACGTCCAAATACACCACATCCACTGGTTCTCCCTTGTCCACTCGACTAGTTACATCCTCAAAAAATTCCAGAAGATTTGTCAAGCATGATTTCCCCTTCATAAATCCATGCTGACTTGGACCGATCCAATCACTGCTTTCCAAATGTGCTGCTATTTCATCCTTAAAAATTGATTCCAACTTTTTCCCCACTACTGATGTCAGGCTAACTGGTCTATAATTACCCACTTTCTCTCTCCCTCCCTTTTTAAAAAGTGATGTTACATTAGCTACCCTCCAGTCCATAGGAACTGATCCAGAGTCGATAGACTGTTGGAAAATGATCACCAATGCATCCACTATTTTTAGGGCCACTTCCTTATGTACTCTGGGATGCAGACTATCAGGCCCCGGGGATTTATCAGCCTTCAATCCCATCAATTTCCCTAACACAATTTCCTGCCTAATAAGGATATCCTTCAGTTCTTCCTTCTCACTAGACCCTCGGTCCCCTAGTACTTCCAGAAGGTTATTTGTGTCTTCCTTCATGAAGACAGAACCAAAGTATTTGTTCAATTGGTCTGCCATTTCTTTGTTCCTCATTATAAATTCACCTGAATTCGGCTGCAAGGGACCTACGTTTGTCTTCACTAATCTTTTTCTCTTCACATATCTATAGAAGCTTTTGCAGTCAGTTTTTATGTTCCTGACAAGCTTCTTCTCGTACTCTATTTTCCCCCTCTTAATTAAACCCTTTGTCCTCCTCTGTTGAATTCTAAATATCTCCCAGTCCTCAGGTTTGCTGCTTTTTCTGGCCAATTTATATGTCTCGTCCTTGGATTTAACACTATCCTTAATTTCCCTTGTTAGCCACGGTTGAGTCACCTTGCCGGTTTTATTTTTACTCCAAACAGGGATGTACAATTGCTGAAGTTCATCCATGTGATCTTTAAATGTTTGCCATTGCCTATCCACTGTCAACCCTTTAAGTATTATTTGCAAGTCTATCCGAGCCAATTCACGCCTCAAACCATCGAAGTTACCTTTCCTTAAGTTCAGGGCCTTAGTTTCTGAATTAACTGTGTCACTCTCCATTTTAATAAAGAATTCTACCATATTATGGTCACTTTTCCCCAAGGGGTCTCGCACAACAAGATTGCTAATTAGTCCTTTCTCATTACACATCACCCAGTCTAGGATGGCCAGCTCCCCAATTGGTTCCTCGACATATTGGTCTAAAAAACCATCCCTAATACACTCCAGGAAATCCTCCTCCACCGTATTGTTACATTTTGGTTAGCCGAATCAATATATAGATTAAAGTCACCCATGATAATTGCTGTACCTTTATTGCATGCTTCCCCAATTTCTTGTTTGATGCTGTCCCCAACCTTACTACTACTGTTTGGTGGTCTGTACACAACTCCCACTAGCGTTTTCTGCCCCTTGGTATTCCGTCGCTCCACCCATACCGATTGCACATCATCCAAGCTAATGTCCTTTCTTACTATTGCATTAATTTCCTCTTTAACCAGCAATGCCACCCCGCCTCCTTGTCCTTTCTGTCTATCCTTCCTAAATGTTGAATACCCCTGGATGTTGAGTTCCCAGCCTTGGTCACCCTGGAGCCATGTTTCCGTGATGCCAATTACATCATGCCCGTTAACTGCTATCTGCGCAGTTAATTCGTCCACCTTATTCCGAATACTCCTCGCATTGAGGCACAGAGCCTTCAGGCTTGTCTTTCTAACACACTTTGCCCCTTTAGAATTTTGCTGTAATGTGGCCCTTTTTGCTTTTTGCCTTAGGTTGCTCTGTCCTCCACTTTTACTTTTCTTCTTTCTATCTTTTGCTTCTGCCCCCATTCTACTTCCCTCTGTCTCCCTGCATAGGTTCCCATCCCCCTGCCATATTAGTGCTATTGTGGAGGAGTTAAACTAAGACACTCCCCCTAGGACATTAGTTCCAGTCCTGCCCAGGTGCAGACCGTCTGGGTAGAGAGGAGGGAGTAGAGCAGGGGGGAAGAGAGAGAGAGAGAGAGAGAGAAAGACAGCGAGAGCGAGAGGTGGTGGGGGGGGGGGGGGGGGGGGAAAGAGAGGAGGAAGAGGAGGTGGTGGGGGGTGGGGGGGTGGGAAAGAGGAGGTGGTGGGGGGGAAAGAGGAGGTGGTGGGGGGGAAAGAGGAGGTGGTGGGGGGGAAAGAGGAGGTGGTGGGGGGGAAAGAGGAGGTGGTGGGGGGGAAAGAGGAGATGGTGGGGGGGGCAAAGAGGAGATGGTGGGGGGGAAAGAGGAGGTGGTGGGGGGGAAAGAGGAGGTGGTGGGGGGGAAAGAGGAGGTGGTGGGGGGGAAAGAGGAGGTGGTGGGGGGGAAAGAGGAGGTGGTGGGGGGGAAAGAGGAGGTGGTGGGGGGGAAAGAGGAGGTGGTGGGGGGGAAAGAGGAGGTGGTGGGGGGGAAAGAGGAGGTGGTGGGGGAAGAGGAGGTGGGGGGGGAAGAGGAGGTGGGGGGGGGAAAGAGGAGGTGGGGGGGGAAGAGGAGGTGGGGGGGAAGAAGAGGAGGTGGGGGGGGAAGAAGAGGAGGTGGGGGGGGAAGAAGAGGAGGTGGGGGGGGAAGAAGAGGAGGTGGGGGGGAAGAAGAGGAGGTGGGGGGGAAGAAGAGGAGGTGGGGGGGAAGAAGAGGAGGTGGGGGGGGGGAAGAGGAGGTGGGGGGGGGAAGAGGAGGTGGGGGGGGGGGGAAGAGGAGGTGGGGGGGGGAAGAGGAGGTGGGGGGGGGAAGAGGAGTGGGGGGGGGGGAAGAGGAGGTGGGGAAGAGGATATGGGGGGGGGGAAGAGGAGGTGGAGGGGGGGAAGTGGGGGGGGGAAGAGGAGGTGGGGGGGGGGGAAGAGGAGGTGGGGGGGGAAGAGGAGGTGGGGAGGGGGAAGAGGAGGTGGGGGGGGAAAGAGGAGGTGGGGGGGGGAAGAGGATGTGGGGGGGGGGGGAAGAGGAGGTGGGGGGGGGGAAGAGGAGGTGGGGGGGGGGGAAGAGGAGGTGGGGAGGGGGGGAAGAGGAGGTGGGGGGGGGAAGAGGAGGTGGGGGGGGGGGAAGAGGAGGTGGGGGGGGGGGAAGAGGAGGTGGGGGGGGGGAAGAGGAGGTGGGGGGGGGGAAGAGGAGGTGGGGGGGGGGAAGAGGAGGTGGGGGGGGGGAAGAGGAGGTGGGGGGGGGGGAAGAGGAGGTCGGGGGGGGGAAGAGGAGGTCGGGGGGGGGAAGAGGAGGTCGGGGGGGGGGAAGAGGAGGTGGGGGGGGAAGAGGAGTGGGGGGAAGAGGAGGTGGGGGGGGGAGAAAGAGAGGAGGTGGGGGGGGAGAAAGCGAGGAGGTGGGGGGGGGGAGAAAGAGAGGAGGTGGGGGGGAAAAAAGAGAGGAGATGGGGGGGGGGGAAAAGAGAGGAGGTGGGGGGGGAGGAAGAGAGGAGGTGGGGGGGGGGGGGGGGAAGAGGAGGGAGGTGGGGGGGGGGTGGAAGAGGAGGGAGGTGGGGGGGGGGGAAGAGGAGCTGGCGGGGGGGAGGAAGAGGAGCTCGGGGGGGGGGGGGGAAGAGGAGCTGGGGGGGGGGGGGAGAGGAGGTGGTGGGGGGGGGGGAAGAGGAGGTGGCAGGGGGTGGCAGGGTGGGAAGAGAGGAGGTGGGGGGGGCGGGAAGAGAAGGTGGCGGTGGGGGGGGCTGGAAGAGGAGATGGCGGGGGCGGGGGGGGTGGTGTGGGAGGAGGTGGGTCTGGGGCGGTAACGTTAAACAGACGAGCCTGCCCAGGTCCCATCCTACTCACCTCTTGCCCCCAATCTCTTGCTTTCCTGCTACCCCCAGCCCCCCGAACATCTCCGAGACAGTCCCATGGAACACTTGATGGCCTCAGTCATCTTCCTTCTTGATGGCCACTTTTGCCAGCTCCTTCTCCCTTTCTTGTTTGGCTTTCTGTTCCTGGGATCTCCTGTCTCTGATGACCGTCTGTTCCCTTGCAGGTTGCGGCTGGGATCCCATTCGGCCAGGGCTCAGGGCGGCGTGCTTCGGGCCCCTCCCACAAAGCCTGCAGTACACGCACAGAATCTGGGGGCGAGAACTACTGCACATGCGCACACACTCTAGCGCGCATATGCAGAGATCCCGGCACTGTTTTCAACGCCGGGACCTGGCTCCGCCCCCCCCACGCACTCTGCTGCGCTACGCCAGGGCCCTACATCGGTGCTGCTGCGTGGAGAATACGAAGGTAAATAATAGGCGCCGTTTCTGTTCTTAAAAGTCGCCGCACCTCACGGAGTTGCACCATTCTAACCATGCGGGCAAACTTGGACTCATTGTAACAAAAGGGCAATTCAAATTCTTAAGAGTTAGTTCTCGATGGGACTGAAAAATCTGTACATTCAGCAATCAAGTGTTTTTTGCCCATAAACATTTGTGCATGTGGTGAGGTTCGAAGGAGCAATCCTGTAAAACAAAGTGATTGCCACAGAAATGGAAGCACTGAAAAAAAGTGCATCAACAATTGAGTCAACAGAGGAAGCACCAATTCAAACCAATTGATTCTCAACAGTGCAGCATGGAAAAGCTCAGGTATCACAAAAGCACTCCTAAAACTTCCCTGCTCATCTGGAATATTCCAGCATTGAACTCAATTATTTGTGAAAAATATGATGACTTGGTGGAAGGTGCTCTAACACCTCCATATGACCATCAAATAGTTCTCAATTTGAAGCTTTGTACCCCGTCAATCTCCTTAGAATTCATTGCTCGTAGTGCGGCATACAAGCTAAATTATGAAACATAGAAACACAGAAAATAGGTGGAGGAGTAGGCCATTCGGCCCTTCGAGCCTGCACCACCATTCAATAAGATCATGGCTGATCATTCACCTCAGTACCCCTTTCCAGCTTTCTCTCCATTTCCCTTGATCCTTTTAGCTGCAAGGCCATATCTAACTCCCTCTTGAATATATCTAACGAACTGGCATCAACAACTCTCTGCGGAAGAGAATTCCACAGGTTAACAACTCTGAGTGAAGACGCTTCTCCTTATCTTGGTCCTAAATGGCTTATCCCTTATCCTTAGACTGTGTTCTGGACTCCCCCAACATCGGGAACATTCTTCCTGCATCTAACCTGTCCAGTCCCGTCAGAATTTTATAGGTTTCTATGAGATCCCCTCTCATTCTTCTAAACGCCAGTGAATACAGGCCCAGTCGATCCAGTCTCTCCTCATATGCCAGTCCTGCCATCCCGGGCATCAGTCTGGTGACATTCGCTACACTCCCTCAATAGCAAGAATGTCCTTCCTCAGATTAGGAGACGAAAACTAACACAATATTCCAGGCGAGGCCTCATCAAGGCCCTGTACAGCTGCAGCAAGATCTCCCTGCTCCTATACTCAAATCCCCTAGCTATGAAGGCAAACATGCCATTTGCCTTCTTTACCATCTGCTGTACCTGCATGCCAACTTTCAATGACTGATGTACCATGACACCCAGGTCTCGTTGCACCTCCCCTTTTTCAAATCTGCCGCCATTCAGATAATATTCTGCCTTCATGTTTTTGCCACCAAAGCGGATAACTTCACATTTATCCACATTATATGCATCTGCCATACATTTGCCCACTCAGCTAACCTGTCCAAGTCACCCAGCAGCCTCTTAGCATCCTCCTCACAGCTCACACCGCCACCCAGTTTAGTGTCATCTGAAAACTTGGAGATATTACTCTCAATTCCTTCATCCAAATCATTGATATATATTGTAAAGAGCTAGGGTCCCAGCAAGGAGCCTTGCGGCACCCCACTAGTCACTGCCTGCCATTCTGAAAAGGACCCGTTTATCCCGACTCTCTGCTTCCAGTCTGCCAACCAGTTCTCTATCCACGTCAGTATATTACCCCCAATATCATTTGCTTTAATTTTGCACACCAATCTCTTGTGTGGAACCTTGTCAAAAGCCTTTTGAAAGTCCAAATACACAATAAGAACATAAGAATTAGGAACAGGAGTAGGCCATCTAGCCCCTCGAGCCTGCTCCGCCATTCAACAAGATCATAGCTGATCTGGCCGTGGACTGAGCTCCACTTACCCGCCCGCTCCCCGTAACCCTTAATTCCCCTATTGGTTAAAAATCTATCGATCTGTGATTTGAATACATTGAATGAGCTAGCCTCAACTGCTTCCTTGGGCAGAGAATTCCACAGATTCACAACCATCTGGGAGAAGAAATTCCTTCTCAACTCGGTTTTGAATTGGCTCCCCCGTATTTTGAGGCTGTGCCCCCTAGTTCTAGTCTCCCCGACCAGTGGAAACAACCTCTCTGCCTCTATCTTGTCTATCCCTTTCATTATTTTAAATGTTTCTATAAGATCACCCCTCATCCTTCTGAACTCCACGAGTAAAGACCCAGTCTACTCAATCTATTATCATAAGGTAACCCCCTCATCTCCGGAATCAGCCTAGTGAATTGTCTCTGTACCCCCTCCAAAGCTAGTATATCCTTCCTTAAGTAAGGTGACCAAAACTGCACGCAGTACTCCAGGTGCGGCCTCACCAATACCCTGCACAGTTGCAGCAGGTCCTCCCTGCTTTTGTACTCCATCCCTCTCGCAATGAAGGCCAACATTCCATTCACCTTCCTGATTACCTGCTGCCCCTGCAAACTAACTTTTTGGGATTCATGCACAAGGATCCCCAGGTCCCTCTGCACCGCAGCATGTTGTAATTTCTCCCCATTCAAATAATATTCCCTTTCACTGTTTTTTTTTTCCCCCAAGGTGGATGACCTCACATTTTCCAACATTGTATTCCATCTGCCAAACCTTAGCCCATTCGCTTAACCTATCCAAATCTCTTTGCCGCCTCTTTGTGTCCTCTACACAACCCGCTTTCCCACTAATCTTTGTGTCATCTGCAAATTTTGTTACACTACACTCTGTCCCCTCTTCCAGGTCATCTATGTATTTTGTAAACAGTTGTGGTCCCAGCACCGATCCCTGTGGCACTCCACTAACCACCGATTTCCAACCCAAAAAGGACCCATTTATCCCGACTCTCTGCTTTCTGTTAGCCAGCCAATTCTCGATCCATGCTAATACATTTCCTCTGACTCCGCGTACCTTTATCTCCTGCAGTAACCTTTTGTGTGGCACCTTATCGAATGCCTTTTGGAAATCTAAATACACCACATCCATCGGTACACCTCTTTCCACAATGCTAGTTATACCCTCAACGAATTCCAGTAAATTAGTTAAACATGATTTGCCATTCATGAATCCATGTTGCGTCTGCTTGATTGCACTATTACTATCTAGATGTCCCGCTATTTCTTCCTTAATGATAGCTTCAAGTATTTTCCCCACTACAGATGTTAAACTAACCAGCCTATAGTTACCTGCCTTTTGTCTGCCCCCTTTTTTAAACAGAGGCGTTACATTAGCTACTTTCCAATCCGCTGGTACCTCCCCAGAGTCCAGAGAATTTTGGTAGATTATAATGAATGCATCTGCTATAACTTCCGCCATCTCTTTTAATACCCTGGGATGCATTTCATAAGGACCAGGGGACTTGTCTATCTTGAGTCCCATTAGCCTGTCCAGCACTAGCCCCTAGTGATAGTGATTATCTCAAGGTCCTCCCTTCCCACATTCCCATGACCAGCAATTTTTGGCATGGTTTTTGTGTCTTCCACTGTGAAGACCGAAGCAAAATAATTGTTTACGGTCTCAGCCATTTCCACATTTCCCATTATTAAAATCCCCCTTCTCATCTTCTAAGGGACCAACATTTACTTTAGTCACTCTTTTCCATTTTATATAATCGGTAAAAGCTTTTATTATCTGTTTTTATGTTTTGCACAAGTTTACTTTCGTAATCTATCTTTTCTTTCTTTATTGCTTTCTTAGTCATTCTTTGCTAAAAATGTTCCCAATCTTCTAGTTTCCCACTAACCTTGGCCACCTTATACGCATTGGTTTTTAATTTGATACTCTCCTTTATTTCCTTGATTATCCACGGCTGGTTATCCCTTCTCTTACCGCCCTTCTTTTTCACTGGAATATATTTTTGTTGAGCACTATGAAAGAGCTCCTTAAAAGTCCTCCACTGTTCCTCAATTGTGCCACCGTTTAGTCTGTGTTCCCAGTCTACTTTAGCCCACTCTGCCCTCATCCCACTGTAGTCCCCCTTGTTTAAGCATAGTACGCTCGTTTGAGACACTACTTCCTCACCCTCAATCTGTATTACAAATTCAACCATACTGTGATCACTCATTCCGAGAGGATCTTTAACTAGGAGATCGTTTATTATTCTTGTCTCATTACACAGGACCAGATCTAAGATAGCTTGCTCCCTTGTAGGTTCTGTAACATACTGTTCTAAGAAACAATCCCGTATGCATTCTATGAATTCCTCCTCAAGGCTACCCAGTGCGATTTGACTTGACCAATCGATATGAAGGTTAAAATCCCCCATGATTACTGCTATTCCTTTTTCACATGCCTCCATTATTCCCTTGATTATTGTCCGCCCCACCGTGAAGTTATTATTTTGGGGCCGAGAAACTACGCCCACCAGTGACATTTTCCCCTTACTATCTCTAATCTCCACCCACAATGATTCAACATTTTGTTCATTAGAGCCAATATCATCTGGTTCTCCCTTGTCCATTCTACTCGTTGCATCCTCAAAAAATTCCAGAAGATTTGTCAAGCATGATTGCCCTTTCATAAATTGATGCTGACTTGGACCGATCCCATCACTGCTTCCCGAATGCGCTGCTATTTCATCTTTAATAATTAATTCCAACATTTTCCCCACTACTGATGTCAAGCTAACCAGTCTATAATTACCCACTTTCTCTCTCCCTCCCTCCCTCTTTAAAAAGTGGTGTTACATTAGCTACCCTCCAGTCCATAGGAACTGATCCAGAGTCGATAGACTGTCGGAAAATGATCACCAATGCATCCACTATTTCTAGGGCCAATTCCTTAAGTACTCTGGGATTCAGACTATCAGGTCCTGGGGATTTATCGGCCTTCAATCCCATCAATTTCCCTAACACAATTTCCTGGCTAATAAGGATTTCCTTCAGTTCCTCCTTCTTGCTGAACCCTCGGTCCCCTAATATTTCCAGAACGTTATTTGTGTCTTCCTTCGTGAAGACAGAACCAAAGTATTTGTTCAATTGGTCTGCCATTTCTTTGTTCCTCATTATAAATTCACCTGAATTTGGCTGCAAGGGACCAACGTTTGTCTTCACTAATCTTTTTCTCTTCACATATCTATAGAAGCTTTTGCAGTCAGTTTTTATGTTCCTGACAAGCTTCTTCTCGTACTCTATTTTCCCCCTCTTAATTAAACCCTTTGTCCTCCTCTGCTGAATTCTAAATATCTCCCAGTCCTCAGGTTTGCTGCTGTTTCTGGCCAATTTATATGTCTTGTCCTTGGATTTAACACTATCCTTAATTTCCCTTGTTAGCCACGGTTGAGTCACCTTGCTGGTTTTATTTTTACTCCAGACAGGGATGTACAATTGCTGAAGTTCATCCATGTGATCTTTAAATGTTTGCCATTGCCTATCCACTGTCAACCCTTTAAGTATCATTTGCCAGTCTATTCTAGCCAATTCATGTCTCATACCATCGAAGTTACCTTTTCCTTAAGTTCAGGACCCTAGTCTCTGAATTAACTGTGTCACTCTCCATCTTAATAAAGAATTCTACCATATTATGGTCACTCTTCCCCAAGGGGCCTCGCACAAAAAGATTGCTAATTAGTCCTTTCTCATTACACATCACCCAGTCTAGGATGGCCAGCCCTCTAGTTGGTTCCTCGACATATTGGTCAAGAAAACCATCCCGAATACACTCGAGGAAATCCTCCTCCACCGTACTGCTACCAGTTTGGTTCGCCCAATCTATATGTAGATTAAAGTCGCCCATGATAACTGCTGTGCCTTTATTGCACGCATCCCTAAATTCTCGTTTGGTGCTGTCCGCAACCTCACTACTACTGTTCAGTGATCTGTACACAACTCCCACTCGCGTTTTCTGCCCTTTGGTATTCCGCAGCTCTACCCATACAGATTCCACATCATCCAAGCTAATGTCCTTCCTATTGCGTTAATTTCTTCTTTAACCAGCAATGCTACCCCACTTCCATTTCCTTTCTGTCCATCCTTCCAGAATGTTGAATACCCCTGGATGTTGCGTTCCCAGCCTTGGTCACCCTGGAGCCATGTCTCCGTAATCCCAATTATATCATTCGTTAATAGCTGCCTGCACAGCTAATTCGTCCACCTTATTACGAATACTCCTCGCATTGAGGCACAGAGTCTTCAGGCTTGTCTCTGTACCACACTTTGTCCCTTTAGGCTTTTGCTGTAATGTGGCCCTTTTTGATTTTTGCCTTGGGTTTCTCTGCCCTCCACTGTTACTTTTCTTCTTTCTATCTTTTGCTTCGGCCCCCATTTTACTTCCCTCTGTCTCCCTGCATAGGTTCCCATCACCCTGCCATATTAGTTTAACCCCTCCCCAACAGCACTAGCAAACACTCTCCCTAGGACATTGGTTCCGGTCCTGCCCAGGTGCAGGCCGTCCAGTTTGGACTGGTCCCACCTCCCCCAGAACCGGTTCCAATGTTCCAGGAATTTGAATCCCTCCCTTCTGAGGAAGATTATTCGGCCCATCTCAGTTCATCCAACTAGAGAGATCCTAAGACCTCTCTCCCACACTGTAGAATACAAATGGTTTTTTAAGTGATTCCTGGGATTTTGCCTCCGTTATTCTTTCTGGAAGTTTATTCCACACATTGATCAATCTTAGTATGAAGAAGAATTTCCTGCTCTCAGTTCTAAAATGACCTAATGCTAGTTTGAGCCCATATTCTAGTTTTACTTCCATAGTTTAACCTAAAGTAATATTCCAGGTTAACTGTTTCTATAAACTTCACAATTTTATACATATATATATAAAATCACCTCTTGAGCACCTTATTATACGTTATAAAGCCCAAGTTTCTCCCATATTTTCTCATAACTCAGACCCCAGAAACTGGGGATCATCCAAGTAGATCTTCTCTGCAATGTCTCCAGTGTTTAAATGTCTCTCTTTAGTTTCTTTTAGCTTCATCCTTGCTATTTCAACACCTTTCACGTCATGGAATACACATATCACCCAATTTTCCATCCTATGTGTAGCACTTGTCTGCATTAAATTTCAATTGCTTCTTACATATTTATCCCATTTCATTCTGTAATTTCTGACCTGCTTTCTCCAATTCTACTGCCCTTCCTGGTTTGTTACACTCTGCAAAAGTGACCACTTTGCATTGAATCCAGGGCATTTATATAAATTAGAAATAGTAGTGGACCTTGCCCAGAGCCCAAGGCACCCCACTTCTTCCCACACTGACATACCTCCTCTAATGAGCACTCGTTGTTTCCTATTCTTCAGCCAGTTTCTCACCCATTCCTTGGGATTACCCGAAATCTCCTCAGTTTCAAGTTTAATTAATTACCTTGTCTGTGGAACCTTATCAGAATCCTTTAGGATGTGGAAAAACATCACACCATAGGGCCTTCCACAGTTCCCCTGGGTTATCACTGATCAAGCTCCACAACTTTGAGGGAGACAGGACTTTTCCCTTCTGAATCCATGCTGACTTCTGTTAACTAGGTTGTTGTTATACAGATGATCCTCAAGTTTTACTCCTGATAGTCAATTCTATTATAGGTACAACGTCCCAAATCCAACCATGATCTTATTGAATGGTGGTGCAGGCTAGAAGGGCCGAATGGCCTACTCCTGCACCTATTTTCTATGTTTCTATGTTTCTAAAATCGGAATTGTCCGAAAAAGTTTCATTTTTGTGGCAGCCAAGATGGCGACAGAGCAGCGAGGGACAAGGAAACCAGTAAAAAAATGCAGTGCCGGGGGGGGGGGGGGGCCGCGAGCATCAAGTAGCGGAGGATCGGCGGCTGACGAGAATCGGCGGGCGGCAAGGAACAGCAACAGTGAGGTCCGAAATCCGGCAAAACCCAAAAACCGGCACGGACTCGATCCCGAGGTTGCTGGATTTCATATATTGTTTCTGTATTTTACAAGAAATGGAAGTAAGACCAATGAGTCTCTAGTTACCTGTATCAGTTTTGTCCTACTTTTGAATATGAGTACTACCTCAATCTGCTTACAATTTTCTGGTACACCTCCCCCCCCCCCACCCATCCACCCAGTGTCCAATGACTCCCTCATAATGATTATCATTGTTTCACAAATCTACACCAAAGAGTCTATTATCACACTGGAATAAATACCAGTCTGTAAACAACCTCCTAGTCTCAAGAGCGAATTGGCACTGGTTTATGAATGTAGCCAATGTAACCTGAATTATAGCAAGCTATTTGTTATTGTATATGCGGAATTGCTTTCTCCTGCCTTCCATCCAAGTCTTCACTATTTTTATTATTGTTAAGATTGAGGTTCATTTAAATGTATTACAAATAGTGTAGACAAATAAAGCAGATAGTAAGGTAGGATAGAAACATATATGATGCCAGAGAATAGGCACTGCAGCTTAATGAGACCTTTCCCAGCCATGGAATAGTTGTTTTCACAAAAAACCCAATGGAGCAGATTTTTGTCTTTATGGCCTGGACGTTATGCATCACCCGAGTGAAGTGAAGAGAGGAAACTCTGGTGGGGAGGATCACACACACACTCCTTACCGAATTTCAGTCGATTTTCATTCCTTTAATTTAAATGGAATAAATGAGATAGCTTCTGCTGCTGACACGCAGATCCTCCCTGCCAGATGTTCCTTCTTACCTCCGGCGCTGCTTAATGCTGAACCAGTAAAGATGGAAATCTGCTCCATTGTTTCTTTTTTAATCATAATGTTTGTTCCACTAGCCTTAAATATATGAGGACAGAGAGCTGGTCCTCATGCTCAAAGTTACAGTATCCACAAAAACAGACTTTGTAAAGGCTCAAGATTTACACCCATTACACATAATTTTACCCAATCATTGTTCGTTAGCACAATTGTAACAGTTCAAAATAATGCATTGTACTAGAGCTGATTTTGTGTTTCTGCAGAAGAAATGAGGCTCGACATTAAGGGAAATCTACTCAAGGTAGCTCCATACTGCTTTCAGCATACCCTCAACTTTCAGTCTGAATCGAACTCATTCTCAGATCAATACGAAAACACATAACAAAAATTATTTAAGAAAATAATTTTCTTTGGCATGACTGCAATTCAATGGTACAGTACACCTTATTGACTCAGATCTACTATCTCACAAACATAAATGCCTCTCCCTCTTCCATTATCTGCTTCTAACAACCGAATAAGCCACAAGGCTTTTGATCTAAAGTGCTGCGACTCCTAGACCTGCCACCAGCAATGTTCTCGTGATGAAGCAGTTAAAAATGATTTACCTAAATAGTTGCCATCATGAACTAAAATGAAATGGCCCTTCCTGCTTTTAAAATAACTGACATATGATTTTGATTTATTTTGTTTTAAAAAGAGCTACAAATCTGCAGTTGATCCCATTATGTGCAACTTGAATTATGCTACCAAAAGCCACAGCGGGAGAAATTGGCCAGCTTGGCGCATGTTTTTTCGCTGATATTTCGCCTTTTTTGCCAGTAAAAGGTACTCACCTAAATTGGCCAAAGTTAACAAATGCCGATTTTGAAATATACCCAAAAAGCGGATCAACCACGTGCAACGGCAAAAAAAAATGCACCACTTAAAATTGGCCGTTCGGGGAACCCGTACTCGGGGTGAAAAAAAAACGCCCGAGAAAAGCCTGCGTTGAAGCCCCAGAAACAACAGTAGGTTTGAAGACCTACAAAAAGGGTAAGTTGAAGTTTTTATTTTTAAATTCTTTTTCAGCGATTCATTAGTTAAGTGTATAGTGAATGTTTTCTGATTGAAAACAAATAGCAAAAATCAAAAAATAATCAGGGAACCATTTGAAGGACTTCACCAGAGGTTACTACTAACAAACTCGAAAAGTCACACTGTGTGAATGGATTTCACAAAGTACAAGAGATAAGTGTGTAATGTTGTCAAGGTCCAACCGGTCTCATTCACATTTTATCATATAACCCAATTTTTGAGAAGAGCACGGGGCAGGTGGAGTGTACAGTGCAAATAGGAGGATAGGCAGAAATAACAAGTGATGAATGACTGGTGTTGGAGAAAAAAAGACACAAAATTTACACGCACAGTGTGGAGGCCCCGACCTGCGTGAGAACACCAGCGGCAGGTCGGGGCCAAAGAAGTAGCGGAGGTGCGGCAGCCCAGGAGCAGCGAGGACGCCACTTCAGGGAGCAGCGTGAGCTGGTGCAGGAGGGCGACAGCAGCGAAGAGTGACGTCATCAAGGTCCAGGTCGGTGATTGGAGCACGGGCAGATACAGCAGGAGCGGCGAGATCAGGGCGAAGGAGCTGAGAGAGAGGGTAGAGGGACGTGATCAGGGCCCAGGGGAGGCGCGAGTTCAGAGCCAGCCCACACTGCGATGTGTGCGCGCACTAGGTCCGTGCAGCAGAGCAGCTCTCCAGTCGTCTTGGATACCCTTGCCACTGGACCAAGACCTAGCTCTGTCAAGCCCGTGTGGTGGCTGCTGTGCAACGGCCACCACATGTTAAAAAAAAATCCAAGCACAGGCATCTTCCACGCTTCAGGATGTAGTTTGGGATCTGGAATATTAGGTCCTTCATTGAAACACCTGTGAACTCATCCTTTTTTGGCGTGGAAGCAAGTCATCCTCGTTTCGAGGGATTTCCTATGATGATGAGTGAATGTTTAATTTTTGATTTTTGTTATTTGTTTGTGTGTGTTTTCTCCCCTCCCAAGGCCTGTATTTTTGGTGGTGATAGGCCTCGGGCTAAAGTTGGCAAGGATCGGGGTTTCCACTGCAAATCCTCGTGCAACGCCAATTTTTACTGTCGGGTGCATTTGTTTGGCAATTTTACCCCCTTAAAAAATGACAATGCTTTTAGTGGTATTTTTGCCGTAAAATAACAGGAAAAACCCAATATTGCCAAAAACGGAATTTCTAGACCTATAGTCTTGAATCGCAAGCTATTGTTTTGAACTCTTCACAAAAACTGATTACACTGATTGTCAGGCAAGTATACATCAGAGCAGATAAACAAAATACATATTTTTTTTTAAATAAACTAGGAATCAAAAAAATCTCAGCATGTAAACCAAAATACATAGTTCTACCTCAGTCAGGATCTCCTAACATTTGACTGTTGTGATGAGTCCAGATCACTTATGAACAAGGTATTATTATAATAAGAGTGTATTATGTATATCTGATCTCAATCAATCATCTAGTATCCTCCAGTTAACTCAAAGGAGCAGCAAAACAAATCTCTTTCACTGCTGGGTGAAATGTTTCAGAGTTTAGCTGATCTGAGTCAAGGGCACAAAGCAATATCTGCAAGCAACCCATCCTACTGTGACCTCCAGTACTCCCCTCTCTGCCACCTCCCCAAGGTTAACGAGAGAAGAAAATCCTGGTTTCTTTTGCAACCACTCCCACCCTTTGCTCAATATTTTGTGCATCAGCCCTGGGGGCTCAAAAGAGCTGGTCTCTTCCTCTCACCCAAGTACCTTCTATAACATTACTTTCAAGCTTACCGAGATTCAAAATGGGCTCTTGCTGACACGCTGGAGTCTGGAGCAGAAGTAAGCTCAGTCCAACAAGCATCTCTTCAGCAGGAATACTCTACAAAGAGATCATTTTTTTTTTAAACAGATGAAAATGTTCCTAAGGGGACCTAGAAGAAAAACTGATGTGTATATTTCATACTGCATCAGAACACAAATCATTACGACAAACATGATCACAATGCACCAAGTTTGGAGTACATTCAATATATCATAATGACTCAAAGTAATTCTTTGATTGACTTAGAGAGGGAGAAATTGGACAGCCTGGCGCACGTTTTTTCGGTGATATTTCGCCTTTTTTGCCAATAAAAGGTACTCACCTAAATTAGCCAAAGTTAACAAATGACGGTTTTGAAATATCGCCGAAAAGCACATCGACCACATGCAACACCAAAAAAAACGCACGGCTTAAAATTAGCCATTCAGCGAACTCGCACACAGGGTGAAAAAAAAAACGCCTGAGGAAAGCCTGCGCTGAAGCCCCAGAAACAGCGGTAGGTTTGAAGACCTACAAAAAAGGTAAGTTGAAGTTTTTATTTTTTAATTATTTTTCAGCGATTCATTAGTTAAGTGTATAGTGAATGTTTTCTGATTGTTTATTTTTTTATTTTATTTTTTGTGTTTTCTCTCCTCCAAGGGCCTGGGCTAAAGTTGGCGAGGACCACGGTCTCCACCGCGAAACCTCTTGCAAT
The DNA here is from genome assembly GCF_044704955.1 of Pristiophorus japonicus. Taxonomy (NCBI): domain Eukaryota; kingdom Metazoa; phylum Chordata; class Chondrichthyes; family Pristiophoridae; genus Pristiophorus; species Pristiophorus japonicus. The sequence goes on along the minus strand of NC_091977.1, from coordinate 71,229,156 downwards.
GCCGATTTTTTTGCCAATTTTACCCCCTTAAAAAATGGCGAAGTTTTTAATGGTATTTATTCCGTAAAATAACGGGGAAAACCCGATTATCACCAAAAACTGAATTTTTAGCCCAATGTATCTAAAGCCAAGTAAAAATCTGTCATAGTTTAGATATACAAATGATGCATAAAAATAGTTAGAACACAACTCGATTAAGTTTCCCTCATTGCAAATATGAGCACTATCCTATCCATTCACCTTTAAAAAACACCACTTTTATCCGCTCAGTTCACTGACATTTTGTTTGATATAAAGATTACAAAGTTAGAAAAATAGAATACAAATATTATCCTTTCAATGTAAGTACATAAATTGCAAATATATTCCTCAACAGTTGAAAAATCTATGCATTCTAATTCAAGAATTCATATCGCACATCCAGAAAACAAGTAAACTTATGGTTTTGCAATTTTTGGGGGCACATAAACTATTTGGCATGGATGACGCTAATAAATTTTTCAACATCCAGTGATGCTTCTGCAGATAACAGCACATAAGAGAGCTTATTGGCACAGGGGAAAACAAATTCATAGACTTCAGAAAGCCTTAAGGAAATGAAAAGCAAGCTATACAGATCTGAAGTTTGGAGTCTGGCCAACTATTGTTAAGTGTCTTTCAATTAACAACAAGTACCCCTTCTCGAATTAAAACCATTTGGTTTGGAGCCAAGGACCTGGAGAGGCAGGCATCTTGATTTTCAGACTGCATGGAGTTGGTGATCTGGCAGCAGGAGTCGGGAAGACATTAATGTCCCAGGGCTTGTGAAGCCAGTGGGCTCCATATGTGACATATACATTATGTAAAATGACTTGACAATTGAAATACTAAGTGAACTTTTATCAATCTGGGTCCGGAGATGCCCGTGAAAGGAGTCATATCATCATTGAATAAGGATAAAATTACATTAAATATACAGTAAAGCACTACCTATGGTGCATCTCACACACACACACAGCGTAAGGCACCATGGAGTTGAGAGTATATTGCTAATCACAAGGGTGAAGCTCAAAGCATTTATCAGTATTATCTCAATACTAAGATGTATGAAGTGACTTGAGGGAGTATTATAACTCAGAATAATATGCACAAACATAATGATATATTGCCATTTCATTTTTTTAATTGACCAATGGAGTTATTAAACTGAATTATGTTGATAGAGGGAAATAACATTGCTTGTATATTCTACAATAATGCATCAGGACAAATTTTAATTATTAATTCTTGTAGATTCAAAATCTGTACTGCTTACCTCAGGAAGATTGCTGGCAATTATCTGAATTTGATGAATAAGGGAGGAGAATTCTCCTGTGATTTTCAGGCTTAATTCACAAACACACAGCAGTTGCAGAGACAGCTGGGCTAGCTCAGATTTCCAAAAGTGAGAATGGCGGAGAAAAGCTAGTGATAACTCTTTCAGAAATATAGCAGCTTCCGTAACCTGTGTCAAATTAGTTACCTGGTGGAAATGAAACAGAAATACAACAGTGTTTTTGACATTGCTATTGCACAATTATTCCAGCTAGATACAGCAAAGGCTGTGGGCCCCAACATCCCAGCTAGTATGCTGAAGACTTGGGCTCCAAAACTAGTCGAACCTCTAGCCAAACTGTTCCAGTACAACATTGACATCCACCCGACAATGTGGAAAACTGCCCAACTGCACACAAAAGCAGAACAAATCCAATCCGGCCAATTACCACCCCATCAGTCTACTCTCAATCATCAGCAAAGTGATGGAAGGTGTCGCTGACAGTGCTATCAAACGGCACTTACTCACCAATAACCTGCTCACCAGCGCTCAGTTTGGGTTCCACCAGGACCACTCAGCTCCAGAACTCATTACAGCCTTGGTCTAAACATGGACAAAAGAGCTGAATTCCAGAGGGGAGGTGAGACTGACTGCCCTTGATATCAAGGCAGCATTTGACCAAGTGTGGCATCAAGGAGCCAGAGTAAAATTGGAGTCAATGGGAATCAGGGGGAAAACTCTCCACTGGCTGGAGTCATACCTAGCACAAAGGAAGATGGTTGTGGTTGTTGGTGGGCAATCATCTCAGCCACGAGCATTGCTGCAGAAGTTCCTCAGGTCAGTATCCTCGGCCCAACCATCTTCAGCTGCTTCATCAATGACCCTCCCTCCATCATAAGGTCAGAAATGGGAGTGTTCACGGAAGACTGCACAATGTTCAGTGCCATTCACAACTTCTCAGATAATGAAGCAGTCCAGACCTGGACAACATTCAGGCTTGGGCTGATAAGCAGTAAGTAACATTCGCGCCATACAGGTGCCAGGCAATAACTATCTGTAACAAGCGAGAGTCTAACCACTGCCCCATGGCATTCAATCACATAACCATGGCCAAATCCCCCACTATCAACATCCTGGGGGTCACCATTGACCAGAAACTTAACTGGACCAGCAACATAAATACTGTGGCTACAAAAGCTAGTCAGAGTCTGGGTATTCTGCAGCGAATCTTTCACCTCCTGACAACCCAAAGCCTTTCCACCATCTTCAAGACACAAGTCAGGAGTGTGATGGAATACTCTCCACTTCCCTGGATGAGCTCCAACAACACTCAAGAGGCTTGACACCATCCAGGACAAAGCAGCCACTTGATTGGCATCCCATCCACCACCTTAAACATTCACTCCCTTCATCAGCAGCGCACCATGGCTACAGTGTGTACCATCTACAAGATGCACTGCAACAACGTGCCAAGGCTTCTTTCCAGTACCTCCCAAACCCGCGACATCTACCACCTACAAAGACAAAGGCAGCAGGCACATGGGATCACCACCACCTCCAAGTTCCATTGCAAGTCACACAGGATCATAGTCGCTGGATCAAATTTCTGGAACTCCCTCCCTAACAGCACTGTGGGAGTATCTTCACCGCACGGACTGCAGTGGTTCAAGAAGGTGGCTCTCCACCACTTTCTCGAGGGAATTAGGGATGGGGAATAAATGCTGGCCTTACAAGCGATGCCCACATCCCACGAACAATTTTTTTTAAAGCAATGCACAAAATAACTTATTGCAATGTGCTCCATTAAAAACATGATAGCAGCTGGTGGCATCCCTGGAATAAATGTTTGGGAAATAGAAAAGTCCAACTACTGCACTGTGGAAATGTGTAATTCAGCTTTAAGCATAACAGCAGTGCAAGTAAGACTTACAGTCTTGCCTACATAGAACACCCCATCATGTTCCTCTCGAACATCTCAAAGTACTTGCCACACAATGAATTGCTTTGAAGTGCAGTGACTAGTTATGCTGGTAGTCATTTTGTGCATAGCAATAAACTACAAACAATGAAACAAAGTCATGCTGATGTTTAGCTACCACAGTAACATTCCTGGCTAAGCCACACCTGTAATATTGCCACAACAACTCCAGATCTAGTCCATTCCCCCGGCCCGAGAAGATCACTTTTTGATCAAGTGTTTACTTTATTCACACCTCACAATCCCCTCATGAAGAAATAAACAAAGAGGAAGATAAGAAATAGGGAACTGTAAAGCATGCATTTCCTCAGAATATCCTAAAGCACTTCAAGGCCAAATAATTACTTTTGTTGGCAAACACCTGTAACTAATTTGCGCACAGTAAGGTCCCACAAAAGCAATAAAATGAATGACTAGTCAATCTATTTTTGGTAGTGTTGGTTGAGGGATACATTTTACGGAGCAGCGGGGATAAAAGGAGCTAACTGGAAGCAGGAGCAACTTAGAGGAAAAAAATCAAAACTGTGATGTCAGAGTGATGTCAGCTCAAGGGAAACAGCTGATTGGTGAGTAGCCGGTGAGTGTTCTTGTCTTCTAGTTTTAAGTTTATTTCACAGTCAGATAGTTCATAGTGTAGTTCATAGTCAAATAACTAGAGGCATTGCAGTGCAGCTCAGTCCCGTGGAGTGCACATCCTGTGCCATGTGGGAAGTCCCGGATGCTTCGCGTAGTCTGGACAACACATGTGCAGGAAGTGTTACCAGCTGGAGCAACTCGAGCTCCAGGTTTCAGAGCTTGAGCGTCAGCTGGAGTCATTGCGGTGCATCCGCAAGGCTGAAAATTTTGTGCTTGGCATGTTTCTAGAGGTGGTCACGCCGCAGCTTAAGAACGTGCAGGCAGAGAGGGAATGGGTAACTGCCAGACAGAAGATTAGGACCAGGAAGGTAATCAAGGAATCCCCCAAGTGTATCTCGCTCTCCAACCAGTATTCTGTTCTGAGTACCAGTGGGGGCGATGGTTCCTCTGGGGAGTGCAGCCAAAGCCAAGTCCACGGCACTACAGCTGGCTCAGCAGTACCTGCTTGGTGGGGGGGGGGGGGGGGGGGGCGGCGACAGAAGAGTGCAAGAACAGTAGTGGTAGGGGATTCAATAGTTAGAGGATCAGACAGGCGTTTCTGCGGCCGCAGACGTGACTCCAGGATGGTATGTTCCCTCCCTGGTGCCAGGGTCAAGGATGTCACAGAGTGGCTGCAGGGTATTCTGGGGGGAGAGGGTGAACAGCCAGAGGTCGTGATCCATATCGATACCAATGACATAGGTAGAAACAGGTATAAGGTCCTACAGGCAGATTTTAGGGAGTGAGGAGAAAGATTAAAAAGCAGGACCTCAAAGATAGTAATCTCTGGATTATTCCCGGTGCCATGTGCTAGTGGGTACAGAAATAGGATCAGACAGATGAATGCATGGCTAGAAGGATGGTGCAGGAGGGAGGGCTTTACAATCCCGAGGCATTAGAACCATTTCTGGGGGAGGTGGGACCTGTCATAGCGAGAGGATTTGAGTATAGGAGCAGGGAGGTCTTACTGCAGTCTTACAGGGCCTTGGTGAGGCCACACCTTGAATATTGAGTACATATTTTGTTAGTCTGAACATTTATTGTGAGTTTAAGTACTGTGTGTAATCAGCAAGTGTGACCTTAGCTCCTTTATTAAGATTCCAGAGTGCAGGTACCTCATGGGTGGTCTGTTTATATACTGTGCTCCCAAGGGATGCTGGGATCCCTTGGGACTCCAACAGGTAGGCCTTCTGGTGGTCAGGTGTGATGCAGGTTACAAGGGGTTAAATACATAACAGTTTTGACTTCCCAATCTGAAGAAGGACATTCTTGCTATTGAGGGAGTGCAGCGAAGGTTCACCAGACTGATTCCCGGGATGGCGGGACTGACATATCAAGAAAGACTGGATCGGCTAGGCTTATATTCACTGGAGTTTAGAAGAGTGAGAGGGGATCTCATGGAAACATATAAAATTCTGACGGGATTGGACAGGTTAGATGCAGGAAGAATGTTCCCGATGTTGGGGAAGTCCAGAATCAGGGGTCACAATCTAAGGATAAGTGGTAAGCCATTTCGGACCGAGATGAGGAGAAACTTCTTCACTCAGAATTGTGAACCTGTGGAATTCTTTACCACAGAATGTTATTGAGGCCAGTTCGTTAGATATATTCAAAAGGGAGTTAGATGTGGCCCTTACGGCTAAATGGATCAAGGGATATGGAGAGAAAGCAGGAATAGGGTATTGAAGTTGCATGATCAGCCATGATAATATTGAATGGTGGTGCAGGCTCGAAGGGCCGAATGGTCTACTCCTGCACCTATTTTCTATGTTTCTATGTACAAGCTAGACCAATATCCTTCTGTGGGGTGGGTTTGCTAGTGCTGTTGGGAGGGTTTAAACTAGCTTGGCTGGGGGATGAGAACCCGAGAATAGATTCAGTTGGGAATAAGGCAAATGAGCTAAGAGCACAGATAGATACTTGGGAGTCTGATAGTATAGCAATTAGTGAGACATGGCTGAAAAAAGGGTAGGTACGGAAGCTCAGCATTCCTGGTTACAGGATTTTCAGACGGGATAGAGAGGGGGTAAAAAAGGAGTGGGGGGGGGGGTCGCAATATTGATTAAAGAAACAATTACAGCTGTGAAGAGGATGATATGTTGGAAGGATCATCAAATGAGGCCATATGGGTCGGATTGAAGAACAAAAAAAGAGGTGATCGCACTGCTAGGATTGAACTATGGACCCCCAAACAGTCAAAGGGAAATAGAAGAGCAAATATGTAGGCAAATTTCTGAGAAGTGCTAAAACTATAGGGCAGTAATAGTAGGGGATTTCAACTATCCTAATATTAATGGGGATAAAATTATTGTGAAAGGTATGGAGGGTGCGGAATTCCTAAAATGCATTCAGGAGAACTTTTTTAGCCAGTATGTAGCAAGTCCAATAAGGGAGGGGGCGCTTTTGGACATAGTTTTAGGGAATTAAGTTGGGCAGGTGGAAGGGGAATCAGTGGGAGAGCATTTTGGCGCTAGTGATCAAAATTCAGTTAGATTTAAGGTAGTTATGGAAAAGGACAAAGATAGGCCTGGAATAAAAGTTCTCAATTAGAGAAGAGCCAATTTTGATAAGCTGAGAAGTGATTTAGAAGTGGACTCAAAACAGCTACTTGAAGATAAATCAGTATAAGAGCCATGGGAGGCATTCAATAGGAGATCCGGAGGATTCAGAGCAAGTATGTTCCTGTTATGTATGAAGATAGAGTCTGACTGGATACTGTGAGCTCAAAGTTAAGTGTGACCTTAGTCTTTTATTGCAGGTCTCCAGAGTGCCCCTCCAGCCTGTGAGGCCTCCTTAAGTACCTGTGCTTATGGGATCCCTTGGGACTCCAAGGTGGCTGTACAAGGTAAATACAAGTTTCTCTTCCCCCCCACTACCCTCCCCAAAGTCAACAGTGTAACTATTTACAAGGCGAGACGATCTGGGGCCCTTCTTGATCGTCTCGGGGAAAATGCTGGTGTTGGTGAATCATCTGTTGGGCCCTCGCTGGGCTGCTGTACAGCTGGTCTTGTTGGGCTGCCTGGTGTGTTGGGCCCTGCTGGGCTGCTGCGGATGATGGGTTCTGCTTCGTGGCCAACCGCGGTGTCGGTTGCCACTGGTGTGTATGTTGGGGGATCAAAGAAGGTAGAGTCCAAAGTGGGTTGCTCAGGATAGTCCGTGAATCTGAGTTTGATTTGGTCCAAGTGTTTCCGGTGAGTGAGTCCATTTGAAAGTTTGACCCGAAACACCCTGCTCCCCTCTTTGGCCACAACAGTGCCAGGAAGCCACTTGGGACCTTGTCCATAATTCAATACAAATACAGGATCATTGATTTCAATCTCGCGTGACACATTTGCGCTATCATGGTATGTAGTTTGCTGAAGCCGCCTGCTCTCTACCTGTTCATGTCGATCAGAGTGAACGAACGAGAGCCTTGTCTTAAGTGCCCTTTTCATGAGCAGTTCAGCAGGTGGGGTCCTAGTGAGTGAGTGGGGTCTCGTGCGGTAGCTAAGCAGGACTCGGGATAGGCGAGTCTGCAGTGAGCCTTCCGTTACCCTCTTCAAGCCCTGCTTGATGGTTTGCACTGCTCTCTCTGTCTGGATACTGGTTTAAATGGGGCAGATGTGACATGTCTGATCCCGTTGCGGGTCATGAATTCTTTGAACTCAGCACTGGTAAAACTAGGCTGTTGTCGCTCACCAGGACATCCGGTACCCCGTGCGTGACAAACATGGCCCGTAGACTTTCAGTGGTGGCAGCGGACGTGCTTGCCAACATTATCTCACATTCAATCCATTTGGAGTACGCATCGACAACCACAAAGAACATTTTATCCAAGAACAGGCCTGCATAGTCGACGTGTACCCGAGACTACGGTTTTGAGGGCCAAGACCATAAAGGTAGTGGTGTTTCCCTGGATGCATTACTTAACTGCGAGAATGTATTACATCTGTGAACGCAGGACTCTTAAGTTCGCATCGATACCGGGCCACCACACATGGGATCTGGCTATTGCTTTCATCATTATGATGCCTGGGTGGGTGCTGTGGAGGTCACTGATGAAGATGTCTCTGCCCTTCTTGGTAACCACTACCCGATTTCCCCACAGAAGGCAGTCGGCCTGTATAGACATTTCATCTTTGCGCCGCTGGAACAGCTTTATCTCTTCCTTCATTTCCACTGGGACACTGGACCAGCTCCCGTGAAGCACACAATTTTTAAACTAGGGACGGTAAGTGGTCCTGGCTCGTCCAGGTTCTAATCTGTCGGGCTGTGACGGGTGATTGCTCACTCTCAAATGTTTCCATAACCATGACTAAATCTGCGGGCTGCGCCATTTCTACCCCCGTGGTGGGCAATGGCAGCCTGCTGAGAGCAGCAGCAGTTTTCAGTGCCTGGCCTGTGGCGGACGGCGTGAGCACCCATCGCTGGATGCAGACCGATGCATTAGTATTTATCCCCTTGCTCTCGGAAAACAAGGATATCAATGGCTTATGGTCAGTTTCCAATTCAAAATTTTAGCCCAAACAGATATTGATGCATTTTCTTTACCCCGTAGACACACGCTAACGCTTCTTTTTCAACCATGCTGTAGGCTCTCTCAGCCTTAAGACAGTCTCCTGGATGCATCAGCAACCGGTTGCAATTTCCCAGTCTTGAGCTTGTTGCAATATACACCCGACGCCATACGGTGACACATCACACGCTTACATGGATCATACAACACAAGCAATTTGTTTGAGCATAACAATTTTCTCGCTTTTATAAAGATATTTTCTTGGCTTCTGCCCCTTACCTATTCGTCTCCTTTATGCAGTAAGGCGTGCAGTGGTTCTAACAGTGTGCTGAGACCCAGTAAGAAGTTATCAAAATAGTTCAGGAGTCCTAGAAATGACCACAGCTCCGTCACGTTCTGTGGCCTCGGTGCGTTTTCGATTGCCTCCGTCTTCGAATCAGTGGGCCTGATGCTGTCCGCCACGATTTTTCTCCCCAGGAACTCCGCTTTAGGCGCCAGGAAAACGCACTTGAAGCATTTTAACCTGAGCCCCACGCGGTTGAGTCGACCAAGAACCTCCTCCAGGTTCTGCAGATGCTCGCTTGTGTCCAGACCTGTAACCAAGATGTCGTCCAGGAAGACCACTGTGCATGGGACCGACTTCAGTAAGCTTTCTATGTTTCTCTGGAATATCGCTGCCGCTGATCGAATTCCAAACAGGCTGTTATAAATATTCTGTTATAAATGAAGAGACCTTTGTGTGTGTTGATGCAGGTGAGGCCCTTCGATGATTCCTCCAGCCCCTACGGCATGTAGGCCGAGGTCAAGTCCAGCTTCGTGAACGTCTTTCCTCCCACCAGCGTAGCAAAAAGGTAGTCAGCCTTTGGTAGTGTTAACTGATCCTGCAGGGAGAAACGATTGATAGTTACTTTGTAATCACCACAGATTCTGACGGTGCCGTCTCCCTTGAGGACAGGAACGATAGTACTGGCCCACTCGTTGAATTCGATCGACGAAATGATGCCCTCTCGTTGCAGCCGATCTCCACTCTCTCTCATCATTTACGGTACTGCTCTCGCCTGTGATGGATGGGTCGCGCCCCCAGAATTAGGTGGATCCGCACTTTTGCTCCTTGGAACTTCCCGATGCTTGGTTCGAAAAGCAAAGGGAACTTGTTTAAGACCTGGGCACACGAGTGTCATCAGCGGACGAGAGCGCTCGGACGTCGTCCCAGTTCCAACGTATCTTTCCCAGCCAGCTTCCGCCAAGCAGCGTGGGACCATCGCCCTGTACCACCCAGAGTGGTAGCTTGTGCACCCCTCCATCGTAGGAAACTTTTACAGTGACACTGCCGATTACAGGAATCAGTTCCTTTGTGCAAGTTCTCAGTTTTGTGCAATTGGAGTCAAGACTGGCCTTGAGGCCTTGCTGCACCACAATTTTTCGGAAGTCTTTTTGCTCATAATGGACTGGTTCGCACCCCTGTCCAACTCCCTTGACACCGGGAGTCCATTTAGTTCAACCGTCAGCATTATCAGGGGACACTTAGTGGTAAATGTATGTACCCCATGTACCTCTGCCTCCTCGGTCTGAGGTTCTGGTTCGTTGTGATCCGTCGTGGATCTGTCTTCCTCTGCAACATGGTGATTTACAGGATTAACAGGATTAGTAGCTCGCCTGCACATACATTGGAGGTGTCCCATTGTTCCACAGCCCTTGCAAACGTACCCTTTGAAGCGGCATGAATGGAAATGATGATCACCCCCGCAGCGCCAACAAGGTGTTAATGGCCTTGCATTCATCACCCTTGATGGTGGACATGCAGGCATGTGTGACCTGCCCTGTACGTTGAGATTTGAAAACATCATCACTTTGTTCACAGTACTAGTAGCAGCACTCGTGTGCTGAGAGATTTGCTTAGTATTGTCACTGGTGGCAATGAACGCCTGGGCTATCGCTATGGCCTTTCTCAAGGTTGGGGTCTCTACAGTCAAAAGTTTGCAAAGTATTGTTTCATGGCCAATGCCAAGTACAAAAAAGTCTCTGAGCATGTTCTCCAAATGTCCTTCAAATTCTCAATGTCCTGCAAGGCGTCTTAGCTCGGCGACATAACTCGCCACTTCCTGGCCTTCAGACCTTTTGTAGGTGTAGAACCGGTACCTCACCATCAGAACGTTTTCTTTCGGGTTCAGATGCTCCCGGACCAATGTGCACAAATCACCGTACGATCTCTCTGTGGGTTTGCTGGAGCAAGCAGATTTTTCATGAAGCCATACGTTGGTGCCCCGCAGACGGTGAGGAGAATCGCCCTTCATTTGGCAGCGTTCACTTCTCCTTCCAACTCATTGGCCACGAACTTTTGGTCAAGTCGCTCCACAAAGGTTTTCCAATCATCTCCCTCTGAGAATTTCTCCAGGATGCCCACTGTTCTCTGCATCGTTGGGTTCGTTATCTGTACCTCGGCGCCATTTGTTATGTATGAAGAAAGAGTCTGACTGGATACTGTGAGCTCAAAGTAAAGTGTGACCTTAGTCTTTTATTGCAGGTCTCCAGAGTGCCTCTCCAGCCTGTGAGGCCTCCTTAAGTACTGTGCTCCCAAGGGATTATGGGATCCCTTGGGACTCCAGGGGATGAGCCCTCTGGTGGCTGTACAAGGTAAATACATAACAGTTTCCTTAAATAAAAAGGGTAGCACGAACAAATCTAGAGCCCCCTGGATGTCAAGGGACATACTGGGTAGGATAAAGAAAAATAGGGAGGCTTATGACAGAACAATACTGTCGGCTCAATACTGCAGAAACCCTAAAGGAGTATAGAAAGGTGAAATTAAAAAAGGAAATTAGGAAAGCCAAGAGAGAGAATGAAAACATTTTGGCAAGTAAAATCAAGGAAAACCCAAAGATGTTTTATAAATACATTACAAGCAAGAGGACAACTAAAGAAAGAGTAAGACCTATTGGAGACCATATATGTAATCTGTATGTAGAGGCAGAAGACGTGTGTATGGTTCTTAATCAATATTTTGCATCTGTTTTCACAAAAGAAAGGGGCGATGTAGACATTGCAATCAGGGAGGAGGAGTGTGAAATATTAGATGAAATAAACAGTGAGAGGGGAAGTATTAAAGGGTTTAGAAGCTTTGAAAATGGATAAATCCCCAGGCCCGGATGAAATGTATCCCAGGCTGTTAAGAGAAGCAAAAGAGGAAATAGCAGAGGCTCTGACCATTATTTTCCAATCCTCCTATAGGGTGGTGCTGGAGGACTGGCGGAATGCTAACATGGTTCCTTTGCTTACAAAGGAAGAAAGGGATAGACTGAGTAATTGCAGGCCAGTTAGCCTAATCTCGGTGGTGGGAAAATTATTGGAAAAAATTCTGAGGGACAGGAAAGATCTTCATTTGGAAAGACACATATTAATCAAGGACAGTCTGCATGGATTTGTTAAAGAAAAGCTGTGTTTGACTAACGTGATTGAATTTTTTGAGGAAGTAACAAGGAGTGTCGATGAGGGTGGTGCATTTGATGCAGTGTATAAGGGTTTTAGCAAGTCTTTTGATAAGGCCCCACATGGCAGACTGGTCACAAAAGTAAAAGCATGTTACCTCCTCAAAAAATGTTGGATGCAACTTGCCAAAATTGACTCAGAGGCAGGAAGCAAAGGCTAATGGCTGATGGGTGTTTTTGTGACTGTTTCCAGTGGGGTTCCGCAGGGTTCAGTACTGGGTTTCTTTGCTTTTTGTGATATATATATATCAATGATTAAGAAGTTTGCAGATGATACTAAAATCGGCTGTGTGGTTGATAACGAAGAAGCAAACTGTAGACTGCAGCAAGATATCAATTGACTGGTCAGGTGGGCAGAACATGGCAAATTGAATTCAATCCAGAGAAGTGTGTGAGGTAATGCATTTGGAGAGGGCTAACAAGGAAAGAGAATACACATTAAATGAAAGGATACTAAAAAAGTGTAGAGGAACAAAGGGACCTTGGAGTGCATGTCCACAGATCCCTGAAGATAGCGGGCCAGGTAGATAAGGTGGTTAAGAAGGCATCCGGAATACTTGCCTTTATTAGCCGAAGCATGGAATACAAGAGCAGGGAGGTTATGCTTGAACTGTATAAAACACTAGTTAGGCCACAGCAAGAGTACTGTGTGCAGTTCTGGTCACCACATTACAGGAAAGATGTGATTTCACTAGAGCGGGTACAGAGGAGGTACCAACATGTTTCCTGGACTGAAGAATTTTAGCTATGAGGAAATGTTGGATAGGCTTGGTTTATTTTCTTTGGAACAGAGGAAGCTGAGGGGAGACTTTATTGAGGGACAGAGAGAGTAGATAGAACAGACCTATTTCCCTTCGCAGAGGGGTCAACAACCAAGGAGCATAGATTTAAAGCAATTGGTAGAAGATTTAGAGGGAATTTGAGGGAAATTTCTTCACCCAGATAGTGGTGGGGGTCTGAAACTTACTGCCTGAAAGGGTGGTAGAGGCAGAAATCCTCACCACATTTAAAAAGTACTTGGATTTGCACTTGAAGTGCCGTCACCTACAGAGCTATGGACCAAGAGCTGGAAAGTGGGATTAGGCTGGATTGCTCTTTGTTGGGCTGGCGCGGATACAATGGGCCGAAATGGCCTCCTTCCATGCTGTAAATTTCTTTGATTCTATGATACACGAACTTCTAAAAGGCAGTTGATAAAGTGCCACATAATAGGCTTGCCAACAAAGTTGAAGCCCATGGAATAAAAGGGACACTGGAAACAGAGTAATGGTGAACGGTTGTTTTTCACACTGGAGCAAAGTATACAGTGGTGTTCTCAAGGGATAGGTATCATGATATATATATTAATGACTTAGACTTGGGTATACAGGGCACAATTTCAAAATTTGCAGATGACAAAACTTGGAAGTATAGTAAACAGTGAGGAGGATAGTGATAGATTGCAACAGGACATAAGACAGTGTGATGGAATGGGCAGACACGTGACAGATTAAAGTTAATAAAAAAAGTGCAAAGTGATACACTTTGGTAGGAAGAACAAGGAGAGGCAATATAAACTACAGTTAAAAATTCTTAAGGGGGTGTATGAACAGAGAGACCTGGGAGGGGAAGGGTGGGGGAAATGGAATAGACATAATCGAGGACAATGCCAGCCATGCTCTCACCCCTTCACCTCCCTCCCAGAACCACGATAGGTTCCCCTTGTCCTCACCTTTCACCTCACAAGCCTCCATATTCAACAGATCATCCTCCGCCATTTCCACCACCTCCAGCGTGATTTCACCACCAAACACATCTTCTCTTCCCCTTTCAGCATTCTGAAGGGACTGCTCCCTCTGCGATACCCTGGTGCACTCCTCAGCCACCTCCAACACCCCCTTCCCTTCCCAAGGAGGGCGAGTATTACTACAGCCCTGTAGATCATGAACTTGGTGGCAGTTTTGAGGGTCTGGTCTTCAAACACTCTTTTCCTCAGGCGGCCGAAGGCTGCACTGGCGCACAGGAGGCGGTGTTGGATCTTGTCGAAAATGCCTGATCTTGTTGATAGGCGGCTCCCGAGATATGGGAAGTGGTCCACGATGTCCAGGGCCGCGCCATAGATCTTGATGACTGGAGGGGGGGGGGGAGGGGGGGGTGGCAGTGCTGTGCGGCAAGGCTGGAGGAGGACCTTTGTGTTACTGATATTTAGCGTAAGGCCCATGCTTTCATATGCCTCAGTAAATTCGTCGACCAAGTCCTGGAGTTCAGCCTCTATGTGCGCAGATGCAGGCGTCATCCACGTACTGTAGCTCGATGACTGAGGTTGACGTGGTCTTGGATCTGGCCTGGAGACGGCAAAGGTTGAACAGGTTCCAGGTATAAGGGCTGGCGCTGTTCACTGCATTTTTCCTGCAGCTGTCACGCTGAAAAAATCATGTCCGTTGTGCCCCGTAGGAGACGAAATCCGCACTGCGACTCCGGGAGGAGCTCCTCGGCCACAAGGAGAAGACGGTTGAGGAGGACTCTAGCAACACTTTCCCAGTGACTGATAGCAGGGAGATTCCTCTGTAGTTGCTGCAGTTGGACGTCCCCTTTTTTAAAGATGGTCACAATCACTGCATCTCTGAGAATCTCCCGGCATGCTCTCCTCCCTCCAGATGAGAGAGATGAGGTCATGTATTCGCGCCAAAAGTGCCGCTCTGCCATACTTCAGTGCCTCAGCAGGGATTCCATCCGCACCCGTAGCCTTGTTTTTAAGCTGTCTCATGGCTTTTTCTACTTCGTGCAGTGTTGGGATCTTACGGAGGTGGTGGCGGGTAGCATGCTGCGGGATGGAGTCGAGAACACTCGAGTCAAAGGCAGAGTCTCGAGTGAGGAGATCTTCGAAGTGCTCCTTCCAGCGGGCCCTGACTGCCTCAGAGTCCTTGATGAGTGTTTCTCCGTTCTTGGCCAGCAGTGGAGTGGGGCCTTGGGTGTTTGGACCGTAGGTGGCCTTGACTGCGATGAAGAATCCTCGCACATCATGGCTGTCGGCCAGCTGCTGTATCACCTGTGCTTTCTCCATCCACCATCTGTTCTTAGGTCCTGGGTTTTTTGTTGGACCTCAGCCTTGAGCCGTCTGTGATGCCGTTTTGCTGCTCCAGAGTTGGGTTGTTGTTTAAGGCTCAGGAATAGGGGGAGTCGAAGAGTCATGAGGCGCTCGGTAGCCCCGCAGGGGGAATCTTTGAAGCGGTCGACCAGCTCGTTTTTGATGGCGAAGCCGACTCCGTGGAGGTGGCATTCTGACTCTGGTTTCCCTTTCCAGAAGATGTAACCTCCATCTTGTTCTTTGAGCTAGTCTTCCCCTGCCCGCCGGGTCTCGCTTAGGGCTGCGATGTCGATATCAAAGCGTCTAAGTTCCCGGGCA
This sequence comes from Pristiophorus japonicus, assembly GCF_044704955.1. Lineage (NCBI taxonomy): Eukaryota > Metazoa > Chordata > Chondrichthyes > Pristiophoridae > Pristiophorus > Pristiophorus japonicus. The sequence continues at coordinate 71,213,904 of NC_091977.1, read as the reverse complement.
ACTATAGCGGTGCGGTGTTCCGGGATGTCGCTGTTGGAGTTGTCCATGAGGGTCCTGACGTTCCAGGTCCCGAACTTCATGTTAGAGGAGTGGAAGATGCCTGTGCGCGAGTTCTTTTAACGTGGGGTGGTCGTTGCACACCGGCTACCACACAGGCTTAGCTGAGCAAGGTCTTGGTCCAGTAGCAAAAGGGTCCAAGACGACTGGAGACCAGGCACTGCTGTATGAGCCTAGTGGCCTACGGCAAGATGTTGGCCGCAGGCTCAGCGCTGGGTAGCACCCTTGGTGGTAGGTGGTCCGAGGCTTGGTTGGGGGCAGGCATTGGGAGGGTCAATGGCCCACCGGGGTTCAGGGTGGGAGGGCAGGGGGTCACAGCCATTGTACTCACCACGTGCTGGTGGAGAGGCGGCCAGATCACCAGTGGGGGAAGAAAGCTCCAGTTGTCGCTGAAGGAGGGGGTGGGGAGCCAGCCGCCGTTGTAGGGGAGGAGGACCCGGTTGTCGTTGAGGAGGAGGTCGCCTGTCGCCGCAGGAGGTCCAGCCATTGTCGAGGAGGCTCAGACTCCGTCGTGGAGGAGAGGCCCATCTTCCGCCGCTGGAGGTGTTCCGATCGCCGCTGGAGGGGGTGGGGGGTGGGGCTGGAGGCCCGATAGCCAGGTCCAGGTCGTCACCGTAAGAGGCCCAGATCTCAGAGGGAGCAGCGTGCGGTGGCCCGGCCCGGAAATCAGCACGGTCCCGGCCTGCAAGGCCATCAACAGGCTGGGGCGATCAGAGGGTGCAGCATGCAACAGTATATCACTGCAGGAGGGCGACAGCTGCGAAGCCAGGTTACTGATTGCAGTGCGGGCAGGCACAGCAGGAGGGGCGAAGAAGCGGCAAGAGTTTGTAGAAGGAAGTGACCGGGGCCCAGGAGAGGCGTGAGTCTGGGGCCCAGAAGAGACGAGGGCTCAGGGGCAGCACGGGCCAGCCCACACTGCTTTAATGTGTACGTGCTCGGTCCGTGCAGCAGAGCTGGTCTCCAGTCGTCTTGGGTAATCCTTGCCACTGGACCAAGACCTAGCTCGGTCAAGCCCGTGTGGTGGCTGGTGTGCAACAGCCACCACACGTTAAAAACATCCAAGCACAGACATCTTCCATGCTCCAAGATGTAGTTCGGGATCTGGAAAATAGGTCCTTCATTTGAAACACCTGTGAACTCATTACTTTTTGGCGGGGAAGCAAGTCATCCTCGCTTCGAGGGACTGCCTATGATGATGATGATGATGATGACTTCATTAAAAGGGCACTTAGCTGGTAATTACTAGACTTAACTTTCAATAATGAGTTTAATGGGCAATTAATATGCGAATCCAACAAGTTCTTAAAATAACTGGGAGGCTAAGGGCGAGATACTGTTCGTGTGAAGCATAAATCGAGCAGCAAGTTCAGGAGATTCGCAAATTAAGGCGTATTTCTTATTCCCCTGAATTTGCTGGCTGATTTGCGCATTAATAATGGTGTGCATCGTTCACACACCTTTAGTTTTTCAGTAAGTTCCGCTCCGATAACAATCAGAGATGACATGGTAGTCTACCAAATGCTGCACCGATAACTTCTGAATCTCATTGCCCCTACCCCCGCCACCCACCCACCCCCCAGCAATGAAGTGAAACTTTATTAATTTATGAACAACGCTCCCTGGTTCTTGTAAATGCAACATTTCAAGTCCCTCATTTTGCACCTAGGAAGTTGCTTCCATTTTAGCCGACTTTTACTGCTGCTTTTAAAAGCAAAACTAAAGGCAGAAATTCCAATTTTGTCACACTTACTATATACACACACACACACACACACACACACACACACACACACACACACACACACAAATACTTGGTTAATGTTTCCTCGGGAGGAGTAGAGAGGTGCTGAGGCCAATTCTAATTCCCCTACGTTAACTCAGCAGAGCCCAGGAATCGAACCTGAAACTTTGCTGGTCTGCATCACTCAATACCATATCAACTAAGGCATCAGCGACCTGAAACGTTAACTCTGTTTCTCTCCACAGATGCTGCCTGACCTGCTGAGATTTCCAGCATTTTCTGTTTTTATATAAGCTATCATAGGAGCAGCTATGTGTCATTTTTTGGCGGTATTTACATGTATATATGTATGAACATATGAAAACAAAGACAGGAAAAGACCATTTGATGCATCAAACCCAGCACAACCCGTCATGTATCACTGACTCACCACTGATCACACAATCTCCTGAGAGATGAAAAAAAGTGTGGCCGGGGGGGGGCGGGGAGAACTGAAACCTAATTTAGGAAAAACTGGGAACTTCCCCTCTGACTCTAAGGCAATCAAGCAAAATTCTAGGAATCTACGTTAACTCATAAACCCTTCTACTTCCAGATGACCTGCAATTTACCCCTTTGAACTAGAAGAACTGTAATTGTGAGTTGCTTTTTAAAGCTATGGGTCAGATGCAAGTTTCTGTATATTCGTGTTAACTTGGACAACTCCGGTGATACTGAACTGAAGTACATTCATGGGTGGGGTATAATTTACATTTTGTGGCTTAAAAACAGAAATGACTCAATGGTAAATGTACATTATTTTTTTATGAGATTGTGGTAAATAATTATGAAAGACCACACCCCAGGTTCGTTAAGGGTGGCAGACCACAACTTTAAATGTACCCAGTGCTCTTTTAAATAGAGAAATACTCGGTATCCTTTTGTACATAACCAACATCTTTATTTTCTGCCCGAGATTATGAGAAAATATACATTGAGACAACTGTTAACCGATTAAAAAATTCACAATATAGCTCCCTTGATGGCTTGGTTCTTCATTTATTGTATGGTGTGGTACTGAGTCACAGAAGAGAAAAGTCCCAGATTTGAACCCTGGATTGTTTTGGATTAGCTAATCTCTGGGGCAGTGGTCGGGGCACTATACAATTCGACTTAAGAGTACCTGAATTAAGTAGAGAAGCCAAAAAAGATTCCTTCTCCTGATGTCTGCTGAATGATGAATGAAAAGTACTCGGTGGACGAAAGAGGGACAAGTCCCCAGAACTGAATGCCTGCATCCTAGAGTCTTAAAAGAAGTGGCTGCAGAGATAGTGGAAACATTGGTTGTAATCTACCACAATTCCCTGGATTCTGGAGAGGTCCCAGCAGATTGGAACACCGCAAATGTAAGGCCCCTATTCAAGAAAGGAGGGAGACAGAAAGCAGGAAACTATAGACCAGTTACCCTACCATCTGTCTTGAGAAAATGCTGGAATCCATTATTAAGGAAGTAGTAGCAGGACATTTAGAAAATCATAATACATTCAAGCAGAGTCAACATGGTTTTATGAAAGAGAAGTTGTGTTTGACAAATTTGCTAGAGTTCTTTGAGGATGCAACAAGCAGAGTGGATAAAGGGAACCAGTAGATGTGGCGTATTTGGCTTTCCAGAAGGCATTCGATAAGGTGCCACATAAAAGGTTACTGCGCAAGATAAGAGTTCATGGGGTTGGGGGTAATTTATTAGCATGGATAGAGGACTGGCTAACTAACAGAAAACACAGAGTCGGGATAAACGGGTCACTTTCAGGTTGGCAAATTGTAACCAGTGGGGTGACACAGGGATCAGTGCTGGGGCCTCAACTATTTACAATCTATATTAATGACTTGGATGAAGGAAGCCAGTGTACTGTAGCCAAATTTGCTGATGATACAAAGATAGATGGGAAAGTAAGTTGTGAGGAGGATATAAAGAGCCTGCAAAGGGTTATAGATAGGTTAAGTAAGTGGACAAAAATTTTGCAGTATAATGTGGGAAAATGTGAGGTAGGAAGAATAAGAATAAGAAAGCAAATTATTTAAATGGAGAGAGACTACAAAATGCTGCAGTACAAAGGGATCTGGGGGTCCTCTTACATGAAACACAAAAAGTTAGTATGCAGGTACAGCAAGCAATTAGGAAGGCAAATGGAATGTTGACCTTTATTGCAAGGGGGATGGAGTACAAAAGTGGGAAAGTCTTGCTTCTAGTCTTGTACAGGGTATTGGTGAGAACTGCATATAGTTTTGGTCTCTTTATTTAAGGTGGGATCATCATCATAGGCGGTCCCTCGAACGAGGGTGACTTGCTGCCACAAGAGTTCACAGATGTTTCAATGAAGGACCCGATATTCCAGTCCTGAACTCCAATTGAAGAGGTGGAAGATGCCTGTGCGCGGATTTTTTTAACATGTGGTGACCGTTGCACATCAGCCACCACACGGACTTGACAGAGCTAGGCCTTCATCCAGTGGCAAGGGTTAACCAGGACGACTGGAGACCTGTAATGCTGCATGGACCAAGTGCACACACATATGCAGTGTGGCCTGGCCAGTGCTGCCCCGGGCCCTCGTACCCTCATTTGCCGCACCTCCTCCACGATCTCTCGTCGCTCCTCTGCCACAAACATTCGCCGCACCTCTGCCACGATCCTGTGGGATATACTTGCATTGGAGGCAGTTCAGAGAAGGTTGACAAGGTTGATTGCTGGGATGAACGGGTTGACTTGTGAGGAATGGTTGGGCCTATGCACATTGGAGTTAAGAATGAAAGGTGATCTTATTGAAACATAAAAGATTCTGAGGGGGCCTAACAGGGTAGATGCAGACCGGATGTTTCCCCTAGTGGGGGAATCTAGAACTAGGGGGCATAGGTTCAGAATAAGGGGTCGTCCATTTAAAATGGAGATGAGGAGGAATTTTTCTCTCATAGGGTCATGAATCTTTGGAATTCTCTACCCCAGAGAGCTGTGGAGGCAGGGTCATTGAATATATTTAAGGTGGAGATAGACAGATTTTTGAACTACAGGGGAGTCAAGGGTTATAGGGAGCGGGCAGGAAAGTGGAGTTGAGGCAAAGATCAGACCAGATATGATCTTATTGAATGGCAGAGCAGGCTTGGAAGGCCAAATGGCCTACTCCTGCTCCGATTTCTTATGTTCTTATGGAAGACGGAAATGGGCTTGGTTATGACGGGCCCACGGTGGAATAGTCTGTTGACAGTAGATTCAGACAAGTAGCATGGCCACTTTAGTGAGGCAGTTCAGAGCTGCCAGGTTCATAGTGGGAGAGAAAATTGGGAGGGGCACAGAAAATCTAACTCAACAGTTTACACTGAATGTGACAACTGGACATGACAATGATTTAATCTTGTGTTTAATTTAGCCAGTGCAATATATAACTAAAATAAATAGACTGGTTATCATGAAAACCATTATGGCAATTCTTGATAGCATCAATTGATTAATAACCAGTAAACAATTCTTCATGATCTAGTGACCTGATTAAAATGAGCCAGATGCATCAGTGATAGCTTGTCACTTCTGAACATGTCACGTCATTGAATCCCTAATCCTTGCTGAGCATTTCTCGTCTTTCTTATAGCTACATATATGGGCAGATTTTCCTTTTTTTCCACCTGGGGCTATTGGGCCTAAGCGGCAAATACAGGAAAATCAGGTGAAGAGGCACGCATGCCCTAAAAGAACTCAACCAATTATCCATTCACCATTTTAAATAGAAGAATTTGCTGAGCTCCCATACCAACATGCACTCCTCCTCACCTGATGTTCCTCTATAGGCAATCCAATAGCTACAGGAACAGGAATATTTGCATATACTGGTTTAATCTAAATTTACTACAAATGGTAATGAGTCATCATTCTCGATGATTTGCCCATATGCTTGAATTAGGTCTGTTACAGTTCATTCTCCAAAAGTCAGAGCAATTTAAAACAATGAAACAACTATAAAATGGGAAATACAACATTTACAGAAACAACCCCCTCCCCTACCAAAAATATGTCATTACCACACTTATGTTTGAGGTTATACTCCAATGAGGTAAAAAGTCTAGGCTAGTTGTAAGAAAGAAGAGAAATGAACAGCAAGGTTAGGAATGCAGTAACATGACATGTTCAGAAATCACAATCCACCACTGACTTGTTCTGGCCCATTTTTACCAGGTCATGAAGAATTATTTCCTGGCTAATAGCCTAGTGCTATCAAAAGTTGCCAGAAGGGTTTTCTTAAAAACTAGCCCATTAGCTTTACAGTTAACTCCACAGTAATCAAAAGAATTGCAAATTTTGTGGGTGATGCAGATCAATCCAATCTAGTCCCACTTTTTAAATCTAATTTAGGAGTCTATATATGGTGTAGTAGGTACGAGGAAATTTGAAAAGGTTGACAACGACCAGACAGGGATTGAAAACGTCAATAAAATTGAAGCGCTACTTTACTGACATGCCAGGTGCTTGGATACAATAAGTGAACAAATCAGGAACAACTTACTTTATATAGCACCTTTAATGTAGTAAAACTTCCCAATGCGCTTCACAGGAGCATCATCAAACAAAATTTAATACAGAGCCATATGAGGAGATATTAGGGCAGATCAAAGACGTATGTTTTAAGGAGCAACTTAAAGAAGGAAAGAGGTAGAAAGGAAGGAGATTTAGGGAGGGAATTCCAGAGCTTAGGACCATGGCAACTTTAAGCACCATGTCATGTAATGCACTCCAAGATGAAGTGAAGCACATGTAAGGGAGTAAAGTATATAGACAGATGGTCACCAGAGTGGGTACTGAAGGTAGTGAATTGATCTGACACGTAAAATGGTTCAGATTAAAAGGGCTCATCAGTATTAGGAGGTTGTGAGGAGTCAGGAGTTCCTCCACCTCAAGGTAGGGATTGTAAGATATTGTCTATTGACAGATTGCATGTAAAACTCACTTATATATGATAATGGCCGTATAACATAAAATGAAAACTTTACATATTCAAGACTCAAATAAGGGAATGGCATGGAATCAGGTTAAAGGGAATAGCTTTGCTTGTGTGTTTATCTTTAAAAACTGCAGACCAAGCTGGAAATGCCAGAGCAAGGTTAAGACTGTGGAACAACACATTCCAAAAGGAGGAGATCGGCCCCACATGCTACGGGAGATGGAGAGGCTGTGAAACCACTCAGCAGCCAGTCTGATAAGGATTAACGAATCAATATAGCTTCGTAAATCAGCTGTAAACATAGAACATAGAACATAGAAAATAGGTACAGGAGTAGGCCATTCAGCCCTTCGAGCCTGCACCGCCATTCAATGAGTTCATGGCTGAACATGCAACTTCAGTACCCCATTCCTGCTTTCTCGCTAAACCCCTTGATCCCCCTAGTAGTAAGGACTACATCTAACTCCTTTTTGAATATATTTAGCGACTTGGCCTCAACAACTTTCTGTGGTAGAGAATTCCACAGGTTCACCACTCTCTGGGTGAAGAAGTTTCTCCTCATCTCGGTCCTAAATGGCTTACCCTTAACCGGTAGTCATAGAAGATTTTGCAGGATGGTCGCACACCTCGGAAACTGTACAATTGTGTGCAAAACCATCAATCACAGAAGATTCATTTGGAATGCTTCCCCTGCATATGCTTGAATAAAGTTCGGAATATTGAACCAAGGTTTTGTCAGTGATTCCGTGGTCGCTATATGGGGCAGGTGTCGAATCCTTATTTCAGGGAATCCATCTTGAAGAAGAGAAGTCTTCTTTTTACCCCAACACACAGATCGATTAAAGCCAGTTGTGCTTTTGGAAGGCTCCATGTGATGTTATGGGATAAAAGGGGCCTGGCAACAAAACATAAGGTCTACAAAGCAATAGTTATAATATCCTTATTTTATGTGTGCAATAGCTGGTTCACTTACAGTCTCCACAGCAGAAAACGCAAACATTTCCACTGAGGTTGCTTCAGAAAGATCATGGAAATTCAATGGTAGCACAAGATTCTATACAAAGGTCCTCGGGAATAGAGGCAATGATAGTAAAGGCACAGCTACGGTGAACTGCTCTCTGTCAGAATGTCTGATACTAGACTGCCCACAAAGGTATTCTATACTGCGCAGACGCTTGGTAAATGCTCATGTAGTGGTCAATTCAAAAAATACAAGGATTGCCTAAAGAACAACCAAAAAGAGTGTGGCATCTCAACTGACACATGGGAGCATGATGCTTGTGACAAGAAGTGAAAAAAAATGATTCACGATGGCAAAGCTTGAAGCAAGTCGCACCCAGCTAACCACGGAAAAGAGAGCCGAAAGAAAATCATGGAAAATCATCTCTTTGGTCAATCCCATGTACAGTGTGTGGGAAAACATTCATCGCAAAATTCAGATTTTACAGTCATATGACAGCCCATAGCCTGGATTAAATTGGAGCTGAATTATTGGCTGTCATTATCTACAATGATGAACAAGCCATCATCATTAATCCCTCCCAAAATTGGGTACTCGTTAGTTAATGGCAAGATACAGCAGAAGAGCTCAATATATTTGCCACAATCATATCATTTTGCTGTGAGGTGGTTGCTTGATTTACTTTGATTTCCTGGAACAATGCAGATTCCTTCAGGACTATTGTGACCATCAGACCCAGGATTCACACACAGAACTCTATCTAAATCTTGCTGCCTGCTTAAAGCAATGGAGCATTCAAAATGTATGTTCCTAAAGCAGTCCAGTGACAAAGCCAAGCCCAGAAATGTCAACAGCTAGGTGGCTACAGAGGATAAGTCTCATTTTGGCTCCAGTGGGAATTTTTCTCAGGAGTATAAGGAAAGTCAATGCCAGTAGCTGCAGGGCTAAGATAAGCATTTTCCTTCTGGAAGTAATTTTTCACATGTAATATGGCATTAGGTCAATTGAGGTAGGGAGCTTCAATATTCCTATTTACTTTTGACCTCGCTTCCATTACTTTTTCTCCCCCCACTCATGCTAATTTCCTTAATTTGGGATAAATTCAATTGTCCTGCCCATAAATGCCATTCAATAATCAATGTGCCCAAAACAGCACTTTCATTGGGGTTGCAAAGAGCATAGATTTGATTCCATTAAGGGCTAATATGAGTGGTTATTATCCTGTGTACCATACAAAGGCTAAGCAAGCAGATGTCTTAACCTGCTACACAAGAGATGACATTACAATGAAATAATGAAGTTCACAAATTTAACTACTGGGCCAGTTATATAACTTTGTGCAGCTGGAATAAAATCAACGTGAGGGAAAAACAGATTTCAGCAAGTATAATATAGCTATGAACTAGAAATATGTAACACTCCTGCCATGTTCATAAAAGAATTTATCAGGCACAAGCTCTATTCCAGAGTGAGGCCGACAGTAAACATTCCCAAGGTTAGCATTATTCCAGTAGAATAGGAACAATAATGTGTAAATCATCTAACACTGGCAGCACCTTGGAGCACCAGTGGCAAGGAGCACCCTCTGGAGATGATTACAGACACATTTATGTTTTCACTTTATATCTGTACTACAGGTATTAGATCTCAGAAGTCTGCACTAGTTGACATGAGCAGAATAGAGTCACACATGATACGAGTATAAGCATGGCATTATAATTATACTGAAGTTCCCTAAAACAATATAATGGGAGTAGAAGCGTGAATAATCTGCCTATCTTCATTTTGGAAATACTACTTCCAGAAACAGTGTCTGATTTAAGTAGTATACTTTTAATTTAAAGGAATAGACGTTCTCAACTGCTTTATTTTTACTACTCCTACTGATGCTGTTGAGAGCGCTCACAGGGTCACACCTTATGAATTTTTGTAATCAGTATCATTTAATAACACCCACAAGGTCGAGATCTTACCTGCAGGTGTGGAACAAGGTCAAAGAAGAGCCGGAGAGCCTGCTGGGCAAACAGAGTAGGTGCATCCTGTTCCTCTCCAGATTGGGACTGAAGCACAACCTTAAGAAGGCTAAGACGAAGCTCAGAGTTCTCCCGCTGGCAGTAAGGTTCACAGTACAGATACTTGAAAAATGGTCCCATCATTAGCACAATGGGTGCCTTTAGCCTAAATATTCACAGAAAATTATGCATTTTAAATATCTCTACAATTTAAACAATGCCAGACCATCAGGTCTACAGTAAAATCTGCTTTGTCCTTTTTTATTTGTTTGCAATTTTCTCCTTTATTATAGTCTCCCTGCACTAAATACTAAATGTTCCTTCTGCAAGAAGACAAGCAGCGATCCAGCTCCTATATCTCTGGAAATGACATGCTGTCACCAATTGATAGGAGGAGCACGAGACAAGCCTAAGATGATGTTCTACATTTCCCTGCTGACAGGTACTATTCAGCCTTCAGCAACGGGTCAGCCAAGATCAAGAGCTCAGCAGATGAAGAACCACAGCCACGTACCCACGTACCACTACTCTTCGATATAGTATATTGGTAGACAAAAGTGGTGTGCTGGACAGCCATTAAATATTTTATTTTTAACTTATGTAACTATTCTGTTACTATTACATATTTTAAAGCAAAGTTACTCTTGATAATAAGCTGTTTTGTTTTTGAAATAACATTTTACCTCTCTGGAGGCTGTTGAAAAATAGCAGATATCTGCTGAAGGAGAAATGGCCAGCTGTCAGGTCTGTTCTCCAATACAACTATACAAGGGTGTGGAGGGTTCCTGTAACAAAAAAAAACATTAACAACAGCAGGGATACTTCACAAGTTGGGTCTCTAATAAAATATCTGATTTGAGGCAATTTTATTACATGTGCCTCTATAATGTATTTATATTATGAGTGAGTTCATACGTCTGTATCTGAATAGAATTTTTTAAAGACATTAAGTAACTGAATCAACCATCTCCAGTTGATCAAACAGAAGATGAACTGTCAACAGACATAGCTCAGTATTTTCTTACATATAAAAATCATTATTAACATACAAGAACATAAGAAATAGGAGCAGGAGTAGGCTATTTGCCCTTCGAGCCTGCTCCGCCATTCAATAAGATCATGGCTGATCTGATCATCGACACAGCTCCACTTCCCTGCCCACTCCCCATAACCCTTTACTCCCTTATCACTCAAAAATCTGTCTATCTCCGCTTTAAATATATTCAATGACCCAGCCTCCACAGCTCTCTGGGACAGGGAATTCCATAAATTTACAACCCTCAGAGAAGAAATTTCTCCTCATCTCAGTTTTAAATGGGCGGCCCCTTATTCTAAGACTATGTCTCCTAGTTTTGGTTTCCCCCGAGTGGAAATATCCTCTCTGCATCCACCTTGCCAAGCCCTCTCATTATCTTATATGTTTCGATAAGATCACCTCTCATTCTTCTGAACTCCAATGAGTATAGGCCCAACCTACGCAATCTATCCTCATAAGTCAACCCCCTCATCTCCGCAATTAACCTAGTGAACCTTCCCTGAACAGCCTCCAATGCAAGTATATCCTTTGTTAAATACAGAGACCAAAACTACATAGGACTCCAGGTGTGGCCTCACTAATACTCTGTACAGTTGTAGCAGGTCCTCTCTGCTTTTATACTCTATTCCCCTTGCAATAAAGGCCAAGATACCATTGGCCTTCTTGATCACTTGCTGTACCTGCATTCTGACGTTTTGTGTTTCATGCACAAGGACCCCCAGGTCTCTCTGTACTGCAGCACTTTGCAATTTTTCTCCAGTTAAATTATAATTTGCTTTTCTATTTGTTCTGCCGAAGTGGATAACCTCACATTTACCCACATTATACTCCATCTGCCAAATTTTTGCTCACTCACTTAGCGTGTCTTTGCAGATTTTTTTATGTCCTCACAATTTGATTTCCCACCCATCTTTGTATCATCAGTAAACTTTGCTACATTACACTCGGTCCCTTCATCCAAATCATTAATATATAGATTGTAAATAGTTGACTATTCCATCTGCTTCAATTTATTTGAATACGTGTTCACATTATCTAAAAATTCAGTTAAATGCTGTTTTGTGAAATATAAAAGAGTTAGGTTCTTCAACTCCCATGTTGAACAGCATTGAAGTCAAACATACAACTGAATGAATGTGTGCATAATTCTGCTTTTCCTATTCAAAAGCAGTGAAAGCAGACAGCCATGCTGATATGATCTGTTCACATTGCTCTCAAGAATTTTCTCTTTGCTGCACTGAATGTTACATTGTAATTAGAGTGCTGGGATTTTAATACCAATAATGAGGTGTTGGAAACACTTAAGTAGAAGGAGTAAAAATCTCACCTTGGATTCCTAAAATTATGGCTTGTGAGCATGAGAAATCATGCCTAGTGTGGCTGATTATATTGTTCATTCCTTGATTGATGTTCATGCCAGGTATTGTAAGCCTAGCGTTATTGAAAGTCAAGCCCCAAGGTGCTGAAGTTTAGCATATCAGCGAATAATCCTAAGTCTCCACCTCAGCACGGGCTCGTCTGACTGCTGGGGCTCAATTTTCCCCAGTGATATGCGGCGTTTTTTTGGTGCAAGTGAAAAAATACGTTTCCCCAATCAATGTGCGCCCACGTAACTCAGTTAGTTACGATTTTTTAAGGTTCTTTTTTGAGTCAAAGGGGGCATAACCTGCCACCCGCGCCAATTCTGGCCATTTAGGCACGTTTGGCCAGCCCCAATTTACTCCAATTCTTCTTAGGCCAGCGTATATGGAAAAAACCTTCTGGTGAGTTAAGAAAATCGGCGCAGGTAAGTAAATCAGCACAGCAGATGCCCGGAGAGCAGCAGCAGGAGAGGCAAGAGAGATTGGGAGAGATGGGGTGGAAGCCTTTTGGGCATAGTTAGGAGCGGGGACCAGGAGGGAGGAGGCCGTTCGGCCTGGGATAGGTGCGGGGACCGACATCAGGAGGCCATTCGGCCGAGGACCTGCATCGGGGGGGCAGGGAAACTTTAATAATTGAATGGAGGTAAGTTGCTGCAATGTGTAATGTGCTTGGTAAGTTGTTGCAATGTGTAATGTGCTTGTGCAGGTTGCTGTGAGCTAGCTGTATGTTTCACTTCCCAGCCTCAGCCCACATTGTGTCCCTGGTTACCGTGACAACCTGATTTTTTGGCGCAGATCTTGGGCTCCACCCGCAAAACCAGATGACAGGCTAGACGGCGCCAAAAGAAAGAATTCAAACGGGGAAACTTAGATGATTTTTTTTGGCGTACTTGGGCCTAAAAAAAACAGGCGTAACTTCAAGTATGCCAAAAAACAGCTATGGGGAAAATTGAACCCTTGGTGAAGTGTAATTCCAAATCAAGATAAATAGGCAACCAGATGTTAGTATTTTTCTAATTCGATCTTTTAGATATCCAGTTCCCAACCTCCCTTCAAGTTTTCCAACAGAATCACTACCCATCTGTCTTCTTACTCTACTGCCACCATCCCAGACTTGAATACCCTTGAATAAATCTAAAATAACTTTCTGTGCCTCTCTCAGCATTCTCCGAAGTGCCCATCAAGTCCCTGCTTCCTTACGAGAAGCAAACTCAAATGCCCATCCTCGTCTCTCCCTCTCTCTGACCATCACGCCCTGCAATCCTGCTGAGGCCGAACCCAGCAGCCTTCTTCCCATCCCCATTCGCCCCATACACCAATGCTCCCTTGAACTTTGCCACTAAATCAACAATTCTGGTCCCTCCGTGTTTTACTCTAGAATGTTTGTTCATTCGCATACTTTAATACTCTTGTGACTCCACGAGGTCTAGTATTGTACTTGAGCTGTTGTGACCTTAGTCCCATTTATTCTAACTCCAGAGTGAGGCACAAGCATGGTGGGATACTCATGGAGCCTCCTCCTCCCATCAGTTGTTTAATGGTCCACCACCATTCACGACTCGATGTGGCAGGACCACAGAGCTTTAATCTGATCCTTTGGTTATCGGATCGCCTAACCGTTTGTATAGCACACTGCTTCCACTTTTTAGCATCATGTAGTCCTGTGTTGCAGCTTCCCCAGGTTGGCACCTCATTTTCAGGTATGCTTGGTTGTGCTCCTGAAATGCTCTTCTGCACTCCTCATTGAACCAGGGTTGGTCCCCTGGCTTGATGGTAATGGTCAGTAGTGGTGCTACGGAGCCACTTGTGATGATGGACATTGAAGCCCCCCACCCAGAGTACATTCTGTGACCTTGATACTCTCAGTGCTTCTTCCAGTGGTGTTCAACATGGAGGTGTACTGATTCATCAGCTAAGGGAGGGTGGTTGGTGGTAATCAGCAGAAGGTTTCCTTGCCCATGCTTGAAGAGCCATGAGACTTCATGGGGTCCGGACTCAATGTTGAGGACTCCCAAGGTCACTCCCTCTTGACTGTATATCACTGTGCCGCCACCCCTGGTGGGTCTGTCCTGCCAGTGGGACAGGACCTACCCAGGGATGATGAGGGAGGAGTCTGGGGCATTGGCTGAAAGGTATGATTCTGTAGGTATAACTATGTCAAGCTGTTGCTTGACTAGTCTGTGGGACAGCTCTCCCAATTTTGGCACAAGTCCCAGATGTTAGTGAGAAGAACTGTGCAGGGCCGACTGGGCTGGGTATGACGTTGTTGTGTCCGTAGCTGGTGCCGAGGTCGATGTCGGGTGGTCCGTCTGGTTTTATTCTTATTATTGTTTTTTGTAGCAGTTGTGTACAACTGAATGGCTTACTAGGCCATTTCAGAGGGCAGTTAAAAGTCAAGCACATTTGCTTCCATGATCTGCACGTCCCTTCTTAATGAGAAATATTTACATTTATATATAGCAACTCATTAAATCTCTCAGAAACAGCCCAAAGTGCTTCATACAAAATAAATTATTTGTCTACTGCAGCAACTCCTGTTATGTAGCTAAACACAGCAAATTCCCCAACTCCATGAATGAAATGTGTGATTCGTTAATTTTTTTTTTTTAATTCGTTCATGAGATGTGGGCATCACTGGCAGAGCCAGCATTTATTGCCCAACCTTAATTGCCCTCGAGAAGGTGATGGTGAGCCGCCTTCTTGAACCGCTGCAGTCTGTGTAGTCAAGGTACTTCTTTGTAGCCGTTTGGTACAACTGAGTGGCTTGCGAGGCAATTAAGAGTGAACCGCATTGCTGTAGGTCTGGAGTCACTTGTAGACCAGACCAGGTAAGGATGGCGGATTTTCTTCCCTAAAAGGACATTAGTAAACCAGATGGATTTTTACAACAATCCAGTCACTAGCTTTTTATTCCATGTTTATTTAATTAACTGAATTTAAATTCCACAGCTGCCAAAGTGGGATTTGAACTCATGTCTCTGGACCATTAGTCCAGACCTCTGGATTACTAGTCCAGTAACATAACCACTATGCTTCCTCCCCTAATCGTGTGCTGATTGAAGCACAAATGTTGGCCAGAAAACTTGGAGAGCTTCCCTTCTCTTTTTCCAATAATTCCATAGAATCTTCAATATCAACCTGAACCAGCAGAACCGACAGACTGGTCTTTGGTTAATGTCTCATCCAACGAATGGCAACTCTGACATTAAGGTAATCCCTCAGTACTGCACTGGAGCATCAGCTGTTTTATAAATTCATGTCCTGGAGTTTTAACCCACAATTTTCTGACTCAAGAGATGAAATTGTTATCACACAGACCAGTACAATTTGAGTTTTGAATCAACATCAATATCGCTCTGTATCAGCTGACAAGAGAGTATGTTGCCTGCTGGTTTCTCATTCCTCCTCAAATGGAGCACGTCACTAACTCAGGATTGCCATACCTTCTCAGATTCAGTCCCATCTGCTGCTCCCTTACATTTATGAAAGCTGACTCGCATTGCCCGATATTAGTGTGGTCCAACAGAAATCACTGACGAGCCACAGGTGTCTATGGCGACACGACTTTAGCTACATCCACAAATGTTTGCAGCAAGCACCTTACATACACACCACCACCACCACCATCATAGGCAGTCCCTCAAAATTGAGGAAGACTTGCTTCCACTCAAAAAGTGAGTTCCAATATCTTCACTGAGGCATACGAAAGCATGGGCCTTAACTAAACATCTGTAAGACAAAGGTCCTCCACCAATCTGGCCCCGCCACACAGCACTGCCCCCCAGTCATCAAGGTCCACGGCGCAGCCCTGGACACCATGGACCACTTTCTATACATCGCGAGCCTATTATCAGCAAGGGCAGACATTAACGCCGAGGTTCAACATCGCCACTATAGTGTGCCAGCGCAGCCTTCGGCTGCCTGAGGAACAGAGTGTTCAAAGATCAGGCCCTCAAATCTGGCACCAAGGTTATGGTCTACAGGGCTGTAGTGCTACCCGCCCTCCTGTATGGCTCAGAGACATGGACCATATACAGTAGACACCTCAAATCACTGGAGAAATACCACCAATGATGTCTCTGCAAGATCCTGCAAATCCCCTGGGAGGACAGACGCATCAATGTCAGTGTTCTCGATCAGGCCAACATCCCCAGCATCGAAGCACTGACCACACTCGACCAGATCCACTGTGATCAAAAAACACACGTACTCTTTTCATAATTTTACCAACAAACACACAAAAAGTTTCAAGTTCACATGCATATGCCATGCAAATATGCCCAATGACAGTGTCGATGACTCATTTTATAAGGCGAACATAGAGAATGTTAATTATGATCAGACTCAATTAATTCAAACAGTACACGTAATGATATAAATTAAAGTTTATACGATGCTTCCCAAATCAGTGGGTCATCTTACTTGACTTAAAGAAGATTAACTTGTAATTGTTCCTTCAGTATTTCTAATCTCTGAGTGGAAGCCCTCACAACTTTGTTTTTAAAAGTCTCACTGCAAAAAATCTCTGCTTACCTGCGTCCCAACCTTTATCTTGTATTAATTTGATCACAGCCTAAAAACGAATCAAATGCTTTGCAATAAGAGGTGCGAGGTATTTTTCAATTGCTCAGATGAGCTGATAAGATTTCATATTTATAGTCTAAGGGGATATCTCAAAAGTAGTTCATAAGCATCTTAAATAGCTGATCGTTGCAGCCCTTTTTTTAAACATCTTCTTTGAATAGGCTATGCTTTAAAAGTAACTCTCAACCATCATCGTCCCCTGTCTCAGCCACAGAGGATGACCAAGTTTCAATATCAAGGGCTCAATTTTCCCCAAAGCTTTTTTTGAGCGTACTTGAAGAGTTATGCTCGTTTATTTGGGGCCCTAAGTACGGCAAAAAAAATGTTCTAAGTTTCCCCGTTTGATTTCGTCATTTTGGCGCAGCCGAGCCTGTCCTTTAGTTTTGGGAGTGGAGTCTTGATCTGTGCCAAAAAAATCGGGTTGCCGCGGTAACCAGGGACACAAAGAAACATAGAAAATAGGTGCAGGAGTCGGCCATTCGGCCCTTCGAGCCTGCACCACCATTCAATATGATCATGCAATTTCAGTACCCCATTCCTGCTTTCTCTCCATACCCTTTGATTCCTTTAGCCGTAAGGGCCACATCTAACTCCCTTTTGAATATATCTAACAAACTGGCATCACCAACTTTCTGTGGTAGAGAATTCCACAGGTTCACAATTCTCTGAGTGAAGAAGTTTCTCCTCATCTCGGTCCTAAATGGCTTACCCCTTATCCTGAGACTGTGACCCCTGGTTCTGGACTTACCCAACATCGGGAACATTCTTCCCACATCTAACCTGTCCAGTCCCGTCAGAATTTTATATGTTTCTATGAGATCCCCTCTCATTCTTCTAAATTCCAATGAATATAAGCCTAGTCGATCCAGTCTTTCATCATATGTCAGTCCTGCTATCCCGGGAATCAGTCTGGTGAACCTTCGCTGCACTCCCTCAATAGCAAGAATGTCCTTCCTCAGATTAGACAACTAAAACTGTACACAATGTTCAACGTGTGGCCTCACCAAGCCCTGTACAACTGCAATAAGATCTCCCTGCTCCTATACTCAAATCATCTCGCTATCAAAGTCAACATGCCATTTGCCTTCTTCACCACCTGCTGTACCTGCATGCCAACTTTCAATGACTGATGCACCATGAAACCCAGGTCTCGTTGCACCTCCCCTTTTACTAATCTGTCACCATTCAGATATTATTCTGCCTTCCTGTTTTTGACACCAAAGTGGATAACCTCACATTTATCCACATTATACTGCATCTGCCATGCATTTGCCCACACACCTAACCTGTCCAAGTCACCCTGCAGCCTCTTAGCATCCTCCTCACAGCTCACACTGCCACCCAGCTTAGTGTCATCTGAAAACATGGATATATTACACTCAATTCCTTCGTCTAAATCATTAATGTGTATTGTAAATAGCTGGGGTCCCAGCACTGAATCTTGCAGTACCCGACTAGTCACTGCCTGCCATTCTGAAAAGGACCTGTTTATTCTCACTCTTTGCTTCCTGACTGCCAACTAGTTCTTGATCCAAGTCAATATATTTCCCCCAATAACATGTGCTTTAATTTGCACACTAATGTCTTGTGTGGGACCTTGTCAAAAGCTTTTTGAAAGTCCAAATACACCATATCCACTGGTTCTTCCTTGTCCACTCCACTAGTTACATCCTCAAAAAATTCTAGAAGATTTGTCAAGCGTGATTTCCCCTTCATAAATCCATGCTAACTTGGACCGATCCTGTCACTGCTTTCCAAATGTGCTGCTATTTCATCTTTAATAATTGATTCCAACATTTTCCCCACTACTGATGTCAGGCTATAATTCAGTTTTCTCTCTCCCTCCTTTTTTAAAAAGTGGGGTTGCTTCATCTACCCACCAATCCATGGGAACTGATCCAGAGTCTATAGAATGTTGGAAAATGACCATCAATCCATCCACTATTTCTAGGGCCACTTCCTTAAGTACTCTGGGATGCAGACTATCAGGTCCTAGGGATTTATCGGCCTTCAATCCCATCAATTTCCCTGACACAATTTCCTGACTACTACGGATTTTCTTCAGTTCCTTCTTCTCGCTAGACCCTCGGTCCCCTATTATTTTCAGGAGGTTATTCGTGTCTTCCTTACTGAAGACAGAACCAAAGTATTTGTTCAATTGCTCTGCCATTTCCTTGTTCCCCATTATGAATTCACCTGATTCTGACATTAGTCTTCACTAATCTTTTTCTCCTCACATATCTATAGAAGCTTTTGCAGTCAGTTTTTATGTTCTCTGCAAGCTTACTCTTCTCCTCTATTTTCCCCTTTGTCCTCCTCTGCTGGATTCTAAATTTCTCCCAGTCCTCAAGTTTGCTGCTTTTTCTGGCCAATTTATATGCCTCTTCCTTGGATTTAACACTATCCCTAATTTCCTTTGTTAGCCACGGTTGAGCCACCTTCCCCTTGTTATTTTTACACCAGACAGGGATGTACAATTGTTGTAGTTCATCCATGTGATCTTTAAAAGTATGCCATTGCCTATCCACCTTCAGCCCTTAAAATATCATTCGCCAGTCTATTCTAGCCAATTCACGTCTCATACCATCGAAGTTACCTTTCTTTAAGTTCAGGACTCTAGTCTCTGAATTAACTGTGTCACTTTCCATCTTAATAAAGAATTTGACCATATTATGGTCACTCTTCCCCAAGGGGCCTCACACGACCAGATTGCTAAGTAATCCTTTCTCGTTACACAAGACCCAGTCTAGGATGGCCTGCTCTCTAGTTGGTTCCTCGACATATTGGTCGAGAAAACCATCCCTTATACGCTCCAGGAAATCCTCCTCCACAGTATTGCTACCAGTTTGGTTAGCCCAATCTATATGTAGATTGATAACTGCTGTACACTTATTGCATGCGTCCTTAATTTCCTGTTTGATGTCAAGCCCAACCTCCCTACGACTGTTTGTTGGTCTGTACACAACTTCCACGAACGTTTTCTGCCCTTTGGTGTTTCGCAGCTCTACCCATGTAGGCCCCAAGTTTCCACATGATTTGCTCCTGATTTTTAGGAGCAACTGGTGTAGAACGGAGTATCTTAGAAATCGGAATTCTCGCCATTTAGTTTGATCCAGTTCAAGTCAGTTAGAACAGTTTCACTTTGGAACAGAATTTTTTTTTCAAAAAGGGGCATGTCCGGCCACTTACGCCTGTTTTCAAAGTTTCGTCATTGAAAACTGACTCCAAACTAACTTAGAATGGAGTAAGTGAAGATTTTTGTACGCTCGAAAAAACCTTGTCTACACTTTAGAAAATCAGGCGTAGGTTACAAATCAGGTGTAGGGAATGATGGAGGGGGGGGGGGGGGGGAGGGTTTAAAGGGAAGTTTACAAACATTAAACACTTCAGTTTTACAAATAAAGAGCCATCATCAATAATAAATGATAAATACATCAATAAATCAATTTTAAAAAATTAATAAAGGGGAGGGGAAGGAGATGGGGGGGGGGAAGGGAAAGGAGATGGGGGGGGGAGGAAAAGGGGAAGGAGATGGGGGGGGGGGAAAAGGGGAAGGAGATGGGGGGGGGAAGGGAGGAGGAGAAAGGAGAAGGGGGAGGGAGGCTGAACGGACCGGGCCCGAGACTTCGGGCAGGGCCCGTCCCCAGCACCAGATTTACAGATAGGTGGCGTTGGGTCGGGTCGGGGGGGTGGTGGGAGAGAGTTTCGGGTCGGGGGGAGAGAGAGGTCAGGTCGGGGGGGGGGCGGGGGGGGGAAGCGGGATTCGGGTCGGGTCCAGTCAGCAGGGGGGGGGGGGGGGGGGAGCGGGAGTCAGGTCGGTGTCGGGGGCGGAGCGGGAGTCAGGTCGGTGTTGGGTCCGGTCCGGAGGCGGGAGTCGAGTCGGGTCGGGAGGAACCAATTTCACGCAGCCCCAGTGAGGCCATTCGGCCAGGGCTAGGGGCTGCGTGCTTCGGGCCCCTCCCACACAGTTTCGGGCGTCTGGAGGTACTGCACTTGCGCACCCACTGTAGCGCGCATGTGCAGAGGTCCCGGCACTGTTTTCAGCGCAGGGACCTGGCTCCGCCCCCTACAGCTCCTGCTGCGCCGCGTCCGAGGGCCAGAGGACCTGCAGGGAGGTGGAGAATCTGGAGGTTTTTTTTTTAAGGCGCACTTTGTGGCGCGAAAAACGGGCGTCCAGGTCGGGTCTGCGCCGTTCTAGGCGCGGCTCGAAACTTGGGCCCATAGAAACATAGAAAATAGGTGCAGGAGCAGGCCATTCAGCCCTTCTAGCCTGCACCGCCATTCAATGAGTTCATGGCTGAACATGAAACTTCAGTACCCCCTTCCTGCTTTCTCGCCATAACCCTTGATCCCCCGAGTAGTAAGGACTTCATCTAACTCCCTTTTGAATATATTTAGTGAATTGGCCTCAACTACTTTCTGTGGTAGAGAATTCCACAGGTTCACCACTCTCTGGGTGAAGAAGTTTCTCCTCATCTCGGTCCTAAATGGCTTACCCCTTATCCTCAGACTGTGACCCCTGGTTCTGGACTTCCCCAACATTGGGAACATTCTTTCTGCATCTAACCTGTCTAAACCCGTCAGAATTTTAAACGTTTCTATGAGGTCCCCTCTCATTCTTCTGAACTCCAGTGAATACAAGCCCAGTTGATCCAATCTTTCTTGATAGGTCAGTCCCGCCATCCCGGGAATCAGTCTGGTGAACCTTCGCTGCACTCCCTCAATAGCAAGAATGTCCTTCCTCAAGTTAGGAGACCAAAACTGTACACAATACTCCAGGTGTGGCCTCACCAAGGCCCTGTACAACTGTAGCAACACCTCCCTGCCCCTGTATTCAAATCCCCTCGCTATGAAGGCCAACATGCCATTTGCTTTCTTAACCGCCTGCTGTACCTGCATGCTAACCTTCAATGACTGATGTACCATGACACCCAGGTCTCGTTGCACCTTCCCTTTTCCTAATCTGTCACCATTCAGATAATAGTCTGTCTCTCTGTTTTTACCACCAAAGTGGATAACCTCACATTTATCCACATTATACTTCATCTGCCATGCATTTGCCCACTCACCTAACCTATCCAAGTCACTCTGCAGCCTAATAGCATCCTCCTCGCAGCTCACACTGCCACCCAACTTAGTATCATCCGCAAATTTGGAGATACTGCATTTAATCCCCTCGTCTAAATCATTAATGTACAATGTAAACAGCTGGGGCCCCAGCACAGAACCTTGCGGCACTCCACTAGTCACTGCCTGCCATTCTGAAAAGTACCCGTTTACTCCTACTCTTTGCTTCCTGTCTGACAACCAGTTCTCAATCCACGTCAGCACACTACCCCCAATCCCATGTGCTTTAACTTTGCACATTAATCTCTTGTGTGGGACCTTGTCGAAAGCCTTCTGAAAGTCCAAATATACCACATCAACTGGTTCTCCTTTGTCCACTTTACTGGAAACATCCTCAAAAAATTCCAGAAGATTTGTCAAGCATGATTTCCCTTTCACAAATCCATGCTGACTTGGACCTATCACGTCACCATTTTCCAGATGCACTGCTATGACATCCTTAATAATTGATTCCATCATTTTACCCACTACTGAGGTCAGGCTGACCGGTCTATAATTCCCTGTTTTCTCTCTCCCTCCTTTTTTAAAAAGTGGGGTTACATTGGCTACCCTCCACTCCATAGGAACTGATCCAGAGTCAATGGAATGTTGGAAAATGACTGTCAATGCATCCGCTATTTCCAAGGCCACCTCCTTAAGTACTCTAGGATGCAGTCCATCAGGCCCTGGGGATTTATCGGCCTTCAATCCCATCAATTTCCCAAACACAATTTCCCGACTAATAAAGATTTCCCTCAGTTCCCCCTCCTTACTAGACCCTCTGACCCCTTTTATATCCGGAAGGTTGTTTGTATCCTCCTTAGTGAATACCGAACCAAAGTACTTGTTCAATTGGTCTGCCATTTCTTTGTTCCCCGTTATGACTTCCCCTGATTCTGGATTCCACATCATCCATGCTAATGTCCTTCCTTACTATTGCGTTAATCTCCTCTTTAACCAGCAATGCTATCCAACCTCCTTTTCCTTCCTGTATATCCTTCCTGAATATTGAATATCCCTGGATGTTGAGTTCCCAGCCTTGGTTACCCTGGAGACATGTCTCCGTAATCCCAATTACATCATATCCGTTAACAGCTATCTGCACAGTTAATTCATCCACCTTATTACGAATGCTCCTCGCATTGAGACTGAGAGCCTTCAGGCTTGTTTTTTAACACTTCCTGTCCTTTTAGAATGATGTTGTAATGTGGCCCTTTTTGATTTTTGCCCTTGATTTCTCTGCCCTCCACTCTTGTTTTTCTCCTTCCTACCTTTTGCTTCTGCCCCCTTTTTACCTCTCTCTCTGCCTCCCTGCATTGATTCCCATCCCCCTGCCATATTAGTTTAAACCCTCCCCAACAGCACGAGCAAACACTCCATCTAGAACATCGGTTCCAGTCCTGCCCAGGTGCAGACCGCCCGGTTTGTACTGGTTCCACCTCCCCCAGAACCGGTTACAATGACCCAGGAATTTGAATCCCTCCCCCATTCCTCAAGCCACGTATTCATCTGAACTATCCTGCGATTCCTACTTTGACTAGCACGTGGCAATGGTAGCAATGCGGGCTGAGGCTGGAAAGTGACACTTAAAGCCAGCTCTGCAACCTGTACAAGCACATTAAAGTACATTGCAGTAACTTACCTCCATTAAATTATTAAAGTCCCCCCCCCCACCCCCTCACCCTCACCCTCCCGATGCGGGTCCGCTCCCCCGCCCCATCCCTGGCCGAATGGCCTCCTCACTGCCAGTCCCCGCACCTAACTTAACCCAAAAGGCTTCTCCCCACTCTCTCTTACCTCTCCTGCTGCTGCTGTTCGGGCATCTGCTGCACTTACCTGCGTCGAATTCCATACTCTCCAGAAGGTTTTTCGACAGAGGCTACATACACTGGCCTAAGAAGAACTGGAATAAATCTCAGCTGCCCAAACTTGCCTAAATGGCCAGATTTGGCAGGGGTGGCAGAGGAATATAGAAAGTTAAGAGGCAAAATTACAAAGGATATTAGGAATGCTAACACAAAGCACGAGAAATTCTTGGCCAGTAAAATTAAGGAAAACCCTAAGATGTTCTTTAAATATATTAAGAGTAAGAGGGTAACTAAAGAAAGGATAGGGCCTATTAGAGACCATCGGGGTAATCTTTGTGTGGAGGCGGAGGATGTTGGTAGGGTTCTTAACGAATACTTTACATCTGTTTTCACAAAGGAAAGGGGCAATGCAGATACTGCTATCAAGGAGGAGTGTGAT
This sequence comes from Pristiophorus japonicus, assembly GCF_044704955.1. Lineage (NCBI taxonomy): Eukaryota > Metazoa > Chordata > Chondrichthyes > Pristiophoridae > Pristiophorus > Pristiophorus japonicus. Next base: position 71,189,835 of record NC_091977.1, on the reverse strand, counting down.
ATTCTGGTTGAAATAAAGAGAGAGAGAGAGAGAGAGAGAGAGAGAAGTAGTATTAAGGGGTTTAGCAGTTTTAAAAGTAGATAAGTCCCCAGGCCAGGATGAAATGCATTCCAGGCTGTTGAGCGAAGTAAAAGAAATAGCAGAGGCCTTGACCATCATTTTCCAGCTCTCTTTGGATCTGGGCATGGTGCCGGAGGATTGGAGGACTGCTAATGTAGTACTCTTGTTTAAGAAGGGAGAAAGGGATAGGCCGAGTAATTACAGGCCTGTCAGCCTAACCTCAGTGGTGGGAAACGTATTGGAAAAAATCCTGAAAGACAGGATAAATCTGCATTTGGAAAGGCAAGGATTAATTAGGGACAGTCGGCACGGATTTGTTAAGGGAAGATCGTGTTTGACTAACCTGATTGAATTTTTTGAGGAGGTAACCAAGAGGGTCGATGAGGGTAGTGCGTACGATATAGTATATATGGACTTTAGCAAGGCTTTTGATAAGATCCCACATGGTAGACTGGTCATGAAGGTTAAAGCCCATGGGATCCAGGGCAAAGTGGCAAGTTGGATCCAAAATTGGCGTGGAGGTAGGAAGCAAAGGGTAATGATTGATGGATGTTTTTGTGACTGGAATGATGTTTCCAGTGGGGTTCCGCAGGGCTCAGTACTGGGTCCCTTGCTTTTTGTGGTATATATTAACGATTTAAATTTGAATATAGGGAGTATGATTAAGAAGTTTGCAGAGAACAATAAAATGGGCTGTGTGGTTGATAATGAAGAGGAAAGTCATGGGCTGCAGGAGGATATCAATCTACTGGTCAGGTGGGCAGAGCAGTGGCAAATGGAATTTAATTCGGAGAAGTGTGAGGCCACTTAATAGTGTCGATGAACAAAGAGACCTTGGGAGTGCTTGTCCACAGATCCCTGAAAGTCGCAGGCCAGGTGGTTAGAAGGCATACGGAATGCTTGCCTTTATTGGCCAAGGCATAGAAAATAAGAGCAGGGACGTTATGCTTAAATTCTATAATACTTTGGTTAGGTCACAGCTGCAGTACTGCAGTTCTGGTTGTCGTATTATAGGAAGGACATGATTGCATGAGAGAAGGTGCAGAGGAGATTTATGAGGATGCTATATGGGTAGAGCTGCAGAACACCAAAGGGCAAAAAACGTTAGTTGTGTACAGACCTCCAAATAGTAGTAGTGCCGTTGGGGAGGGCATCAAACAGGAAATTAGGGGGGCATGCAATAAAGGTGCAGCAGTTATCATGGGTGACTTTAATATGCATATAGATTGGGCTAACCAAACTGAAAGCAATACGGTGGAGGAGGATTTCCTGGAGTGCATAAGGGATGGTTTTCTAGACCAATATGTCGAGGAACCAACTAGGGGGGAGGCCATCTTAGACTGGGTGTTGTGTAACGAGAGAGGATTAATTAGCAATCTCGTTGTGCGAGGCCCCTTGGAGAAGAGTGACCATAATATGGTGGAATTCTACATTAGGATGGAGAATGAAACAGTTAATTCAGAGACCATGGTCCAGAACTTAAAGAAGGGTAACTTTGAAGATATGAGGCGTGAATTGGCTAGGATAGATTGGCGAATGATACTTAAGAGGTTGACTGTGGATGGGCAATGGCAGACATTTAGAGACTGCATGGATGAACTACAACAATTGTATATCCCTGTCTGCGTAAAAATAAAAAAGGGAAGGTGGCTCAACCGTGGCTATCAAGGGAAATCAGGGATAGTATTAAAGCCAAAGAAGTGGCATACAAATTGGCCAGAAATAGCAGCGAACCCAGGAACTGGGAGAAATTTAGAACTCAGCAGAGGAGGACAAAGGGTTTGATTAGGGCAGGGAAAATAGAGTAAGAGAGGAAGCATGCAGGGAACATTAAGACGGACTGCAAAAGCTTCTATAGATATGTAAAGAGAAAAAGGTTAGTAAAGACAAACGTAGGTCCCCTGCAGTCAGAATCAGGGGAAGTCATAACGGGGAACAAAGAAATGGCAGACCAATTGAACAAGTACTTTGGTTCAGTATTCACTAAGGAGGACACAAACAACCTTCCGGATATAAAAGTGGTCAGAGGTTCTAGTAAGAAGGAGGAACTGAGGGAAATCCTTATTAGTCGGGAAATTGTGTTGGGGAAATTGATGGGATTGAAGGCCGATAAATCCCCAGGGCCTGATGGACTGCATCCCAGAGTACTTGAGGTGGCCTTGGAAACAGCATTGACAGTCATTTTCCAACATTCCATAGATTCTGGATCAGTTCCTATCGAGTGGAGGGTAGCCAATGTAACCCCACTTTTTAAAAAAAGGAGGGAGAGAGAAAACAGGGAATTATAGACCGGTCAGCCTGACATCGGTAGTGGGTAAAATGATGGAATCAATTATTAAGAATGTCATAGCAGCGCATTTGGAAAGAGGTGACATGATGGGTCCAAGTCAGCATGGATTTGTGAAAGGGAAATCATGTTTGACAAATCTTCTGGAATTTTTTGAGGATGTTTCCAGTAGAGTAGATAAGGGAGAACCAGTTAATGTGGTGTATTTGGACTTTCAGAAGGCTTTCGACAAGGTTCCACACAAGAGATTAATGTGCAAAGTTAAAGCACATGGGATTGGGGGCAGTGTGCTGACGTGGACTGAGAACTGGTTGGCAGACAGGAAGCAAAGAGTAGGAGTAAATGGGTACTTTTCAGAATGGCAGGCAGTGATTAGTGGGGTGCCGCAAAGTTCTGTGCTGGGGCCCCAGCTGTTTACATTGTACATTAATGATTTAGACGAGGGGATTAAATGTAGTATCTCCAAATTTGCAGATGACACTAAGTTGGGTGGCAGTGTGAGCTGCGAGGAGGATGCTATGAGGCTGCAGAGTGACTTGGATAGGTTTGGTGAGTGGGCAAATGCATGGCAGATGAAGTATAATGTGGATAAATGTGAGGTTATCCACTTTGGTTGTAAAAATAGAGAGACAGACTATTATCTGAATGGTGACAGTTTAGGAAAAGGAGAGGTGCAACGAGACCTGGGTGTCATGGTACATCAGTCATTGAAGGTTGGCATGCAGGTAAAGCAGTCAATTAAGAAAGCAAATGGCATGTTGGCCTTCATAGCGAGGGGATTTGAGTACAGGGGCATGGAGGTGTTACTACATTTGTACAGGGCCTTGGTGAGGCCACACCTGGAGTATTGTGTACAGTTTTGGTCTCCTAACTTGAGGAAGGACATTCTTGCTATTGAGGGAATGCAGCAAAGGTTCACTAGACTGATTCCCGGGATGGCGGGACTGACATATCAAGAAAGACTGGATCAACTGAGCTTGTATTCAGTGGAGTTCAGAAGAATGAGAGGGGATCTCATAGAAACGTTTAAAATTCTGACGGGTTTAGACAGGTTAGATGCAGGAAGAATGTTCCCAATGTTGGGGAAGTCCAGAACCAGGGGTCACAGTCTAAGGATAAGGGGTAAGCCATTTAGGACCGAGATGAGGAGAAACGTCTTCACCCAGAGAGTGGTGAACCTGTGGGATTCTCTACCGCAGAAAGTTGTTGAGGCCAATTCACTAAATATATTCAATAAGGAATTAGATGTAGTCCTTACTACTAGGGGGATCAAGGGGTATGGCGAGAAAGCAGGAATGGGGTATTAAAGTTGCATGTTCAGCCATGAACTCATTGAATGGCGGTGCAGGCTCGAAGGGCCGAATGCCCTACTCCTGCACCTATTTTCTATGTTTCTCTGCTGTCTGGAATGGAGAATCTTAGTTATGACGATAGATTGGATAGGCTGGGTTTGTTCTCATTGGAACAGAGGAGGTTGAGAGGAGACCTCATTGAGGTGTACAAAATATTGAGGGGCCTGGACATAGTGGATAGTAAGGGTCTTTTTCCATTGGTGGAGGGGTCTATTACGAGGAGGGCATAATTTTAAGGTGGTTGGTGGAAGGTTTAGAGAGGATTTGAGGGATCTGGAACTCACTGCCTGGAAGAGTGGTGGATGCAGAAACCCTCACCACTTTTAAGAGCTGGTTGGATGGGCACTTAAAGTGCAGTAAACCTGCAGGATTACGGACCTAGACGTGCTAAGTGGAATTCGACTGGATGACCTTTGTTGGACGGCGCAGATAGAATGGTAAGTACTGCAGCAAATAGAATACAGCCAGGGTGATCTCCTGGACTAGTTTCGATCGCCTGGATGGGTTGGAGAGGAATTTTCCCAGATTTTTTTCTCCCTAAATTGGCCTGGGTTTTTAAATCTAGTTTTTTGCCTCTCCCAGGAGATCGGATGGCTCCAGTTAAGGTGGAGCGTAGAATGTTTCAGTATAAGGGGTGTCGCAGTTGTGTGAGGCGGACTGATTGAGCTGGGTGCTCTTTACCTTTCCGTCATTGTTCATAGGTTTATAGGTTTATATGTAACCTTTAGGGCTGCTGACCAAGGGCCGGTGCGGACACGATGGGCCAAAATGGCCTCCTACTGCAATGTAAATTTCTATGTTTCTATATTATGCCCTCTTTGGCTGAAAAACAAGCGTACCGAAAAAAATCGTAACTAACTGAGTTACGCTGGTGCAAATTGATTGGGAAACTGTTTTTCTTTGAAAAAAAACTTAGGCCAAAAAAAGCAACCTGCGCCAAAAAAACAGCGCAAATCACTGGGGAAAATGGAGCCCTTGGTCTCAGATTTGTCAAGTCCTTCAAAATGAGAAACCAGTATTCTACTTGCTGAACAACTGGTTGTTAATTTTTGGTGGTGAAGTCAATAGTGATACTGTACAATATATTAAAAAAAAGAATTCATTATCCAAGTTCATTAATTCATTAGCACGATTTAATACTAAAAGCTCGATATAAAAGTGTCCAAGCAGAAAAAGAATATATCCCAAGATTCTAAAGATACTCAAAGGCTTCCAAAGGTCAACAATACAGAGTTCAAAAGGTCATGTTCATCTAGAATCTGTCACTTTGTATGACAGAGTGACCAGTTACAATCTGCCTGACCATCTCTGTCCTCAGAGAGGTTCCCATGGAGATTTGTCACATTAAGCACTAGAAACCTACCTAATGTCATTACATGTAATTTGTCAGGCACACAGTTAAGGTGACTGCTTGAACAATATCATTTGTTGTCAAAGAGTACCTTTGTGATAAGTTAACCTTGCCCTTTCACCGGTCAAATGCAAGTTAACATACACTGCATTGATGGGGTTGAAGTGGTGCATGAAATGAGGCATGAACTTCTGAAAAAATTGCTCGAGTAACTACAGAACCCGGCTACCGGGCAGGCTCAACGTTAACCTGTTCCTATCCACACATCACAAAGCACACAGGCACTATTTTTAGTAATTTGAGTTATGGAATAAAACTGGAGAGATACATAACACTACTCCCCAAAAAACAACATTTGCACACACTTCCATATTACCGAACAGATAATGAATGCACCTGTCAGCCTCGCCCCTATTAAAGTCTAATTCTAAGCAAAGCACCAGAAGATAAAGGGTTAAAAAAACAGCAAAGAGTCAAGATGAAAGGGATAAGTAGGACACTGTTGGTCTAACCCCAGTCAGGCCATTTGCTCTATGTCTCTCTGGACTATTTAACACAAAGGGGCAATTTGCTTTCGTCTCATTTATCCACAGGATAAAGTCATTATAGCTTAGATTGAATGCTTCTGTCTGACAGGACCTTAATGATGCTTCAAACAGTGTCTTCTGAGAAATGGTATGGTTTTTAATTAAAGGAGGAGACACTAACAAGACAAATGTTGAACTTGATTACACGGTAAGCTAAAATCAATAGCTAACCTTGCACACATAGTCTCTATATTATTTCACACCTCTCAACCATATCTAACCTTACACACTGAGGGCCCAAATTTGACCAGGAGTTGCTCCGTTTTTTTTTTGAGCAACTTGATTTTTCTGGAGTATCTTAAAAATCCCCATTTTGCACATTCAATTTGCGCCAGTGTAAGTGAGTTGGTTCGGATTTTTTTTAAGTTTAGTTTTTTTTTCCAAAAGGGGGCATGACATAGAAACATAGAAAATAGGTGCAGGAGTAGGCCATTCAGCCTTCGAGCCTGCACCACCATTCAATATGATCATGCAACTTCAGTGGCCCATTCCTGCTTTCTCTCCATACCCTTTGACCCTTTTAGCCATAAGGGCCACATCTAACTCCCTTTTGAATATATGTATCGAACTGGCCTCAACAACTTTCTGTGGTAGAGAATTCCACAGGTTCACAAATCTTTGGTTACCAGCCACCTGAGCCTGTTTTGGCCATTTAAGCCAGTTTGGACAGCTAATAGTTGCTCCAAACTAACTTGGGATAGCAAACTAGCATATGTGGCCACTTGCGGCCCGCACAGAAAACCCTTGTGGAGAGTTAAGAAATCAGCGCAAGTAGCCAGAGATGGCGGGGGTGGGGGGAAAGGAAGCAGAGGGATAGATTTTGGATATATTCAAAAGGGAGTTAGATATGGCCCTCAAGGCTAAGGGGATCAAGTGGGTATGGAGTGAAAGCAGGAAAGGCGTCCTGAGGGAATGATCAGCCATGATCTTAATGAATGGTGGTGCAGGCTCGAAGGGCCGAATGGCCTACTCCTGCACCTATTTTCTATGTTTCTAGGACCTTGCAAAGTACTAAACACCTTCACAACAACTAATACAGATCTTGTACTGTAACTTTTGCATAATTTACACATTCCACTATATAAAGCTTGGGATTTAAAAAAAAAATTAACCGAAGTCATGATTACGACCAAAACAAAAGCCACAACCAGATATTTGCTGGTACTGAACGACCAAACCTAAGGAAAGTTTTCTCTGGTCATTCTCACCTCTCAACAGCCAGTTGCATTGTGCCATTGACAAATACTTTTTCTAAATCATTTAAAGAAACTCTCCTCCTTGCACCACCCCCCACCCCCCCATCAAAACTCTTCTCCCACCTCCGCCGATCAAAACTCTTATTTTCCCCACCCCACCCCACCCCTTTCCCTTCCCCCGATCAAAAGTCTCCCCGCACCAATCTGTCTCTTGTAGTCCTCAGCGCAGGAAGGCAGCGGCTGGCCTGTGTGGCAGGCCACTCAGCCAGGGATGGGGCGGCATACATCGGGTCGTCCCTTCAGCCAGGGATGGGGTGGCGAGCATCGGGTCCGGCTCACAGCCTTCAGGACGCGCTGGGAGGGAGAGGAACTACTGCGCATGTGCGCAGACTCCACTGCGCATGCGCACAGCTGCCGGCACTGTTTTCGGTGCAGTGTTGTAGCTCTGCCTGCTACTCCAAGAGAAACGCTGCGCCAGGTCCGGGACACACAGCAGAGCAGCCAGAATTGTTTGTAAGTTTTTTGGCACCGTATTGAGCGCACAAAGTCGGCGCATCTCGGGGGAATGCGCCGGAAAAAAGGGTTGGGGAAATTTGGGCCCCAAGTCTCCATATTATTTCGCACCTCTCAACCTCATCAGGTCAACAAAAAAGAGTTGAGTTGTCACACACCTACTTTGATTTTTTTTTCCTTTAAGACAATGAGTGCATGGCCCAATATGCTAATCATTTTAGGTTGTAGCAAAGCCTTTAATATTTAATGGGACAGTGAAGTTTCAACAGAACATGTCAGGGCAGTTACTAAAAGTAACAGAACGAGCCAACATCCAATCTAATCAAGGAAAAAAAAAGGAACAGAAGATAGTTCAGAAATCGGACGTCACATTATATGCAACAAGTGCAGCCTTCACTCACAAGCTTTCGGAGAACTAGCATTTCTGCGAGGAAGGGAAACAATAGCAGGTGCCTGGGCCAATACTTCACTGAATGCTTGTAAGGACAGTGAGTAACACAAGCATTAAACCATTGATACTGCAATAATCTTTGCCGTTAACGAATGCTGCTTTGTACTGCACGTTTGAGACAGTTTTTTGTTTGAGTGTGCAGCAAATACATCCAAGCACACCTATGTTGCCATTTCAGTGATTTCAAAATTGGCTCCAAACCCCAAGACACATGCTATGAGTGTCAGCAAGATGACATATGCATAGAAACATAGAAAATAGGTGCAGGAGTAGGCCATTCCGCCCTTCGAGTCTGCACCTTCATACATGCATGCGCACATCATACCAAAAGCAAGCATTTTGAAGCGCCACATAAAGTAACAGTCTGGCTGCAACTAAAGTCAAATGCTAACAAGTGCTGCTAATTAAAATAGACTGCAGCACGTGACAAAGATAAAGTAGAACTAAACATATCTGATTATCATATGAATATCCATCTTGGCCATATAACAGCCTGCAAATATGCTACACATTTTTAATCTCAATTTCTCTGCTTCACTGGTCATTAATTTAACCAAAACAAATTATTTTGGCATGACATTATTGTGAATGGGTCCTCGAAACTGTCCTTTACTTGGGGGATTTTATTTTACTCCAGATCTTACTCAGACAAAGCTTCAGCAGACATTCTGCAGTAAAACCATTATTTAGTCATAAACACAAACAACCTGATTTAAAACAAAATGTGCTGCATTTTAATCAAATCCATTCAAATCTGTTTCCATCAGATACTTTAAAACAAAAAATGCCCGTTTGCACAATTCCAACTGGAAATATTATAGATAAAATTACTCAGTAGGAGTAACATGGGTTAAAAAGAAAAATGGAAACATCCTATTTTAAACGCATGAGAAACAGAATGACACACTGGAGCAATAATATGCTACAACAGAGAAATGTGACATGGATTTACACTTGCAGTTTCCATATTCAGAGTCTTTGAATTTTAACATTCAACTACTGGAGGAGCTGAGTGGAGCAAAAAGAACAGATGCAGCCCTGTGTATTCTAGCATATTTCTTTGTGTACAGCTTCACACTGTCACCAGCAGCGGCCCAAAGCTAGGTCAAACACTAGCCAGAGCACAGAATGTTATGTGGAGACCAAGGGGAGAAAAAAAAAGAGGAAGTTTCACCTTACAATTAATGCATGCACATTCAGAAATCTATTCCAGAAAATTAGTGTTTTTTTTAAAAACACTGTCCAGGGTCACATCCTTTCGACTAATAACATCAGGGTGCTGACACAAAACAGCACCATCATGATGTAATAAATGCAAGTTGAAGGGTGTGCTTAACCTCCGGTTCACCTTAACCTCTGGTTAGGATCTCCAAAGCTTCTTTAGAGACTGAATTTGATTTACGTTCACAGATCCCACAATAAATAACCATCAATGGGGTTGAAGCATTATTTATAATACAGCTACTGAAGCACAAAGGAAAGTACAGCTCCCTTGGGCAGCCACAGCTTTGGTCACATCTCCAGGTGTAATTTTCTATTAGAATATACAAAGAATTTATTTTGTTGCCGATCAACACAAGACATTATATCAAGCATGACATAATATAATAATTTATATATCTGACATTATATGCCCTAAAATAGTTTGGTGTTACATTTCTTTTTTTAAAAAAGTGTCCTGGAGTCACTGCTGTGATTCAAAATGGCGGCCATCTAATTCATCAGAATTAAACTATTAGATTTAATAGGCTCTCAAGCTGAATAATTACTGACAAAAGGATCTGACTCACCAGGCTCTAACCTACATTTTAGTGTTTGCCATGTGGTTACTTGCATCTCCTGTAACCCACGATTTGCAGAGCAATCCAATGACCTTCCCTCAGAAAATATCAATAGTACTGAAGGCTGCAGACCTTGCAAAAATTCCACAATTCAAACACTGCATTCTATAAATATCATAGACTCTTACAGCACAGAAGGCCATTCGGCCCATAGCTCTTTGAAAGAGCTATCCAATTAGCCCTACTCCCCTGCTCTTTTCCCACAGCTTGCAATTTATTTCCTTTTCAAGTCTATATCCAATTCCGTTTTGAAAGATACTATTGAATCTGCTTCCTCCCCCCTTTCAGGTTGTGCAATCCAGAACATAACAAAAAGAATTCTCCTCATCTGATCTCTACTCCACCGCCACACCTCCCCCGCCCTCACCGAACTGTTCTTTTGCCAATTATTTTAAATCTCTGTCCTTTGGTATTGACCATCCTGCCTGTGGAAAGCTGCTTCTTATTTACTCCATCAAAACCATTCATGATTTTGAGAACCTCTATTAAATCTCCTCTTAACCTTCTCTGGTCTGAGGAGAATAATCCCAGCTTCTCTAGTCTCCCCACATAACGCAAGTCCCTCATCCTGGTACCAGTCGAATGAATCTCCTCTGTACCCTTTCCAAGGCCTTGACATCCTTCCTAAAGTGTGCTGCATAGAATTGGACACAATACTCCATCTGAGGCCTAACTAGTGATTTAGAAAGGTTTAGCATAACCTCCTTATTTTTGTTCTCTTTGGGCTGGATTTTCCACTGCTGTTTGCTTCTGTTTTCGCCCCAGAGGGGCCTCAATGACGGCAGTGAGCTCATCTGGGCGGGTGACTAGCTTCCAGCGCCCCACCAGGGTTTTTGGGGCTGGTTTCGGCAGGGTGCAGAGCATTACCACCCGGAAGAGACGAGCCGGTGTGAAACGTCCCTGGTTAAGTCACCAGCTTAACTTTTGACTCCCGTCCGACCCGCAGTGCGCCCTGGTGGGAACGTCTGTGAAAGCAGGTGTTCCAAGCTGTAGCAACTGCAGTGAGGCAAGTGTGATTGTGTTTTATTTCCCCTCCCCCCACGAGTTATGTTGTGGTTATGTGGGCTATGTATTCGGAATGTTTTTGGTGGGTTTTTTTCAGGTTTATTTTTCTCCCAACCCGGCTCTATAGCTCGGATTTTCGCAATCTCAGCTAGCCGGGTGCCCGAAGAAAGGTGTGCAACGCCTCCCTTACCGCTCCGCCCCACACTCAGGGCCCAGCTGCCCAATTTTGCTGACTGAGTCGCAAACTTTTTCCAGGTGGTATCGGGACCACCCCGCTGACATTAACGCCGCGAAATCCTAAAAGCTGAAAATCCAGCTCTTTGTACCCATAGGACTGAAATTTAACCGGCAAAAATGGGTGGGTTGGGGTTGGGCGAGATGTTAAAACTTTTAAAATCTCAAACCTGACCCCAACCTGCCCACTTACAGGTTTAATGAAGGCGGACAAGGGGCGGGCAGCCAATCCAATCCCAGGAGGCGAGTTGACAATTTAACTGTACGAATGAGTCTGGCAGCTTCTGATTTTACCTGCCATGCAGGTTTAACACAGGCCGGCTTGGTTTCCCAGGTCTCGGGAAACCTGGCATTTATTGGGAGATGGTAAGTGACTCTCCCCCGGCCCCCCCAAACTCCACCCCCATCGCCCCCAGGTCACAGATTGAAACTCTCCCCACACTCACACTCGGAACAGGAGACTTACCCGCGGCTGTGGCCTCCTCCGGAGTGCTCCCTGCCCGACTGGAAACCAAGCCTGTCAATCAGGCGCACTTCCAGGGGAGAACCTGTCAAAGCAAAACTTTGCAAGCTGTGCAGTCAAAGCTCCACAGTATGTTGGGATTCCTGAACTTCCAGGTTTCCTGACAGAAATTCCGCCGCTCCCCCGCCTGTCAAGATACAGCCCTACGCTTCTATTTAAAAAGCCAAGGATTCGGTGTGCTTTTTTTTTAAAAAACAGCCTTATCGACATGTCCTGCCACCTTCAAAGATTTGTGTATGTGATTTGTGTATATAAATGTGCAATCATATTAGGATCTATAAAGTTGCATCACCAAATGACATTATTGTACTGGGACTGTACTTATGGGCTGCATTTTCGTAATTATTTTGTAAAAGTTCAGAATCTACATCTAATACAAAGACTCAGCAAAAGTAGAAACTACAACTTTGCATGGTAGTCTGCACTCATGAGGTTGTTATAGAGAAAACCAAAAAGAGATTTAAGTGGTATTGCTAAGACTACTGAGTACAGAACAAAGTACTATAATTAGGCCAGATAAGGCTCTGGTACATCCACACTTGGATGCTAAAATACAGGATCTCAAAGAGACCCGCTAATTCCAGTTTGCGGCGGCCATTCCTAAAAATCGAATGGCCGCCGCTTTGGAGTCAACTGGCCTACCCGACCTGAATTCAGGTTCGGGGATTTTTCAGCCTGGACACCATCTGCCCAAGTAGTTGCACCGCCAATTTAAAACAATAAAAATACTTATCTATCCATATTCAGCAGAATAGATCGATCGTCCGCCACGAGGTGCCCCCGACAGGTTTTTCTGTCGGTGCAGAATCTCCGCACTGAGTGCAGCCCGGCAGCCCTTAAAGGGGAGGTCCACTGCCGCGACCGCAATGGAAAAATGTTTGCCGGCCGATTGGCAAGTCGGCTGGCAAAATACTGCACCCAGGTTCAGCCGGGCCACCAACGGGCAGCCTGGCACACTCTCTTGGGTGTCAGGCTGCTGGCCCGGCCAAAACCCTCCCTGGTGGCTGTGGCCAAAATTAAAAACTGATCGAATCTCTCCCCTTTAACAGAGGGGAGAGAGCATGGTGACGCACACGTGCTGTGACGTCACCATGACTTCACCGCTGAATGACAGCGGCGGAGGCCCCAACCAACCCATTTTCAGATAGTCAGCCTGGCTTTGAGTCCAAGGCCCGTCCTCATTATTGTCCATTTCCTGTAGGACTTTGAAAAAATGTCAAAGTCCCGAAAATGGATCTACTTACCATACCAGGAATTCCAGCGGTAAGTACCACCCTAAAAATCATAGGTGCGCCACCTTTCTGGTGCACCTGAATTTCGACCCCTTGGAGTATTGTGCCCAGTCTTGGTACTCCCACATGGTGACAGATATCAAGGCTGTGGAGAGGATTTGGGGCGGTTGGCAACCAGGATTACACCAAATCTTAGAGCTCTCAGTTATGAGGGTCGGCTCCAAGAGCTAGGATTATTTACTTTGGAGAAATGCAGTCTTAGAGGGGATATAATCAAAGTTTTTTTTAAACAATGAGAGAATTCGATGCAGTCCATTTAGATAGGTTATTTGAAACAGATCAGGATAGAACTAGAGATTATCCCGATACAATTTGTAGGCAAAGATTTAGGCTAGATGTCAGGAAGTATTTATTTTTGCAGAGAGTCATTGCCCTTTGGAACAAATTACCCAAAACGTGATGAATATGGAGTCATTTGAGTCTTTTAAAAGGGAAGACAAGTTCCTGGGAGAAAACTCCCATTTCCAATCGGAGGAGGTCAGCTGCTATTTAATTGTGATGAGTAGGGTTGCCAACTCTGGTTGAACATATTCCAGGAGTTTTCAACACATGACCTCCCATCTCCAACCTCCCGCCTCCACATTCCCGTAATTGGTCACCCAGCATTTCCATCCTCGTGATGCACCTGCTTCCCACCGTTAATGGGAGATTTGATAGAGGTGTTCAAAATCATGAGCCGTTTTGATAAGAGTAAATAAGGAGAAACTGTTTCCAGTGTCAAAAGGGTCAGTAACCAGAGGACACAGATTTAAGGTAATTGGCAAAAGAACCAGGGGAAAAAAATATTACGCAGCAAGTTGTTGTAATCTGGAATACAGTGCCTGAAAGGGTGGTGGAAGCAGATTCAATAACAGCTTTCAAAAGGAAATTGAATAATTACTTGAAAAAGAAACATTTCAGGGCTATGGGGAAAGAGCAGAGGAGAGGGACTAATTGGATAGCTATTTTATAGGGCTTTAAACTAAAAAATGAGAGGGAAGGGTCAGGTAAGGGGACACTTAGATATCTAAAGAGAAAGGTCAAAGCAATAGAGCAGTGTAGCAATTTGGGTAAAAATAAGCAGAGTGTGACGGGAAGGGACAGAGAGTTTAATGGTAGCAGTGCAGCAGAGAACACAGTCAAAGCAGGGAATAAATAGTAAAAAAATTAAATAGACAAATTAATGACACAAATAGAGATAAATGGGTTTGATCTAAGAGACGTGGCTGCAAGGTGACCAAGGTTGTGAACTAAATGTTGCAGGGTACCTGACGTTTCGAAAAGACAGGCAGAATGGTAAAGAAGGGAGGTAGCCCTGATAATAAAGGATCACACAAGGACAGTAGAGAGAAAGGATCTTGGCTCGGAAAATCAGGAAGTAGAATCAGTATGGGTGGAGATAAGGAATAACAAGGGACAGAACACACTAGTGGAAGTAGTATATAGGCCCCCTAACAGTAGCTATACCATTAAACAAAATATTATTCAAGAACGAGGAGGAGATTGCAACAAAGGTAATGCAATAATCATGGGGGACTTTATCATCATCATCATCATCATAGGCAGTCCCTCGGAATCGAGGAAGACTTGCTTGCACTTTTTGCATGAGTTCTTAGGTAGCTGTACAGTCCAATACAAGAACCACAGTCTATGTCACAGGTGGGACAGATAGTCATTGAGGGAAAGGGTGGGCAGGGAGCCTGACTTGCGGCACGCTCCTTCCACTGCTTGCGCTTGATTTCTGCATGCTCTTGGCGACGATACTCGAGGAGCTCAGCTCCCTCCCGAATGCACTTCCTCCACTTAGGGCGGTCTATGGCCAAGGACTCCCAGGTGTCAGTGGGGATGTCGCACTTTTTCAGGGAGGCTTTGAGGGTGTCCTTGTAACGTTTCCTCTGCCTGGCTTTGGCTCGTTTGCCGTGGACGCGTTCAGAGTAGAGCGCTTGCTTTGGGAGTCTTGTGTCTGGCATGCGAACTATGTGGCCTGCCCAGCGGAGCTGATCAAGTGTGGTCAGTGCTTCAATGCTGGGGATGTTGGCCTGGACGAGGACGCTAATATGTGTGTGCGTCTGTCCTCCCAGGGGATTTGCAGGATCTTGCGGAGAACATCATGGTGGTATTTCTTCAGCGAATTGAGGTGTCTCCTGTACATGGTCCACGTCTCTGAGCCATAAAGGAGGGTGGGTATTACTACAGCCCTGTAGACCTTGAGCTTGGTGACAGTTTTGAGGGACTGATCGTCAAACACTCTTTTCCTCAGGTGGCCGAAGGCTGCACTGGCGCACTGGAGGCGGTGTTGGATCACATGATCAATGCCTGCTCTTGTTGATAGGAAACTCCAGAGATAGGGGAAGTGGTCCACGTTGTCCAGGGCCACGCCTTGGATCTTGATGTTTTGGGGGGGGGGGGGGGGGGGGACAGTGCTGTGCGGCGAGGACAGGCTGGTGGAGGACCTTTATCTTACTAATGTTTAGCGTAAGGCCCATGCTTTCATACGTCTCGGTAAATACATCGACTATGTCCTGGAGTTCAGCCTCTGTGTGCACAGACACAAGCATCATCCGCGTACTGCAGCTCGACGACAGAGGTTGGGGTGGTCTTGGACCTGGCCTGGAGACGGTGAAGGTTGAACAGGTTCCCACTTGTTCTGTAGTTTAGTTCCACTCCAGTGGGGAGCTTATCAACTGTGAGGTGGAGCATGGCAGCGAGGAAGATTGAGAAGAGGGTTGGGGCGATGACGCAGCTCTGCTTGACCCCGGTCCGGACATGAATTGGGTCTGTGATGGATCCGTTGGTAAGGATCACAGCCTGCATGTCATCGTGGAGCAGGCAGAGTATGGTGACGTACTTTTGGGGCCATCCGAAACGAAGGAGGACGCTCCATAGACCCTCGCAGTTGACAGTGTCAAAGGCCTTTGTAAGGTCGAAGGCGGCCAGGTATAAGGGCTGGCGCTGTTCCCTGCATTTTTCCTGCAGCTGTCGCGCTGTAAAAATCATGTCCGTTGTGCCCCGGAGGGGACGAAATCCACACTGCGACTCCGGGAGGAGCTCCTCGGCCACAGGGAGAAGACGGTTGAGGAGGACTCTAGCGACGACTTTCCCAGTGGCTGATAGCAGGGAGATTCCTCTGTAGTTGCCGCAGTCGGACATCCTCTTTTTTAAAGATGGTCACGATCTCTGCATCTCTAAGATCTCCCGGCGTGCTCTCCTCCCTCCAGATGAGAAAAGGAGGTTGTGTATTTGCACCAGTAATGCCTCTCCGTCATACTTCAGTGCCTCAGCAGGGATTCCATCCGCTCCCATAGCCTTGTTGTTTTTTTGCTGTCTTATGGCCTTTTCTACCTCACGCAGTGTTGGGGTCTCACTGAGGTGGTGGCGGGTAGCATGCTGCGGACACTCGAGTTGAAAGCAGAGTCTCGATTGAGGAGATCTTTGAAGTGTTCCTTCCAGCGGGCCCTGACTGCCTCGGTGTCCTTGATGAGTGTTTCCCTGTTCTTGGCCAGGAGTGGGGTGGGGCCTTGGGAGTTTGGTCCGTACGTGGCCTTGACTGCGATGAAGAATCCTCGCACATCATGGCTGGCGGCCAGCTGCTGTATCTCCGGTGCTTTCTCCATCCACCACCTATTCTTTAGGTCCTGGGTTTTTTGTTGGACCTTAGCCTTTAGCCATCTGTAATGCTGCTTTGCTGCTCAAGAGTTGGGTTGCTGTTTAAGATTCAGAAATGCCCTGCGCTTGCAGTCTATTAGTTCTTGAATCTCTTGATCATTCTCATCAAACCAGTCCTGGTGTTTCCTGGTTGAGTCACCGAGCGCCTCCTTGCAGACATTGGTTATGGAGGCCTGGAGGGCAGACCAAGCGCTGTGGGCATTCTGCACCTCGTGGTCATCAAGGCACGCCAGGCTAGCTGTGAGGCACTGGCTGTAAAGGGCTCTCTTAGCTGGGTCCTTAAGTGCCCTGGATTGACTTTTTTGCGACACTGCTTCTGCTGCCCCCTCCGCTTTGGGGCTATGTTGATGTCAATGATGGATCGGATTAGGCGGTGGTCCGTCCAGCTCCTGTCATGGCACGGGTGATGCGCACATCCTTGCGATCCCTGGCTCGGACGATGACATAATCGAGCAGGTGCCAGTGCTTGGAGCGAGGGTGTTGCCACGATGCCTTGTATTTGTCTCTCTGGAGGAACAAGGTGTTGGTGGTGACAAGTTCATACTCCAGACATTTTGTCTAAGCCCGTGTGATAGTGGCGTGCAACGACCACCCCGCGTTAAAAATCACGCACAGGCATCTTCCACTCCTCTAATATGAAATTCGGGACCTGGAACGTCAGGACCCTCATGGACAACCCCAAAAGCGACAGACCGGAACGCTGCACCGCCATCGTTGCCTGGAAGCTTAGACGCTTTGATATCGACATCGCAGTCCTAAGTGAGACCCGGCAGGCAGGAGGCGGCCAGCTCAAGGAACAAGGTGGAGGTTACACCTTCTTCTGAAAAGGGAAACCAAAGGCAAAATGCCGCCTCCACGGAGTCGGCTTCACCATCAAAAACGAGCTGGTTGACCGCCTCAAAGACTCACCCTGCAGGACTAACGAATGCCTCATGACACTTCGACTCACCCTATCATGGAACCAGTGCGCCACAGTCATCAGTGCTTACGCCCCAACACTCGTGCAACGGATGAGGCCAAAGAGGGTTTTTACTCCAACCTCAAAAAATCCCTGACCTGCGTCCCTGCGGGCGACAAACTGATGCTCCTCGGCGACTTCAACGCCAGGATCGGCAGGGACACAGACCTCTGGGGAGACGTGATTGGCAGAGAGGGGGTAGGGAAAGCCATGGGGGACTTGAATCTTCATGTAGACAGGACAAATCAAATTGCCAATGGTAGTCTGGAGGACGAGTTCATGGAATGCGTTCAGGACAGTTTCCTAGAACAATACATCATGGAACCAACCAGCGAACATGCTATTTTAGATCTTGTATTGTTAAATGAGACAAGGTTAATTAGCAATCTCATAGTAAAGGATCATCTCGGGCAGAGTAATCATAATACGATAGAATTTCACATTGCATTTAAGAATGACTTGCCCAAGTCCGAAACTAGAGTTTTAAACTTAATTAATGCCAATTACATTGGTATGAAGGGCGAATTGGCGAAGAAAGATTGGAAAAAGAGATTAAACGTTATGGCAATAGATATTTCATAATTCTCAACAAAACTACATTCCATCGAGAAACAAAAACTACACAGGCAAAGTGATCCATCTGTGGCGAACTAAAGAAGTTAAGGATAGCATTAGATTGAAAGAAGCTTGTAATGTTGCGAAGAATAGTAGTAAGCAAATTTAAAAGCTCTTTATCTGAATGCAAGTCGCATTCATAAAATAGATGAGTTGACGGCACAAATTGATACAAATGGGTATGATCTGATAGCCATTACAGAGATGTGGTTGCAAGGTGACCAGGACTGGGAACTAAATATTATGGGGTATTTGACAATTCAGAAGGACAGACAGAAAGGAAAAGGAGGTGGGGTAACACAGTTAATAAAGGATGAGGATCAGTGTGTTAGAGAGAAACGATATTGGCTCAGAAGATCAAGATGTTGAATCAGTTTGGGTGGAGATAAGGAATAATAAGGGGAAAAGACACTGGTTGGCATAGTCTATAGGCCCGCTAACAGTAGCTACAAATCAAGAAATAATGGAGGCTTGTAAAAAAGGAACGGCAATAATCATGGGTGATTTTAACCTTCATATTGACTGGGCAAAGCAAATTGGCCCGAGTAGTTCTGAGGAAGAGTTCATAGAGTATCCGGGATAGTTTCCTTGAACAGTACGTTGCGGAACCAACCAGGGAGCAAGCTATCTTAGATCTGGTACTGTGGAGTGAGACAGGATTAATAAATGATCTCCAAGTAAAGGATCCTCTCGGAATGAGTGACCATAACATGGTTGAACTTCAAATTCAGTTAGAGGGTGAGAAAGTTGGACCTCAAACCAGTGTCCTAAGCTTAAATAAAGGAGACTACAAAGATATAAGGGCAGAGTTGGCTAAAGTGGACTGGGAAAATGGGTTAAGGTATGAGACGGTTGATGAGGAGTGGCAGATATTTAAGGAGATATTTCATAACTTGCAACAAAAATATATCCCAATGAGAAGGAAAGACTGCAAGAGAAGGGATAACCATCCGTAGCTAACTAAAGAAATAAGGGATGGTATCAAATTGAAAACAAGGGCATACAAGGTAGCCAAGACTAGTAGGAGGCCAGAGGATTGGGAAACTTTTAAAAACCAGCAAAAAACTACTTAAAAAAATGATAGAGAGGGGGAAGATAGATTATGAAAGTAAACTATCACAAAATATAAAAACAGATAGTAAGAGTTTCTACAGGTACATAAGCCCCAAGTTTCCACATGATTTGCTCCTGATTTTTTAGGAGCAACTGGTGTAGAACGGAGTATCTTAGAAATCGGAATTCTCGCCATTTAGTTTGCTCCAGTTCTAGTCAGTTAGAACAGTTTCACTTTGGAACAGAATTTTTTTTTCCAAAAGGGGGCATGTCCGGCCACTTACGCCTGATTTCAAAGTTTCGGCAGTGAAAACTTACTCCAAACTAACTTAGAATGGAGCAAGTGAAGGTTTTTGTACGCTCGAAAAAACCTTGTCTACACTTTAGAAAATCAGGCGTAGGTTACAAATTAGGCGTAGGGAACGAGGTGGGGGGGGCGGGGGGGGGGGAAGGTAAGTAATTAAATTCTACAATCAATCCTTAGTTTTACTTATACAAATATTATACAAATAAATCCAACCTGAATAAAAATTTATAAGCAAAGAAAAGATCAAATAAACCATGTTCCTACCTGTGTGAAACAGCATCAGCCTTCGAGCTGCTGTGCTTCAGGCAGGCCTTTCATGTTGGAGACAGGCAGCGGTGTGGCATCAGTGTCTCGACGGCAGCGGCAGCAAGCTTCGAGCTGAGCTGCGGTGCTTGAGGCAGGCCTTCATTCTCTTCGTGGCTTGCCGCGAAGAAGCAGCACCGGACGGACCAGAGGCCATTCGGCCATGAGATAGCAGCGGCGTCAGTGGCTGGCCGGCAGCCGAAGAATCAACACCTGACACATGCAGCTCATTAAGGTTCTTGAGGCCATTCGGCCACACTTTAGGGGCAGAGTCAGTGGCTGGCCGGCAGCCAAGGAATCAGCAGCGGACGGACGTGAGGCCATTCGGCCATAGGATATCAGCGGCGTCAGTGGCTGGCCGGCAGCCAAAGAATCAACACCTGACACACGCAGCTCTTTATGGTGCTTGAGGCCATTCGGCCACGCTTTAGGGGCAGCGTCAGAGGCTCAACGGCAGCCGGAGATACAGCAGCAGCCTTCGAGCTGTGAGGGGGACTGAGGCCATTTGGACAGGGAGAGGCAGCCACATCGACAGTTTTATATTTAGATTTGCAGAATGGGTGCTGCATTATCAACACCACGTATTATTGCAAAGTTGAATTGGCACTCTTATTTCTCCAAACACACAGTCCTTAATTTGCATGCACCAATGCAGCACCGGTTCTGCAAGTTTAGTCGTGAAAAGCTGAACTCACTGATTTCAGCAGGTGATTTATTCAGCAGTGCTGCTAAAAGCACTCCCTCACACACAGAAATATCAAAAAAAATTAAATTACAAGCCTTTGCAGGGGTCCAAGAAACAAATCTTCACTTTTTCTGCAGTATTTTTAAAAATGGCCGAGTGCCAATGTTTGTGTGAGACTGTGCGTGCGCGCACGCTCCAACACGCACGCGCAGGGTTGCCGGCACCACGAAGGCTAATTTAAATTGTACCCGCCCCCTGCTACTTAGAAAATCAGTGCGAGTGTTAGGCTCCGCCCCCTGCTGCGAAGAGCTCGAGAATATCGGACTTTTTTTTAGGCGCAGTTTTCGGCGCAAAAAACAGGCGCCCAGCTCGGAGGTGCGCCATTTTCGCCGCGGGACGAAACTTGGGGCCATAAAAAGGAAAAAAGAGTGGCTAAAGTAAATGTTGGTCCTCTGGAGGATGAGACTGGGGAATTAATAATGAGGAACAGGGAAATGGCAGAGACTTTGAACAAATATTTTATATCGGTCTTCACGGTAGAAGACACTAAAAACATCCCAATAGTGAATAATCAAGGGTCTATAGGGAGGGAGGAACTTAATACAATCACTATCACTAATGAAGTAGTACTCGGTAAAATAATGGGACTAAAGGCAGATAAGTCCCCTAGCCCTGATGGCTTTCATCCTAGGGTCTTAAAAGAAGTGGATGCGGAGATAATGGATGCATTGATTGCAATCTACCAAAATTCCCTGGATTCTGGGGCGATTTCAGTGGATTGGAAAACTGCAAATGTAATGCCCATATTTAAAAAAGGAGGCAGACAAAAACCAGGAAACTATAGACCAGTTAGCCCAACATCTGTCATTGGGAAAATGCTGGAGTCCATTATTAAGGAAGTAGTAGCGGGACATTTGAAAAAGCATAATTCAATCAAGCAGAGTCAGCATGGTTTTATGAAAGGGAAATCACGTTTGACAAATTTGCTGGAGTTCTTTGAAGATGTAACGAGCAGGGTGGATAAGGGGGAACCAGTAGATGTGGTGTATTTGGATTTCCAGAAGACATTCGATAAGGTGCCACATAAAAGGTTACTGCGCAAGATAAAAGTTCATGGGGTTGGGGGTAATATATTAGCATGGATAGAGAATTCGTTAACTAACAGAAAACAGGGAGTCGGGATAAATGGGTCATTTTCCGGTTGGCAAACAGTAACTAGTGGGATACTGCAGGGATCTGTGCTGGGTCTTCAACTATTTACAATCTACATTAATGACTTGGATAAAGGGACCAAGTGTAATATAGCCAAGTTTACTGATGATACAAAGATGGGTGGGAGAGCAAATTGTGAGGAGGACACAAAGAATCTGAAAAGGGATATAATCAGGCTGGGCAAAAATCTGGCAGATGGACTATAATGTGAGAAAATGTGAGGTTATCCACTTTGGCAGAAAAAAAAAATAGAAAAGCAATTTATAATTTAAATGGAGAAAAATTGTGAAGTGCTGCAGTACAGAGGGACCTGGGGGTCCTTGTGCATGAAACACAAAAAGTTAGTATGCAGGTACAATAAGTAATCAGGAAGACAAATGGAATGTTGTCCTTTATTGCAAGGGGGATAGAGTATAAAAGCAGGGAAGTCCTTCTACAACTGTACAGGGTATTGGTGAGGCCACACCTGGACTACTGCGTACAGTTTTGGTCTCCTTATTTAAGGAAGGATATACTTGCATTGGAGGTTAAGAGAAGGTTCACTAGGTTGATTCCGGGGATGAGGGGGTTGACTTATGAAGATAGGCTGAGTAGGTTGGGCCTATACTCATTGGAGTTTAGAAGAATGAGAGGTGATCTTATTGAAACATAAGATAATGAGGGGGGTCGACAAGGTGGATGCAGGGAGAATATTTCCACTCATAGGGGAAACTAGAACTAGGGGACATAGTCTCAGAATAAGTGGCTGCCTATTTAAAACTGAGATGAGGAGGCATTTATTCGCTGAGGGTTGTAAATCTATGGAATTCTCTGCCCCAGAGAGCTGTGGAGAATAGGTCATTGAATATATTTAAGGCGGAGATCGACAGATTTTTGAGCGATAAGGGAATAAAGGGTTATGGGCAGCGGGCAGGGAAGTGGAGCGGAGTCCATGATCAGATCAGCCATGATCTTATTAAATGGCGCAGCAGACTCAAGGGGCCAGGTAGCCCACTTCTGTTCCTATTTCTTATGTTCTTATAATTGGGAGGGTTTCAGAAACCAGTAAAGGATGACCAGAAAATTGATTAAAAAGGGAAAAATAGACAGAGAAAACACTAGCAAGAAATATAAAAAACAATTGTAAGAGCTTCTACAAGTATGTAAAACGGAAGTGAGTAGCAAAAATAAACATTGGTCCCATAGAGGCTGAGGCAGGAGAAATTATTTTGGGGAAGAAGGAACTGGCAGAAACGTTAAACAAATATTTTATATCTGTCTTCATACTAGAAGATGCAAAAACCATACCTAAAATGGAGGGGAGACCACAGGTCTAATGAGGGTGAGGAGCTTAATGTAATTCATATAAGTAGAGAAAAAGTACTAGAGAAACTAATGGGACTAAAAGCCGGCAAATCCCCTGGACCAAACGGCCTACATCCTTGGGTCCTGAAACCGGTGGCTGGAGAGATCGTGGAGGCGTTGGTTTTGATCTTTCAAAATTCCCTAGATTCTAGAATGGTCCCAGTGAATTGGAAGGTCGCAAATGTAACACCGCTATTCAAGAAAGGAGGGAGAGAGAAAACAGGGAACTACAGGCCAGTTAGCCTGACATCAGGAAAATGCTAGAATCGATTGTTAAGGAATTGTCATCAGAGCACTTAGAAAATCAGAACATAATTAGGCAGAGTCAACATGGTTTTATGAAAGGGAAATCGTATTTGACAAATTTATTAGAATTTTTTTGAGGATGTAACTAGCAGAGTACGTAAAGGAGAACCAGTGGATGTAGTACATTTGGATTTCCAAAAGGCATTTGATAAGGTGCCACATAAAAGATTAATACACAAGATAAGGGCCCATGGGATTGGAGGTAATGTATTAGCATGGATAGAGAATTGGTTAACGGACAGAAAACAGAAAGTAGGGATAAATGGGTCTTTTTCAGGTTGGCATGCTGTAACTAGTGGGGTGCCGCAAGGATCAGTGCTGGGGCCTCAGCTATTTACAATCTATATTAGTGACCTAGATGAAGGGACCGGGTGTAATGTATCCAAGTTTGCTGACGATACAAAGCTAGGTAGGACAGTAAGCTGGAAGGAGAACCGAGGCATTGTTTAACCGGGAGCCAATGTAGGTCAGAGATAGGGGTGATGGGTGATCGTGACTTAGTGCGAGTTAGTAACGGGCTGCTAAGATTGTAATTAGTCAAGGCCATGGCACTGATCTCTGTGGCACCCCACTAGTTACAGTTTGCCAGCCGGAAAATGACTCATTTATCCCGACAATCTGTTTTCTGTTAATTAGCCAATCCTCTATCGATGTTAACATGTTACCCCCAACCCAGTGAGCTCTTATCTTGTGCAGTAACCTTTTATATAGGAGGGCGGATATTACTACTGTTCTACAGAGTATTAGTGATACCCGCTCTCCTACATGCTTCAGAGACATGGACTATGTACAGCAGGCACCTCAAAGCACAGAAGTAGTACCACCAACGCTGCCTCCGCAAGATCCTGCAAATCCATTGGCAGGATAGGCGCATCACATTGGTGTTCTCGCTCAGGCCAAAATCCCCAGCATCGAAGCATTGACCACACTCAATCAGCTCCGATGGACAGGCCACATCGTCCGCATGCCCGATACTAGACTCCCAAAACAAGCGCTCTACTCACAGCTCCGACATGGCAAGCAAGCCCCAGGTGGACAGAGGAAACACTTCAAGGACACCCTCAAAGTCTCCTTGAAAAAGTGCAAATTTCCCACCAACACCTGGGAAACCCTTCCCCAAGACCACTCGAAGTGGAGGAAAAGCATCCGGGAAGACACCAAACCAATTGAATCTCTTCGCCGGGAGCATGCGGAAGCAAAGCGCAAACAGCGGAAGGAGCGCAAAGCCAACCCAAGCACCCCACCCACCCGTCCCTCCAACCACCGTCTGCCCCACCTGTGACAGAGATTGTAGGTCCCGCAAAGGACTCATCAGTCACCTGAGAACTCATATTAGTGTGGAAGCAAGTCATCCTCGACTCCGAGGAACGGCCTAAGAAGAACAACCTTTTATGTGGCACCTTATCGAATGCCTTCTGGAAAGCCAAATACACTACATCTACCGGTTCTCCTTTATCCACCTTGTTCATTAAATCCTCAAAGAACTCCAGCAAATTTGTTCAACATGATTTCTCTTTCATAAAACCATGCTGACTCTGCTTGTCTGTATTATGATTTTCTAAATATCCTGCTACTACTTCCTCAATGATGGACTCTAGCATTTTCCTAATGACAGATGTTAGGCCAACTGGTCTGTAGTTTCCTGCTTTATGTCTCCCTCCTTTCTTAAATAAGGGCGTTACATTTGTGGTTTTCCAATCTGCTGGGACCTCTCCACAATCCAGAGAATTTTGGTAATTACAACCAATGCATCCACTATCTCTGCAGCCATTTCTTTTAAGACTCTAAGATGCAGGCCATCAGGTCCAGGGGACTTGTCCACCTTTAGTCCCATTAGTTTGCCTGGCACTTTTTCCTCGAATGACAGTCATTGCTTTAAATTCCCCCCTCCCAATAGCCCCTTGATTATCAATTATTGGGATGCTTTTAGTGTTTTCTACCATGACATTTGTTCAAAGTCTCTGCCATTTCCCTGTTTCCCATTAATTCCCCAGTCCCATCGTCGAAGGGACCAACATTTACTTTAGCTACTCACTTCCTTTTTATATAACTGTAGAAGCTCTTACTGTCCCTTTTTATATTTCTTGCTAGTTTACTCAGGCTATCTTCTCTCTCTATTATTTTTTTAGTCATCCTTTGCTAGTTTCTTAAAATTTCCCAATCCTCTGGCCTTCGACTATTCTTTGCAACATTGTATGCCTTTGTTTTCAATTTGATACCATCCTTTACTATCTTTGTTAGCCACAGATGGTTCATCCTTCTCTTGGAGTCTTTCTTTCTCACTGGAATAGATCTTTGCTGAGAGTTATGAAATATCTCCTAAAATGTTTGCCACTGCTCATCTACCGTTTTACCCTTTAATCTATTTTCCCAGTCCACTTTAGCCAACTCTGCCTTCATACCTTTGTAATTACCTTTATTTAAGTTCAGGACACTAGTGTGTGAGACGTGGCTCTCTCACCCTCAAACTGAATTTGAAATTCTACCATGCTATGGTCACTCTTCCCAAGAGGATCATTTACTATGAGATTATTAATTACTCCAGTCTGCTCCCTGGTTGTTTTCACAACGTATGTGTTACGTATTTAACCCCTTGCAACCTGTATCACACTACCACCAGAGGGACTACCTGTTGGAGTCCCAAGGGATCTCAGCATCCCTTGGGAGCACTGTATATAAGCAGGCCACTCACAAGGTACCTGCACTCTGGAATCTTATTAAAGGAGCTACGGTCACACTCATTGTTCACAGTACTCAGTTTCATCCTTTATTATGAGTGTATCAATTGGCGACAAGATAACGAACAACCTCGCAAAAATAAAGAACACTTGGTCTCCTGGAGAGGTTCTCAGAAGAGGACGATTGGGAGGCCTTCGTGGAGACTCGACCAATACTGTGTGGCCAACGTGCTAGAAGGGGACGAGAATGCTGCCAAACGAAGGGCGATCCTCCTTATTGTCTGTGGTGCAACACCGAGGGCCTCAAGAAGAATCTTCTCGCTCCGGTAAAAACAACAACTAAATCCTGTGAAGAATTGTGTACGCTGGTCCGGGAGCACCTAAATCCTAAAGAAAGCGTTTTGATGGCGAGGTATCGGTTCTACACGTGTCAACGGTCGGAGGGCCAGGAAGTGGCGAGCTATGTCGCTGAACTAAGGCGCCTCTCGTAGGACATTGCGAATGAGGGATTCCGAGAACAAATGCTTAGAGACTTTTTTGTACTGGGCATTGGCAAACTGTTGACTACTGAAACTCTGAATCTAAGCAAAGCCTAATGATTGCCCAGGCATTTAGGTCCACCAGCGACAACACCAAACAGATTTCAGAGTAAAGAGGTTTCGGCCAGTACTGTGCACAATGTAACATCGTTTTCGAGCAGGAATATACATGGCAGAACGTACACTGCCGGCTACTGCTGCACGACCTCAGATGACCCAGAGTCCGCCATCAATCGTTAATGCGAGGCAGTTAACACCTTGTTGGCATTGTCGAGGTGATCTTCGAGCCCATCAATGCCGCTTCAAGCACTATGCGTGCAACAGCTGCAGAACAATGGGACACCTCCAACGAATGTGCAGGCGAGTTGCAAACCCTGCAAACCACCACGTTGCAGAGGAAGATCGATCCACTGTGGATCAGGCTGAATTGGAGACTCGTACCGAGGAGGCAGAAGTGTACGGAGTACACACATTCACCACGAAATGTCCACCAATAATGTTGAAAGTTGAACTGAATGGAACTTCCAGTATCTATGGAACTAGACACGGGTGCATGTCAGTCCATAATGAGTAAAAAGGCCTTTGACAGGCCGTGGTGCAACAAGGCACACAGGCCCAAGCTCCACTCCATTCACACCAAACTAAGGACTTACACCAAGGAACTAATCCCTGTAATTGGCAATGTAGAAGTCAAAGTCTCCTATGATGGAGAAGTACACAAACTCCCGCTGTGGATCATGCCACGGGATGGCCCCACACTGTTTGGCAGAAGCTGGCTGGGAAAAATCCGCTGGAACTGGGATGACATCCGAGCGCTTTCGTCCATCGACGCCACCTCACGTGCCCAGATTCTCAGCAGATTTCCATCGTTGTTCGAGCCAGGCATTGGAAGCGTCTCAGGGGCGAAAGTGCAGATCCATTTGGTTCTCGGTACGCGACCCATCCACCACAAGGCACAGATGGTACCATATATGATGCATGAGAAAGTGGAAATTGAGCTGGACAGGCTGCAGCGAGAAGGCATCATTGCACCGGTGGAATTCAACGAGTGGGCCAGTCCAATTGTCCCGGTACTTAAAGAGGACGGCGCGGTCAGAATTTGTGGGGACTATAAAGTAACGATTAACTGTTTCTCGCTGCAGGACCAGTACCCACTACCCAAGGCAGATGATCTATTTGCGACCCTGGCTGGAGAGAAGACGTTCACCAAGTTGGAACTGACCTCGGCCTACATGACGCAGGAGCTGGAAGAGTCTTCGAAAGGCCTCACCTGCATCAACATGCTCAAAGGTCTGTTCATCTGGAACAGATGCCCATTTGGGATTCAGTCGGCCGTGGCAATTTTCCAATGGAACATGGAGAGCCTGCTAAAGTCGTTTCCTCGCACCATGGCTTTCCAGAACGACATACTGGTTACAGGTCGGGACACCATTGGGCACTTGAAGAATCTTAGTCGGTTGGATCACGTGGGACTCAGGTTGAAACGCTTGAAGTGTGTTTTCCTGGCGCCGGAGGTTGGGTTCTTGGGAAGAAGAATCGCGGCAGACGGCATCAGACCCACCGACGCCAAGACGGAGACCATCAAGAACGCGCCGAGACCACAGAACGTGACGGAGCTGCAGTCGTTCCTGGGACTCCTTCACTATTTTGGTAATTTCCGACCTGGGTTAAGCACCAAGGGCGCTCAAAACAAGGCTCTCTCTTGTCCACCTTGATCTCCATGATCACGTGGAGGGCAGGCAGCATCAACAAAGTGTGTACCATGACCGCGCAAATTTGTCACGCGATATTGAGGTCAATGACCCTGTGTTTGTACTCAATTATGGACATGGTCCCAAATGGCTCGCAGGCACGGTCATAGCCAAAGAGGGGAGTAGGGTGTTTCAGGTCAAACTGGCCAATGGACTAATGTGCAGAAAACATTTGGGACCAAATCAAATTGCGGTTCACTAACAACTACGAACAACCTGAAGAAGACACCAACTTTGACCCTCCAACACACACATACGTGGCAACAGGCATCATGGTTGACCACAAAGCCAAACTCACCATCCCCAGCAGCCCGGCAAGGCCGGCAGCCCAGCGAAGAACCAACCAACTCATCTACACCCGCATTTGTACCGAGACGATCGACAAGGGAGCGAAAAGCATCAGATCGTCTCACCTTGTAAATAACGTGTACAATTAACTTTACGAGGGAGTGATTTTATGTATTTAACCCCTTACAACCTGTATCACACTACCACCAGAGGGCCTACCTGTTGGAGCACGGTATATAAGCAGGCCACCCACGAGGTACCTGCACTCTGGAATCTTATTAAAGGAGCTACGGTCACACTCATTGTTCACAGTACTCAGTTTCATCCTTTATTAATGAGTGTATCAGTATTGTTCTAAGAAACCATCCCAAATACACTCTATGAACTCTTCCTCAAGGCTACCTTTGCCAATTTGATTTGTTCAATCAGTATGAAGATTAAAATCACCCATGATTATTGCCGTAGGTTTCTTACAAGACTCCATTGTTTCTTGATTTATACTCTGTACTACAGTGGAGATACTGTTAGGGCTGTCTTATGATGAGAGATTTTGTAGAATGGGCCTATACTCTCTGGAGTTTAGAAGAAGGAGAGATGATCTCATTGAAACATACAAGATTCTGAAGGGGATTGACAGGGCAGATGCTGAGAAGTTGTTTATCATGGATGGAGCATCTAGAACTAGAGGGCACAGTCTCAGAATAAGGGGTTGGCCATTTAAGACAGAGATGTGGAGAAATTTCTTCACTCCGGGTTGTGAATCTTTGGAATTCTCTATCCCAGAGAGCTGTGGATGGCGAATATATTCAAGGCTGTGATAGATAGCTCGAAGGGCCATAGGGCTTATTCCTGCTCCAATTTCTTATGTTCTTATTTCAAAGAGCCAGCACAGTCACGATGGGGCAGAAGGCTCACTTCTGTGCTGTATTATTCTATGATTCTATGTTATATAATAAACTATATTATAGCCTGTAATTTAGTGTACTTTGATAAAGATCATGAGAGATATGAAGTACAAATGTTGGAGAATTATTTTTAACTGCAAGTATTGCTAGCATCACATAGCTCCAGGTCACATCTGTCACCATCATTATTTTTAAATGAAAATTATTTACCACAGAAATTGCAGTGGAAATATAATTGCTGCCCTGGATATGAAATTAACACACCGATTTGTAAGAAGTATAAAACCTACTTTTCCATCAACCTCATGAGTTGCACACTCACGAAGTGAAACTGCCAATTTAGAAGAACTATTAGGGTTGTGGACAGTTTCATGCTGTGGGCCCACAAGCACTGGCAACTGGATTGACAGTGTCTACGACTGGTTCAGGTCAAGCCTTTATCGATAGGAGAGAGAGAAAACTTTCATCCCATCAATTTAAGCTGAATTCAGATCCTGAGCATTGTGTAGATTTAATCATTTCATGACAGTTGACATATCTTAAAGCTATAAAGCTCACCATGGCATTGAAATAATACAATATACCAAACGGTAAATATGCTATAATCGAAGATTTACCTGATGGCATACGGACATGAATACACCATTTTTTTACTTTGTTCAGTTCCCAGTGTTTGCATCTGTAGCAATTTACCAATACTTCTAATCAACCCTTCGACATTGCTGGAAAAGAAAACTGGTGTTATTCCATGTTACATTGTTAAAGCAAAATTAAGAAGTCCAAACATTTTACCTGCAGCGTAATTTAAATTATTAATTTTGATACCGCGTAACTACCAAATTGGAAGGCATGAGTGGAGAGAACGGACCCTTTGACACGCCAAGCCAGTGAGAGGAGCTTTACACAAACCTGCCTTTGGGGAGAGACACAGCATCGACTAGTTTATTTACAAGGATACCTCAAATACTGGGAAATTTCCTCTGTATACTGTAATGAAATCAGAAGATACTTCCTGATTGCAATCAGTATTTTGCCAGCACGCAAGTATATGATGCTGGATTTTTAACTTCTTTAAAAATGCTCAAAGATTTTGATTTCACCAATTACAGTGGTGTACTTTTGGATTGAAATCTGCTCTTGTAGGCACTTTCTGTAACAATACTGCAAATAAATTAAATCTTCAGCTGATTCTGATAGAAACTTTAGTTAGTAGAGACTAATAGCTTTGGACATCTGACTGGAAAAAGTGAATTTGACAGTTTGGCCATAACATCCTTTAAACTGGCTAGTCCACTGGGCAGCAGTTCTGTACTTTCGACAAACTGTTATTAAGTCTCACCCCACAAATGTTTGTGTTCTCTTCTCAAAAAGAAAACAAGAGGCTTCATCATTGGTATCCACTTGCACAGATACAGATGAGCACCCAGAGCTCCCCAGTGAGGTAGGCAAGAGTGCACATTTGCTTTATCATGTTGCCATTGTCCTGGTTTCAAGACCCGGAGCTTCCAACCAGTCTCCGAGTCATGTTCACCCCTTAAAGGTTCTTCCTCCAACTGCAAAGTCAATCAGGGCGTACATATCTCAGTAACTCCCAATCTACCAGCATGGCATAAAATAGCCGACATAAGACAAATTACTTCGACAAGTTGACAAAGTGTCAGTTCTCCAAGGTAAAGAGGCCAATCGCTGCCTAAATCTGCTTAAAACTGATAAGAGGTTGGGTGAAGTGCAAGCACCTTATGCTCTTCCAAACATTATCCTCATCCACAGCTTTTTGTTTTGTTGCACACAATAGACTAAGCGCCTTTCCAAACTCACATCAGTTGAGAATGTGGATTTACGTGGATTATAAGCTTTTACAGTCAAATGTAATGCTATGTCAAAGGATATTATCGCTGAAAGCAATTGAAATGTCTCGTCCCAACAGAAAAGTGACCCAAAGCTCACTTAATGATTTCTGGTACCTGGCAGAGGGAATTAGATTCAAAATTCCATTGAGCACATAATTAAAATCAGCATGGTTCTGTGCAACAAGAGCAACCAATGCCTCACAGCAGGCTGTCCGAACCACCACATTGTCACTGCAGCACTTCTCCCACAACAAGTTCAATGCAGGACTCTGGAAAAAAAAAATGATGATAAGAACTGTATCACAATGGTCAATTAAAATGCCTGGCTTATCACTCCCGCATTCTCGAACATTTTCATCAGATAAGCAAGCAGGGAAATTGAGAGTGCCCTCAATGTTTAATTAATCTTGCTACTGACAATCATTATAAATTTATAACTTCCTGAAAAATAAAATCATCAATATAAACTTATTCAGATTTTCAGAGAACATTCAGAAACCCTGTTAACTGTGTTCATTTGTTTTAAAAACTTCAACATTGTTCCACCATTTTATATAACTGAACAATTTCATAAACATTGTGCATCTGATTTTTCTGGCCTTTGTTTCCATGGTGCAAAGGTCAGGAAAAAGGGGGTAGAGACCCTTGACACAAGGTCTACAGACCCCTTACATTGCTGTAGGGTTTCTAAGATTTCCCCTGAGGGGCATGCCTTGGCCCTGTAGTTCCAATAGGTGCAAGCCCAACATTTCTATTTAAATCAATTGGGGTAAAGCCAATTTTGCTAAGCCGAGATGTGATTTAGCCAAAGTGGACTGGAAACAGCTACTGGAAGGTAAATCAGTGTCTCAGAGCTGTGGGCGGCATTCAAGGAGGCGATCCGGAGGGTTCAGAGCAAGTATGTTCACTTAAAGCAAAAGGGTGGGACTAACAAATCTAAAGCCCCCTGGGTGTCAAGGGGCATACAAGGTGGGATAAAGAAAAAAAAGGGAGGCTCATGACAGATACCAAAGGGCTCAATATTACAGAAACCCTAGAGGAAAATACAAAGTGCAGGGGTGAAATTAAAAAGGACATTAGGAAAGCAAAGAAAGAGTATGAAAACATTTTTGGCAAGTAAAATCAAGGAAAACCCAAAGATGTTTTATAAATACATTAAGAGCAAAAGGATAAGAGTAGGGCCTATTAGAGACTATAAAGGTCATCATCATCATCATAGGCAGTCCCTCAAAATCAAGGAAGACTAATTTCTACACTACTCAGGTGACTCTAAGGTCCAATACGGGCATTACAGTCTCCGTCACAGGTGGGACAGACAGTGGTTGAAGGAAAGGGTGAGTGGGGAGTCCAGTTTGCGGTAAACCATAAAGGTAATCTGTGTGTGGAGGTGGAAGACGTGGGTATGGTTCTTAATGAATACTTTGCGCCCGTCATCACAAAAGAAAGGGACGATGCAGACACTGCAATCAGGGAGGAGGAGTGTGAAATATTAGATGAAATAAACACAGAGAGAGGGGAACTAGTAAGGGGTTTAGAAGCTTTGAAAGTGGATAAATCACCGGGCCCAGATGAAATGTATCCCAGGCTGTTAAGAGAAGCAAAAGAGGAAATAGCAGAGGCTCTGACCATCAGTTTCCAATCCTTTCTGGCTACAGGTGTAGTGCCGGAGGATTGGAGGACTGCTAACATTGTATCTTTGCTTAAGAAGGGAGAAAGGGATAGACTGAGTAATTACAGGCCAATCAGTCCGACCTCGGTGGTGGGAAAATTATTGGAAAGAATTCTGAGGGACAGGATAAATCTTCATTTAGAAAGACACAGATTAATCAAGGACAGTCAGCATGGATTTGATAAGGGAAGATCGTGTCTGACTAACGTGAATGAATTTTTTGAGGTGGTAACAAGGAGGGTCGATGAGGATTGATAGAGAATTCAGACAGGCTGCAAAATTGAGAAAACACATGCCTACGTGAGAATTAGCACATGGCATTGAGCTATAACTCACGCTTGACATTTCAGGACTTTTGGCAGTGAGCCAATTAGGGGCTAACACCACAGACTGTTGGATCAATTGAGCCAATAAGGTCAAAGGAGGCGAGTTCATTTCTGTAAATTGATCAGGTATAAGAACAGCCATTTTTGCCATGTGTTTTAGAAGAACAAAGAGCTGGAACCCTGCCACGGTTCGGTTGCTGCTGCTGGAATAAAATTACATTAAATCTACAACCGGAGTTCGTATCTCATTGAAAATTAAGAGATCTAACAAGGATAGTGCGTTTGATGTAGTGGATATGGTTTTTGACAATGCTTTTGAAAAGGTGCCACATGGACACGAAAGTAAAAGCCCATAGGATCCAAGGCAAAGTGGAAAGTTGGATCCAAAATTGGCTCAGAGGCAGGAAGCAAAGTGTAATGGTTGATGGGTGGTTTTGTGACTGGAAGGCTGTTTCCAGTGGAGATCTGCAGGGCTCAGTACTAGGTCCCGTGCTTTTTGTGGTATATATCAATGATTTAGACTTGAATGCAAAGGGTATGATTAAGAAATTTGCAGATGATTCAAAAATTGGGTGTGTGGTTGATAATAAAGAGGAAAGCTGTAGACTGCAGGAAGATATCCATGAACTGGTCAGCTGGTCAGAACAGTGGCAAATGGAATTCAATCCAGAGAAGTGTGAGGTAATGTATTTTCGGAGGGCTAACAAGGCAAAAGAATTCACATTAAATGTTAGGACACTGAGAAGTGTAGAGGAACAAAGGGACATTGGAGTGCAGGTCGACAGATCTCTGAAGGTAGCAGCCAAGTAGCTGAGGTGGTTAAGAAGGAATACTTGCCTTTATCAGCCAAGGCATAGAATATAAGAGCATGGAGGTTATGTTTGAACTGTATAGTACTGTGTGCAGTTCTGGTCACCACATTACAGGAAAGATGTGATTTCACAAGAGAGGGTACAGAGGAGATTTACGAGGATGTTGCCTGGACTGGAGAATTTTAGCTATGAGGAAAGATTGGATAGGCTGGGTTTGTTTTCTTTGGAACAGAGGTGGCTGGGGGGGGGACCTTATTGTGGTATATGAAATTATGAGGGGTAGAGATAGAGTGGATAGGAAAAACCGATTTGCCTTAACAGAGGGGTCAACAACCAATTTTGATAAGGTCCCACATGGCAGACTG
Organism: Pristiophorus japonicus; assembly: GCF_044704955.1. Lineage (NCBI taxonomy): Eukaryota > Metazoa > Chordata > Chondrichthyes > Pristiophoridae > Pristiophorus > Pristiophorus japonicus. The sequence goes on along the minus strand of NC_091977.1, from coordinate 71,155,532 downwards.
GTCCCAAAAGTCAAGTAATTGGTAGGAGGTTTAGAGGGGATTTGAGGGGAATTTCTTTCACCCAAAGGGTGGTTGGGGTCTGGAACTCACTGCCTGAAAGGATGGTAGAGGCAGAAACCCTCACCACATTTAAGAAGTACTTGGATGTGCACTTGAAGTGCCGTAAACCTACAGGACTACGGACCATGAGCTGGAAAGTGGGATTAGGCTGGATAGCTCTTTGGCAACCGGCACGGACACGATGGACCGAAATGGCCTCCTTTCGTGCTGTAAATTTCTATGATTCTATGATTCTACAGGAATCCCCAGCCTCCTGTTTATCTTCCTGGCCGGTTGGGATGCTGAAGAAAAATGGCATTGGGCCTTGTGCCTGAGACCATCTAAGATCGGAGGGTTTGAGGGGCCAGGCAGCGAGGGAGTGGCTGCCCAAAATAGTAAGTGGCCCTTTTTCTCTGCACGAATCTATTGAATCTAGGTATGGAGGCCTTTTGACTGCTGTTCTCCAGTAGCAGCCAAAAGGCCCCAATCACGGCAACTGTTTCTGCTGTTGTAGGTCCCTCAAGGCTGCAGCAGTGGCAAACCCTTGTCCTCCATATCTGATTGCAAGGCCTTGCCCTACCAGTGCTGTGGATGTGACTGGGCCATGATAATGATGTACCTCATGTTCCAATGCCTATACACTGCCCAAGCACAGCCTCCACCGCCCCGCCCCCCCACTCCCCAGGACAAATTGGCCCCAGTATATTTGTGAGATGCATCAGAATATGCTGTTTACTATCAAGTTATAAATTATTAAACCATAAATAAATAAAAATAAAACTTTCGCCCACTGGAATCATGCTTCTATTTCATCTTTTGCAGAGCACAATGCTCCAGTTTTTACATTTTATTTAAATAAATGTTTCACAAATTTTTGCAAAGGAGATAAACTGCACTCAAAATGGTGACAGATTAGGAAAAGGGGAGGTGCAACGAGACCTGGGTGTCATGGTACATCAGTCATTGAAGGGTGGCATGCATGTACAGCAGGCGGTTAAGAAAGCAAATGGCATGTTGGCCTTCATAGCGAGGAGATTTGAGTACAGGGGCAGGGAGGTGTTCCTACAGTTGTACACGGCCTTGGTGAGGCCACACCTGGAGTGCTGTGTACAGTTTTGGTCTTCTAACTTGAAGGACATTCTTGCTATTGAGGGAGTGCAGCAAAGGTTCACCAGACTGATTTCTGGGATGGCGGGACTGACCTATCAAGAAAGACTGGATCAACTGGGCTTATATTCACTGGAGTTCAGAAGAATGAGAGGGGATCTCATAGAAACGTTTAAAATTCTGACGGGTTTAGACAGGTTCGATGCAGGAAGAATTTTCCCAATGTTGGGGAAGTCCAGAACCAGGGGTCACAGTCTAAGGATAAGGGGTAAGCCATTTAGGACCAAGATGAGGAGAAACTTCTTCACCCAGAGAGTGGTGAACCTGTGGAATTCTCTACCACAGAAAGTTGAGGCCAATTCACTAAATATATTCAAAAAGGAGTTAGATGTAGTCCTTACTACTAGGGGGATCAAGGGGTATGGCAAGAAAGCAGGAATGGGGTATTGAAGTTGCATGTTCAGCCATGAACTCATTGAATGGCGGTGCAGGTTCGAAGGGCCGAATGGCCTACTCCTGCACCTATTTTCTATGTTTCTATGTTTCTATACTTACGGTCAAAAGAAGTCTTTCTAAATCCACAGAAGGGTTACCAGATATAAAAGCATCCAAAGACAATTAAATACCCAGGACTCAGTAGGGGTTCTTCATATTTGTACTGAGTAATTGAAAGAATTAAGAGTTTCAGAAATATATTGAATGTTACTGTGATTGTTTAAAATTGCCTTGCGCCACGTTGACTATGGTACTGAACACAAACCTGATCTGAAGAATAGTTTATCGGAGATGACGGCCCCTTTTCTTTTAACACGGCAGCAACCAGATGTCCCGCAGTCTACACAAAAATAGACATATTAAACCTACAGTGATCACACAAGAGTCTAAATTTATTTTAAATATAATAATTTTCAAAAATTGTGAAGTATCATGCCTGTGACTGGATTGCTGAATTTTGGAATTCAAATCTCCTCTTCAAATCCTCTGACATTGTTGCTGAAAGTTATTAGAGCATTTTTCAAGTGAAGCCTATAATATAACATGACAAATAGTTAATATTGCATTTCAAAGAGAATGTTGCTGCAAGACCTTGCAGATTACGAGTTATTACAATTATCAAAGCAATCAAGCTGGACGAGCACACGGCCATGGTGACAACCGCCTCACCAGGAAATATCTAGATATATCTCTGCCTTTTGTTCAAGTGATATTCCTCTTGATGACTTTTATTCCCTTTCTCAACTCATCCATTTATCATCTATTGTTCTCAATTTCTTGAATACTATGAGCAGCAACCCCAATTGCACCATTCTACTCTCTCGCCGACCTTCCCGCCCAGCTCCCACTGGTGGCTAATCTTTCCTAACTCCTTCCCGTCCCACTCACCCCTCCCAATGCTGACCCTCTGGACTCTACCACTGGATTGTAAAGTGCTTTGAGACATCCTGAGGTTGCAAAAGAGCCAAATAAAAGAAAAGATGTTTCTTTCTTTTATAATATCTTGACTCAGAAATTGTTGGAGTGACACATTTCATGATAAGTGGCGTGAATTGGATTTTTTTCTCACCCTGCAGACAGTATTACTTTTGAACCGAAAATTGCTGAAAGTGCCAATTAATAACGGAGCGGCGAGGTCAACAAGGCACTAGGGACTTCATGAACATCAGGTCCAATGGTCCAGCTCCTCAACCAATGAAATTTAAGGATTGAGAAAGAAAGAGAGCAATCTGAGGAAGGACGTTCTTGCAACTGAGGGAGTGCAGCAAAGGTTCACCAGACTGATTCCCGGGATGGCAGGACTGACATAGGAGGAGAGACTGGATCGACTGGGCCTGTATTCACTTGAGGTTAGAAGAATGAGGGGGATCTCAGAAACATATAAAATTCTGACGGGATTGGACAGGTTAGATGCAGGAAGAATGTTCCCGATGTTGGGGAAGTCCAGAACCAGGGGTTACAGTCTAAGGATAAGGGGTAAGCCATTTAGGAGCGAGATGAGGAGAAACTTCTTCACCCAGAAAGTGGTGAACCTGTGGAATTCTCTACCACAGAAAGTTGTTGAGGCCAGTTGATTAGATATATTCAAAAGGGAGTTAGATGTGGCCCTTACGGCTAAAGGGATCAAGGGGTATGGAGAGAAAGCAGGAAAGGGGTACTGAGGTGAATGTTCAGCTATGATCTTATTGAATGGTGACACAGGCTCGAAGGGCTGAATGGCCTACTCCTGCACCTATTTTCTATGTTTCTATGAATTGGAGTCAAATTAGATACAGAACGAGAAATAGAGCGAGGGAAAGAAAGAATGGATTAAGAGGGGCAAAAAAGAGACAGAAAGGAAAAGTAAGAAAAAATTTTATTTAAAAAAACTTCTAAGAACCATTTCCTATCTGCGGGAGTGAGACGCCACAGTGCAATTGTTCTCTTTCTGGGCCTCCAAGGTTGAATTGCATGTCAGCACCATAAATCACGTCATTACAGGGTCCTTACAACATCAATTACTAGCCCTAAATGGCTTCATTAAGATTCATTCATATTTACGGCCCAAATCCAGCAATTACATGGCACACAATGGAGAGGCCCATGGTGAGATGGTAATTTTACAGTTGCGGTGAGGTTATTGGCAGAGCGGTGTAAATCGGCCAGTATTTTTTTGCGAAACAGAACGTCTCCACCACAAATTGCTGGGGCGGAGGTGATGGGGTTTAATACACTAAATAATGGCAGGCACCCTGAACTTGCCGATATTTTGCGAGCAATTTCTGGGCCATTATCTTTACTATCACATCCAGTTACTCCATTATCTTTTACCATTTTTTCCCCATGTTTCAGATTATCAATATTCACTTGATCAGTGTCCTGCTTCCACTCAGTTTCCAGCAATCTATGTCAATCTTTCTTTTATCAACATGCTATCCTTCATCAGACTTATGCACTTGATTTGGTTTAAACATCAGAATCAAATAAAAAAAACATATTTATTAAGAAAAAGAAGCAATATTCCAGGGCATGGTTAAATACAATCCAACAGGGTATGCATTTCCAAGATTTGGCAGACAAATTCACAAAGTACTTCAGAAGGTAAACATTCACCATCAAAAACAAAAAAAAAATACCCCTTACAATACCAGTATGCTAGTTCTTGGTTGAAACACCATTATTGAAAAAACAAAGCTATTATCAAAAAGACACAAATGAAAATTGTTAAATTCTGGCCAGTAAAGCTAAAGTTGTCTCATTACACTTCTGTGAAGTGCCTTGGGATGCTTTTCTACATTGAAGGCGCAATATAAATGCAAGCTGTTGTTGCTGCTGTGGAAAGAATATTAACAAAAGAGTGATCAGCTGCAGATGTACAAATTCAAATAATTCGAGACACCCACTTTGGGGGCAAAAACACGAAGGCAGATTATCTGAATGGCGGCAGATTAGGAAAATGGGAGGCGTCCTGGTACATCAGTCATTGAAAGTAGGCATGCAGGTACAGCAGACGGTGAAGAAGGCATATGGTATGTTGGCCTTCATAGCTAGGGGATTTGAGTATAGGAGCAGGGGGGTCTTACTGCAGTTGTACAGGGCCTTGGTGAGGCCTCACCTGGAATATTGAGTTCAGTTTTGGTCTCCTAATCTGAGGAAGGACGTTCTTAGTATTGAGGGAGTCCAACGAAGGTTCACCAGACTGATTCCTGGGATAGCAGGACTGACATATGAGGAGAGACTGGTTCGACTGGGCCTGCATTCACTGGCGTTTAGAAGGATGAGAGGGGATCTCATAGAAACATAAAATTCTGACGGGACTGAACAGGTTAGATGCAGGAAGAATGTTCCCGATGTTGGGAAAGTCCAGAACCAGAGGACACAGTCTAAGGATAAAGGGTAAGCCATTTAGGACTGAGATGAGGTGAAATTTCTTCACTCAGAGAGTTGTTAACCTGTGGAATTCCCTACCGCAGGGAGTTGTTGATGCCAGCTCATTGGATATATTCAAGAGGGAGTTAGATATGGCCCTTACAGCTAAAGGGATCAAGGGGTATGGAGAGAAAGCAGGAAAGGGGTACTGAGGTGAATGATCAGCCATCATCTTATTGAATGGTGGTGCAGGCTCGAAGGGCTAAATGGCCTACTCCTGCACCTATTTTCTATGTTTCTATCCCTACTTATAAATTCTAAACAAAGCCACTAATTCTTGTGCAGTTTCATAAACGCAATTTAATATATTCGTTCCATAAATATCATCCACCCAGTCAATAATCTTGGACCAAAGCAGTTTCTGAACAAGTTTTTTGCCATCCCCAGAAACATTAATCTCATTACTTGCGTGACAGTCTGCACTATTTGGAATCACGTACTAGTGTACATTTTCTGGTATCTGAATATTTTTATTTCACACACAATTAACAGCATCTAAACACTTCACATATTCAGATTTCTCCAACAAAAGATAACATTAGATGCTGCAGAAAAATAACAGAGTGATTATTTGTATTCACACTTTTCCCTTCCTTCTGCGCCTGTGTCTTCCAAAACCCACCTCCTCCCGCCCGGATCGGAAGTGTGGCCCCGCAATTGACCACATTGTCCCAGCCAGTAGCTGAGCCCCTGACCAAGACGGGGAGAGAGAGGGGTGGCGGTGGGGGAAGGGAGAGGAGGACACACAGGGGGGGGGGAGCGGGGGAGAAGAGAGGCGAGAGATACTGGAGGAGGAGAGGGGGGGGAAGGAGAGACACGGCGGGGGGAGGGGGGGAGCAGAGACACACGTCACGTGGCGGGGCGGGGGGGGGGGGTAAGAGAGGGGAGATGGGGAGATGGGGAACTCGGGGAAATCGGATCACGCTTCTAGGAAAGCTCCGCGCGTCAGGGACATCGTTGAAGTGTGTGAAAACCTGAAGTCACGACACTGTCACTATTCACTTCATACCCAATAAACCTGTTAACAATCCGTGACCCACACAATGCCCCATCTATGCCGGGGAGGTGGGCAAGGGACTTCGGCTGGAACTTAGTGGCTTTTGCTGGGTTGTTCGAGATCTGTCCTCTCTGGCTTCTGAAGTCAGAATGGATCGATTTACAATTTGCAAAGTCAGTCAGAACTTGGGCTGGGTGGTTCCAGTTACACATTCCAGAGAAACTTCTGGGTGTGGCTTATCCTCCAAGGGGACCAATCAGCAATAGGTCATGTGATAATGAAGAGCCAGAGACATGGCAGCTATTTTATTAGTACAAATAAACGCATCCGAAAAATAAACTGTAATTAATGCTCTCTGGGGATCACCCACAAACGAGGCACAGGTGCAATAATCACAGACTTTCTATTACTCTAAATTGTGACTGGGATTTACCACAACATCTGTTGCACAAAGTTTGCATTGATGTTTAAACTTCAATATCATGCAACATCTCGGTACAATTACTTAGTTATCCACCTACTTGCAGGGGGATTGCATAATCAAGAGTTTTGTTTCCGGCCATACCCGATATATATGAACAAGAGGCAGCCAGAATTGCTTGAAACCAATCTATTTCCACTATGAATTATGATTAATTCTCTACTTCTGAATCTCAGGGATAAGTCTCACTGTTGGAGTTGCTCTTTTTATATTTCTGGGCAGTTCCACTGGGAGAAAAATATCAACACATGCTTTCAATTTCTAGCACAAAACAGGCAACTCTAAAAACAACAACAGCTGGGATTATAATCTCTGCGGTTCACCATAAACGAAGCAATAGCATTACTGTTTTTAAAAAAAAGACTTTTGCATTAGTGTTTAATTTTTCTCCATTTTTTTCCCACACAAGGCAACACATGGCACCACATCACTTCTATTAGCAACATGTGTGGGTTGTACGGCCGGCGCTGTGGACAGCCACACAATTGCTTTCAATAGCATTCTGATCAGTAATTCAGGAACACACTTGAACAGATCTCTCTGAACGTCACTGGTTACTTTTTCAAAGAAAGAATATTTTCTATTTATCACCATCCTCTTCTGTTTCTCATGTCAATCCTCATATCCATCTAGACAATCAATTTTGTCAATTATTCCATAAGCCAAGCCTTAAGTTTCATTAGTAGTCACACAAGTAACTTTCTCAAATGTCATTTGAAAATCCAAGTAAAGTACAGCCATTGGATCAGCTTCATCACTCGCTCCATCACATCCTCAAATAATTTCAGTAGGTTTGTTAGGCATGGCCTATTACACTTGCAGCAGTAGAAAGAACTGATTTCAGTAAGGGAACATTTTGGGTAGAATTACGGAACAGCAAAGGATGCAAGATTCTGGTGGGAATTGTCGACAGACATTTGGATAATAGTGGCTGAATGTATAAATACAGAAACCAGAGAAGTCTCGAGCAAAATTAATCCGATTATAATGGGTACTTTTAATTTTCAAGTAGAAACAGAACAGCTCAAGTCAGAATGGCAACAAATTTTTATAGAGTGTATTCAACAACAAACTGTAATTATAAAGCGCCTTGAATGTAGTGAAACATCCCAAGGCGCTTCACAGGAGTATTACAAGATAACAAATTTGACACTGAGCCGCATAAGTAGAAATTAATGCAGTGACCAAAAATGTGGTCAAATGAGGTATGTGTTAAGGGGCGTCTTAAAACATAGAAACATAGAAAATAGGTGCAGCAGTAGGCCATTCGGCCCTTCGAGCCTGCACCACCATTCAATATCATGGCTGATCATTCCCTCGGTACCCCTTTCCTGCTTTCTCTCCATACCCCTTGATCCCTTTAGCCGTAAGGGCTGTATCTAACTCGCTCTTGAATATATCCAATGAACTGGCATCAATAACTCTCTGCGGCAGGGAATTCTACAGGTCAACAACTCTGAGTGAAGAAGTTTCTCCTCATCTCAGTCCTAAATGGCCTACCCCTTATCCTAAGACTGTGTCCCCTGATTCTGGACTTCCCCATCATCGAGAACATTCTTCCCGCATCTAATCTGTCCAGTCCCGACAGAATCTGAGAAGTTTCTCGGAGATCGTCTCTCATCCTTCTAAACTCCAGTGTATAAAGGCCCAATTGATTCAGTCGCTCCTCATAGGTCAGTCCTGCCATCCTGGGAATCAGTCTGGTGAACCTTCGCTGCACTCCCTCAATAGCAAGCACATCCTTCCTCAAATTAGGAGAACAAAACTGAACACAATATTCCAGGTGAGGCCTCACCAAGGCCCTGTACAACTGCAGTAAGATCTCCCTGCTCCTATACTCAAATCCCCTAGCTTTGAAGGCCAACATACCATTTGCCTTCTTCACTGCCTGCTGTACCTGCATGCCCACCTTCAATGACTGATGAACCATGACACCCAGGACTCGTAGGACCCTTTCCTAATCTGCCGCCATTCAGATAATATTCTGCCTTCATGTTTTTGCCCCCAAAGTGGATAACCTCACACTTATCCACATCATACTGCATCTGCCATGCATTTGCCCACTCACCCAACCTGTCCAATTCACCCTGCAGCCTTCCAGTGTCCTCCTCACAGCTCACACCGCCACCCAGTTTAGTGTCATCTGCAAACCTGGAGATATTACACTCAATTCCTTCATCTAAATCATTAATGTATATTGTAAAGCGCTGGGGTCCCAGCACTAACCCCTGCGGCACCCCACTAGTCACTGCCTGCCATTCTGAAAAGGACCCGTTTATCCCGACTCTCTGCTTCTTGTTTGCCAACCAGTTCTCTATCCACGTCAGTGCATTACCCCCAATACCATGTGCTTTGACTTTGCACACCAATCTCTTGAAGGAGGAAAGAGAGGTAGAGAGGCAGAGAGGTTTAGGCAGGGGGTTCCAGAGCTTGGAGCCTAGGCAATAGAAGGCACGGCCTCAATGGTTGAGCGATTATAATCAGGGAAGCTCAAGAGGGCAAAATTAGCGGAGCGCAGACATCTTGGGAGGTTGTGGGGCTGGAGGAGATTACAGAGATAGTGAGAGGCGAGGCCATGGAGGAATTTGAAAATAAGGATGAGAATTATGAAATCGAGGCGTTGCTTAACCGGAAGCCAATGTCGGTCAGTGAGCACAGGGGTGATGGATGAGCGGGACTTGGTGCGAGTTAGGACATGGGCAGCCGAGTTTGGATCACCTCTACTTAACGTAGGGTAGAATGTGAGAGGCCAGCCAGGAGTGCGTTGGAATAGTCAAGTCTAGAGGCAACAAAGGCATGGATGAGGATTTCAGCAGCGGATGAACTGAGGCAAGAGCGGAGACGGGCGATGTTACGGAGGCGGAAATAGGCGGTCTTAGTTATGCTGCGGATAGGTGGTCAAAAACTCATTTCAGGATCAAATATGACACCAAGGTTGCAAACAGTCTGGTTCAACCTCAGACAGAAGTTGAGAACAGGGATGGAGTCGGTGGCTGGCGAGCGTCATTTGTGGCGGGGACCATAAGAACATAAGAATTAGGAACAGGAGTAGGCCATCTAGCCCCTCGAGCCTGCTCATGGCTGATCTGGCCGTGGACTCAGCTCCACTTACCCGCCCTCTCCCCATAACCCTTAATTCCCTTATTGGTTACAAATCTATCTATCTGTGACTTGAATACATTCAATGAGCTAGCCTCAACTGCTTCCTTGGGCAGAGAATTCCACAGATTCACAACCCTCTGGGAGAAGAAATTCCTTCTCAACTCGGTTTTAAATTGGCTTCCCCGTATTTTGAGGCTGTGCCCCCTAGTTCTAGTCTCCCCGACCAGTGGAAACAACCTCTCTGCCTCTATCTTGTCTATCCCTTTCATGATTTTAAATGTTTCTATCAGATCACCCCTCATCCTTCTGAACTCCAATGAGTAAAGACCCAGTCTACTCAATCTATCATCATAAGGAAACCCCTCATCTCTGGAATCAGCCTAGTGAATCGTCTCTATACCCCCTCCAAAGCCAGTACATCCTTCCTTAAGTAAGGTGACCAAAACTGCACGCAGTACTCCAGGTGCAGCATTACCAATACCCTATACAGTTGCAGCAGGACCTCCCTGCTTTTGTACTCCATCCCTCTTGCAATGAAGGCCAACATTACATTCGCCTTCCTGATTACCTGCTGCACCTGCAAGCTAACTTTTTGGGATTCATGCACAAGGACCCCCAGGTCCCTCTGCACCTCAGCATGTTGTAATTTCTCCCCATTCAAATAATATTCACTTTTACTGTTTCCCCCCCCCCCAAGGTGGATGACCTCACACTTTCCGACATTGTATTCCATCTGCCAAACCTTTGCCCATTCGCTTAACCTATCCAAATCTCTTTGCAGCCTCTCTGTGTCCTCTACAAAACCCGCTTTCCCACTAATCTTTGTGTCATCTGCAAATTTTGTTACACTACACTCTGTCCCCTCTTCCAGGTCATCTATGTATATTGTAAACAGTTATGGTCCCAGCACCGATCCCTGTGGCACACCACTAACCACCGATTTCCAACCCAAAAAAGGACCCATTTATCCCGACTCTCTGCTTTCTGTTCGCCAGCCAATTCTCTATCCATGCTAATACATTTCCTCTGACTCCACGTACCTTTATCTTCTGCAGTAACCTTTTGTGTGGCACCTTATCGAATGCCTTTTGGAAATCTAAATACACCACATCCATCGGTACACCTCTATCCACCATGCTCGTTATATCCTCAAAGAATTCCAGTAAATTAGTTAAACATGATTTCCCCTTCATGAATCCATGCTGCGTCTGCTTGATTGCACTATTCCTATCTAGATGTCCCTCTATTTCTTCCTTAATGATAGTTTCAAGCATTTTCCCCACTACAGGTATTAAACTAACCGGTCTATAGTTACCTGCCTTTTGTCTGCCCCCTTTTTTTTTTTAAAACAGAGGCGTTACATTAGCTGCTTTCCAATCCGCTGGTACCTCCCCAGAGTCCAGAGAATTTTGGTAGATTATAACGAATGCATCTGCTATAACTTCCGCCACCTCTTTTAATACCCTGAGATGCATTTCATCAGGACCAGGGGACTTGTCTACCTTGAGTCCCATTAGCCTGTCCAGCACTACCCCCCCTAGTGATAGTGATTGTCTCAAGGTCCTCCCTTCCCACATTCCTGTGACCAGCAATTTTTGGTATGGTTTATGTGTCTTCCACTGTGAAGACTGAAGCAAAATAATTGTTTAAGATCTCAGCCATTTCCACATTTCTCATTATTAAATCCCCCTTCTCATCTTCTAAGGGACCAACATTTACTTTCGTCACTCTTTTCCGTTTTATATATCGGTAAAAGCTTTTACTATCTGTTTATATGTTTTGCACAAGTTTACCTTCGTAATCTATCTTTCCTTTCTTTATTGCTTTTTTAGTCATTTTTTGCTGTTGTTTAAAATTTTCCCAATCCTCTAGTTTCTCACTAACCTTGGCCACCTTATACGCTTTGATTTGATACTCTCCTTTATTTCCTTGGTTATCCACGGCTGGTTATCCCTTCTCTTACCGCCCTTCTTTTTCACTGGAATATATTTTTGTTGCGCACTATGAAAGAGCTCCTTAAAAGTCCTCCACTGTTCCTCAATTGTGCCACCGTTTAGTCTATGTTTCCAGTCTTCTTTAGCCAACTCTGCCCTCATCCAACTGTAGTCCACTTTGTTTAAGCATAGTACGCTCGTTTCTGACACAACTTCCTCACCCTCAATCTGTATTACAAATTCAACCATACTGTGATCACTCATTCCAAGAGGATCTTTTACAAGGAGATCGTTTATTTTTCCTGTCTCATTACACAGGACCAGATCTAAGATAGCTTGCTCCCTTATAGGTTCTGTAACATACTGTTCTAAGAAATAATCCCGTATGCATTCTATGAATTCCTCATCCAGGCTACCCCGTGCGATTTGAGTTGACCGAAAACAATGTTCCAATATTCAATTGGAGAAAATTTCTGCTCAGCCAGAACTGAATGTCGGACAAGCAGTCAGACAATTTAGAGACCGTGGAGGGGGTCAAGAGAAGTGGTAGTGAGGTAGAGCTGGGGATCAACAACGTACATGTGAAAACTGCCGCTGTGTTTTTGGATGATGGCGCCAAGGAGCAACATGTAGATGAGAAATAGGAGGGGGCCAAGGATACATACTTGGGGGTCACCAGAGGCAATGATGCGGGGCAGGAAGAGAAGCCGTCACAGTCACAGGATTCGAAACTGCTTTCTGGAACAATATGTTTTAAACCCGACACAGCCATATTAGAGTTAGTGATGAGTAATGAGCCAGAATTAGTCAACAATCTGATAAGGAAACATCTCGTCAACAGTGGCCATAACACGATCGAGTTTGATATTAGGTTTGAGAGGGATAAGAGAAAGGTACAAAACAAGGTTTTAAATTGAAGTAAGGCGAATTTTGACATGATGAGTAAACTGGGATGAACTGTTAATGGGTAAACCTATAGCCAAACAGTGGTATTTCCCTTGAGCTTTGAAGTCTGAGGGGTGATCTAATCAAATTATTTAAAATTACAAGAATCAATAGGGTAGATACAGAGGAACTATTTCCTCTGGTGGGGGAATCCAGAACAAGGGGGCACAATTCTTAAAATTAGAGCTAGGTCATTTAGGAATGGAACCAGGAAGCACTTTTTCCACACACAATGTTGTGGAAATATGGAACAAAACACTATGGATGCTAGGTCAACTGAAATTTCAAGGACACCATTGATAGACTTTTGTTAGGTAAAGGAGAGAGATCAAAAGCGGATAAATGGAGTTAAGATGCAGATCAGCCGTGATCTTATTAAACGGTTGAAGAGGCTCGAGGGGCTGAATAGCCTTTTCTTGTTATGAATTTTATGTTCTAATGTCCGCAATTTTCAGTCATTCTCTATAAAAAAAATAGCACAAGAAAAATGTTCTGGTATGGGTGACAACATGCACCTTCCGAACGATGCTATTAAAGAGCTGGGCACCGCTGAAAGGAGCAGGATGCTTCATCGTATAATGAATCAAGAATTTCTCTCATGGAGCAAAAAAATAGGCCAATTGTACCATTCAATGAAAACTAGCACAATCAGTTGTGCCATTGCATTTTTCTGAATCTTATTAAGAGTTGACTGGGGAGTATCTTCTGTATTCGTGACCTCTGCTGACAGGGAAAGTTACATGAGTGTACTAATTCAAAGGACAGTTGGATTATCATCAACAAAGCACCAATGAGCCATAGAATGACTGTAAAAGTAAACTTCTGGAAACTACCCTCTACAGTTTGGGGCGAGACCAACTGGATTTCTGAAGCGTTTTCAAGTGGCAATGTAGGACCACAAAAGCAATAGTTTCATTGTGATTGGGAAGAAAACTGCAAAGGTTCAATAGTGAAACACAAACAGAAAATGCTGGAAACACACAGCAGGCCAGTGAACACCTGAAAGAGAAAGATAGCATAACATTTTGGAGAGGACCCTTTATCAGAATTCTTTAGTACTTACTGTTTCACTGGCTCGATAGGAGAGAATCTGTATTGTGACCTCGACACAAAACGGAGTAATATGCTAAACAGATGTTAGGAATTGACAAGGGCTCACACAGACTGAAATCTGACTGGCTATGTCTCAGACTCTCATTACATGAACCATGTGCATCAGGTACTGCGCATTTCTTTTGTGGATTCACAAAAATTGTTCAGTTATGGACAATTTGTGTTGTGTTCCTTTTCTGCGAGGAACGGAGTTAAAATGCCACATTAATCATTCAGGAGTAGTCTGACAGATGCCAGCAAAGAAAGGTATGATGTATCACAGAAACAAAAGTTACTTTCAAGGTCTTGTTTCCTGGACGTGGATACGTAACAAAAAGCAGCACAATTATATTGCAGTATTGCAATGTTGAAACCAAACAAAAAACGAACCACAAGACCATAAGTAAAACGATCAGCCATGAATCGCGGAGCAGGCTCGAGGGGCCAAATGGCCTACTCTTGCTCCTATTTCTTATGATCTTAAGCTAAGTCACCGGTCCAACAGGCAATACAATGATGTTAAAAATCCATCAATAGCTTTTATTTCATTGGGGCACTGTATCTGGTGCAATGGTAACCAAAATACATTCCCAAAATTATCAAATTCCATTAGCACATTATTAATTATGGAGAAAAATCTAATTTGTCTTAAAAAATAATTCTCTTCCCTCAATATACATTTATTATTAGAAAGGTCATCTTGTACAGCTATACAAGACCAGAAGTATTCTTTCCAAAAGTTATAAAATGGAGAAAACATTTATATATAGATTTTATACTATTATACAAAAATAATGGGCCCAAATTTCCCCAACCAATTTTTCCGGCGCACTAACCTGAGATGCGGCGACTTTGTGCGCTCAAAACGGCGCCAAAAAACGTACTCACGATTCTGGCTGCTCTGCTGTGTGTCCTGGGTCCTGGCGCAGTGTATATCGTGCAGTGGGGGGGGGGCGGAGCTGCAGCCCTGCGCCGAAAACAGTGCCAGCAGTTATCCGCATGCGTGGTGGAGTCTGCGCACATTCGCAGTAGCTCCTCACCCTCCCAGCACGTCCTGCAGGCTGTGAGCGGGACCCGATGCTCGCCACCCCTTTCCCTGGCCAAAGAGACAACCCGATGTTTGCCACCCCTAGCCCTGGCCGAGTGGCCTGCCGCACAGGCCGGCCACTGCCTTCCCTGGAGAGAAGTCCAGGCCCTCCGAGAGATGTCCAGGGGCCGAGTTAGGAAGGTAGGACCTAAGTTTTATTTTTTATTTATTATTGATGGTTTTTATGCTTCTTGAATGTTGTTGTGAAGGTGTTTAGTGCTTTGCAAGGTCCTCTCCGCTTCCCTTGCGCCTCCCGCTCCCGCTCTCCCCCCCCCCCCCTCCCCCCGCCCATCTCTGGCTACCTGCGCTGATTTCTTTATTCTCTGCAAGGGTTTTCTGTGCGGCCACAAGTGGCCACATACGCTGACCTAAGTTAGTTTGGAGCAACTATTAGGTGTCTAAACTGGCTTAAATGGCCAAAACAGCTGGTAACACCCCCTTTTGAAAAAAAATCCTAACTAACTCACACTGGCACAAATTAAATGTGCAGAATGGGGATTTTTAAGATACTCCAGAAAAATCAAGTTGCTCCAAAAGAAACAGGCCCAAATTTCCCCAAGAGTTGCCCCTTTTTTTGGGAGTAAGTAGCTTTTTTTGGAGTAACTTAAAAATCTCAAATTTCCACATTTAACTTGCTCCAAAGTAAGTCAGTTAGTTAGGTTTTTTTCTACTTTATTTTGTTCTCCCCAAAAGGGGGCGTGACAAGGCACTTACACCTCTTCTGGCCACAGAAGCAAATTTGGCCAACAGAACTTACTCCAAACTAACTTAGGCCAGTATATGTGGCCACCTTTGCAGGCACCGAAAAACCTTACCTACATTTAAGAAACCAGCGCAGGTAGCCAGAGATTGGGGTGGGGGTTTGGGGAGAGAAGGCGAGTTAAGAGGATTCCAAAGTTCTAAAGACCTTCATAACATCAGCACAACATTACAACATCTTCAGCACAACAGCTGCACAACATCACCACAAATAAAAGAAAGATAAATCAGCTACAGAAAAGAGAGCAGTCCTACCTTGCCGACTGCAGAATGCACCAGCTAGCCCTCCCTCCAGGGCTAGGGGCGGCGGGCACGCATGACTGTAGCGGTGAGGGATTTTTACTTTTTACAGTTGACCCTAAATGTTGCGTGGTCCTAATGGAGTATGATTCAGTTTGGATGCAAACTATCTTTTATTGTAAATTTTACAGTGCACTTCAACGATACCAACAACAACCACAACAGGAAAGAAAGTCTGCACCCATCCCTCACCCACATCTCGGGGAAAGTGCACTACCTCATACGGTCGGTGATGGTGGTGGCGGGGGGCCCGGCTTGGGTCTGACCGGTGGCTGGTGCGTGGAGTGAAGTGGAAGTGGCATTTGAGTCTCCGGCCTTTGTGTCCTTATTGCAGAAGCCAGCTCCCTCATGGCATCTGCTATCGTCTGCACACCCTCTGAAATGCCCGCCTTGACTTCCCGTCTTAGTGCAGAGATTTCATCACGCATCCCACTGACGGCCGCCATGAGTGATCTTGAGTGGTCTCCTCATCCAATGAAACAACCCGATTAACCTCTGCTGAGGGCTGCCTCTCAGGAGAGACTGGTTGGCTTCTCCTTCCCCTCGCCGTGGGTCTGCCTAGTGGCACCCCTCCAGTGCGAGGTGCAGGCTGGGATGGAGGGGGACTGGATGTCCCGAGATGCATTTCCCGACCGCCACTCGGACCCGCGACCTCGGAAGGTGTGAACCCATGGAAGATTGCCAAGGAGCTAATGGAGGGCTCTGGCAGTGTGATGGCCTGTGATATGTCCTAATCAATATCGGGGTCAGCATTCTCCTGAGCACACATTTCCATGGACCCCTCCTCCCTCCACCCACCTTGGTCTGGAGCGCATGCATCTGGATCTTCAGGATATTGAGGAGTGTCTTCTGCTTCTGCAAAAGACGACACAACAGTCAAATAGTTAGCAACACAGGAGGGGGCAGGATGGTTGGCATGAGTAGTCTCACGCGTAGCTGGCCAGTCAGCAGGTTGATCTGAAGGGCCACTATGCATTTTCACGACTCACCCTCACATGTGGGTCCAGCTTGTGCAGAGCTGATTTTCTGCCGATACGAGTCAGCAAGGCAGCAACCCTCTGTTCCAGGGGTGTCAGTTGGTGCAGATTTGGCAGACCTCCTCCTGTTCTAGTTCTCTCCCTCTTGTCAGCCAATTTCTTCTGCAAAGATGAAAATATTAATTGTCAGACATGGTGCGCTTCTGATGGGTGGGACACATACAGGTGATCACATTTTCCACTGCAATTCAATTTAAAGATGAAGATATTACTTACACTCACTACTTGACCAACGTCCTGCCATTTCTTCTTGCACTGGCTTCCAGATCTTGCGGTGTTGGCCCCAGCGGAGAATTCTTCTGCAACGAGATTCCATCTTTTTCTCATTTCCTTGGGTGAGACCTTTGACGGACCACTTTTGCTGATATCCAGCTCCAACCATTAGTCACTTACAGTCACTAATTTCTCCACTTCCTCATGGAGGAAATTCTTGGTTTATCATGCACACTCTTTGTCTATTGGACTCAAACGCAGGTAATGTTCAAAGGTCACACTTACACCTCTCTTACACCTATCCAGCACTCCTTTCCATTCCCTCAGCCACATAAAAATCAATATTCAGACCTAACCTTTATAAATGCTCCATAACCAATTATTCTGAGGACACTCTCCCTTTAATTGGCTGATTGCCAAGCTTCTTGTTGCACTGCGCATGTACGCAAACTAACTGCCCATTGCACATGCGCGCACGCTCAAACGGTCATGCGTGCCCCTGCCGGCACTACACAACACACTGGGCCCAAGCCCTGCCCCCTGCTGGCCGCACTGAGCAAGCGTGGCCGAAGCTCTCCATCCCCCACCCCCCAGACTCTGCTGCGCGACGCCGATAGATCCAGACGACAAAGGAGCGGCCAAATTCACAGGTAGATTTTTGCCGCTTTTCTCCCCCCAGGAAGTCGGCGTACCACATCGAAATACGCCGCTCTAAGCGGCTGGGGAAATTTGGTGCCACAGTTACTAAATAAACCTTCAAGTTTATGAAAACGCTTAGAGGAAATGTATTCAAATTCTCCTTTAAGCAGCAAATTAAAACTTACTTCCAGATGTCAGGCTACTGAATTGAAGTGTTAATGTTCTTATAATCCTTAAATGTTTGAGATCTAAGATTATATTAAGCTGTCATTAGGTTACAGAGATAAAATTGAAATAAGTAAAAACAACTTTGATTAATGAATTTAAAGTAAATATATTCTGACTGAAATAGAAAATGCAAAAATGTGCTAAACTACATAATTTTTTCCAATAAATTCACCAAAATATTCTCCGATTAAGCATATATAATTTTTAACACAAGGCAGAAATGCTGTAGTACTCTACCAAGGTTAAAAAAGTAATAACATAGAAATCTCAGAATAAAAGGATGATGCACCAGGCAGAAAGGTAGTCTCAATTTTGTGAAAAACTCTGTACCTGCCATAACCCAAGAGTTATAAAGAAAAGGTACAGCATGTTTATGACTGAAATATAGAAAATATTTCGTCACTCGAGAGACAAAACAAGTGAAGTAGGCCAACCTTCTCGGCCTTTTGGCTAAGATCATGCGTAACTGACCTGACCAGCCACCATGACCTCCGGGTGGTTTCTCCCTGGTCAGGAAGGTATATGCTTGCTTTTTTGGAAACAGGAGGTGGGTGGGGTGGCTTGACCCATCCACCTCCACGGAGGTGTGTGGGGTGGCTTGACCCATCCACCTCCATGGCACGAACCTGGTATTGCAGTACTTCCAGGAACGGTGCAGTGGCTCTAGGCCTTTTGGCTAAGAGTATTGGCGCAGAGTGATCCTTGGCATGTGCAAGGTGACCTCTGGCGTTTGTGATTTGACAAAGAATTGGAACGATTGGCTACGAATTTAAAAAAAAAACATTCATAAATTACATTTTCCATAACCTATATATGTTGATGCTGTACTGGTAAATTTATGCCATATATGATTTACAAACAACTTTTAAAGATGTGGAAAATAAAAGGCTTAATATACCAGGTGGCGTAGGATTCGTGCAGTCTTGTTACATAGATAGCTTTCAGTCCAATTGAAATGGAGCTGATTTCTGTGAAGAGATGTTGTTTAAGTAACTCCTTGTCCTGGATTTTCAAGTCATCTTAAGTGGAATTTTTGGCTGAGGTCACAAATGGCTTATAACAATTTTCTGAACTGTTTTGTTGAAAGAACATAATGTCATGGTGAATATGGGCAGTATTTCTTCAAGTTGGAAGTTAATGAGTTGCACAGAGTGACTGATTTAAGCATGCACTGGTGTTTTGCTCTGACATGTTAAATTGATACATTTTGCTCCTACAAATACTTCTAGTTCAGCATGTTAACGCACAGCAAAGTGATGGAATGTGTCGTCAACAGTGCTATCAAGCAGCACTTACTCAGCAATAACCTGCTCACCAATGATCAGTTTGGGTTCCGCCAGAACCACTTGGCTCGAGACCTCATTATAGCCTTGGTCCAAACATGGATAAGAGCTGAATTCCAGAGAGGCGAGAGTGACTGTCTTGACATCAAGGCAGCATTTGACCAAGTGTGACACCAAGGAGCACTAGTAAAACTGAAGTCATAGAATCATCGAAATTTACAGCACGGAAGGAGGCCATTTCAGCCCATCGTGTCCGGGCCGGCCGACAAAGAGCTATCGAGCCTAATCCCACTTTCCAGCTCTTGGTCCGTAGCCCTGTAGGTTATGGTACTTCAAGTACACATCCAAGCACTTTTAAAATGTGGTTAGGCTTTCTGTCTCTGCCACCCTTTCAGGCAGTGCGTTCCAGAGCCCCATCAAGAAATTTCCCCTCAAATCCCGGCTAAACTTCCTACCAATTAGATTAAATCTATGCTCCCTGGTTGTTAACCTTTCTGCTAAGGGACACAGGTCCTTCCTATCCACTCTATCTAGGCACCTCATAATTTTATACACCTCAATAATGTCTTCCCTCATTCTCCTCTGTTCCAAAGAAAACAAACCCAGCCTATCCAATATTTTCTCATAGCTAAATTTCTCCAGTCCAACCAACATCCTCGAGACAGACAGTTTCTTAACCGATAAGGGAATAAGGGATTATGGGGAACGGGCAGGGAAGTGGATCTGAGTCCATGATCGGATCAGCCAAGATCGTATTAAATAGCGGAGCAGGCCTACTCCTCCTATTTCTTCTGTTCTTATGTAAATCTCCTCTGTACCCTCTTTAGTGCAATCACATCTTTCCTGCATGCAGTACTTGAGCTGTGGCCCAACTAATGTTTTATACAGTTCCAGTATATAACCTCCCTGCTCTTGTATTCTGTATGCCTTTTTAACCACCTTATCTACCTGGCCTGCTACCTTCAGGGATCTGTGGACCTGCACTCCAAGGTCCCTTTGTTCCTCTACATTCCTCAGTGTCCTACCATTTAATGTGTATTCCCTTTCCTTGTTAGCCCTCCCCAAATACATTACCTCACACTTCTCCAGATTGAATTCCATTTGCCACTGTTCTGCCCATCTGACCAGCTCATGGATATCTTCCTGCAGTCTACAGCTTTCTTCTTCATTATCCAACCACACGGCCGAATTTAGTATCATCTAAAAAATTCTTAATCATAATCCCTACATTCAAGTCTAAATCATTGATATGTACCACGAAAAGCAAGGGCCCTGGTACTGAGCCCTGCGGAAACCCACTGGAAACAGCCTTCCAGTCGCAAAAACACCCATCAAACATTACCCTTTGCCTCCTGCCTCTGAGTCAATATTGAATCCAACTTGCCACTTTGCCCTGCATCGCATGGGCTTTTACTTTTGTGACCAGTCTGCTATGTGGGACCTTATCAAAATCCTTGCTAAAATCCATATCCACTACATCAAACACACTACCCTCATTGACACTCCTTGTTACCGCCTTAAAAATTCAATTAAGTTAGTCAGACCTTTCCTTAACAAATCCATGCTGACTGTCGTTGATTAATTTGTGTCTTTCTAAAAGAAGATTTATCCTGTCACTCAGAATTTTTTTTACAATACTTTTCCCACCACCAAGGGCTAAACTGGCTGGCCTGTAATTATTCAGTTTAGCCCTTTCTCCTTTTTTAAACAAAAGCTACAACGTTCCCAGTCCTCCAGTCCTCTGGCACCACACCTGTAGCCAAAGAGGATTGGAAAATGATGGTCAGAGCCTCTGCTATTTTCTCTTTTGCTTTTCTTAACAGCCTGGGATACATTTCATCCAGGTCTGGGGATTTATCCACTTTCAAAGCTGCTAAGACCTTTAATACTTCCTCTCTCACTATGTTTATGTCATCTAATATTTCACACTCCTCTTCTCTGATTGCAATGTTTGCATCACCCCTCTCTTTAGCGAAAACAGATCCATTAAGAACCATACCCACATCTTCCCCCTCCACACAAAGATTACTGTCATGGTCTCGAATAGGCTCTACCTTTCTTTAGTTATCCTCTTGCTCTTAATGTATTTATAAAACATCTGTGGGCTTTCCTTGATTCTACTTGCCAAAATGTTTTCATGCTCTTTCTTTGCTTTCCTAATTTCCATTTTAGTTGTCCCCCTGCATTTTTTACACTCCTCTAGAATTTCTGCAGTATTAAGCCCTCGGTATCTGTCATAAGCCTCCCTTTTTTTCTTTATCCTACCCTGTATGTCCCTTGACACCCAGTGGCTCTAAATTTGTTATCCCACCCTTTGCCCTGGATTTTCGGCTTTTAGGATTTCGGGCCATTAATGACAATGGGGCAGTCCTGACACCACCTGGAAAAGTTTGCCACTCAATCAACGAAATTGGGCAGCTGGGCCCGGAGTGTGGGGTGGAGCGGTAATGGAAGCATTCGTTACACACCTCTCTTAGGGTGCTAGGCAGGCTGAGCATGCGAAAATCCTGAACTACACAGCTGGCCTGGGAGCTCTCCGAGAGAGGACTGGGGAGAAAAAACTTATCTGAGGTCGACATTACTTACCTCACTACAGTTTAGAACACCCATTTTCAAAGGCGTTCCCAGCAGTATGTTCTACGCAATGCTGTAAAGAAAACATAAGAAATAGGAGCAGGAGTGGACCATACGGCCCCTCGAGCCTGCTCCGCCATTTAATACGATCATGGCTGATCCGATCATGGACTCAGGTCCACTTCCCTGCCTGCTCTCCATAACCCCTTATTCCCTTATCGTTTAAGAAACTGTCTATTTCGGTCTTAAATTTATTCAATGTTCCAGCTTCCACAGCTCTCTGAGGCAGAGAATTCCACATATCCACAACCCTCAGAGAAGGAATTTCTCCTGATCTCAGTTTTAAATGGGCGGCCCCTTATTCTAAAATTATGCCCCCTAGTTCTAGTCTCCCCTATCAGTGGAAACATCCTCTCTGCATCCACCTTGTCAAGCCCCTCATAATCTTACACGTTTCGATAAGATCATTTCTCATTCTTCTGAATTCCAATAAGTAGAGGCCCAACCTACTCAACTTTTCCTCATGTCAACCCCCTCATCTCTGGAATCAACCTTGTGAATCTTCTCTGAACTGCCTCCAAAGCAAGTATAGCCTTTTGTAAATATGGAAACCAAAACTGCATGCAGTATTCCAGGTGTGGCCTCACCAATACCCTGCACAACTGTAGCGAGACTTCCCTGCTTTTATACTCCATCCCCTTTGCAATAAAGGCAAAGATTCCATTGGCCTTCCTGATCACTTGCTGTACCTGCATACTAACCTTTTATGTTTTATGCACAAGTACCCCCAGGTCCCGCTGTACTGCAGCACTTTGCAATTTTTCTTCATTTAAATAATAACTTGCTCTTCGATTTTTCCTGCCAAAGTGCCTCACACTTTCCAACACAATGGGTCGGGAGGGAGTCAAAAATCGAGCCTGTGTTAAAACCGGCCCTGAAAACCCCGGCGGGCGCTTGCAGCTGGCCGCCCGCACAGAAGAGCTCACTGCCGCCATTGCTTCTCCTCCGGAGCGAAACCAGAGGCAGTCAGCAGCAGAAAATCCCTCCCTTTTTCTTTAAGGGAACATATTTGCTCTGAACCCTCAGGATCTCCGCCTTGAATGCCTCCCACTGCTCCGACACTGATTTACCTTCAAGTAGCCATTTCCAGTCCACTTTGGCCAAATCACCTCTCAATTTAGCAAAATTGGCTTTTCCCCAATTGAGAACTTTTATTCCTGGTCTATCTTTATCCTTTTCCATAACTACTGTAAATCTAACTGAATTATGATCACTGGCACCAAAATGCTCTCCCACTGATATCCCTTCCACCTGCCCAGCTTCATTCCCTAAAATTAAGTCCAGAACTGGCCCCTCCCTTGTTAGACTTGTCACATACTGGCTAAAAAAGTTCTCCTGAATGAATTTTAGGAATTCCGCATCCTCTGTACCCTTCAGACTAATTTTATCCCAGTTAATATTAGGGTAGTTGAAATCTCTTCCTATTACTGCCCTATAGTTTTTGCACTTCTCAGAAATGTGCCTACATATTTGCTCTTCTATCTCCCTCTGACTGTTTGGGGGTCTATAGTATACTCCCAGCAGTGTTATTGCCCCTTTTTTGTTCTTCAATTTAACCCATATGGCCTCATTTGATAATCCTTCTAACATATCATCCCTCCTCACAGCTGTAATTGTTTCATTAATCAATACTGCAACCACCCCACCCCACTTCCTTCTCCGCCTCCTATTTTACCCTCCTCTCTATCCCGCCTGAACTCCTGCAACCAGGAATATTGAGCTGTCATACCTGCACTTCTTTCAGTCTCAGTAATAGCTACAATATCATATTCCCAAATGTCTATCTGTGATCTCATTCATCTGCCTTATTACCTATACTCCTTGCATTGAAGTATATACAATTCAGCACTGACAAACTCCCTTGTTATGTGTGTTCGACCTCGTGTTTCCTCTGATTTCCAAATTCACTTTCTTCTTTGCTTTCCAGTTTCACTTTTGCTTCTCTCCCTTCTGAATCTATTCTCAGGTTCCCATCCCCCTGCCAAGCTAGTTTAAACCCTCCCCAACAGCACTAGCAACCCCACCCCCCACGAGGATATTGGTCCCGGATCTGTTGAGGTGCAAACTGTCCGGCTTGTACAGGTCCCATCTCCCAGGAAATGGTCCCAATGCCACAGGAATCGAAAGCCCTTCCACCTGCACCATCTCTGTAGCCACGTATTCATCTGCTCTACCCTCCTACTCCTGTACTCACTAGCACATGGCACCAGGAGTAATCCGGAGATTACTACCTTTGAGGTCCTGCTTTTTAATATCTCTCCTAGCTCCCTAAAATCTGACTGCAGGACCTCATCCCGCTTTCTACCTATGTCATTGGTACCGATATGGACCGAACCTCTGGCTGTTCTCCCTCTTCCCCCCAGAATGCCCTGCAGCCGCTCGGTGACATCCTGGATTCTGGTACCAGGGAGGCAACATACCATCCTAGAGTCATGTCTACGGCCGCAGAAATGCCTATCTGCTCCCCTGACTATCGAATCTCCCTACCACTATTGCTCTTCCACTCATCTTCCTCCTCGTGCAGCTGAACCACCCGTGGCATCGTGGACTTAGCTTTGGCTGCACTCCCCAGAGAAACCATCGCCCACACTAGTATTCCCAACAGCATACTGGTTGGCGAGCGAAATGCACTCTAGGGACTCCTGCACTACCTGCCTGGTCCTCCTCTTCTGTCTGATGGTCACCCATTCCCTCTCTGCCTGCAGACTCTTAAGCTGCGGGGTGGCCACCTCTAGAAATGTGCTATCCACAAAGTTCTCAGCCTCGCAGATGCACCGCAGTGACTCCAGCCGCCGCTTGAGCTCCAAAACACGGATCTTGAGCTGTCGTAGCTGGTGACACTACCTGCACACGTTGTCGTCCAGCCCACAAGAAGTGTCCAGGACTTTCCACATGGTACAGGATGTGCTCTCCACGGGACTAAGCTGCTCTGTCATGCCTCTATTTAATAACTATGAGAATAGTCAATGAGAATAATATGAAAAACCCTCCAGTGGATGGAGTCATACCTGCCGCAAAGGAAGATGGTTGTGATAAATTGAAGGCCAATAATCTCAGCCCCAGGACATCGCTGCAGCAGTTACTCAGGGTAGTGTCCTAGAGCCAATTATCTTCAGCTGCTTCATCAATGGCCTTCTCTCCATCTTAAGTGGAACTGATGATTGCAGGTTCAAGATTGAGTTCAACCATTTCAGATCATAACCACTGCCCCCATTTTTTTCAGATAGCAGCTGTTGTAAATGGGAATTGCAAAATCATTACCACCTCCTCATGCCCCATCTTTGTTTCTTTACTTGTCCCATTATCATCCCTTTTGTCATTTAATCTCTCCTGTCTTCAACCCTCCCGATCACAGATTTTTCCTTTTGTTCTTTCCTCCCCTTCCATCTTTGCCTGCCTCTGTACTTGCTTAAAATCTGTTACATCCCTAACTTTTTCCAGTTCTGATGAAAGGTCATTGACCTGAAACATTAACTTTTTTCTCTCTCCACAGATGCTGACTATGTCTAACATATGCTGCTTTTATTTTAGTTAATATGTAGGTTTGTTTACTTATTTGAAAACAATTAGAAGTACAAAATTCTCTTTAGGCCTGCTAATTTTACATACCGCCATTCCTTTTAAATCTGATCAGTGTCATGATGCTTACCTCACCAGATCTGCAACAAAGCTTCGCTACTTTGTTTGAAGAGAACAGATGCACTTGGACAAGTTCCCAATAAATGTTCAATATACTGACAATTTAAAGAGTCTTGCCTTAGTGTTTTTTTCTTCTCCTTTAAATTTTAAATAAAATATATGCAGGTTCAACACATCCAAATTATTTTTTTTACTGTCAGCCGACTTTCACTGAAAACCAATTATTCCCTTTCCTGTAGTCTAGTTACACACACAGCATTCCGTTATATTTCTTACTGGGCAAATGTGGTTCATTACTCTCCAACAAGGTGCCTTATTATGCCAATGTGACATCTTTACTTCTTACATTGAAGGTACTTTATTTATCTTCTTGAGTGCTCGCATTAAATTTATGGCTTTAAGCAGTTAACCGAATCACTTTTCCAGTTCTGACGAAGGGTCAGGGTCCTGAAACGAGAACTCTTGTTTCTCTCTCCACAGATGCTACCTGGCCTGCTGAGTGTTTCCAGCGTTTTCTGTTTTTGTAACTGAATCACTTGTCACATGGATTTAATTACTTCCTCTTTGCAGCATTTACATTTATTTGTAAAGATCTATTTCAGGTGTACAGAAATTTTAAAGTGATTTTTATACTTTAAAAAATAAAGAATCTGTTGAAAAGGCAACAAGGTCTAGCCAGCTTTGCTCCATCCAATGAATTGGTGCTGCAGTCAGCTCCTGATATCTTTGAATTCCCTTGTTCCTAGTACCGCAGCCCAATCTACTCACCATTTTATCCTGGATTTTATATAAAGTTCTTCTTCTCCAGCTGAGACATCCACAGGCCCAGCATTCACTGCACCGCAATAGGTGGCAGCTCAAGGCACATCTTAACCACAAATGAGAAGTTGTACTAAATTCTCATTTACTTCTATTTTTAATTTTGAAAGATTATTCTCTTTTTGTAATTTAAATGATTTACCAAGTCCTGCTTCACTCATTAGTTAAAAACTTAAATTACAGGGGAAAAAAATTATAAGCTTCACAGAAATCCTATCTGGAATCAAACAATCAATTCGCAACTATCTCTACACACTGACTCATACAGTGCACCAGGTAAGTATTTTTCAGATAAACTGGCAGCAAATCTTGAAGCCCCATTTATGAACACTTTTTTTTCTTAATTTAAGCCTGTAACTAATTGTTCGGATAGCAACAAGTCATTATTAAAATTACCCTGTAATATTGTCCTTCAAGAACACTGTAAATTTTTTGTTAATGAAAACTATGGCAGTGTTTGCATAGACAGACTCTCAAATAATGTAAAGAGGTGTTCGGCAAAGTAAGTTTTTCTTTGGGAGGGAAACTCTAACATTTATGAAGAACACTCCCTTGAATTGGTGAACTGCATCTGCTTAATGAGATTAGGTCAGTGAATCATTTGTAAAATGCTGTTGGCATGGAGAATGCACTTCTGGAAATAATGGAACATTTGTAAAGCAAGTTCCCAAAAGTGTTGCACAGTTGACTTCTTGCAATTTCGTCAGGGAGTTACTTTCGGTCCTACTGTGTAGTAATTATAAATAACCTCTTTACTTTTAATGTGATTTTGATCAAGTAACAAATACTAGGGGGCAGCTACAAGGCAGTCATTTCATCAAGGGTTCAGATAATGTCACACACCAAAAGATTGAAGGCTGAGTGATTTATAACGAACTTAACTTCGTTCCTCGATAATATAAACCAATGGACCATTAACAAAGTTTAGATAAGGCTGGTATAAACCACCAGCTCAAAACTCAGAGCGCATACAATATTTTTTTTCTCATCAAGATGAGGAATGCCAGTGTGCAGGTCAAGTACTTCCACATCAGGAATAGCAAGGGCCTCTTGCACAGTAAAGCTCCCTTTGCTCTGGCCAAAAACTTGCTTTCATCACAAAACAAAACCCCCTATTATGCCAATGTGACATCTCACTTCTCACATCAGTCTTCCTCATGGCTTCGGAGTAAGGCTGACAATTTGGGCCTAACTGTAGGGAGATTTAAGGTCAGGCCTCATTCCCACTATGAGCTGGGTTGAGACCAACTAAATTAATTTCACACCGGATCCATTCAGCAGCAGAGAAAAAACTCTCATCCCATTAGTCTAAAACCCAGATCCCAGAGGTAATAGGACAGTGTGCTGACCCACTGTACCACATGTTCATTGGGAGTGTGTCAGTATTTGCAACTGCACCCTGAAAAGAAACATTTTAAAACTATTTCCCGACACAATGGGCCTGGACTTTCAGTTAGAGGCTTCCGTGGGAGGATGCCTCTGAATCTCAATAAATCTACGCATCTACCTGATGGTCCTGGATCCACGGAGACTCGCGCTCCCGGGCCTCTTCACGTAGGCCTCCATGGGGGCTCACGCATCCCAGGGACGCATGCAGTTCATAAGCACCCACTGCCGGCCCAACCAATCAGAACGTAGATTTCTATTATGTTTTGGGGATTCCATTTACGTACAAAATCCCCATAAGCTTAATGGGAATCATGCAAAAAAAGACATTTTTACAGCTCTGAAATTAAAAAAAATGCCAGTGTGCATGTTTAAAATGTTTAAAATGAATTAAAATACAGGTTGAACCTCCCAACCCTCCACTAGCAAATGTCCATTTCCTGGGGATGCGGAGGATCTGTCAAGAAAATTCTTGACACATTGCAAGTTCTGGGTTTTCGCCCATGCACAGCGCATGTGTAAACCCGGAACTTGCAGGGCACTTACAGCTGTGTATGCACCGCATACGCAGTCATAGGCCCCAGAAATTTCATGCCAGAGTTCTGTGCATGTGCCACCCGGTGGCCGGGAATGGTTCTGGACGAGGGGTGGCTCCAAATAAGGGAGTTCTGGATAAGGGATTTTCACTAAACAAAATGAATCACATATCTGTTGCAGGTTTGGTGCAATATGGTATTAGGTAACCTAGATTGATAAAGTCCAGTGCCATCAAAACGACGACTCGAGCTTTTAAAAATCAAGATGATATACCAAAGTTTAAATTTTTTTATTAATTCACAGGATGTGGGTGTCGCTGGCAAGGCCAGCATTTATTGCCCATCCCTAATTTCCCTCAAGAAGGTGGTGGTGACCCGCCTTCTTGAACTGCTGGTACAACTGAGTAGCTTGCTAGGCTATTTGCAGAGGAGAGTCAACCATATTGCTGCGAATCTGGAGACAGACTGGGTTAGGATGGCAGATTTCCTTCCCCCAAGGACACTAGTGAACCAGGTGGGTTTTTTACGACAATCCGGTAGTTTCATGGTCACTTTTACAAAATACTAGCTTTTTATTCCAGATTTATTTAATTGAATTTAAATTCCCCAGCTGTCATAATGGATTTGGAACTCGTAACTTATGTTACTAGTCATTGTGCTACTCTACCTCCTTCTTTATATGGTAAAATATGACAAAAATAATTTTGAGACAATGAAGTAAAACAGATCAGCCCGAAAAGCATGTTAATGGACATGGAGAGAAGAAAGGGCTTAGCTGTTTAGTAATATTCCATGAGGCAGATAATGAAGAAATTAATAGTGCATGTTGTGTAAGTATTGCAATTC
Source organism: Pristiophorus japonicus (assembly GCF_044704955.1). Lineage (NCBI taxonomy): Eukaryota > Metazoa > Chordata > Chondrichthyes > Pristiophoridae > Pristiophorus > Pristiophorus japonicus. The sequence continues at coordinate 71,126,526 of NC_091977.1, read as the reverse complement.
AAAATGCACAATATAGCAATACAATAAGTGATTCAATTATATATGCCAGTTGCCAGTGCCTAGAAAACCTCGCAGCGGAAAATATATAAATTTCCTCACAAACTCCACTGGTGTACACTATTAAAACACCACAAATTAAGTGTATTCCAAGGATATATTGGCCCAGAAATTGCTGGTGCTGCATTTCAGAGTGTCGTGAATTGGATTTTTTACGTCACCCTTCAGACCATATTATTTTGACTGTAAATTGTTGGAAAAGCAAATTGACACGGCGAGGTCAATGGGGCATGTGGGCCTTTATGAACCTCGGGTCCAATGGTCTATATCTTTGACCAATGAAATATAATGATAAAGGAGGCAAACGACAAAGGAAATTGGGCAAATTAGAGTCAAATTAGATACAGAAAGAGAAATAAAGATGCAAAGAAAGATTGAATTAAAAGTGACATAAAAAAGAGAGAGACACAGAAAGGAAAAGTAAGGTTAAAAAAAGTGAATATTTAAAATTTTAAAAACCTCTTGGAAAAATTTACCATCGACAGGAATGAGACTCCAATGTTCCAATTGTTCTCTTCCTGGGCCTCCAAGATTGCGTTCCATGTCAGGTCCATAAATCACGTCATTTACAGGGTCCTTATGACATAAATTACCAGCCCTAAATGTCTGCGGTGGGATTCATTCATCTACAGCGTAAATCCAGCAATTTCTTGGCATTCATGGGGAGCTACAGGAGCAGTATAAATCAACCATCAATTTGAGGCGATTTACAATTCATGGCATATCGGAGTGGCCTATAAAAGGCCCAACAGCGACGGAGAGGCGGGAGTGCGAGCAGCGGGAGTCCGGGGACGTCGGAGTGGCCTAGAAAAGGCCCAGCAGCGTCGGAGAGGCAGGAGTGCAAGCGGCGGGAGTCCGGGAACATTGGAGCGGCCTATAAAAGGCCAGCCAGTGCAGCTGCAGCAGGGAGAGAAGGCAAAAAAGTAGAAAGAAATCGAAAGGTGACGTCGCAGCCAAGGGGGTAAGTGATTGGTGAGTAGTTTTTATTTTTCTTTATCAGTAGGTAACCTTTAGCATTGTTGTTGTTGTAGCCAAATTAAGTTAACCTCAGGGTTAAGTCATGGCAGGAAAGCTCGGACATGTGTTATGCTCCTCCTGTACTATGTGGGAAGTCAGGGACGCTCCCACTGTCCCCGATGACTACATGTGCAGGAAGTGCATCCACCTGCAGCACCTGACAGACCGCATTGCGGCACTGGAGCTGCGGGTGGATTTACTGTGGCGCATCCGCGATGCTGAGGATATCGTTGATAGCACATTTAGTGAGTTGGTCAGACCGCAGGTAGAGGTTACACAGGCAGATAGGGGATGGGTGACCAACAGGAAGAGCAGTGGAAGGAAGGTAGTGCAGGGGTCCCCTGCGGTCATCCCCCTTCAAAACAGATACACCGCTTTGGGTACTGTTGAGGGAGATGACTCATCAGGGGAGAGCAGCAGCAGCCAAGTTCATGCCACCATGGGTTGCTCTACTGCACAGGAGGACAGGAAAAAGAGTGAGAGAGCTATAGTGGTAGGGGATTCGATTGTAAGGGGAATAGAGAGACATTTCTGCGGCCGCAATCTAGACTCCAGGATGGTATGTTGCCTCCCTGGTGCAAGGGTCAAGGATGTCTCGGAGCGGGTGCAGACATTTTGAAAAGGGAGGGTGAACAGCCAGTTGTCGTGGTGCATATAGGTACCAACGATATAGGTAAAAAACGAGATGAGGTCCTACGAGACGAATTTAGGGAGCTAGGAACTAAATTAAAAAGTAGGACCTCAAAAGTAGTAATCTCAGGATTGCTACCAGTGCCATATGCTAGTCAGAGTAGGAATCACAGAATAGCTCAGATGAATACGTGGCTTGAGGAGTCGTGCAGAAGGAAGGGATTCAAATTCCTGGGACACTGGAACCGGTTCTGGGGGAGCTGGGACCAGTACAAACCGGACGGTCTGCACCTGGGCAGGACCAGAACCAATGTCCTATGGGGAGCGTTTGCTCGTGCTTTTGGGGAGGAGTTAAACTAATATGGCAGGGGCATGAGAACCTAGGCAGGGAGACAGAGGGAAGTAGAATGGGGGCAGAAGCAAAAGATAGAAAGAAGAAAAAAGTAAAAATGGAGGGCAGAGAAACCCAAGGCAAAAAGCAAAAATGGCCACATTACAGCAAAATTCTAAAAGGGGAAAGTGTGTTAAAAAGACAAGCCTGTAGACTCTGTGCCTCAATGCGAGGAGTATTCGTAATAATGTGGACGAATTAACTGCGCAGATAGCAGTTAACGGATATGATGTAATTGGCATCACGGAGACATGGCTCCAGGGTGACCAAGTCTGGGAACTCTACATCCAGGGGTATTCAACATTCAGGAAGGATAGACAGAAAGGAAAAGGAGGTAGGGTGGCGTTGCTGGTTAAGAGGAAATTAATGCAAAAGTAAGGAAGGACATTAGCTTAGATGATGTGGAATCGGCATGGGTGGAGCTATGGAATACCAAAGGGCAGAATCGCTAGTGGGAGTTGTGTACAGACCACCAAACAATAGTAGTGAGGTTGGGGACAGCATCAAAGAAGAAATTAGGAAATTAGGGATGCGTGCAATAAAAGGTACAGCAGTTATCATGGACGACTTTAATCGACATATTGATTGAGCTAATCAAACTAGTAGCAATGCGGTAGCGGAGGATTTCCTCGCGTGTATTAGGGATGGTTTTCTAGACCAATATGTCAAGGAACCAACTAGAGGGCTGACCATCTGAGATGTGTAATGAGAAAGGACTAATTAGCAATCTTGTTGTGCAAGGCCTCTTGGGGAAGAGTGACTATAATATGGTTGAATTCTTTATTAAGATGGAGAATGACACAGTTAATTCAGAGACTAAGGTCCTGAACTTAAAGAAAGGTAACTTCGATGGTATGAGACGTGAATTGGCTAGAATAGACTTGCGAGTGATACTTAAAAGGTTGACGGTGGATAGGCAATGGCAAACATTCAAAGATCACATGGATGAACTTCAACAATTGTACATCCCTGTCTGGAGTAAACATAAAACGGGGAAGGTGGCTCAACCGTGGCTAACAAGGGAAATTAAGGACAGTGTTAAATTCAAGAAAGAGGCATATAAATTGGCCAGAAAAAGCAGCAAACCTGAGGACTGGGAGAATTTTATAATACAGCAGAGGAGGACAAAGGATTTAATTAGGAGGGGGAAAATGGAGTATGAGGAAGCTTGCCGGGAACATAAAAACTGACTTCACATATCTATAGAAGCTTTTGCAGAGAAAAAAATTAGTGAAAACAAACGTAGGTCCCTTGCAGTCAGATGCAGGTGAATTTATAATGGGGAACAAAGAAATGGAGGACCAGTTAAACAAATACTTTGGTTCTGTCTTCACGAAGGAAGACACAAATAACCTTCCGGAAATACTAGGGGACCGAGGGTCTAGTGAGAAGGAGGAATTGAAGGAAATCCTTATTAGGCGGGAAATTGTGTTAGGGAAATTGATGGGATTGAAGGCTGATAAATCCCCAGGGCCTGATAGTCTGCATCCCAGAGTACTTACGGAAGTGGCCCTAGAAATAGTGGATGCCTTGGTGATCATTTTCCAACAGTCTATCGACTCTGGATCAGTTGCTATGGACTGGAGGGTAGCTAATGTAACACCACTTTTTAAGAAAGGAGGGAAGAGAGAAAACGGGTAATTATAGACCGGTTAACCTGACATCAGTCGTGGGGAAAATATTGGAATCTATTATTAAAGATGAAATTGCAGCATATTTGGAAAGCAGTGACGGGATCGGTCCAAGTCAGCATGGATTTATAAAAGGGAAATCCTGCTTGACAAATCTTTGAGAATTTTTTTTGAGGATATAACTGGTAGAGTGGACAAGGGAGAACCAGTGAATGTGGTGTATTTGGACTTTCAAAAGGCTTTTGACAAGGTCCCACACATGAGATTGGTGTGCAAAATTAAAGCACATGGTATTGGGGGTAATGTACTGACGTGGATAGAGAACTGGTTGGCAGACAGGAAGCAGAGAGTCGGGATAAACAGGTCCTTTTCAGAATGACAGGCAGTAACTAGTGGGGTACCGCAGGGCTCAGTGCTGGGACCCCAGCTCTTTACAATATACATCAATGATTTAGATGAAGGAATTGAGTGTAACATCTCCAAGTTTGCAGATGACACTAAGCTGGGTGGCGTGTGAGCTGTGAGGAGGACGCTAAGAGGCTGCAGGGTGACTTGGACAGGTTAGGTGAGTGGGCAAATGCATGGCAGATGCAGTATAATGTGGATAAATGTGAGGTTATCCACTCTGGAGGCAAAAACACGAAGGCAGAATATTATCTGAATGGCAGCAGATTAGGAAAAGGGGAGGTGCAACGAGACCTGGGTGTCATGGTACATCAGTCATTGAAAGTTGGCATGCAGGTACAGCAGGCGGTGAAGAAGGCAAATGGTACGTTGGCCTTCATAGCTAGGGGATTTGAGTATAGGAGTAGGGAGGTCTTACTGCAGTTTTTCAGGACTTTAGTGAGACCTCCCCTGGAATATTGTGTTCAGTTTTGGTCTCCTAACCTGAGGAAGGACGTTATTGTTATTGAGGGAGTGCAGCGAAGGTTCATCAGACTGATTCCCGGGATGGCAGGACTGACATATGAGGAGAGACTGGATCGACTGGGCCTGTATTCACTGGAGTTTAGAAGGATGAGAGGGGATCTCATAGAAACATAAAATTCTGATGGGACGGGACAGGTTAGATGCAGGAAGAATGTTCCCGATGCTGGGGAAGTCCAGAACCAGGGGACATAGTCTAAGGATAAGGGGTAAGCCATTTCGGACTGAGATGAGGAGAAACTTCTTCACTCAGAGAGTTGTTAACCTGTGGAATTCCCTACCGCAGAGAGTTGTTGATGCCAGTTCATTGGATATATTCAAGAGGGAGTTAGATATGGCGCTTATGGCTGAAGGGATCAAGGGGTATGGAGAGAAAGCAGGAAAGGGGTACTGAGGTGAATGATCAGCCATGATCTTATTGAATGGTGGTACAGGCTCGAAGGGCCAAATGGCCTACTCCTGCACCTATTTTCTATGTTTCTATGTTTCCTCGCTACAAATTGCTAGGGGTTTTTACGCAAAAATAATCGCGGGCATTGTGAACTCGCCGTTATTTTCCCAACAAATTCTGGGTCACCATCTTTTGGAATCAGAGTGCTTGAATAACTTTCTCTTCTATCCACTGAATCTTGATGTATATTTATATTTACCGGATAAATATTTTGACTAACTCAGAAAAACTAGTGGATCTCTGATAGCATTGCTCACATTGCATTACAGATTATACATTGGAAATTTCCTCGGGTGTTTCCCTGGTCAGCTGCTATAATGTCGGTGAAAATCCTAGCGTAAATGGGGTTTCCACCATCTTCCATCAAAATTATGGTGGCTGATTCAGAGAATCCCCCTCGGATGTTTTATAACAAAAGTGCTTATGCCATTTAGGTTGCAATATCAGGACAACTAATAAGGTGACTGAATCGAGTCAAACCCCATCCTCATTATATGGTATTCTGAAGTTTGTACCAGTACTTTGGTAATCAAATTACAGGACACCGTGAAAAGCACAACTGAGTCCCTTTTATTGAACCTCGTTTTAAATTACCATTTTTAAAACTGAGGTTAGCTGACAAGATGCAGTACCTGAATTTAGCAGTATTGAGGAGGAGTCTGGGATTAGCTGCAGTGGCAGGGCGTTCCTGATTTCCTGGGCTTTGGTAACACTGGGTAGGGTGGGGGAGGGTGATCATTTGTTTTTGTAGTACCTGTACTAGAAGGACAGTCCTGCGATTTAGGAGAACTGGCATGGGGTTCCAGGAGTTTAGCAAAATTGTGGTGCGGGTCCTAGAGTTTGGTAATACTGGGGTTGTGGATGCTAGGCTTTGGCAGCAAAAGGAGGGGGGATCCTGTGATCCAGCATTACTGCAGGGGAGGAACCTGGGGTTTGACTGAACAGGGGATGCAAAGTAGATTTTTGAGGAGGACGGTGTGGGCCTGACAATCATGGGAAAGAGCTGATTAACAGGTTTAGCCGCACTGGTTTGTAAAATATACAGCACAGAAACAGGCCATTCAGCCCAAATTGGTCCATGCCGTTGTTTATGGTCCATACAAGCCTCCTCCTATTCTACTTCATCTAACCCTACACATGCATTACAACAGTGACGACACTTCGAAAAGTACTTAATTGGCTGTAAAGCGCTTTGGGACGTCCAGTGGTCATGAATGGCACTACATAAATTCAAGTCTTTCTTTTGCATATCCTTCTATTCCTTTTTTCCTGTGTTTATCTAGCTTCTTCTTAAATACATCTATGCTATTCCCCTCAACTACTCCTTGTAATACTGAGTTCCACATTCTAACCACTCTCTATTTGGGCTGAATGGCCTGTGTCAGCTGTGGCTCAGTGGGTAGCACACTCATCTGAGTCAGAAGATTGTGGGTTCAAATCCCACTCCAGGAACTTGAGCACATAAATCTAGGCTGACACTCCAGTGCAGTGCTGAAATGCTGCACTGTCAGAGCTGCCGTCTTTCGGATGAGACGTTAAACCGAGGCCCCGTCTGCCCTCTCAGGTGGACGTAAAAGATCATGTGGCACTATTTCGAAGAAGAGCAGGAGAGTTATCCCCGGAGTCCTGGACAATATTTATCCCTCAATCAACCTAACAAAAACAGATTATCTGGTACATTATCACAGTACTATTTGTGGGAGTTTACAGTGTGCAAGTCGGCTGACGTGTTTCTCACAACACAACAGTGACTACATTCCAAAAGTACTTCATCGGCTGTGAAGCGCTTTGAGATCTCCGGTGGTCGTGAAAGGCGCTACATAAATGCAAGTCTTTCTTTCTTTAGAGACCTTTGCTGCTCTGCCCCATTTAGACTCTTATTTTCCAAAGATTTCTACATTTCTACGAGATCGCCGCAAATATTGAATTCATTGCTTTGCGATTTGTTCCTGTTTCTCTCTTTGTCCCTCACTCTGTGTCTATCTGTCTATCCCTCTGCATCTGTCACAGCTGTCACTAAATTAGTTTGTTTACTATGGGGTATGGTAACATAGTGGTAATGTTACTGAACTAGTAATCCAGATGCCTGGACGAATGATCCAGAGATGCAAGTTCAAATCATACAACGGCAGCTGTGGAATTTTAATTCAGTTCATTAAATAAATCTCGAATTAAAAAGCTGATTATCAGTAATGGTGACCATGAAACTACCGAAGTGTCGTAAAAACCCATCTGGTTAACTAATGTCCTTCATGGAAGGAAATCTTCCGTCCTGGTCTGGCCTACATGTGAATCCAGACCGACAGCAATGTGGTTGACTTTTAACTGCCCTGTGCGGTTCAACGCGGCGGCTCACCACCACCTTCTCAAGGGCAATAAATGCTGGCCTTGCTCGCGATACCCACATCCCAAGAATAAATATTTTTGTAAATTGTCCAACTACCCAAAAAACCACAAGTGATGCCGATCAGAGTGTGTTTGCTTGAGCAACTTTCAAGACTTAACTCATCTGCTCATTATTTTGAGGGGAAAACTCAAATCAGGAGGAGATTCGAAGTTAAAAAAATAGGACACTGGGACAGATTTTCCTCTTGAGCATTACAGTAGTGCACTTCAGTGGGACAGGACTTATTGGCGCCAGCCAAATTCCAGGGATCAGTGTTCTTTGCTGCTGAAACTCTCACTCGTCCCTTGGTCACCTGCAGACTCGACTATTCGAATGCTCTTCTAGCCAGCCTCCCATGCGCCACCCTCCGTAAACTTCAGCTTATCCAGAACTCTGCTACCCTTTTACGACGTTAAAAGGGGTTATATAATGCAAGTTGTTGTTGTTATCCCCCCACACCAATCACCCCATCCTCATTGATCTACACTGGCTCCCAATCTCCCAGCACCTCAACATCTGTGCTCAACATTGCGAAGGTACAAATACAAGATATTCCTGTCACGTGTCCCCCATTGCAATACATATGTCCAACATCACTTCCATTTGACCAGGGTGCACAGATGTAATGCAATTCTCATTTTAAATCATGCATTCTTTGCCTATGATTTTGCAGGGTATTTCCATTACAAATTCCTCGTCCACATTTTGGAAACTGCCTAGGTCACACTGAACTTACTCTCCCACTAGTGATGTTCAGTACAACAACACCCTGCATTTATATAATGGCTTTAACACAGTAAAACATCCCAAGGTGTCTCACAGGAGCATTATTAAACAAAATTTGACACCGGGTCACGGAAGGAGTTATTAGGACAGATGACCAAAAGGTTGGTCAGAGAGGTAGGTTTTCAGCAGTGACTTGAGAGGAGAGAGGTGGAGGTGTTTAGGGAGGGAATTCCAGAGCTTAGGGCCTCAGCAGCTGAAAGCACGGCCGCCAATGATGGAGCAATTAAAATAGGGATGCACAAGAAACCAGAGTTGGCGGAGTGCAGAGATCTCAGAGGGTTGTGGAGCTGGAGGGGGTTACAGAGATCGGGAGGGGCGAGGCCATGGAAGGATTTGAAAACAAGGATGAAAATTTTAAAATTGAGAGTTGGGGGCAGGTGTGCTGGACTCATTGGGAACTTCGAGCACAGAACTATATGATGCCCAAAACATCAGCCAATTAAGCATATACTGTATTGAAAACCTATTATGCAGTTCAAGTTTAAAATGTATTTAAGAAGCTGGCAGAAAGCAGGGGGTGAGGGCTCATAAATATTAGCTTTTGCAGTAGAATGTTTTTAATGTTTGCTGTTCAATAGCTATTAAAGGATAGTTGAAAAAAAGATACATTTGTAACCTTTTATTAGATGACTCACCAGGGAATATTTTTATATATTTCAAGGAAGTTTGTGGTACGGTGAGTTACTGCAGTGGCTCTATGGAGTAGTACACAGTGGCCTAGATTTTTGATCAGCATTACTTTAAAATAAATGGATTTACATTTCTATCAAAATAATACTGGTTGGGAAATCTAGACTTCGGTCTTCCTCACATGGCAAGCTGGCAATCAATGTACAGTAGAGTCATGTGGAAGAGGGGACCATTGAGGAACCTATAACTAGAAAAGTTAGGTTTACCCATAACAATTAAAATTATGGAGAAGCATTATCTTTTTCTGACACTTTATTTAGCTAGTATGTATGCATGTATTTATGTATTTTCATTATTTAACACTGTGGATTCAACAGGTATTCTTACCCCCCGCCAACCTAAAATTCCCTCTTACGCAAGATCCCCACTCTGCCCTGTGATTCTGAGATCATCTTGGTCCACATTGCGAGATCTCTTTACCTTCTATCATTCTCTTCAAGTTGCAGCACAATTGAGAATTCCTCATTTGTCCTCTCAGTATGTCCAACTCCCACCCCCAGTATGTATCCACCTTAAACTCCTGTAATAATTAAACTTCCCCTTGGCCTCATTCTCAGTGCAATAAGTTACACTGTGGCAGCAGGGTTATCCCAGCATCCTTATCACCAATGAAAGCCATCTATTACCTTCCACTGGAGCACAGGACTTCAGGACAGCATCCCTGTATTTGCAGCAGCCAGCAGAAATGGCAGCACGATGGCCATAAGGCAGGAGGGGGATCAAATTGGGATCACACCCACCTGTTTTAATTTGTGCTTTGTAAGCACATATCAAATTAAATGGGTTTAATCACAATGTTTTTGAGGAATGTATGACGTAACAGCAATTGCTCAAAAATGTAAAAGTGAAGCTCCTCTAATAGCTTAGGGACCAAAACGAACAACCCAGGAATGTTCCAGATTAGATAATCTGTACTGTGTTGGTTCCTTCTCCTGACTGCTATCCAGTGACCTCAGTTGGAAAGTGCAAGCATGTTTATATATGGGCAAGGACACAATCGGACATGGCAATAATTCCCTCATTACTAAATTCTTACCAAGACATGAAGAACAGCTTGTCTATACTCCAATCTTAAGATACATGAATATAATTTCTGCATCTGCCTGGTTCCATTTTTATCTATCATCATAGGCAGTCCCTCGGAATCGAGGAAGACTTGCTTCCACTCCTGAAGTGAGTTCTTAAGTGGCTGAACAGTCCAATACGAGAGTCACAGACTCTGTCACAGGTGGGACAAATAGTCACTGAGGGAAGGGGTGGGTGGGACTGGTTTGCCGCACGCACTTTCCACTGTCTGCGCTTGATTTCTGCATGCTCTCGGCGTTGAGACTCTAGGTGCTCAGCACCCTCTCGGATGCACTTCCTCCACTTAGGGCGGGCTTGGGCCAGGGATTCCCAGGTGTCAGTGGGGATGTCGCAGTTTATCAGGGAGGCTTTGAGGGTGTCCTTGTAACGTTTCCACTGCCCATCTTTGGCTCGTTTGCCGTGAAGGAGCTCAGAGTGACGATATCAAAGCATCTAAGTTGCTGGGTAACTATGGCAGTGCGGTGTTCCAACCTGTCGCTGTTGGGGTTGTCCATGAGGGTCCCGAACTTCATATTAACGGAGTGGAAGATGCCGGTGCGCGAGTTCTTTGAACAGCCAGCTATTAATCCCGCGAAGTTAGGGAGGGAAAAAGAGTCAGGGTTCTTGCTCCCGATCACAATCCAGTGGCCCCTGCTGGATGTGCGCATGTGTCGACATTGGGCAAGGACGGGATCAGGCTTGGCCGAGTTGCCTTTTGCAGTCAAACAATCTGCTGACACTCATGGTCAAGAATAGAGTTTAAACAGCTTCTTAAGTGAGGTACTGCTGGGTGAGTGGTGTGTGTACAGCCCACCACATCACCCATCGGCGACCTCGATCTTCGGCGAGTCCCAAGAGTTCGGGCCATTCAGGCCTACCGCATGCTTCCCACCACATCACTCATCCGCAACCTCCAGCGACCTCCAACGTCCTCCGGAGGTGGCGTCCTCAACCTGGACCTGGCTATCGGGCCTACAACTCCACCCCCCCCCCCCCCCCCGCCCCCGCCAGCGGCGATCTGATCGGAACACCTCCAGCAACGGCAGATGGGCCTCTCCTCTTTGACGGAGTCTGGGCCCCCTCAGTGACGGCTGGACCTCCCGTAGCGACAGACGACCGGGTCCCCCTCTCCCACGTCGGCAACTGGCCTCCCTTCCTCCTTCAGCGACGACTGGAGCTCTCCTTCCACACTGGCAACCTGGCCTCTTCTCCTCCTCCAACACGTGGTGAGTTCCATGGCTGTGATCCCCTGCCCTCCCACTCTGAACCCCGTTGGGCCACTGACCCTCCCAATGCCTGCCCCCAACCAGGCCTCGGACCACCCACCATCAAGGGCGCTACTCAGCGCTGAGCCTGCGGCCAACATCTCACCATACGCAGCCAGAGAATCACCTGCAACGGCTTCTCTTCTCGCCCCCGCATCGTTACCTCTGGTGTCCCCAAGGATCTAACCTTGGCCCCTCCTATTTCTGATCTACATGTTGCCCCTTGTCGACGTCATCCAAAAACACAGCGTCAGTTTTCACGTATACGCTGATGACACCCAGCTCTACCTCATTACCAATTCTCTCAACCCCTCTAAATTGTCAGACTGTTTGTCCGACATCCAATTCTGGATGAACAGAAATGTTCTCCAATTTAATATTGGGAAGACCGAAGCCAGTGTTTTCAGTCCCCACCACAAACTCCGTTCCCTAGCCACTGACTCCATCCCTCTCCCCAACTTCTGCTTGAGACTGAACTAGACTGTTTGCAACCTTGGTGTCATATTTGACCCTGAAATGAGCTTTCGACCACATATCCCCAGCATAACGAAGACCGCCTATTTCCACCTCCACAACATTGCCCATCTCCGCCTTTGCCTCATCCGCAGCTGAAGCCCTCATCCATGCCTTTGTTACCTCTAGACTGGACTATTCCAACGCACTCCTGGCTGCCCTCCCACATGCTACCCTACATAGAAACATAGAAAATAGGTGCAGGAGTAGGCCATTCGGCCCTTCGAGCCTGCACCACCATTCACTAAGATCATGGCTGATCATTCACCTCAGTACCCCTTTCCTGTTTTCTCTCCATACCCCTTGATCCCTTTAGCCGTAAGGGCCATATCTAACTCCCTCTTGAATATATCCAATGAACTGGCATCAACAACTCTCTGGGTAGGGAATTCCAAGGTTAATAACTCTCCGAGCGAAGAAGTTTCTCCTCATCTCAGTCCTACGTGGCCTACCCCTTATCCTAAGACTGTGTCCCCTGGTTCTGGACTTCCCCAACATCGGGAACATTCTTCCTGCATCTAACCTGTCCAGTCCCATCAGAATTTTATATGTTTCTATGAGATCCTCTCTCATCCTTCTAAACTCCAGTGAATACAGGCCCAGTCGATCCAGTCTCTCCTCATGTGTCAGTCCTGCCATCCCGGGAATCAGTCTGGTGAACCTTCACTGCACTCCCTCGATAGCAAGAATGTCCTTCCTCAGATTAGGGGACCAAAACTGAACACAATATTCCAGGTGAGGCCTCACCAAGGTCCTATACAACTGCAGTAAGACCTCCCTGCTCCTGTATTCAAATCCCCTAGCTATGAAGGCCAACATACCATTTGCCTTCTTCACTGCCTGCTGTACCTGCATGCCAACTTTCAATGACTGATGTACCATGACACCCAGGTCTCGTTGCACTTCCCCTTTTCCTAATCTGCCACCATTCAGATAATATTCTCCCTTTGTGTTTTTGCCACCAATGTGGATAACCTCACATCTATCCACATTATACTGCATCTGCCATGCGTTTGCCCACTCACCTAACCTGTCCAAGTCACCCTGCAGCCTCTTAACGTGCTCCTCACAGCTCACACCACCATCCAGCTTAATATCATCTGCAAACCTGGAGATATTACACTCAATTCCTTCATCTAAATCGTTAATGTATAAATGTAAATATCTGGGGTCCCAGCACTGAGCCCTGTGGCATCCCACTAGTCACTGCCTGTCATTCTGAAAAGGACCCGTTTATCCCGACTCTCTGCTTCCTGTCTGCCAACCAGTTCTCTATCCACGTCAGTACATTACCCCCAATACATAAACTAGAGGTGATCCAAAACTCGGCTGCCCGTGTCCTAGCTCACACCAAATCCCGCTCACCCATCACCCGTGCTCGCTGACCTACACTGGCTTCTGGTTAAGCGGCGCCTCGATTTCAAAATTCTCATCCTTATTTTCAAATCCCTCCATGGCCTCGCCCCTTCCAATGTATGTATTTTCCTCCAGCCCTACAACCCAAGATGTCTGCGCTCCTCTAATTCTGCCCTCTTGAGCATCCCCGATTATAATTGCTCAACCATTGGCGGCCATGCCTTCTGTTGCTTGGACCCCAAGCTCTGGAACTTCCTGCCTAAACCTCTCCGCCTCTCTTTCCTCCTTAAAGCATACCTCTTTGACCAAGCCTTTGATCACCCACGTTAATTTCTACTTATGCAGCTCGGTGTTAAGTTTTTTAATCTCATAATACACCTGTGAAGCGCCTTGGGACGTTTCACCACGTTAAAGGTGCTACATAAATACAAGTTGGTGTTTATCCAGCTATTTGCTTTGATATTAATTCTTTTGTTCATGTGAAAGTCTAAGAGTAGTAGGCCATACGGCCCCTCAAGCCTGCTCCGCCATTTAATAAGATCGTGGCTGATCCACGACCTCAACCCCACTTTCCCCTCGAGTCCAAAAAACTATCCATCTCAACCTTGAATATACTCAACGACTGAGCATCCACAGCCCTTTGCGGTAGAGAATTCCAAAGATTCACAACTCATTTAAAAGGCCAAACCCTTAACCTAAGACAATGCCCCCTAGTTCTGGACTTTCCAGCCAGGGGAAACAATCTCAGCATCTATTCTGTCAAGCCCCTCAGAATCTTATATGTTTCGATGAGATCTCCTCCCATTCTTCTAAATTCCCAAGGGTGAGAAATTCGGGAGTGCTAACTTTTAAAAGTTAAAAAAATTAGCGCCAGGCGCTAATGATTTTTATCTTTTTTTTAAATTTGGCGCTTGCACTCCAGGAAGGAAGTCAAGCGCTGCACTTCCTTCCTGGAGCACAAGAGGCAGCAGGGGGGATGGCAGGTGTTGGGCAGTGCAGCGCTGCCACATTCGAAGGCTCCTTCCCTCCCTAAAAAGGGAAGGTCCATCGCTGCAGGCTCTGCAAAAGAAGAATTTACCTGGACCCCGACGGCAGTCGCGATCCGACCCAATGCACTGCAACAGATTGCCAGGCTGATTGTTCACGGGGGAAGAACATGAAAAATAAATGACAGAAAGCTGGCCATCTCGCCTTTAACCATCACCCCCAAAGCACCCGGCCTTCCGATGAATGCCTCCTGCAGCTGCCAGTGTTTTCGCCCTTGATGCTGCAGGGTGGCAGTACCGGCGCTACCAGAAGGATGCACACGCCGATAACGTCACGATCTCCAGGCGAAAGAGATCAGGGCGCAATGCCATACCGCCGTCGCAAACCTTCGGGAGTCGATCTTCTCGCCGCGCCCCACAAAAGTGATAACGGGAAGCGCTAAGGAGGCCAATTTCTAGGTCAAGAGTATAGGCCTAATCTATTCATAGGACAACCCTTTAATCCCAGGGATTAGTCTAGTTAATCTTCTAGTAAATCCTTCCTTAGATAAGGAGATCAAAACAGTACACAGTACTCCAGGTGTGGTCTCACCAAATCCTTGTACAATTGTCGCAAGACTTCCTCATTCTTGTAATCTAACCCTCTCGTAATGAAGGCTAACATGCCATTTTCCTTCCTAATTGCTTGTTGTACCTGCATGCTAACTCTCTGTATTTATTGTACAAAGGCACCTAAATCACTTTGAACACCAACATTAAGTTTCTCACCATTTAAAAATATTATTTTTCTACTCTTCATACCAAAGTGAATAACCTCACATTTCCCCACATTATAGTCCATCTGCCACTTTATTGCCCACTCACTTAACCTGTCTATATCCATTTGCAGGCTCTTTGTATCCTCCTCACAGCTTGTTTTCCCACCTAGCTCTGCATCATCAACAAACCTGGTTACATTACACTCTGTCCCTTCATCTAAGTCATTAATATGGACTGTAAAGTAGCTGAGGCCCAAGCACTGATCCTTGCGGCACCTCACTAGTTACAGCATGCCAATCTGAAAATCACCCATTTATCACAACTCTGCTTTCTGTCCATTAACCAATCCTCTTTTTATTCATTCACAGGATGTGGGCGTCGCTGGCAAGCATATCCATGCTGCTACATTACCTCCAATCCTATGAGCCCTTATCTTGTGTAACAACCTTTTATGTGGCACCCAGCTACCCAGGGAGGTCCAGTCGCCCAAGGAGGCCCAGTTGGGTGGACTGGGCCTCCTGCGGTGACGACCTGGACCTGGCTATCGGGCCTCCACCCCTCCCACCTCCAGCGGCGATCGGAACATCTCCAGCGGCGGCAGATGGGCCTCTCCTCCATGAGGGCTGGACCTCCTGTGGCGACAGACGACCTCCTCAACGGCGACCAGGTCTGTCTCTCCCATGCGGCAACTGGCCTCCCCTCCTCCTTCAGCGACGACTGGAGCTTTCTTCCCCCACTGGCGACCTGGCCTCTTCTCCTCCAACACGTACCATGGCTGTGACCCGCACCCCGGCCCTCCCACTCTGAACCCCAATGGGCCACTGACCCTCCCAATGCCTGCCCCCAACCAAGCCTCGGACCACCTACCATCAAGGGCGCTACCCAGTGCCAAGCCTGCGGCCAACACCTCGCCATCGGCAACTAGGCTCATACAGCAGTGCTTAGTCTCCAGTCCTCTTGGACCTCCTTGCCACTGGATCAAGACCTTGCTCATATAAGCCCGTGTGGTAGCCGGTGTGCAACGACCACCCTATGTTAAAAGAACTCACGTATAGGCATTTTCCACTCCTCTAACATGAAGTTCGGGACCTGGAATGTCAGGACCCTCAGACAACTCCAACAGCGACAGGCCAGAACATGGCATCGCCATAGTTACCCGGGAACTTAAGACGCTTTGATATCGACATCTCGGCCCTAAGCGAGACCCGGCGGGCAGGGGAAGGCCAGCTCAAGGAGTCGGCTTCGTCATCAAAAATAAGCTCGTTGACCGCCTCAAAGACTCACCCTGCAGGGCTAACGAACACCTCATGACTCCCACCCACCCCTTCCCTCAACGACTATCTGTCCCACCTGTGACAGTGACTGTGGTTCTCATATTGGACTGTGCAGCCACACAAGAACTCACGTTAAGAGCAGAAGCAAGTCTTCCTCAATTCCGAGGGACTGCCCAAGATGCTAATGTGGCACCTTATTAAATGCCTTTTGGAAGCCCAATTAAACATTCCTCACCAGATTCCTAACATTCTTGATCTGAATCTCAATAGCTCAGTAGTTTCTTCTGTATACATACACACACACACACACAAACACATACGTGTATGTATGTAGTACCGGTTACTACTCTGAAATCAACTATTCAGGTTGCAGTTTGTTAGAAATCTGGCATTGTTGCATTTGAAAAAGTGACAGCTCCAACGAGAATTTCCTAACAAGACGTGATTTTATGATGAAAATAAAATCAGACATACTGAGCTGTGTTCATTCTTCTGAAGTTGCATTCTTTTAACCACAATAAATAAAACTTCATAGGATCAAAAAATAAAATACATCTCACCAAAGACAGACTGTAGATCCTTAGCTAGAAGTCACTGTATGTTACCATTAAGCTCCCGCTGAAACAGACATAGCAAACTTAGGGTTTGGAACTCGAGGTGGCCAAATCAAGATCCTCTAACTTCTTATTGCCTGCAACAGGAACCAATTGATAGATGGCTTTAAAAAAAAAGCTGGAGGTGGATATTCTGGGGCGTGAGGAATGTACAAACGCCAGGTATCCGAAAGTCGCCGCTCTCAGAGTGGAAACCTGAGCCTTTTCCCTTCAGTTTCCGAGCTCCTCCACGTTGTACAGCCAGGGCCTCTCTCTGTGTCTACAACCCACAGAGCGATGGGAAACACTGCACGCAACTTCCTCCCCGGGCTAACAGACCGCGCGGCTCCTCAATCCCGGGACCTTCTGTTTCAGAATTCTACCGACGGAGCATTCGAATGGAATGCGCCGCGATGTTCCGCAATACTTTACCCGAAACCCGGATGGCCCATTCAAGCGCCGCTCTCCCCGGCATTGACAGCGCAGGCGCGGCGCAGCGCGCTCCCCGGGCCAACCTGGAGCGAGAGCGACAGATGGTGCATTCCGGGACAGTCAGAACGGGCAGTGGGCGCTTCTCTGCTGCTGAGCCATATATACCATTCAGTCATTGCAACTGTATGAATAATCCGCGCAGATATTTCTACAGCTTTTGCTCCTGATGTTAAAGGTTGATATTATTGGTGCATTTAAGGGGCGCTTAGATCAGCATACGAAGGAGAAGGAAAAAGGGGGTTGTGCTGATAGGGTTAGTTGAGGAAAGACCGGAGGAGGCTCGAGCGGAGCACAAACGCTGGCATGGACCGTTTGGGCCGAATAGCCTGTTTCTGTGCTGTGCATCCTATGTAATCCTATGTAATATTGAGCCCAGTCTCCCCCATCCCCCACATTGAGAGATGGTAATGTGTAAAGATAATGGCCCTGAAATTCCGGTTTCTCCTTCCCGCAGGCGTTGGATTAAAAATAGGATAAAAGATGTGCACTTCCCTTTTGCTCAACAGTGAAAGGAAAGATAGATTACGAAGGTAAACTTGCGCAAAACATAAAAACGGATAGTAAAACCATTACAGATATATAAAACGGAAAAGAGTGACTAAAGTAAATGTTGGTCCCTTAGAAGATGAGAAGGGGATTTAATAATGGGAAATGTGGAAATGGCTGAGACCTTAAACAATTATTTTGCTTCGGTCTTCACAGTGGTAGACACAAAAACCATGCCAGAAATTGCTGGTCACAGGAATGTAGGAAGGGAGGACCTTGAGACAATCACTATCACTAGGGGGGTAGTGCTGGACAGGCTAATGGGACTCAAGGTAGACAAGTCCCCAGGTCCTGATGAAATGTATTAAAAGAGATGGCAGAAGTTATAACAGATGCATTCGTTATAATCTACCAAAATTCTCTGGACTCTGGGGATTGGAAAGCAGCTAATGTAACGCCTCTGTTTAAAAAATGGGGCAGACAAAAGGCAGGTAACTATAGACCGGTTAGTTTAACATCTGTAGTGGGGAAAATGCTTGAAACTATCATTAAGGAAGAAATAGCGGGACATCTAGATAGGAATATGCAATCAAGTAGACGCAGCATGGATTCATGAAAGGGAAATCATGTTTAACTAATTTACTGGAATTCTTTGAGGACATAATGAGCATGGTGGATAGAGGTGTACCGATGGATGTGGTGTATTTAGATTTTCAAAAGGCATTCGATAAGGTGCCACACAAAAGGTTACTGCAGAAGATAAAGGTACACGGAGTCAGAGGAAATGTATTAGCATGGATAGAGAATTGGCTGGCGAACAGAAAGCAGAGAGTCGGGATAAATGGGTCCTTTTCGGGTTGGAAATCGGTGGTTAGTGGTGTGCCACAGGGATCGGTGCTGGGACCACAACTGTTTACAATATATATAGATGACCTGGAAGAGGGGACAGAGTGTAGTGTAACAAAATTTGCAGATGACGCAAAGATTAGTGGGAAAGTGGGTTGTGTAGAAGACACAGAAATGCTGCAAAGAGATTTAGATAGGTTAAGCAAATGGGCTAAGGTTTGGCAGATGGAATACAATGTTGGACAGTGTGAGGTCATCCACCTTGGGAAAAAAAACAGTAAAAGGGAATATTATTTGAATGGGGAGAAATTACAACATGCTGCAGTGCAGAGGGACCTGGGGGTCCTTGTGCATGAAACTCTTTTTGGAGTTTATCTGCAAAACAAAAACATTAATCGGTGCCACCCGACCTGGATGACACACCAGACATTTACAAGGCCCTCTTTTTTTGTTTTTTTTGAGGTTTTTTTTGTGTTTTTCTTTTTTTTGGTTTTTTATGGGGCACTAAAATCACCTTTTTTCCCCAGTGCCCCCTATAAAAGGGAAGGGGACACTAAAAGCACCGGCAATTAAAACAAATGAAACTTTAAAACGTAAAATCAAATTAAAATTTGGTTGCCGGGCGTGATGATGCACTCCAGTCCCTCCGGTGCCCACCTCTCGCGGAAGGCCGCGAGCGTACCGGTGGACACCGCGTGCTCCATCTCCAAGGACACCCTGGACCGGATGTAAGAGCGGAAGAGAGGCAGGCAGTCAGGTTGAACGACCCCCTCGACCGCCCGCTGCCTGGACCGGCTGATGGCACCCTTGGCCGTGCCCAGGAGCAGTCCTACAAGGAGGCCCTCGGACCTACCCGCTCCCCTCCGCACAGGGTGCCCAAAGATCAGGAGAGTGGGACTGAAGTGCAGCCAGAATTTCAGGAGCAGCCCCTTCAAATAGTGGAACAGGGGCTGCAACCTCGTGCACTCAATTGCATGCATGAATCCCAAAAAAGTTAGTTTGCAGGTGCAGCAGGTAATCAGGAAGGCGAATGGATTGTTGGCCTTTATTGCGAGAGGGATGGAGTACAAAAGCAGGGAGGTCCTTCTGCAACTGTATAGGGTATTGGTGAGGCCGCACCTGGAGTACTGCGTGCAATTTTGGTCACCTTACTTAAGGAAGGATATACTAGCTTTGGAGGGGATACAGAGACGATTCACTAGGCTGATTCCGGAGATGAGGGGGTTACCTTATGATGATAGATTGAGTAGACTGGGTCTTTACTCGTTGGAGTTCAGAAGGATGAGGGATGATCTTATAGAAACATTTAAAATAATGAAAGGGATAGACAAGATAGAGGCAGAGAGGTTTGTTTCCACTGGTCGGGGAGACTAGAACTAGGGGGCACAGCCTCAAAATACGGGGGAGCCAATTTAAAACCGAGTTGAGAAGGAATTTCTTCTCCCAGAGGGTTGTGAATCTGTGGAATTCTCTGCCCAAGGAAGCAGTTGAGGCTAGCTCATTGAATGTATTCAAGTCACAGATAGATAGATTTTTAACCAATAAGGGAATTAAGGGTTATGGGGAGCGGGTAAGTGGAGCTGAGTCCACGGCCAGATCAGCCATGATCTTGTTGAATGGCGGAGCAGGCTCGAGGGGCTAGATGGCCTACTCCTGTTCCTAATTCTTATGTTCTTATGACTCGAAGCCTCCTTTTCTTGCGCAACGGAGTGCGTTCATATTGGGACGTCCATAGGAGTCAAGTGAGCTTGGACACCCAATCACGGTAAAGTATTTCCTCATTCATAGTAAGAGGAGTTTCGTAAGTCCGAAACTCATGACCCTGAAATTCCATTCAGAGGCTTCTTTCGGACGAATGCCTCCGACCGGAGAATTTTTCCGAAAGTACCTGGTGGTCCCAGAGGAGCGTGGAATTCTGTTGGGAAGGCACTGTGAAGCACGCTCCCGCCCCCCACGTTCCCACGCAGAAGATGGAGTCATGTGTGACTGCACAACCAATCAGGTAAAGTATTCTCAATTAATAGCAATGGGAACTCTGTATCTACAAATTCTCATTGCTATTGAGGAAAAAAACCCAGATACAATAACACCAAATTAAAAATTAAAAACACACCTCACATAACTTTAATTTCAATTAATTTTAATTAATAAATATCTTAGAGAAAGAAATGTTTTCCGAGTTTTTTTTAAGTTTTTTAAAATTATGGTTTAAAATTAATTTAACGTAATGGGCAGGGTTTTTAAAAACAAAATGTGTTTTTTTTAAACTTTTTTATGTTTTAAGCGTGTTTTAAAACTCTTATGCCTGTAAAAGTAGACCATGTGCCTGCTTTTATCAGGCGCAAGAGTTTTGAGGACATTTGCTGGGCAAGATATGGGTAAATACTGCAATCTTGCCCATGCAAATGTCCTCACTCCTGAGATGTGGATGATCTGTCAAGCTGGAGCTTGACAGATCGGAAAAGCCGGTTTTCAGTGCATGAAAATTGTGCGCCGAAAACCGGCTTTTGCGATGCCTTCCAGGGTTCGTACACACTCTATACTGTAAATGGTTTTGCCCTTGGTGGTTTCGAATCACCTCCCTTACAACCGTTCTAGACACGGAATTATAGTAGTGAACAGAAATACACAGTTACGGCCAGATCTTTTGGTCTCAACCATCAAAATGCTTTTATTCAAGTTAAAGCACATACCTGTACCCAGTAAAAACACACCCTGGTGTGTAAAACAAACAAACACAGTACAACACATAACCCTGGCCCATCTGAACAGGCCCCTAACGCGAAGTACCCACAACTAAAACACCCCTGCTCGGATTCAAAAGTGCACCACCGAATCTGTCCAATGTGAAATCTAGTACGATCCGTGCTAAAACCTCCCCACTAAAACCCCTAAGGCTTGGTTGGACACACGATACCCTTGCACACTAGGTGGTGGTCTTAAGGATGCGTGGGCTTGGATAAATGCTCACCAATTACCCGCCTGGCTTACTCGCTGCTTCTCCCGATGAGGTGTATCTTCTGGTTCTGTACCAATCTGTGGTATTCAAGTCCAGTCTCAAGGTCAGCTTCCCAGTTGAAATAGCGAGGCTCTCTTTGCTGGTAGTTGGTGTTTCTTCTCTCCACCCCAGACGGAGTGCTCAGTCCTTGTGCATTGAACGAAACAAGCAGGCGTAGAAGAGGGGAGAGAGGGAGAGATGGCTGCAAACTGCCACTCTTATACCTGCAAAGATGCTTCTTCTCGCGCCAAAAGTTCAACTGTTCTTTCCCTGAGGCAGTGCAACTGAAAAAGCAAAAATCATGTCTTCGGCCTGTTCCTTTGTTTCTGGCTGTTTTCTCGATAAGGCTCCAACCAGTCTGGCTGTTCGAATAGCTTTCTTTGTGTCCTGAGCACCGACCAATCTGCTTGATCTCTCACTGATTGCATGACAAAAGGCCCATCCATCAACCATTTCAGCCATTGATTCCTTGTCCAACTGGTGTATTCCTATGGAACATGTTTGGACCTGTCCCACGACAGCTGTCTGTCCTTCTGCAGTAACAGAAAATGTGTCCAAGCAATGTCCAAAACTTAACGTCCAAAAGTATGTTTTCGCCGAATTTTTACAGTACGGACCCGGGAAGCTGGAATTTCAGGGCCAATACACATGTTTCACAGAGAGTAATTATTTTTTCAAGTAAATTTTTGTTTTAAGTCGCATATGAAAAAGAGATAAAAGTGTTAACGCACAAAAAGGTTGAGCTAAACACTCAATGCTCAGTACACAAAGGATACGTTCTAGTACATGCCCAGTGGCATTCCTCATGGGTAGTCCAAAGGTCAGGCCATGGAACGCAATGCTTGGGTAAAATGAGAGCTGGAGAAAATGGAATTGGGAACCTTGTATTGTCCAGGACAGTGGAATGGTGTCAGACATACCGAATGCCATGTGGACAACTACAAGCACCCTCCTAAATTTAGACTATCACTAATTAAAAAAACCAACCTACCCAAAGTAAAACAATTGCATGTGATTAAATATTTTTATTATCATAAATTGGAGGTTTCATCCAATAGAGTGTTCTGTAGTTTCTCTCCTATCTCCCCTCATGCTCTCTCCGAGCTCATCTTGTCTATGAGTCTCACCTCCTGCTCCCGACCCTATTCCCACCAAACTGCTGATCCCCAAGTTCCCTTCCTGGCCCCCATGTTAGCTGATATTATTAACAGTTCCCTCTCCTCAGGTACTATCCTCTTCCCCTTCAAATCTGCCGTCATCACCCACCTCAAAAAACCCACACTTGATCGCTCTGTCCTTGCAAATTACCACCCCATCCCCAACCTCCCTTTCTTTTCCAAAGTCCTTGAACATGTTGTCGCTTCCCAAATCCATACCTATCTTTACACAACTCCACGTTTGAACCCCTTCAATCAGGTTTCATCCTTCTCGGCCTGACTGTAGCCTTTGATATGATTGACCACACCATTCTCTTCCAACATTTCTCCTCCATTATCCTTGGCACCCTCCTATTTCTCATCTACGTACTGTCCCTCGGCAATATTATCTGAAAATGCATCAGGTTCCACATGTCGCTGATGACCCAGCTCTAATCACCACCATCTCTCTTGACCCCTCCACTACCTCTGATTTGTTACATTGCTTGTCCGACATCCAGTATTGGATGAGCAGAAATTTCCTCCAATTAAATATTAGGAAGACAAACCCATTGTCTTTGGTTCCCACCACAACCTCTGTTCCAGAGCCACTGACTCCATCGCTTTCCCAGACCATTCGCAACCTTGGTTTCCTATTTGACCCTGAGCTGAGCTTCCATCAGTAAGACCATATACTTCCACCTCCATAATGTCACTCGTCTCTGCCCCTGCCTCAGCTCATCTGCTGCTGAAACCCTAATCCATGTCTTTGTTACCTCTGGACTCGACTATTCCAATGCACTCCTGGCCGGCCTCCCACCTTACACCCTCCATTAACTTGAGTTCATCTCAAACTCTGTTGCCCATATCCTAACTCGCATCATTCACCCATCACCTATGTGCCCGCTGATCTACATTGGCTCCTGGGTAAGCAATGCCTCGATTTTAAAATTCTCATATTTGTTTTCAAACCCCTCCATGTCTTCACCCCTCCTGATCTCTGTAATGTCCTCCAGGCCTACAACCTTTCAACATATCAGAGCTTCTCCAATTCTGGCTTCTTGCACATCCCGATTTCAATCACTTCACCATTGGTGACCGTGCATCAACTACTTAGGCCCGAATATTTTAAATGACCTCCCTAAACCTCTCTGCTTTTCTTCTCCTCTGTCCTCCTTTAAGGTGCTGCTTAAAATCTACCTCTGTCCAAGCTTTTGGTCACTTGTCCTAATATCTCCTTATGTGGCTTGGTGTCAAATTTTTTTGATAACACTACTGTGAAATGCCTCGGAATGTTTTAATATGTTAAAGGTGCTATATAAATACAAGTTGTTGTTGTTGTTGGTGATATCCTGCCATATCCACATAATATGGAAACCTGTAAGCAAAATGGTGGACACAGCGTGGTCATATTCAACAATCAGCTAGACATGTAACAAAGCTGGGAACATGGGCAAATAGTCAGAGAGATCTCCTCTGACAATCTTATTCAGTTCTTTTTAAGCGTAGTCATTGTTGTAATGTAGGAAAAGCGACAGATAATTTTCCCCCAGCAAGGTACCACAAACAGCAATGTGATAATGATCAGATAATGACCCTGAAATCTCGGTCCTCTGCTTCCCGCGGGCACTCGACAGAAAATAGCAAAAAAGAT
Source organism: Pristiophorus japonicus (assembly GCF_044704955.1). NCBI lineage: Eukaryota > Metazoa > Chordata > Chondrichthyes > Pristiophoridae > Pristiophorus > Pristiophorus japonicus. The sequence continues at coordinate 71,102,137 of NC_091977.1, read as the reverse complement.
GCGCACTTAACTTATCCTGCTGCGCCCAGCAGCGATCCCGGTCCTGAGGCCTCCTCTCCCTGCGCACCAGAGCACGTACACGTCAGGACATCTGTATGCTGGAACTGGAGTTACATGTCACTGGGCAGCCAATCCAAGTACAGTATTTTCTCATTCATATAATGGAACTCCGTAAGTAAGAGTTCTCATTATTATGATTGAGAAACCCCCCCAAACACCCAAACACAAATAAAAAATAGAAAAAAATACATCACATATCTAAGATTAATTTAAATTAAAGTTAATAAATGTCTGAGAAAAATATATATTTTTCTGATTTTTTAAAAAGTATTTAAATTATAGTTTAAAATAAATTTACCTTAGTGGGCAGGGCTTTTAACGTCAAAATGTTTTTTTAAATTTTATTTTACTATGTTTTTGAATATTTTAAAACTCTTCCGCTGGTAAAAGTAGGCTATGCACCTGCTTTTGCTCAGCGCAAGAGTTTTCGGGACATTCGCTGGGCAAAATATGGCCAGAGCTTGACAAATCGGAAAAGCCGGTTTTCGGCGCATGCACATTGCTCGCTGAAAGCCGGCTTTTGCGATACCTTCCCGGGTCCGTACACACTCAGTATGGAACTAGGGAGGCCGGATTTCTGCCCCAAGTTGTTTTAGTGATGGTGGTTGAGAAATAAAAGTTGGCCAAGACATCTGCTGCCCTTCAAAAAACTTTTCCCAAGGGATCTTTTAGGTCTACCTCAAAGGGCCTTGCTTTAATACCCCATCCGAAAGATGACACCTCTGATAGTGCAGCACTCCCTCAGTATTACAATGAAGCTCAACAGTGCAGGCTGGAAAAAAATAGAAGGATTTTATTTTTTTACAATATGGCACAGCTTCACCATTAGCTGCTGTTAATTAGCTGCCGCTTTTCCTACATTACAACAGTAACTAACTTAAAAATAACTTAGAACATAGAACATGGAAATCTACAGCGCAGAGGAGGCCATTTCGGCCCATCGTGTCCGCGACGGCCGACAAAGAGCCACACAGCCCTCGGTCAGCAGCCCTGAAGGTTACATATAAACCTATGAACGATGAATACAGGGGATTTCGGGAGGCCTATAAAGGCCCAGCAGGCGTCAAGGAGGCCAGCCGGTTAGAAAGAAATCGAAAGGTGATGTCACAGCCAAGGGGGTAAGTGATTGGCTGGTGATTGGTGAGTAGTTTTTCTTTTTCTTTTCCCTATCAGTAAGTAACCTTTAGCATTATTGTTGCCAAATTAAGTTAATCTAGGGGTTAAGTCATGGCAGGAGAGCTCGGACACATGTCATGCTCCTCCTGTAATATCTGGGAAGTCAGGGACACTTCCAGTGCCCCTGATGACTACATTTATGGAAAGTGTATCCGGCTGCAGCTCCTGACAGATCGCATTGCGGCACTGGAGCTGTGGGTGGATTTACTCTGGAGCATCCACGATGCTGAGAATGACATGAATAGCATGTTTAATGAGTTGGTCTTACCGCAGGTAAAGGGTGCACAGCCAGATAGGGAATGGCTGACCAACAGGAAGAGCAATGCAAGGAAGGTAGTGCAGGGGTCCCCTGCGGTCATCACCCTGCAAGACAGATACACCGCTTTGGGTACTGTTGCGGGGGGATGACTCATCAGGGGAGAGCAGCAGCAGCCAAGTTCAAGCCACAATGGGTGGCTCTGCTGCACAGGAGGGCAGGAAAAAGAGTGGGAGAGCTATAGTGGTAGGGGATTCTATTGTAAGGGGAATAGAGAGACGTTTCTGCGGCCGCAACCGAGACTCCAGAATGGTATGTTGCCTCCCTGGTGCAAGATCTAGGATGTCTCAGAGCGGGTGCAGGACATTTTGAAAAGGGATAGTGAACAGCCAATTGTCATGGTGCAGATAGATACCAACGATCGAGGTAAAAAACGGGATGAGGTCCTACGAGACGAATTTAGGGAACTAGGAGCTAAATTAAAAAGTAGGACCTCAAAAGTAGTAATCTCGGGATTGCTACCAGTGCCACGTGCTAGTCAGAGTAGGAGTCGCAGGATAGCTCAGATGAATATGTGGCTTGAGGAGTGGTGCAGAAGGGAGGGATTCAAAATCCTGGGACATTGAAACTGGTTCTGGGGGAGGTGGGACCAGTACAAACCGCATGGTCTGCACCTGGGCAGGACCGGAAACAATGTCCTAGGGGGAGTGTTTGCTAGTGCTGTTGGTGAGGAGTTAAACAAATATGGCAGGGGGATCGGAACCTATGTAGGGAAACACAGGGAAGTAGAATGGGGGTAGAAGCAAAAGATAGAAAGAAGAAAAGTAAAAGTGGAGGGCAGAGAAACCAAAGTCAAAAAGCAAAAAGGATCACATTACAGCAAAATTCCGAAGGGGCAAAGTGTGTTAGAAAAACAAGCCTGAAGGCTCTGTGCCTCAATGCGAGGAGTATTCGGAATAAGATGGACGAATTAACCGCGCAGATAGCAGTTAACGGTTATGATGTAATTGGCATCACGGAGACATGGCTCCAGGGGGACCAAAGCTGGGAACTCAACATCCAGGGGTATCCAACATTTAGGAAGGATAGACAGAAAGGAAAAGGAAAAGGAGGTGGGGTGGCATTGCTGGTTAAAGAGGAAATTAATGCAATAGTAAGGAAGGACATTAGCCTGGATAATGTGGAATCGGTATGGGTGGAGCTACGGAATGCCAAAGGGCAGAAAATGCAAGTGAGAGTTATGTACAGACCACCAAACAATAGTAGTGAAGTTGGGGACAGCATCAAACAAGAAATAAGGGATGCGTGCAATAAAGGTACAGCAGTTATCATGGATGACTTTAATCTACATATTGATTGGGCTAACCAAACTGGTAGCAATACGGTGGAGGATGATTTCCTGGAGTGTATTAGGGATGGTTTTCTAGACCAATATGTCGAGTAAACAACTAGAGAGCTGGCCATCCTAGACTGGGTGATGTGTAATTAAAAAGGACTAATTACCAATCTTGTTGTGCGAGGCCCCTTGGAGAAGAGTTAAAATATTATGGTAGAATTCTTTATTAAGATGGAGAGTGACACAGTTAATTCAGAAATTAGGGTCCTGAACTTCAGGAAAGGTAACTTCGATTGCAGTATGAGGCCTTTCACCCGGTCGTGCTTTATTTGATTAAAGACGGAGTGGTACCTGGGTCCTCGCCTTGGCCAAGCGTTCGACTCTTGGTAATCATCCTGTTACCGCACCTCTCCCTTTCTCCCCCTCCCTCACCCCAAAAGTACATTGGTGAATGATTTATCCCCCCACACTTTACGTTCTGTAATCGAATGTTCCCAATGTTGGGGAAGTCCAGAACCAGGGGTCACAGTCTAAGGATAAGGGGTAGAAACATAGAAACATAGAAAATAGGTGCAGAAGCAGGCCATTCAGCCCTTCCAGCCTGCACCGCCATTCAATGAGTTCATGGCTGAACATGAAACTTCAGTACCCCCTTCCTGCTTTCTCGCCATACCCCTTGATCCCCTGAGTAGTAAGGACTTCATCGAACTCCCTTTTGAATATATTTAGTGAATTGGCCCCAACCACTTTCTGTGGCAGAGAATTCCACAGGTTCACCACTCTCTGGGTGAAGAAGTCTCTCCTCATCTCGGTCCTAAATGGCTTACCCCTTATCCTTAGACTGTGACCCCTGGTTCTGGACTTCCCCAACATTGGGAACATTCTTCCTGCATCTAACCTGTCCAAACCCGTCAGGATTTTAAACGTTTCTATGAGGTCCCCTCTCATTCTTCTGAACTCCAGTGAATACAAGCCCAGTTGATCCAGTCTTTCTTGATAGGTCAGTCCCACCATCCCGGGAATCAGTCTGGTGAATCTTCGCTGCACTCCCTCAATAGCAAGAATGTCCTTCCTCAAGTTAGGAGACCAAAATTGTACACAATACTCCAGGTGTGGCCTCACCAAGGCCCTGTACAACTGTAGCAACACCTCCCTGCCCCTGTACTCAAATCCTCTCGCTATGAAGGCCAACATGCCATTTGCTTTCTTAACCGCCTGCTGTACCTGCATGCCAACCTTCAATGACTGATGTACCATGACACTCAGGTCTCGTTGCACCCTCCCTTTTCCTAATCTGTCACCATTCAGATAATAGTCTATCTCTCTGTTTTTACCACCAAAGTGGATAACCTCACATTTATCCACATTATACTTCATCTGCCATGCATTTGCCCACTCACCTAACCTATCCAAGTCACTCTGCAGCCTCATAGCATCCTCCTCGCAGCTCACACTGCCACCCAACTTAGTGTCAAATGCAAATTTGGAGATACTACATTTAATCCCCTCGTCCAAATCATTAATGTACAATGTAAACAGCTGGGGCCCCAGCACAGAACCTTGCGGTACCACACTAGTCACTGCCTGCTATTCTGAAAAGTATCCATTTACTCCTACTCTTTGCTTCCTGTCTGACAACCAGTTCTCAATCCACGTCAGCACACTACCCCCAATCCCATGTGCTTTAACTTTGCACATTAATCTCTTGTGTGGGACCTTGTCGAAAGCCTTCTGAAAGTCCAAATATACCACATCAACTGGTTCTCCTTTATCCACTTTACTGGAAACATCCTCAAAAAATTCCAGAAGATTTGTCAAACATGATTTCCCCTTCACAAATCCATGCTGACTTGGACCTATGATGTCACCATTTTCCAAATGCGCTGCTATGACATCCTTAATAATTGATTCCATCATTTTACCCACCACTGAGGTCAGGCTGACTGGTCTATAATTCCCTGTTTTCTCTCTCCCTCCTTTTTTAAAAAGTGGGGTTACATTGGCAACCCTCCACTCAATAGGAACTGATCCAGAGTCAATGGAATGTTGGAAAATGACTGTCAATGCATCTGCTATTTCCAAGGCCACCTCCTTAAGTACTCTGGGATGCAGTCCATCAGGCCCTGGGGATTTATCGGCCTTCAATCCCATCAATTTCCCCAACACAATTTCCCGACTAATAAAGATTTCCCTCAGTTCCTCCTCCCTACTAGACCCTCTGACCCCTTTTATATCCGGAAGGTTGTTTGTGTCCTCCTTAGTGAATACTGAACCAAAGTACTTGTTCAATTGGTCTGCCATTTCTTTGTTCCCTGTTATGACTTCCCCTGATTCTGACTGCAGCGGACCTACGTTTGTCTTTACTAACCTTTTTCTCTTTACATATCTATAGAAACTTTTGCAATCCGCCTTAATGTTCCCTGCCAGCTTCTTCTCGTACTCCATTTTCCCTGCCCTAATCAAACCCTTTGTCCTCCTCTGCTGAGTTCTAAATTTCTCCCAGTCCCCAGGTTCGCTGCTATTTCTGGCCAATTTGTATGCCACTTCCTTGGCTTTAATACTATCCCTGATTTCCCTAGATAGCCACGGTTGAGCCACCTTCCCTTTTTTATTTTTACGCCAGACAGGAATGTACAATTGTTGTAATTCATCCATGCGGTCTCTAAATGTCTGCCATTGCCCATCCACAGTCAACCCCTTAAGTATCATTCGCCAATCTATCCGAACCAATTCACGCCTCATACCTTCAAAGTTACCCTTCTTTAAGTTCTGGACCATGGTCTCTGAATTAACTGTATCATTCTCCATCCTAATGCATAATTCCACCATATTATGGTCACTCTTCCCCAAGGGGCCTCGCACAATGAGATTGCTAATTAGTTCTCTCTCATTACACAACACCCAGTCTAAGATGGCCTCCCCCCTAGTTGGTTCCTCGACATATTGGTCTAGAAAACCATCCCTTATGCACTCCAGGAAATCCTCCTCCACCGTATTGCTTCCAGTTTGGCTAGCCCAATCTATGTGCATATTAAAGTCACCCATTATAACTGCTGCATCTTTATTGCATGCACCCCTAATTTCCTGTTTGATGCCCTCCCCAACATCACTACTACTGTTTGGAGGTCTGTACACAACTCCCACTAACGTTTTTTGCCCTTTGGTGTTCTGCAGCTCTACCCATATAGATTCCACATCATTCAAGCAAATGTCTTTCGTAACGATTACATTAATCTCCTCTTTAACCAGCAATGCTGCCCCTTTTCCTTTTATTCTATCCTTCCTGAATGTTGAATACCCCTGGATGTTGAGTTCCCAGCCCTGATCATCCTGGAGCCACGTCTCCGTAATCCCAATCACATCATATTTGTTAACATCTATTTGCACAGTTAATTCATCCACCTTATTGCGGATACTCCTTGCATTAAGACACAAAGCCTTCAGGCTTGTTTTTTTAACACCCTTTGTCCTTTTAGAATTCTGCCGCACAGTGGCCCTTCCTGTTCCCCGCCCCAGGCCTCTCCGCACCCCACCGCCCCCCCATCTCCCCTCCGTCTCCTGCCTCTGCCTCCCTTTGGTCTCCCTCTGTCTCCCTGCATTGGTTCCCATGCCATATTAGTTTAACTCCTCCCCAACAGCACTAGCAAACACTCCCCCTAGGACATTGGTTCCGGTCCTGCCCAGGTGCAGACCGTCCGGTTTGTACTGGTCCCACCTCCCCCAGAACTGGTTCCAATGCCCCAGGGATTTGAATCCCTCCCTGCTGCACCACTGCTCAAGCCACGTATTCATCTGCGCTATCCTGCGATTCCTACTCTGACTAGCACATGGCACTGGTAGCAATCCCGAGATTACTACTTTTGAGGTCCTACTTTTTAATTTAGCTCCTAGCTCCTTAAATTCGTTTCGTAGGACCTCATCCCTTTTTTTACCTATGTCGTTGGTACCAATGTGCACCATGACAACTGGCTGTTCTCCCTCCCATTTCAGAATGTCGTGCACCCGCTCCGAGATATCCTTGACCCTTGCACCAGGGAGGCAACATACCATCCTGGAGTCTCGGTTGCGGCCGCAGAAACGCCTATCTATTCCCATCACAATTGAATCCCATATCACTATCGCGCTCCCACTCTATTTTTTGCCCTCCTGTGCAGCAGCGCCAGCCACGGTGCCATGAACTTGTCTGCTGCTGCCCTCCCCTGATGAGTCATCCCCCCCAACAGTACTCAAAACGGTGTATCTGTTTTGCAGGGGGATGACCACAGGGGACCCCTGCACTACCTTCCTTGCACTGCTCTTCCTGCTGGTCTTCCATTCCCTATCTGGCTGTGGACCCTTCTCCTGCGGTAAGACCAACTCACTACACGTGATACTCACGTCATTCTCAGCATCGTGGATGCTCCAGAGTGAATCCACCCTCAGCTCCAATTCCGTAACGCGGACCGTCAGGAGCTCGAGGCGGACACACTTCTCACACACGTAGTCGTCAGGGACACCGGAAGTGTCCCTGAGTTCCCACATGGCACAGGAGGAGCATATCACGTGACCGAGCTCACCTGCCATGCCTTAACCCTTAGATACCCTTAAATTGGTAATAACAATGTTACAGTTCACTTACTGATATAAAAAACAAAAAGAAAAGCTACTCACCAATCACCAGCCAATCACTTACCCCATTGGCTGTGACGTCACCTTTTGATACCTTTCTACTTCTATTTTGCTTTCTCTCCCGCTGTAGCTGCACCGGTACGCCTTTATAGGCCGCTCCGACGCTGCTCCCGCCTCTCGCCAACTGCCGCTGACTCTCGAGCTCCCGCTGGGCCTTTATAGGCCGCTCCGACACTGCTCCCACCTCTCACCAACTGCCGCTGGTACTCGAGCTCCCGCTGGACGTTTTATAGGCCGCTCCGACGCTGCTCCCGCCTCTCGCCAACTGCCGCTGACCCTCGAGCTCCCGCTGGGCCTTTATAGGCCGCTCCGACGCTGCTCCCGCCTCTCGCCAACTGCCGCCAGAGAGTGGTGAACCTATGGAATTCTCTACCACAGAAAGTTGTTGAGGCCAATTCACTAAATATATTCAAAAAGGAGTTAGATGTAGTCCTTACTAGTGGGGGATCAAGGGGTATGGCGAGAAAGCAGGAATGGGGTACTGAAGTTGCATGTTCAGCCATGAACTCATTGAATGGCGGTGCAGGCTCGAAGGGCCGAATGGCCTACTCCTGCACCTATTTTCTATGTTTCTATGATGGTATGAGGCGTGAATTGGCTAGAATTAACTGACAAATGATACTTAAAGGGTTGAAGGTGGATAGGCAATGGCAAACATTTAAAGATCACATGGATGAACTTCAACAATTGTCCATCCCTGTCTGGAATAAAAATAAAACGGGGAAGGTGGCTCAACCGTGGCTGACAAGGCAAATTAAAGATAGTGTTAAATCCAAGGAAGAGGCATATAATTTGGCCAGAAAAAGCAGCAAACCTGAAGACTGGGAGAAATTTAGAATTCAGCAGAGGAGGACAAAGGGTTTAATGAAGAGGAGGGAAATAGAGTACGAGAGGAAGCTTGCCAGGAACATAAAAACTGACTGCAAAAGCTTCCATAAATATGTGAAGAGAAAAAGATTAGTGAAGACAAACGTCCCTTGCAGTCAGAATCAGGTGAATTTATAATGGGGAACAAAGAAATGGCAGACCAATTGAACAAATACTTTGGTTCTGTCTTCACGAAGGAAGACACAAATAACCTTCCGGAAATACTAGGGGACCGAGAGTCTAGTGAGAAGGAGGAACGGAAGGATATCCTTATTAGGTGGGAAATTGTGTTCGGGAAATTGATGGGATTCAAGGCCGATAAATTCCTGGGGCCTGATACTCTGCATCCCAGAGTTCTTAAGGAAGTGGCCCTAAAAATAGTGGATGCATTGGCGATCATTTCCTATGGACTGGAGGGTAGCTAATGTAACATCACTTTTTAAAAAGGGAGAGAGAGACAAAACGGGTAATTATAGACCAGTTAGCCTGACATCAGTGGTGGGGAAAATGTTGGAATCAATTATTAAGGATGAAATAGCAGCGCATTTGGAAAGCAGTGACAGGATCGGTTTAAGTCAGCATGGATTTATGAAAGGGAAATCATGTACGACAAATCCTCTGGAATTTTTTGAGAATGTAAGTAATAGAATGGACAAGTGAGAACCAGTGGATGTGGTGTATTTGGACTTTCAAAAGGCTTTTAACAAGGTCCCACACAAGAGATTGGTGTGCAAAATCAAAGCACATAGTATTGGGGGTAATGTACTGACGTGGATAGAGAACTGGTTGGCAGACAGGAAGCAGAGAGTCGGGATAAACGGGTCCTTTTCAGAAGGCAGACAGTGACTAGTGGAGTGCCGCAGGGCTCAGTGCTGGGACCCCCAGCTCTTTACAATATACATCAATGATTTCGATGAAGGAATTGAGTGCAATATCTCCAAGTTTGCAGATGACACTAAACTGGGTGGCGGTGTGAACTGTGAGGAGGACGCTAAGAGGCTGCAGGTTGACTTGGACAGGTTAGGTGAGTGGGCAAATGCATGGCAGATGAAGTATAATGTGGATAAATGTGAGGTTATCCACTTTGGAGGCAAAAACACGAAGGCAGAATATTATCTGAATGGCGGCAGATTAGGAATAGGGGAGGTGCAACGAGACCTGGGTGTCATGGTTCATCAGTCATTGAAAGTTGGCATGCAGGTACAGCAGGCGGTGAAGAAGGCAAATGGTATGTTGACCTTCACAGCTAGGGGATTTGAGTATAGGAGCAGGGAGGTCTTACTGCAGTTGTACAGGGCCTTGGTGAGGCCTCACCTGGAATATTATGTTCAGTTTTGGTCTCCTAATCTAAGGAAGGACGTTCTTGCTATTGAGGGAGTGCAGCGAAGGTTCACCAGACTGATTCCCGGGATGGCTGGACTGACATTCGAGGAGAGACTGGATCAACTGGGCCTTTGTACACTGGAGTTAGAAGGATGAGAGGGGATCTCATAAAAACATATAAGATTCTGACAGGACTGGACAAGTTAGATGCGGGAAGAATGTTCCCGATGTTGGGGAAGTCCAGAACCAGGGGACATAGAAACATAGAAACATAGAAAATAGGTGCAGGAGCAGGCCATTCAGCCCTTCTAGCCTGCACCGCCATTCAATGAGTTCATGGCTGAACATGAAACTTCAGTACCCCCTTCCTGCTTTCTCGCCATAACCCTTGATCCCCGAGTAGTAAGGACTTCATCTAACTCCCTTTTGAATATATTTAGTGAATTGGCCTTAACTACTTTCTGTGGTAGAGAATTCCACAGGTTCGCCACTCTCTGGGTGAAGAAGTTTCTCCTCATCTCGGTCCTAAATGGCTTACCCCTTATCCTCAGACTGTGACCCCTGGTTCTGGACTTCCCCAACATTGGGAACATTCTTCCTGCATCTAACCTGTCTAAACCCGTCAGAATTTTAAACGTTTCTATCAGGTCCCCTCTCATTCTTCTGAACTCCAGTGAATACAAGCCCAGTTGATCCAGTCTTTCTTGATAGGTCAGTCCCGCCATCCCGGGAATCAGTCTGGTGAATCTTCGCTGCACTCCCTCAATAGCAAGAATGTCCTTCCTCAAGTTAGGAGACCAAAACTGTACACAATACTCCAGGTGTGGCCTCACCAAGGCCCTGTACAACTGTAGCAACACCTCCCTGCCCCTGTATTCAAATCCCCTCGTTATGAAGGCCAACATGCCATTTGCTTTCTTAACCGCCTGCTGTACCTGCATGCTAACCTTCAATGACTGATGTACCATGACACCCAGGTCTCGTTGCACCTTCCCTTTTCCTAATCTGTCACCATTCAGATAATAGTCTGTCTCTCTGTTTTTACCACCAAAGTGGATAACCTCACATTTATCCACATTATACTTCATCTGCCATGCATTTGCCCACTCACCTAACCTATCCAAGTCACTCTGCAGCCTCATAGCATCCTCCTCGCAGCTCACACTGCCACCCAACTTAGTGTCATCCGCAAATTTGGAGATACTGCATTTAATCCCCTCGTCTAAATCATTAATGTACAATGTAAACAGCTGGGGCCCCAGCACAGAACCTTGCGGCACCCCACTAGTCACTGCCTGCCATTCTGAAAAGTCCCCATTTACTCCTACTCTTTGCTTCCTGTCTGACAACCAGTTCTCAATCCATGTCAGCACACTACCCCCAATCCCATGTGCTTTAACTTTGCACATTAATCTCTTGTGTGGGACCTTGTCGAAAGCCTTCTGAAAGTCCAAATATACCACATCAACTGGTTCTTCTTTGTCCACTTTACTGGAAACATCCTCAAAAAATTCCAGAAGATTTGTCAAGCATGATTTCCCTTTCACAAATCCATGCTGACTTGGACCTATCATGTCACCATTTTCCAGATGCACTGCTATGACATCCTTAATAATTGATTCCATCATTTTACCCACTACTGAGGTCAGACTGACCGGTCTATAATTCCCTGTTTTCTCTCTCCCTCCTTTTTTAAAAAGTGGGGTTACATTGGCTACCCTCCACTCCATAGGAACTGATCCAGAGTCAATGGAATGTTGGAAAATGACTGTCAATGCATCCGCTATTTCCAAGGCCACCTCCTTAAGTACTCTGGGATGCAGTCCATCAGGCCCTGGGGATTTATCGTCCTTCAATCCCATCAATTTCCCCAACACAATTTCCCGACTAATAAAGATTTCCCTCAGTTCCCCCGCCTTACTAGACCTTCTGACCCCTTTTATATCCGGAAGGTTGTTTGTATCCTCCTTAGTGAATACCGAACCAAAGTACTTGTTCAATTGGTCTGCCATTTCTTTGTTCCCCGTTATGACTTCCCCTGATTCTGACTGCAGGGGACCTACGTTTGTCTTTACTAACCTTTTTCTCTTTACATACCTATAGAAACTTTTGCAATCCACCTTCATGTTCCCTGCAAGTTTCTTCTCGTACTCCATTTTCCCTGCCCTAATCAAACTCTTTGTCCTCCTCTGCTGAGTTCTAAATTTCTCCCAGTCCCCAGGTTCGCTGCTATTTCTGGCCAATTTGTATGCCACTTCCTTGGCTTTAATACTATCCCTGATTTCCCTTGATAGCCACGGTTGAGCCACCTTCCCTTTTTTATTTTTACGCCAGACAGGAATGTACAATTGTTGTGATTCATCCATGCGGTCTCTAAATGTCTGCCATTGCCCATCCACAGTCAACCCCTTAAGTATCATTCGCCAATCTATCCTAGCCAATTCACGCCTCATACCTTCAAAGTTACCCTTTAAGTTCTGGACCATGGTCTCTGAATTAACTGTTTCATTCTCCATCCTAATGCAGAAATCCACCATATTATGGTCACTCTTCCCCAAGGGGCCTCGCACAATGAGATTGCTAATTAATCCTCTCTCATTACACAACACCCAGTCTAAGATGGCCTCCCCCCTAGTTGGTTCCTCAACATATTGGTCTAGAAAACCATCCCTTATGCACTCCAGGAAATCCTCCTCCACCGTATTGCTTCCAGTTTGGCTAGCCCAATCTATGTGCATATTAAAGTCACCCATTATAACTGCTACACCTTTATTGCATGCACCCCTAATTTCCTGTTTGATGCCCTCCCCAACATCCCTATTACTGTTTGGAGGTCTGTACACAACTCCCACTAACGTTTTTTGCCCTTTGGTGTTCTGCAGCTCTACCCATATTGATTCCACATCATCCAAGCTAATGTCTTTCCTAACTATTGCATTAATCTCCTCTTTAACCAACAATGCTACCCCACCTCCTTTTCCTTTTATTCTATCCTTCCTGAATGTTGAATACCCCTGAATGTTGAGTTCCCAGCCCTGATCATCCTGGAGCCACGTCTCCGTAATCCCAATCACATCATATTTATTAACATCTATTTGCACAATTAATTCATGCACCTTATTGCGGATACTCCTTGCATTAAGACACAAAGCATTCAGGCTTGTTTTTTTAACACCCTTTGTCCTTTTAGAATTTTGCTGTACAGTGGCCCTTTTTGTTCTTTGCCTTGGGTTTCTCCGCCCTCCACAATCTTAGGATAAGGGGTAGGCCATTTCGGACTGAGATGAGGAGAAACTTCTTCACTCAGAGAGTTGTTAACCTGTGGAATTCCCTGCCGCAGAGAGTTGTTGATGCCAGTTCATTGGATATATTCAAGAGGGAGTTAGATATGACCCTTACGGCTAAGGGGATCAAGGGGTAGGGGTATGGAGAGAAAGCAGGGAAGGGGTACTGAGGGAATGATCAGCCATGATCTTATTGAATGGTGGTGCAGGCTCGAAGGGCCGAAAGGCCTTCTCCTGCACCTATTTTCTACGTTTCTATGAACAATGGCGGAAAGGCAAAGAGCATACAGTCCAACCAGTCCACCCCACACAACTGCAACACTCCTTGCACCGCAACATTCTACACTCCACCCCAATCAGAGCCATGCTATCTCCTGGAAGAGGCAAAAAAAAGATGAAAACCCAGGCCAATTGGTGGAAAAAATCTGGGAAAATTCCTCTCCGACCCAAAGGTGTCTGGCAATCAAAACTAGTCCAGGAGAACACACTGGCCATGTTCGATTCCCTGCAGTACTTACCATCGTATCTGCGCCAGCCAACAAGAGGTTATCCAGTCGAATCCGACTTACCAACTCTAGGTCCGCAACCCTGCATGTGCCCATCCATGCAGCTTTTAAATCTGGTGAGGGTTTCTGCATCCACCACCCTTCCAGGCAGTGAGTTCCAGACTCCCACAACCCTCTGCGAGAAGAAGCTTCCCCTCAAATCCCCTCAGAACCTTCCACTAACCACCTTAAAACTATGCCCCCTCATAATTGACCCCTCCACCAAGGGAAATAGGCCCTTGCTATCCACTATATCCAGGCCCCTCAAAATTTTATATATACCTCAATGAGGTCTCCCCTCAGCTTCCTCTGTTCCAATGAGAACAAACCCAACCTGTCCAATCTGTCCTCATAGCTAAGATTCTCCATTCCAGGCAGCATTCTAGTAAATCTCCTCTGCACACTCTCGAGTGCAATCACTTCCTTCCTATAATACGGTGACCAGAACTGCACGCAGTATTCCAGCTGCGGCATAACCAGAGTATTATACAATTTAAGCATAACCTCCCTGTTCTTGTATTCTATGCCTCGGCCAATAGAGGCAAGCATTCCATAGGCCTTCTTAACCACCTTATCCACCTGGCCTGCTACTTTCAGGGATCTGTGGACAAGCACTCCATGGTCCCTTTGTTCATCTGCACTTCTAAATGGCCTACCGTTTAAGGTGTATACCCTTTCCTTATTAGCCCTCCCCAAGTGCATTACCTCACACTTCTCCGAATTAAATTCCATTTGCCACTGTTCTGCCCAGCTGATCAGTGGATTGATATCCTCTTGCAGTCCAAGACTTTCCTCTTCATTATCAACCCAAAAGCCAATTTTAGTGTCATCTGCAAACTTCTTAATCATATTCCCTATATTCAAATCTAGATCATTGATATATACCACAAAATGCAAGGGACCCAGTACTGAGCTCTGCGGAACCCCACTGGAAATATCCTTCCAGTCACAAAAACACCAAACAACCATTACCCTTTGTTTCCTACCTCGAAGCCAACTTTGGATCCAACTTGTCACTTTGCCCTGGATCCCATGGGCTTTAACCTTCATGACCAGTCTACCATGTGGGAACTTACCAAAAGCTTTGCTAAAGTCCATATACACTACATCATATGCACTACCCTCATCGACCCTCCTGGTTACCTCCTCGAAAAATTCAATCAGGTTAGTCAAACACGATTTTCCTTTAACAAATCCATGCTGACTGTCCCTAATTAATCCTTGTCTTTCTAAATGTAGATTTATCCTGTCTTTCAGGTTTTTTCGAATAATTTTCCCACCACTGAGGTTAGGTTGACAGGCCTGTAATTACTCGGCCTATCCCTTTCTCCCTTCTTAAACAAGCAGTCCTCCAGTCCTCCGGCACCATGCCCAAATCCAAAGAGGACTGGAAAATGAAGGTCAAGGCCTCTGCTATTTCCTCTTCGTGCATATAGGTATCAATGACATAGGTAAAAAACGGGCTGAGGTCCTACAAGGCGAATTTAGGGAGCTAGGAGCTAAATTAAAAAGTAGGACCTCAAAAGTAGTAATCTCAGGATTGCTACCAGTGCCACGTGCGAGTCAGAGTTGGAATCGCAGGATAGCTCAGATGAATACTTGGTGCAGAAGGGAGGGATTCAAATTCCTGGGACATTGGAACCGGTTCTGGGGGAGGTGGGACCAGTACAAACCGAACAGTCTGCACCTGGGCAAGACTGGAACCAATGTCCGAGGGGGTGTGTTTGCTAGTGCTGTTGGGGAGGAGTTAAACTAATATGACACGGGGAATTGGAACCTCTGCAAGGAGACAGAGGGAAATAAAATGGAGTCAGAAGCAAAATATAGAAAGGAGAATAGTAAAAGTGGAGGGCAGAGAAACCCAAGGCAAAAAACAAAATGGGCCACACTACAGCAAAATTCTAAAGGGGCAAAGTGTGTTAAAAAAACAAGCCTGAAGGTTCTGTGCCTCAATGCGAGGAGTATTTGGAATAAGGTGGATGAATTAACTGCACAGATAGCAGTTAACGGATACGATGTGATTGGCATCACGGAGACATGGCTCCAGGGGGACCAAGGCTGGGAACTCAACATCCAAGGGTATTCAGCATTTAGGAAGGATAGACAGAAAGGAAAAGGAGGTGGGGTGGCGTTGCTGGTTAAAGATGAAATCAATGCAATTGTAAGGAAGGACATTAGCCTGGATGATGTGGAATCGGCATGGGTGGAGCTATGGAATTCCAAAGGGCAGAAAACGCGAGTGGGAGTTGTGTATAGACTACCAAATAGTAGTAGTGAGGTTGGGGACAGCGTCAAACAAGAAATAAGGGATGTGTGCAATAAAGGTACAGCAGTAATCATGGACGACTTTAATCTACAGATTGATTAGACGAACCTAACTGGTAGCAATGCAGTGGAGGAGGATTTCCTGGAGTGTATTAGGAATGGTTTTCTCGACCAATATGTCGAGGAACCAACCAGGGAGTTGGTCATCCTAGATTGGGTGATGTGTAATGAGAAGGGACTAATTAGCAATCTTGTTGTGCGAGGCCCCTTGGGGAAAAGTGACCATAATATGGTAGAATTCCTTATTAAGATGGAGAGTGACAAAGTTAATTCGGAAACTAGGGTCCTGAACTTAAGGAAAGGTAACTTCAACGGTATGAGGCGTGAATTAGCTAGAATAAACTGGCAAACGATTCTCAAAGGGTTGATAGTGGATAAGCAATGGCAAACATTTAAAGATCACATGGATGAACTTCAGCAAATGTACATCCCTGTCTGGAGTAATAATAAAACTGGGAAGGTGGCTCAACCATGGCTAACAAAGAAAATTAAGGATAGTGTTAAAGCCAAGGAAGAGGCATATAAATTGGCTAGAAAAAGCAACAAACCCGAGGACGGGGAGAAACTTAGAATTCAACAGAGGAGGACAAAGGGTTTAATTAAGAGGGGGAAAATAAAGTATGAGCAGAAGCTTGCAGGGAATATAAAAACTGACTGCAAAAACTTCTATAAATATGTGAAGAGAAAAAGATTAGTAAAGACAAACGTAGGTCCCTTGCAGTCGGATTCAGGTGAAGTTATAATGGGCAACAAAGAAACGGCAGACCAATTGAACCAATACTTCCGTTCTGTCTTCACGAATGAAGATGCAAATAACATTCCGAAGGTACTAGGGGACAGTGAGAAGGAGGAACTGAAGGATATCCTTATTAGGCGGGAAATTGTGTTAGGGAAATCCCCGGGACCTGATAGTCTGCATCCCAGAGTGCTCAAGGAAGTGGCCCTAGAAATAGTGGATGCATTGGTGATCATTTTCCAACAGTCTATCGACTCTGGATCAGTTCCCATGGACTGGAGGGTAGCTAATATAACATCACTTTTTAAAAAAGGAGGGAGAGAGAAAACGGGTAATTATAGACCGGTTAGCTTGACATCAGTGGTAAGGAAAATGTTGGAATCGATCATGAAGGATGAAATAGCAGCGCATTTCGAAAGCGGTGACAGGATCGAACCAAGTCAGCATGGATTTATGAAAGGGAAATCATGCTTGACGAATCTTCTGGAATTTTTTGAGGATATAACTAGCAGAGTGGACAAGGGAGAACCAGTGAATGTGGTGTATTTGGACTTTCAGAAGGCTTTTGACAAGGTCCCGCACAAGAGAATGTTGTGCAAAATCAAAGCACATTGTATTGGGGGTAATATACTGACGTGGATAGGGAACTGGTTGGCAGACAGAAAGCAGAGAGTCGGGATAAATGGGTCCTTTTCAGAATGGCAGGCAGTGACTAGTGGAGTGCCGCAGGGCTCAGTGCTGGGACCCAAGCTCTTTACAATATACATTAATGATTTAGATGAAGGAATAGAGTGTAATATCTCCAAGTTTGCAGATGACACTAAACTGGGTGGCAGTGTGAGCTGTGAGAAGGACGCTGAGAGGCTGCAGGGTGACTTGGACAGCTTAGGTGAGTGGGCAAATGCATGGCAGATGCAGTATAATGTGGATAAATGTGTGGTTATTCATTTTGGGGGCAAAAATACGAAGGCAGAATATTATCTGAATGGCGGCAGACTAGTAAAAGGGGAGGTGCAAGGAGACCTGGGTGTCATGGTTCATCAGTCACTGAAAGTGGGCACGCAGGTATAGCAGGTGGTAAAGAAGGCAAATGGTATGTTGGCCTTCATAGCTCGGGGATTTGAATATTGAAGCAGGACCTTAGTGAGGCCTCACCTGGAATATTGTGTTCAGTTTTGGTCTCCTAGTCTGAGGAAGGATGTTCTTGCTATTGAGTGCGTGCAGTGAAGGTTCACCAGACTGATTCCTGGGATGGCTGGGCTGTCATATGAGGAGAGACTGGATCAATTGGGCCTTTATTCACTGGAGTTTAGAAGGACAGAAATATAGAAACTTGGAAAATAGGTGCAGGAGTAGGCCATTTGGCCCTTCGAGCCTGCACCGCCATTCAATGAGTTCATGGCTGAACATGCAACCTCAGTACCCCATTCCTGCTTTCTCCGCATACCCCTTGACCCCACTAGTAGTAAGGACTATAGAAACATAGAAAATAGGTGCAGGAATAGGATTACCCCCAATCCCATGAGAGGTTCATATGATGATCAATGCTTCATCTACTGCATTATGCTTAATTGTACAATCAAATCAAGTAACGGATAGATGAAATTATTCTTATAGGTGATTAGTTTCATGTCGAGGGGTGAAATTGCTCTGCACTAGTAGCACGAAAGATGCTCTTAGTGAATCAGCAGCCAGTTTTACACTCAACCCAATTGAAGTCTGGGGAGTGGAGAGACTGCATATAATGGCACCACCAGGCCTGGCCAGAATGGAGATGATTGGGTAATTCTCCCGTCAATCATGCCTGGAGACCGCACTGCTGTAAGTGAGTGGAATTGATTTTATGCACATAATTTGTATTATGTAACTATCTTCTGCTCACTGCATTTTGTTGTAAAAATATGAGGGGGGATCTCATGGAAACATATAAGGTTCTGACAGGACTGGACAGGTTAGATGCGGGACGAATGTTCCCGATGTTGGGGAAGTCCAGAACCACGGGACATAGTCTTAGGATAAGAGGTAGGCCATTTAGATGAGGAGAAACTTCTTCACTCAGAGAGTTGTTAACCTGTGGAATTCTCTGCCGCAGAGAGTTGTTGATGCCAGTTCACTGGATATATTCAAGAGGGAGTTAGATATGGCACTTATGGTTAAGGGGATCAAGGGGTATGGAGAGAAAGCAGGAAAGGGGTACTGAAGGAATGATCAGCCATGATCTTATTGAATGGCAGTGTAGGCTCAAAGGGCTGAATGGCCTACCTCTGCACCTATTTTCTATGTTTCTATATTTCTATGTTTTACTTCGTTCAACAGCCTGGGATGCATTTCATCCGGGCCTGGGGACTTATCTACTTTCAAAGCTGCTAAACCCCTTAATAACTCTTCTCTCACTATGTTTATTTCCTCCAGAATTTCACACTCCTCCTCGATAGCAGTATCTGCATTGCCCCTTTCCTCTGTGAAAACAGATGCAAAGTATTCATAAAGAACCATATCAACATCTTCCGACTACATACAGAGATTACCCTCAAGGTCTATAATAGGCCCTACCCTTTCTTTAATTATCCTCTTAATTGGCTGTAAAGCATTTTGGGAAGTCCTGAGGTCATGAAAGGCGCTATATGTATACAAGTCTTCTGTGGCATCTCCCAAGTTAACTAATCAACGGAAGAGTCAATCAAATACAGTGTAGAATGTAATCAGTCACCATTTAACTAATTAGCTTCCACTCAAGTTACAGAGATAGATAACATAAGATTGGAGAACAGCAACTTGCATTTATAATAGTGCTCTGCATTGAAAAGATCATTTCCAAAAACTTTACAAGGCAGCACACATGGATGCTGAGCAGAACGTAAATTAATTTAGGGTGTTGGAGAACAGCACAAAAACGGTGTCCCTCACGAAAAAAAACCAAACAAGACT
The DNA here is from genome assembly GCF_044704955.1 of Pristiophorus japonicus. Classification (NCBI taxonomy): domain Eukaryota; kingdom Metazoa; phylum Chordata; class Chondrichthyes; family Pristiophoridae; genus Pristiophorus; species Pristiophorus japonicus. The sequence goes on along the minus strand of NC_091977.1, from coordinate 71,082,633 downwards.
TCATTTGACACAAAAGCAAAATACTGCGGATACTGGAAATCTGAAATATAAACAGAAACTGCTGTAAGGAGCTCTTTCATAGTGCTCAACAAAGATATATTCCAGTGAAAAAGAAGGGCGGTAAGAGAAGGGATAACCAGCTGTGGATAACCAAGGAAATAAAGGAGAGTATCAAATAAAAAATCCATGCGTATAAGGTAGCCAAGGTTAGTGGGGAAACTAGAAGATGGAGAAAATTTTAAACGACAGCAAAGAATGACGAAGAAAGCAATAAAGAAAGGAAAGATAGATTACGAAAGTAAACTTGCGCAAAACATAAAAACAGATAGTAAAAGCTTTTACAGATATATAAAACGGAAAAGAGTGACTAAAATAAATGTTGGTCCCTTAGAAGATGAGAAGGGGGATTTAATAATGGGAAATGTGGAAATGGCTGGGACCTTAAACAATTATTTTGCTTCGGTCTTCACAGTGGAAGACACAAAAACCATGCCAAAAATTGCTGGTCACGGGAATGTGGGAAGGGAGGATCTTGAGATAATCACTATCACTAGGGGGGTAGTGTTGGACAGGCTAATGGGACTCAAGGTAGACAAGTCCCCTGGTCCTGATGAAATGCATTCCAGGGTATTAAAAGAGGTGGCGGAAGTTATAGCAGATGCATTCGTTATAATCTATCAACATTCTCTGGACTCTGGGGAGGTACCAGCAGATTGGAAAGTAGCTAATGTAACGCCTCTGTTTAAAAAAGGGGGCAGACAAAAGGCAGGTAACTATAGGCCAGTTAGTTTAACATCTGTAGTGGGGAAAATGCTTGAAGCTATCATTAAGGAAGAAATAGCGGGACATCTAGATAGGAATAGTGCAATCAAGCAGACGCAACATGAATTCATGAAGAGGAAATCATGTTTAACTAATTTACTGGAATTATTTGAGGATATAACGAGCATGGTGGATAGAGGTGTACCGATGGATGTGGTGTATTTAGATTTCCAAAAGGCATTCGATAAGGTGCCACACAAAAGGTTACTGCAGAAGATAAAGGTACGCGGAGTCAGAGGAAATGTATTAGCATGGATCGAGAATTGGCTGGCTGACAGAAAGCAGAGAGTCGGGATAAATGGGTCCTTTTCGGGTTGGAAATCGGTGGTTAGTGGTGTGCCACAGGGATCGGTGCTGGGACCACAACTGTTTACAAAATACATAGATGACCTGGAAGAGGGGACAGAGTGTAGTGTAACAAAATTTGCAGATGACACAAAGATTAGTGGGAAAGCGGGTTGTATAGAGGACACAGAGAGGTTGCAAAGAGATTTAGATAGATTAAGCGAATGGACTAAGGTTTGGCAGATGGAATACAATGTCAGGAAATGTGAGGTCATCCACCTTGGGAAAATAAACAGTAAAAGGGAATATTATTTGAATGGGGAGAAATTACAACATGCTGCGGTGCAGAGGGACCTGGGGGTCCTTGTGCATGAATCCCAAAAAGTTAGTTTGCAGGTGCAGCAGGTAATCAGGAAGGCGAATGGAATGTTGGCCTTCATTGCGAGAGGGATGGAGTACAAAAGCAGGGAGGTCCTGCTGCAACTGTATAGGGTATTGGTGAGGCCGCACCTGGAGTACTGTGTGCAGTTTTGGTCACCTTACTTAAGGAAGGATATACTAGCTTTGGAGGGGGTACAGAGACGATTCACTAGGTTGATTCTGGAGATGAGAGTGTTACCTTATGATGATAGATTGAGTAGACTGGGTCTTTACTCGTTGGAGTTCAGCAGGATGAGAAATTATCTTATAGAAACATTTAAAATAATGAAAGGGATCGACAAGATAGAGGCAGAGAGGTTGTTTCCACTGGTCGGGGAGACTAGAACTAGGGGGCACAGCCTCAAAATAAGGGGGAGCCAATTTAAAACCGAGTTGAGAAGGAATTTCTTCTCCCAGAGGGTTGTGAATCTGTGGAATTCTCTGCCCAAGGAAGCAGTTGAGGCTAGCTCATTGAATGTATTCAAATCACAGATAGATAGATTTTTAACCAATAAGGGAATTAAGGGTTACGGGGAGCGGGCAGGTAAGTGGAGCTGAGTCCACGGCCAGATCAGCCATGATCTTGTTGAATGGCGGAGCAGGCACGAGGGGCTAGATGGCCTATTCCTGTTCCTAATTCTTATGTTCTTATGTATGTTCTTATGTAAATACTCAACAGGTCAGGCAGCATCTGTGGAGAGAAAAACAGAGTTAATGTTTCAGATCTTTTGTCGAAACTTCATTTGATTGACTTCATTTGATGTATCCGAAACTACTTGCTAAAGTGTACATGGTTGAAACTTAAATTAACTGAGTTTGAGTGCTTTATTCAATTGGTTGAAATCAGAACTTATATTTTTGCAATAGTGCTGAGTCTGTAGATTACAGACAAACTGTTTATCAGAAGGTTTCTGCTTTTGAAATGGCTTTGATGGTTATCTATAATGGAGGTGTGGCACCAAGAAATAAGGATTATGAAGTTATGATGAAAGGTCATTGCCCTGGTTATGTATGGAGAAAGAGTCAGACTGAACACTGTGAGCTCAAAGTAACGTGTGACCTTAGTCTTTTATTGCAGGTCTCCAGAGTGGTTCTCCAACCTGTGAGGCCTCTTTAAATACCTGTGCTCCCAAGGGATTATGGGATCCCTTGGGACTCCAGAGGATGAGCCCTCTGGTGGCTGTACAGAGTAAATACAAGTTTACATATATAACAGCTCTGAAATGTTAACTCTGTTGATCTCTCCACAGATGCTGCCTGACCTGCTGAGTATTTCCAGCATTTTCTGTTTTTATATCAGATTTCCAACATCCACGTAATTTTGCTATTGTGTTCTGATATTTCCTGTTCTCTGTCCATGAGATTTTAGCTTGTAACAGTTGATTCGGTAAGAATTTAGTGTAAAGCATTCAATATTCTATCTCAACAATCTGCCTTAACCACAATCTCAGAAGAGCACCTCCTATTGTGCCAGTGTGACTTTTTAAATTTCCAATGCCAGCCATCCTTATTATCTCTCAGAAAGCAACTGGAAATTTATATTGGAATTTGGGTCATACTGTAGGCAGTTTTATGCTTAGAAACGCCATGTCCACTACAATGAGGACAGTGTCTCGCAGACCTGCCACTTTGCCTGTGTCTCAGTCACATACATTCATTTGCATTTTCTGAAGCTGTTTGAGCAAGGCTGGAGCCATCTGGTTACTCTGATTCTGTCGGACTCTCTACTTCCAGTTACAATTTCATCCCTCTGCAGAGATTGACTTTCAGTACAAATGTTGGGCCATGCATCTGCTTGATGGACTCCTTGTCCTTGCACTGACTGTTTCTTCTCTGGAGGAAATTAAATACCATCTGGCTTCCTCTTGTGATGTTGTGATCTGGTTCTTGCTGAAACACTATCTACTCCACTATTCTCCCCACATGTCCCAGCTGGTTGGAGGAAGTATTGGCTGCTGATATGCCAGCTGGGCCTCGACCAGTTGTACGGGAAGTGAATGAGAGAATGAAAAGAGGATCTGTGCCAGGAATACATATCCCCACCACACAACTTGATTAAAATGTGATGTCTGTTTTGGAACAAGGATGTATATATTTTGGCATCACGTGTATTTATTTTGCTTATGATTGTGTTTTCACATATTGGTAGGAAATATGTACTTTTTAAACTTAACTCATAGCGAGGATTGGAGCTCCAGAAGGAACCAGGCACTGAGCACACATCGTCTGAGGACTAATCCAATAAAGAGGTGGAGAAGGAGGAAGATGGAGACCAGCCGCTCACGTTGCTGCCTGGGTTGCCAGGGATTCTCTTATCATTGTACGGTTCACTTAGTCACTATCACTGGACTGATGTGATCTGTTGTGGGGCCACTCTTCCCCCACCACTCCGCTCTCCCCCGCCAATCCCACTGTTACAAAGCAGTCCTGCAACCAATAATTTGCCCGTTGTACAGCTCCCCATTGGTCCCCGTCAATTCATGTCTTCCCATTCATCAACAGTCAACTGAAAAGGTGAGTTGCCACCCGCCAACCAAGAATGAGCAACGGGAAAGTCGTGCAAAGTGATAGATTTTATGTGATTGATTAAACAATGGAAAGTTAACAACATAACATTTTCTCAAACACCCATTTGCATACCCTTGTGCGACTGAAAAGGTTTACTCTTCATTTTCCTATCACTTCGACGGGTGCAATCCCTGTGGCTTCAGCAGAGCTCGAGGCAGGCTGCTCAGATTCTTCCTCTGACTGCTCTTGGCTGACGACCTTTGGATTTTGGAGTCCTTGAGCGCCCTACCAAAGACTGCTCCACTTGCACCTGCAAGGGGCAGACTCGGTCATCGGGAGAGAAGGCAGCATGTCGGGTATTGGCTGAGCAGGGGGCACCAGGTGAGAATTGGGATAAAAACAGAAAATGCTGGAAATTTCAGTGGGTCAGGCAGCATCTGTGGAGAGAAAAGCAGAGTTAACGTTTCGGGTCTGACGAAGGGTCGTTGACCCCATACATTAACTCTGCTTTTCTCTCCACAGATACTGCCTGACCCGCTGGGATTTCCAGCATTTTCTGTTTTTATTTCAGATTCCAGCATCCGCAGTATTTTGCTTTTGTATAGGTGAGAATTTGGAGCGTTTTGAGTGGTTGCTACTTCCTTGTCCACTTTTGCCATCATCTCCCTCATGGGCCAGCCGCACTTCATTCCTACCGCTCTGCTAGAGAGCAGCTTGGTGCAGATTAGTAAGGCCAAGGTATCTGTCATTCCATTTAAAGCAGCAGAAATATCGGTATCTAGAGTATGGATGGCCATGGTCAAGGCCTGTATAGATTCATTTGATCACCATGATTGATGTTCCATAGAGTGACCAATCTGTCCATGGAAGAAGACATCCTCGTGATGCCCTGCAAAATTAACTCACTCATGCTTGAACTGGACTCCTGCATTCTCTATACAGTCATGGACAGTGTGGATGGAAGGCCTGTCAGTACTTCACAAATTTTCTGCTGCCCCTCAATGATTATCCTTTCATCGATGGCCTCTGTGGTACAGCATCTCTGCCCTGCGACATGGACTCTCCAGACCTGGTGGGAGGATTCAGGAAAGAGTAAATTTCAAAGCAGCAAGAGAAATGTCAAAGCTCTAGAGCAGAGCAGAGCTTTGGGTAAAAATAAGCAGTGAGTCAGGAAGGGACAGAGAAAATAATAAAGGTTATAGGGCAACACTGACTTAGGTGACATGAGGGGAAAATAGAAAAAAGTCAAAGCTAAAGACACTATATCTGAATGCACGAAGCAATCGCACTAAAATAGATGAATAACACAGAGAGAAATTAATAGGTTTGATCTAATAGCCATTACGGAGATGTGGTTGCAAAGTGACCAAGGTTGCGAACTAAATATTCCAGGATACTTAACTTTTCGAAGAGATAGGCAAAATGGAAAAGGAGGAGGGGTAGCTCTGATAATAAAGGATGGAATAAAGACAGTAGCGAGAAAGAATCTTAGCTCTAAAAATCAAGAAGCAGAATCAGTTTGGGTGGAGCTAAGAAACAGCAAGGGGCAAAAAACATTGGTGGGAGTTGTTTGTAGGCCCCCAAACAGTAGTGGTAATGTCGGGCACAATATAAATCAGAAAATTAGAAGTGCATGTAACAAACGTAATACAGTAATCATGGGGGACTTTAATCTATATATAGACTAGGCAAACGAAGTATGCAATAATAGTGTAGAGGACAAATTCATGGAATGTATACAAGATGGTTTTCTAGATCAGTATGTCGAAGAACCAACTTGGGAAAAGGCTATTTTAGATCTAGTATTGTGCAATGAGAAAGGGTTCATTAATAACCTTGTAATGGGGTCTTTAGGGAAGAGTGACCATAATATGATAGAATTTTATATTGAGTTTGAAAGTGATTTTGTTAAATCCGAAACTAGGGTCTTAAATCTAAACAAAGCAAACTATGTAGGTATGAAGGGCAAGTTGGCTAAGGTAGATTGGGAAACTACATTAAAATGTATGATGGTAGACAAGCAATGCCTAGCATTTAAAGAATTAATACATAATTTACAACAAACATACAATCCTTTAAGACACAAAAACCCCACAGGAAAAGTGGTCCAACCATGGCTAACAAGAGAAGTTAAAGATAGTATTTGATCAAAGGAAGAGGCTTATAATGTTGCCAAAAAGAGCAGTAAGCCTGAGGATTGGGGGGATTTTAGAATTCAGCAAAGCAGGACCAAAAAATTGATGAAGAAAGGGAAAATAGAATATGAGAGTAAACTAGCGAGAGACATAAAAACAGACGGTAAAAGCTTCTAAAGATATGTAAAAGGGAAAAGATTCGCAAAAGTAAATATGGGTCCCTTACAGGCTGAGACAGGAGAAATTATAATGGTGAATAAGGAAATGGCAGAGAAATTAAACAAATACTTTGTGTCTGTCTTCATGGAAGAAGACAAAAAACCTCCCGGAAATAGTGAAGAATCAAGGGTCTACCAAGAATGAGGAACTGAAAAAAATGAGTACTAATAAAAAAAATAATACTGGAGAAATTAATGGGACTGAAAGCTGATAAATCCCCTGGACCTGATGGCCTACATCCTAGGGTTTTGAAAGAGGTGGCTACCATCTTCCAAAATTCCATAGATTCTAAACGGATACAATAGATTGGAAGGTAGCTAATGTAACCCCGCTATTTAAGAAAGGAGGGAGAGAGAAACCGGTTCGCCTGACATCAATCATGGGGAAAATGCTAGAATCTATTATTAAGGACGTGGTAACAGGGCACTTAGAAAATAATAATAGGACTGGGCAGAGTCAACATGGATTTACGAAAGGGAAATCATGTTTGACAAATCTGTTAGCGTTTTTTGATGTTGTAACTAGTAGAATAGATAAGGGGGGACCAGTGGGTTTGGTGTATTTGGATTTTCAGAAGGCATTCGATAAGGTGCCATATAAGAGGTTATTGAACAAAATTCGGGCTCATGCGATTGGGGGTAATATACTAACATGGATTGAGGATTCGCTAATGGACAGAAAACAGAGAATAGGAATAAATGGGTCATTTTCGGGTTGGCAGGCTGTAACTAGTGGCTGCCGCAAGAATCGGTGCTTGGGCCCCAGCTACTCACAATCTATATCAATGATTTGGATGAGGAGACCAAATGTAACATATCCAAGTTTGCTGATGATACAAAGCTAGGTGGTAATGTAAGTTGTGAGGAGGATGCAAATAGGCTTCAAGGGGATATAGATAGGCTAAGTGAATGGGCAAGAACATGGCAAATGGAATATAATGTGGAGAAATGTGAAGTTATCCACCTTGGTAGGAAGAATAGAAAAGCAGAGTATTTTTTAAATGGTGAGAGATCGGGAAATGTTGGTGTTCAGAGGGACCTGGGTGTCCTTGTACACGAATCACTGAAAGTTAACATGCAGGTACAGCAAGCAATTAAGAAAGCAAATGGTGTGTTGGCCTTTATTACAAGAGGATTTGAAGATGAGATTAAAGACATTTAATGCAATTATATAGGGCCCTGGTGAGACTGCACCTGGGGTATTGTGTATAGTTTTGGCCTCCTTACCGAAGGAAGGATATACTTGCCATAGAGGGAGTCATCAGACTAATTTCTGGGATGGAGGGATTGTCCTATGAGGAGAGATTGAACAGACCAGGCCTATATTCTCTAGAGTTTAGAAGAATGAGAGGTGATCTCATTGAAACATACAAAATTATTACAGGCATGGACAGGGTAGATGCAGGGAAGATGTTTCCTCTGGCTGGGGAATCTAAAACCAGGGGTCACAGTCTCAGAATAAGGCGTCGGCCATTTAGGACTGAAATGAGGAGAAACTTCTTCACTCAGAAGGTGGTGAATCTTTGGAATTCTCCACCTGAGAGGGCTGTGGAGGCTCAGCCTTTGAGTATATACAACTGAGATCGATATATTTTTGAATATTAAGGGAATCAACGGATACGGGGAAAGTGCAGGAAAGTGGAGTTGAGGTAGAAGATCAGCCATGATCTTACTGAATGGCGGAACAGGCTCGAGGGGCTGAATGGCCGACTCCTGCTCCTAATTCTTATGTTTTTATGCTCTTATGACCTGTGCCGACCACCACTCTCTGCTCTTGCTCACTTGTAAACTGTGAATCACCAGAGGAAATCCTGACAAACTGGCCAGCTGGACCGACCGAATTGCAAGTATCTTCGCTGGTGCATGGTAAGCGTGAGTTCTGTGACGTTTCACCTCAGAAGGAATCTGTTCCTCTGAAGATTCAGTGTCTGGGAGCTTCACCTTCTGCTCCTGTACATGTGAAGGCAGAGAGAAAAGATTTGAATTCACACTGGCAAGGTAGGAATGTTATAACTTAGCAATATGATGTTTCACTCGCTGCTGAAATCAAGTCAACATGATTGAGTGTTGTATGACATGTGGTTCGCTGATATTTAATTCTGTCACCAGGTAGGACAAAGGTCCCAATCTCTCCATCTCTGATGGTCAGGGAGCGGGCGATCGAGAGGCCCATAAAAAGGGCGCGGAGTTCGGGAGGAGCCACAGCAGTGGGAGCAGGAGCTCGAGATGCCCATAAAAAGGGCACGGAGTTCGGGAGGAGCCGCAGCAGCGGGATCGAGAGGCCCATAAAAAGGGCATGGAGTTTGGGAGGAGCCACAGCAGTGGGAGCAGGAGCTCAAGATGCCCATAAAAAGGGCGCGGAGTTCGGGAGGAGCCGCAGCAGCGGGAGCGGGAGATCGAGGCCGAAAGTAAAACAAAGAAGTAAAAAGAAATTGAAATGTGATGTCATAGCCAAGCGGGTAAGTGATTGACTGGTGGATTGGTGAGTATTTTATCTTTTTCTTTTTCTTTCTCTTTTCTTATCAGTAGGAAACCTTTGGCATTGTTGCCAACTTAAGTTAATTTAAGCCAACTTAAGTTAATTTAAGGATTAAGTCATGGCAGGAGAGCCCAGACCCATGCCATGCTCCACCTGTGCTATGTGGAAAATCTATGTGTGCGGCAAGTGTATCCAGCTGCAGCTCCTGTCAGACCGCATTGCGGCACTGGAGCTGCGCATGGATTCACTCTGGAGCATCCGCGATGCTGAGGATGTCGTAAATAGCACATTGAGTGAGTTGGTCACACCACAGGTAAAGGTTACAAAGGCAGATAGGGAATGGGTGACCATCAGGCAGAGCAGGAGTAGGACGGTAGTGCAGGGGTCCCCTGCGGTCATCTCCCACTTTGGATACTGTTGGGAGAGATGGCTCATCAGGAGAAGGCAGCAGCAGCCAAGTTCATGGCACCATGGGTGGCTCTGCTGCACAGAGTGCAGGAAAAAGAGTGGGAGGGTGGTAGGGGATTCTTTTGTAAGGGGAATAGATAGGCATTTCTGCGGCCACAATCGAGACTCCAGGATGATACGTTGCCTCCCTGGTGCAAGGGTCTAGGATGTCTCGGAGCGGCTGCAGGGCATTCTGGTGGGGGAGGGTGAACAGCCAGTTGTTGTGGTGCATAAAGGTACCAACAATATAGGTTAAAAATGGGATGAGGGCCTACAAGCTGAATTTAGGGAGCTAGGAGTTAAATTTAAAAATAGGACCTCAAAGGTAGTAATCTCAAGATTTTTACCAGTGCCACATGCTAATCAGAGTAGAAATAGCAGGAGAGTTAAGATGAATACATGGCTTGAGGAATGGTGCAAGAGGGAGGGATTCAAATTTCTGGGGCATTTGAACTGGTTCTGGGGGGAGGTGGGACCAGTACAAACCGGATGGTCTACACCTGGGCAGGACTGGAACTGATGTCCGAGGGGGAATGTTTGATAGTGCTGTTGGGGAGGCTTTAAACTAATATGGCAGGGGGATGGCAATCTATGCGGGAGACAGAGCGAAATAAAAAGGGGGCAGATGCAAAAGGTAGAAAGAAGATAACGAAAAGTGGAGGGCAGAGAAATCAAAGGTAAAAATCAAAAAGGACCACTTTACAACATAATTCTAAAAGGACAAAGAGTGTTAAAAAAACAAGCCTGTAGGCTCTATGTCTCAAATGCGAGGAGCATTCATAATAAGGTGGATGAATTAACTGCACAGATAGCTGTTAATGGATATGATGTAATTGGAAATATGGAGACATGGCTCCAGGGCGAATAAGGCTGGGAACTCAGTATCCAGGGGTATTCAATATTCAGGAAGGACAGACAGAAAGGAAAAGGATGTGGGGTAGCGTTGTTGGTTAAAGAGGAGATTAACACAATAGTAAGGAAGGACATTAGCTGGATGATGTGGAATCGGTATGGGTAGAGCTACGGAACACCAAAGGGCAGAAAACGCTAGTGGGAGTTATGTACAGAGCACCAAACAGTAGTAATGAGGTTGGGGATGGCATCAAACAGGAAATTAGGGATGCGTGCAATAAAGATACAGCAGTTATCATGGGTGACTTTAATCTACATATAGATTGGGCTCACCAAACTGGCAGCAATACGGTGGAGGAGGATTTCCTGGCATGTATAAGGGATGATTTTCTGGACCAATATGTTGAGGAACCAACCAGAGAGCTGGCCATCCTAGACTGGGTGTTGTGTCGTGAGAGAGGATTAATTAGCAATCTTGTTGTGCGAAGCCCCTTGGGGAAGAGTGACCATAATATGGTAGAATTCTTCATTAAGATGGAGAGTGACACAGTTAATTCAGAGACTAGGGTCCTGAACTTAAAGAAAGGTAACTTCGATGGTATGAGACGTGAATTGGCAATGATAGACTAGCAAATAATACTTAAAGGGTTGACAGTGGATAGGCAATGGCAGACATTTAAAGATCACATGGATGAACTTCAACAATTGTACATCCCTGTCTGGCGTAAAAATAAAACGGGGAAGGTGGCTCAACCATGGTTAACAAGGGAAATTAGGGATAGTGTTAAATCAAATGAAGAGGCATATAAATTGGCCAAAAAAAGCAGCAAACCTTAGGACTGGGAGAAATTTAGAATTCAGCAGAGGAGGACAAAGAGTTTAATTAGGAGGGGGGAAATAGAGTATGAGAGTAAGCTGCAGGGAACATAAAAACCTACTGTAAAAGCATCTATAGATATGTGAGGAGAAAAAGATTAGTGAAGACTAATGTAGGCCCCTTGCAGTCAGAATCAGGTGAATTTATAATGGGGAACAAAGAAATGGCACACCAATTGAACAAATACTTTGGTCTGTCTTCACGAAGGAAGACACAAATAAACTTCTGGAAATACTAGGGGACCAAGGGTCTAGCGACAAGGAGGAACTGAAGGAAATCCTTATTAGTCAGGAAATTGTGTTAGGGAAATTGATGGAATTGAAGGCCAATAAATCCCCAGGGCCTGATAGTCTGCATCCCAGAGTACTTAAGGAAGTGGCCCTAGAAATAGTGGATGCATTGATGGTCATTTTCCAACATTCTATAGACTCTGGATCAGTTCGTATGGATTGGACGGTAGCTAATGTAACCCCACTTTTGAAAAACAGAGGGAGAGAGAAAACAGGGAATTATAGACCGGTTAGCCTGACATCAGTACTAGGGAAAATATTCGAATTAGTTATTAAAGATGTACACTAATCTTTTGGATCCAGGTACTTTTGTATTACTTGAGCCTGGAGTGTAGGACATAGAAAATAGGTGCAGGAGTAGGCCATTCGGCCCTTCGAGCCTGCACTACCATTCAATAAGATCATGACTGATCAGTCACCTCAGTACCCCTTTCCTGCTTTCTCTCCACACCTCTTGATCCCTTTAGCCGTAAGGGCCACATCTAACTCCCTCTTGAATGTATCCAATGAACTTGCATCAACAACTCTCTGCGGTAGGGAATTCCACAGGTTAACAAGTCTCTGAGTGAAGAAGTTTCTCCTCATCTCAGTCCTAAATGGCTTACCCTTATCCTTCGACTATGTCCCCTGGTTCTGGACTTCCCCAACATCGGGAACATTTTTCCTGCATCTAACCTGTGCAGTCCCGTCAGAATTTTATGATTCTATGAGATCCCCTCTCATCCTTCTAAACTCCAGTGAATTCAGGCCCAGTCGATCCAGTCTCTCCTCATATGTCCTGCCATCCTGGGAATCAGTCTGGTGAACCTTCGCAGCACTCCCTCAATAGCAAGAACGTCCTTCCTCAGATTAGGACACCAAAACTGAACACAATATTCCAGGTGGGGCCTCACCAAGGCCCTGTACAACTGCAGTAAGACCTCCATACCTATACTCAAATCCCCTAGCTATGAAGGCCAACATACCATTTACCTTCTTTACCGCCTGCTGTAACTGCATGCGAACTTTCAATGACTGATGTACCATGATACCCAAATCTCGTTGCACCTCCCCTTTTCCTAATCTGTCACCATTCAGATAATATTCTGCCTTTGTGTTTTTGCCACCAAAGTGGATAACTTCACATTTATCCACATTATACTGCATCTGCCATGCGTTTGCCCACTCACCTAACCTGTCCAAGTCACCCTGCAGCCTCTTAGCGTCCTCCTCACAGCTCATACCGCCACCCAGCATTGTGTCATCTGCAAACTTGGAGATATTACACTCAATTCCTTCATCGAAATCTTTAATGTATATTGTAAATAGCTGGGATCCCAGCACTGAGCCCTGTGACACCCCACTAGTCACTGCCTGTCATTTGATATCCTCCACTCCATTGAGTTTCCCATCTCAGCTTCTTGGCAATGTAATGTATGGAATCTAAGTGTCTCCCTGATTGTTGCAAGAAAATTGGATGGAGACTCTCCACTTAGTTGCTCTCTGATGACTAGCCAAGAATGTCATTGACAGCAGCCTAAAAGCAGCTGCCATCTAACCGTCTAGGTCCATAACCAGGGAATTGAGATTGTTAGGCAAGGGTATTATGGGTTATTGAACCAAAGTGGGTTAATGGAGTTAAGGTACAGATCAACCATGATCTAATTGAATGGCAGACAGGCTTGAGGGGCTGAATGGCCTACTCCTGTTCCTATGTTCCTAACAACTGAAGAAAGAAAAAAAGGAAAAAAAACAGGATACATATCTTCAAATAAAAAAGTTGCCAATGTTAGAAGTTTCAAAAATGTTAAAGTGCTCTTCTTACAACATAATCCAAGCACAGAAAACTGCCTCTTTATGTCAAACTTGAAATGCAGTAGTCAACCATCATTTTATTTTCAACTATTCTACACTTCGATGTTTTAGTAACAGCGAAGGAAAATAATGATGTTGCCTCATTGATAAAAGATGGCCCAAAAATTGCGGCCTCTCTGGGTGCATACGATGTGTGCACACACCCGCATGGGCCTCGCAAATGCCGGTTCTCGGAGTGCATTGAGCATGCGCCGAGAACCGGCTTTTGCGATCTGTCAAAATGTCTTGACAGATCGTACGTATCCCCAGGAGAAGGACATTCGCGAGCAGAGATGCCCAGCAAATGTCCTTCAAACTCTTACGCCTGGTAAAAGCAGACGTATAACCTACTTTTCCCAACATAAAAGTTTTAACACATAGAAAAATTGAATGTTTTTACTTATTTTTATATTAAAAACCCTGTCTATGAAGGTAAGTTTATTTTTAACACTATTAAAATATTTTTTCTTAAATTTCAAAAAAATAAATTTTTCTCTAAAACATTTAATTTAATACAATTTCTATTAATTTTGTTTTAAAGTGAAGTGCTTTTTTTATTTATGTTGGTGTTTTATTTGATTTTAGGGGTATTCTCATTGATAGTAAGGGAGCTCCGAGTGTTATCTGTGCAGCAAATGGATTGCCTTTTAAATTAGAAATCCTTTCAAAGCCCAAATCTATAATAATCAGTGCGTAAATTACAACTGTGCGTCAGGCTCACAAAGCCCTTCCTCCATTTACTGACTAAACTTTTTATAATTTTTAAATTATAACTGTTTTTTGCTGAAACAAATACAAGTACTCAGTCCTTGTTTCACCTTATTCTGTTGTTTTCCTCTGTAGTTTTCAAAGAATTATGCTTACTTGTAGCTTTCATTATTGGTAACAGTGTTGGTATTTTTAGCTTAAACTCTCCCTTTTTTGGAAATGCTAGTGTTTTGTTTTATTTACAAAACGTTTACCACTGTTTATCTATTTTCTTGTTTTTTATTGATTTGTTAAACATAACACTTTGCAGTTTATCAGTTCTGTCTTATTTGTTTCCTCTTGTTATTTTTGGCATATGTACTTCCCCACATAGCTCCAAAATTATACCGCTGGAAGCTTTATCATTGCTCCAAGTTGCTTACAGCTGTGTTTTCTGGGACTCTCAGCATTTCTTTCTTTTCCTAAACACCTGGAACTGGCTCTGCCCATCTGTTCTTCCAGATTTGCATTTCTGTCTTGCCTTGCACTCCCTTGCGACCATTTTCTACCACCTAGTAACCAAAAAGCACACTGTGGTCTTAAAAGAGAATATAAGTGTTGAACGTAAAGTATTTCCCACATGTAAGTAAGTTATTTAAAATATATCCTATATAATTGAGGATATTAGCCTAGAAATTGTTATTAGTGCCATCAACAAACACTTAATATGTTCACACGATGTTCCTCTGTCAACTAAAATAATGGCTAGAAGACCACCACATGAGCACATTAAGCATTGATATTGCCAACAGTTATTTAGAGGTTGTTAGACCTTCCTGGCAAAGGTTCAAGTACATTATTGAAGTACAAGATGAATTCACTGCGATGAGTTTTTGAGTCAGAGGGCTAAAAATTCAATGGTGTAGCGCCCATTGTTTGGGCACTACGGGACAGTTTTGGGTTGAAAATGGGTGTGGGCCATGCCGGACCCCATCCTGGTGAGACATTAGCTTCAGCACTGGGAGCATGCACCAGACATATGTGGATTAGGCAGATTGGCATGTCGATCAGTGTGCAACACTGATTTAATGCCAGTGCTGCTATTTTCATCCTCAATGCTGGAACTAATGGCCTGTGTTAACCTCGCACAGCTAAACATGGGTTCAGCAGCTGCAAGGACCTTCTACCAGCAATATTCAAAGGGATCATCAACCACTCTCGGGTGAGTTGCTGATTAATTTCTACTGGCTCTGTGTAAGTTTGTGGAAGTATTTGCAGCATTCTAGAGCTGTTTATAAAGTTGGTGAGGTGACAGGGAGTGGTGTTGCATGTGGAGAAGGCCGTGGCTCTCATTCAAGGGTTCTGGTCAGACCACTTGCTCTCAGTCATGGATGCTCGAGCTGTCATTTCCCTTGGCCTGCAGCATGACCAGGAGATGGAGCAGAGGCAGCGAAGAAGAGGAAAAGCTGCTCGCAGAGGGAGGAGTAGGAAGGGAGAAGGGCTCTCAGCGAGAGGACTTACCCATCTAGGGTCTTCTGAGAGTAATTTCTTACCTCAATCTGAGCTAGGAGCAATGTCTGAGTCACCTGCACTTTACAAGGGAGGTGCTCATGGAACTCTGCCACCTCTTGCAACCAGACTTGCAGCCTCACACCAGGGCAAGGACAGCGCCGCCAGTGGCTGTGAGGATGACTGTGACCCTGAATTTTTTTGCATCAGGATCCTTCCAGGCTGGAGCGGGTAACATCTGTTGGTTCATGGTGCTTACCATCAGCATCCCATCAAAGTCCTCATCTGATGTCGAACTCACGTGTGACCTCGCCCTCTGGGGAGCTGGCACCTGCACTACCCTTTCCCCCTGTCCTGGCTGCAGCCCACTCATGCACAGTGAATCGCCACGTGCAGATACCACCTCTAAGCTGCCCTCTAAACTCCTCGCAGTGCCAGTATCTAAGCTGGTGGCTGCGAGTGTCAGACGGCGTGATGGTGTTTCTTTTCTTCACTCTCCTCTCCCTCTTCTTCTTGAACCACTGGCTGGGCAAGTTGTATTTTGTGAGTGCCTGAAATGAGAAAAGCACAAGAGTAGGGTTGTGGTGAGGGAAGGGAGGAAAAGAGGTGCATGATTACACCATGTGCAGCTTGTAAATGAGGAGATTTATGGATGAGGGGGAAGTAGGATGTGAGAAGGAGAATAATGTATGAGGATACCAGCAGCTTGTATTCTTTCAGCCACGCACTGGCCACGGGCTCAGCCATGTCCCTCCCAAGAATGGCCAGCACTGCCACCTCTAAGGTGAGGTTCTGCTGGCACCTGTTATGCACCACCTTTTCCTGAAAGAGAAAGGGAAGTATGTAAGTTAGTGTGGTGCAATGTGTTTGGGTGATGTGCCTGTCATGGTTGAATAGCTGACAGTGTGTGCAATCTGTGTGAATGCGAGGCTTGCAGCAGTGGTTAATTTGTATGGGTGAGGTGAAGCTATGAATCTGAGGTATTAGTCGTTTTTGGTATTGGTAGGTGAGCGATGGTAGTGTGCTGCATTGAGCAGTGTATGAGGCTAGTGGTGCAGATGGTGGGATACGGCATTTAAAGATGAATTCACTGATCCTGACCTCTCGAGTGAGGGCATTAAACTTCTTCCTGCACTGCGTCCACATCCTTGGGGCTACACTGCTGCTGTTCACCACAGTGGCTATCTGCTCCTACTGCACTTTGATTTGTTGCCTGGAGCATTTCGTGGCCCCCTTTGGAGAGAGGACCTCTTTCCTCCTATTAACCTCCCGCGCCAAGGCCTCTTGTGCTGCATAGGAGAACCTTGGTGCACGCTCTCTCCTGTAGTGCTGTCATTAATTGTTCTTTTCTACTGTCTTCCCCAGCCAGTTCAATGATCTGCTGCAGACAGAATGCACCACCCCGTTAAGAGGTGCAGACTGCCTTTAAGTAGTGCAGGCTAGCATTAAGTGGTGCGAGACTTGCAGGAACTTTGGCCCCCTGCTGAGTGTTCTGCCACTTAGCAACGCATTCAGTGCTGGGCTGAATGCCATAATTATGGAGCAGGCAGCATGAGTCTGCAGTCCTCCTGATCAGGCACAGGTTGTTCATGCATTGGGATTCCCGTGCCCGTTTTCGGGAAAAATACAGTTTCTAGGCCAGAGTGAATTTGTATCTGTGGAGATATTTGTATGACAGAGAGAATTAGTCTGAGAAAGTAAAAGTCATTGAGAGTATCAAATAAGATTGTGCCAAGTTTGTAATTTTGTTTCAGTGCAATTTTTTCCATTCTGTTGTATCTCTCTGCATTTCTCACTGGTTTACTCTGCTTTACTAGTATCTTATTACTTGGTCTCTATCTATCCACCCACACCCTTGCTCTTCCATTTTTGTTCAGAACTTCAAACATGGATTCAACTGGTTTGTGACTCTCATAACAAAAATGTATCTCTGGCTGTTACTTTAAGAACATTCCTTTAATGTAAGCACAGCTGCACAAACACAAACTGAGCTCTGAGGTGCTATCACCCAGCACTGAACTAAGCACAGAATGCAACTGGCACAGTGACATGTCAAGTTCATCACTTTTGTGCAGCTTAATTTTGATTATTTTCATCTGTTTTGTGAATTATATTTAACATTTATAGGTGTGGGAATGACTGGGTGCTGCAGTGTGTACAGTTTTGGTCTCTTAATCTGAGGAAGGACATTCTTGCTATTGAGGGAGTGCAGCGAAGGTTCACCAGACTGATTCCCGGGACGGCAGGACTGACATATGAAGAAAGATTGGATCGACTAGGCTTATATTCACTGGAATTTAGAAGAATGAGAGGGGATTTCGTAGAAACATATAAAATTCTGCCGGGATTGGACAGGTTAGATGCAGGAAGAATGTTCCCAATGTTGGGGAAGTCCAGAACCAGGGGTCACAGTCTCAGGATAAGGGGTAAGCCATTTAGGACCGAGGTGAGGAGAAACTTCTTCACTCAGAGAATTGTGAATCTGTGGAATTCTCTACTACAGAAAGTTGTTGAGGCCAGTTCGTTAGATATATTCAAAAGGGAGTTAGATGTGGTCCTTACGGCTAAAGGGATCAAGGGGTGTGGAGAGAAAGCAGGAATGTGGGGTACTGAAGTTGCATGATCAGCCATGATCATATTGAATGGTGGTGCAGGCTCGAAGGGCCGAATGGCCTACTCCTGCACCTATTTTCTATGTTTCTATGTAAGACCACTGCACTTTCACCTCTGGCACTTGGATCTGACTCCAATTCACACTGATGAACTAAAAGGTTCATGTGGTAAATTTTCACCTTCACAGAATGGCGGTAATCTGGCAGAGTAGATCACCCACCTGTTATAGAATGTCTGATTTTCATTCCATTGAAATCTATGGAATGAAAATTGAGTGGGGTTTATAATGGGCGGGTGATCCCCTCCGCCCCATTACTGCCCATTCGGTGAAGATGGAAATTTAAAATGCTATATGTAATGAGTTTCAGCAGTTTGGCTCTACTTTGGGCCAAAGCCCATGACACAGAATTGCCTGGAATCCCAAGGTAATTAATGATAAATGAGCGACATATCTCAGGGTGTCGGGTGTGGGAAGTGGAAGCGTCACACTGTGCAGTCGAAGCTGCTCTTCTAAGGCTGAGCTAAAGTAACGTTGTTGAGGTAATTTAGAGATCTTACTCTGCATCTATCCATTTTATATCTGCCCTGAGAATGATTATAAAGATAATTAAATAATATTTAAAATAACATAAAATGTTACTCATTAGAATTTGAAACTGTGATTATTTTTATCTCTTAAAAGGAAACACAATGCCACATTTTTAAGTGGCTTTGCAATCAATTCTGCACTGAGCATAAATTTCACATGCAACATTTCCCCAGTGTTGATATTTCTGAGGGCAGTAATTTACAAATCTATCAAGTTTCTTAAAAAGCTCCAATTTAGTTTTGTAAAGTCCACTCCTATTTCTGAAAAAATAGTAGACCAGGAAGCACAAATGAAACATCTGAAATAACAATGTAGCAAAGTTTGTGCAATAAAGCTAATCTCTTGTTCCTACACAGTATGTCGAAGATGCAGTTATATATATATTTTAATTGTTCTCAGGATATAGGCAATGCTGGAAAAGCTGCATTTGTTGTTTAACCCGAGTTGCTTTGAGAAGGTGGTAGGCATTCTCCTTGAACTGTTGCAGTCCTTGCAGTGATGGTACTCCCACCATGGTATTAGGTAGAGAATTCCAGTATATTGACCCATCGTTCATTAATAAATGGTGATATAGGTCCAAGTAAGGATGATGTGTGACTTGGAGGGGAGCTTGCAAGTCATGGTGTTCCCATCATGTTGCCGCCCTTCTCCTTCTCAGAGGTAGAGATGGCAATCTAGGAGGTGCTGTCGAGATAAGCTTGGTGAGTTATTGCAATGCTGCCTGTAGATAATACATGCTGTACCACAGTGTGGCAGTGGTGGAGGGTGTGTTCACTGGCAAGGGTGCCAATCAAGCAGATTGCTTTGTTCTGGAGGGTGTCAAGCTTTTTGAGTATTGTTATAGTTGCACCTATCCAGTGGAGTGGTCAGCATTCCATCACACTCCTGACATGAGCCTTGAAGATGGTGGTTGAGGGGTCAGGAGCTGAGTTGCTTGGCACAGAGTACCCATCCTCTGGCCGGGTCTTGTAGCCACAATGTTGCCATGCCTGGTCCAGTTAAGCTTTTGGTCAATAGTGATCTTCAAGATGCTGATGGTGGGGAACTTAGTGATGGTGGTGCCAATGAAGGTAAGGGGGGAGTGGTTGGTCCTTCTCGTTAAAGATGATCACTACCCAGCAATTATGTGACATAAATGTTACCTGCCATTTATCAGGGCAGGTCTAGATGTTGTCCAGGTCTGCTGTAGGCTGGCACAGACTGATTCATTATCAGAGGAGTTGTGAATGGAGCTGAACACCGTGGAATTGTCAGAGAACAGCCCTACTCCTGACTTTATGATAGAGGCAAGTTCATTGACGAAGCAGCTGAAAATGGTTGGTTGTAGCTCTTAAGAACTTTGGTAGTTATGTCCTGGGGCTGTCCTGGGCCTCTGGCCAACGCAACCATCTTCCTGTCTGACTTCAGCCATTGGAGGGTTTCCCCATTGACCTGAGTTTTACTGGAGCCCTTTGGTAACACACTCATTTTCAAAGGATATTCCAATATCACGCAAAAAAAAAATCAGAAGTTGCAACAGTATAAACATAGCTGGTTAGAATGCTTTGAAGATGGTACTGCTGAATGGCATCATAATGTAAACAACATGTTCAGGATAAACGATTATTGATAACTTCTTAGTTTGCTTTAACAAAAATGGTGGGGGTCAATCTGAAGGTCCCCTAATGATAGTGATAGAAACATAGAAACATAGAAAATAGGTGCAGGAGTAGGCCATTCGGCCCTTCTAGCCTGCACCGCCATTCAATGAGTTCATGGCTGAACATGCAACTTAAGGGCCCCATTCCTGCTTTCTCACCATACCCCTTGAGCCCCCTAGTAGTAAGGACTTCATCTAACTCCTTTTTGAATATATTTAGTGAATTGGCCTCAACAACTTTCTGTGGTAGAGAATTCCACAGGTTCACCACTCTCTTGGTGAAGAAATTCCTCCTCATCTCGGTCCTAAATGGCTTACCCCTTATCCTTAGACTGTGACCCCTGGTTCTGGACTTCCCCAACATTGGGAACATTCTTCCTGCATCTAACCCGTCGAACTCCGTCAGAATTTTAAACGTTTCCATGAGGTCCCCTCTCATTCTTCTGAACTCCAGTGAATACAAGCCCAGTTGATCCAGTCTTTCTTGATAGGTCAGTCCCGCCATCCCGGGAATCAGTCTGGTGAACCTTCGCTGCACTTCCTCAATAGCAAGAATATCCTTCCTCAGGTTAGGAGACCAAAACTGTACACAATACTCCAGGTGTGGCCTCACCAAGGCCCTGTACAACTGTAGCAACACCTCCCTGCCCCTGTACTCAAATCCCCTCGCTATGAAGGCCAACATGCCATTTGCTTTCTTAACCGCCTGCTGTACCTGCATGCCAACCTTCAATGACTGATGTACCATGACACCCAGGTCTCTCTGCACCTCCCCTTTTCCTAATCTGTCACCATTCAGATAATAGTCTGTCTCTCTGTTTTTACCACCAAAGTGGATAACCTCACATTTATCCACATTATACTTCATCTGCCATGCATTTGCCCACTCACCTAACCTATCCAAGTCGCTCTGCAGCCTCGTAGCATCCTCCTTGCAGCTCACACTGCCACCCAACTTAGTGTCATCTGCAAATTTGGAGATACTACATTTAATCCCCTCGTCTAAATCATTAATGTACAGTGTAAACAGCTGGGGCCCCAGCACAGAACCTTGCGGTACCCCACTAGTCACTGCCTGCCATTCTGAAAAGTCCCCATTTACTCCTACTCTTTGCTTCCTGTCTGACAACCAGTTCTCAATCCATGTCAGCACACTACCCCCAATCCCATGTGCTTTAACTTTGCACATTAATCTCTTGTGTGGGACCTTGTCGAAAGCCTTCTGAAAGTCCAAATATACCACATCAACTGGTTCTCCCTTGTCCACTCTACTGGAAACATCCTCAAAAAATTCCAGAAGATTTGTCAAGCATGATTTCCCTTTCACAAATCCATGCTGACTTGGACCTATCATATCACCTCTTTCCAAATGCACTGCTATGACATCCTTAATAATTGATTCCATCATTTTACCCACTACCGATGTCAGGCTGACCGGTCTATAATTCCCTGTTATCTCTCTCCCTCCTTTTTTAAAAAGTGGGGTTACATTGGCTACCCTCCACTCCATAGGAACTGATCCAGAGTCAATGGAATGTTGGAAAATGACTGTCAATGCATCCACTATTTCCAAGGCCACCTCCTTAAGTACTCTGGGATGCAGTCCATCAGGCCCTGGGGATTTATCGGCCTTCAATCCCATCAATTTCCCCAACACAATTTCCCGACTAATAAGGATTTCCCTCAGTTCCTCCTCCTTACTAGACCCTCCGACCCCTTTTATATCCGGAAGGTTGTTTGTGTCCTCCTCAGTAAATACCGAACCAAAGTACTTGTTCAATTGGTCCGCCATTTCTTTGTTTCCTGTTATGACTTCCCCTGATTCTGACTGCAGATATTTTTCATGGTTCAGTGGCTGGTGTATGTTGCCATTTTAAACAAAACTAACAAATCATGAGGAAAATGAGGAGAGGCAAATCAAAGAGTAAGTTATTATTTAAAAGGAGAAAGATTGCAAATTGCCGCAGTACAGCGGGACCTGGAAGTACTTGTGCATGAAACACAAAAGGATAGTATGCAGGTACAGCAAGTGATCAGGAAGGCCAATGGTATCTTGGCCTTTATTGCAAAGGGAATGGCGTATAAAAGCCAGGAAGTCTTGCTACAGCTCTATAAGGTATTGGTGAGGCCACACCTGGAATACTGCATGCAGTTTTGGTTTCCATATTTACGAAAGGATATACTTGCTTTGGAGGCAGTTCAGAGAAGGTTCACTAGGTTGATTCCAGGGATGAGGTGGTTGACTTATGAGGAAAGGTTGAGTAGGTTGCGCCTCTACTCATTGGAATTCAGAAGAATGAGAGGTGATCTTATCGAAACGTATAAGATTATGAGGGGGCTTGACAAGGTGGCTGCAGAGAGGACGTTTCCACTGATGGGGGAGACTAGAACTAGAGGGCACGACCTTAGATTAAGGGGCCGCCCATTTAAAACTGAGATGAGGAGAAATTTCTTCTCTGAGGGTTGTAAATCTCTGGAATTTGCTGCCTCAGAGAGCTGTGGAAGCTGGGACATTGAATAAATTTAAGACAGAAATAAACAGTTTCTTAAACGATAAGGGGATAAGGGGTTATGGGGAGCGGGCAGGGAAGTGGAGCTGAGTCCATGATCAGATCAACCATGATCTTATTGAATGACGGAGCAGGCTCGAGGGGCCGTATTAGCCTACTCCTGTTCCTATTTCTTATGTTCTTATGAACTAAATGCTACAATTTCAAAGGGGATGCAGGAACTGGGGGTGTATGTATACAAATCTTTGCAGATGGCAGGACAAGTTGAAAAGGCTATTAAAAAAGCATATGGAATACTTGGTTTTATGAATAGAGGAATAGAGTACAAAAGCAAGGAAGTTATGCTAAATCTTTATAAAACACTGGTTAGGCCTCAGCTAGAATATTGTGTTCAATTCTGGGCACTACACTTTAGAAAAGTTGTCAAGGCCTTGGAGAGGGTGAAGAAGAGACTTACGAGATTGGTACCAGGAATGAGTGACTTCAGATAAGTGGAGAGACTGGAGAAGCTGCTCTCTCCTTAGAGCAGAGAAGGTTGAGGAGATTTGATAGAGGTGTTCAAAATTATGAATGGTTTTGATAGAGTAAATAAAGACAAACTGTTTCCACTGGCTGAAGGGTCAGTAACCAGAGGACACAGATTTAAAGTGAGTGGCAAAGGACCAGAGGTGACATCAGGAAAATTTTTTTACACGTTGAGCTGTTGTGATCTGGACTCCCAAAGCAAGCGCTCTACTCGGAACTCCTACACGGCAGACAAGCACCAGGTGGACAGGGGAAACGCTACAAGGACACCCTCAAAGCCTCCTTGATAAAATGCAAGATCCCCACCGACACCTGGGAGTCCCTGGCCAAAGGCCGCCCTAAGTGGAGGAAGAGCATCCGGGAGGGCACTGAGCACCTCGAGTCTCATTGCCGAGAGCATTCAGAAAGCAAGCCCGGGCAGTGGAAGGAGCTTGCGACAAATCAGACTCCTCACCCACCCTTTCCTTCAACGATTGTCTGTCCCACCTGTGACAGAGACTGTAATTCCCATATTGGACTGTTCAATCACCCAAGAACTCACTTTTAGAGTGGAAGCAAGTCTTCCTCGATTTCGAGGGACTGCCTATGATGATATGATGATGATGATTACCTGAAAGGATGGTGGAAGCAGAATTAATAGTAACATTCAAAAGAGAATTGGATAAATACTTGAAGGGAAAAAAATACAGGGCTATGGGGAAAGAGCAGCGGAATGGGATTAATTAAATATCTCTACCAAAGAGCCAGAACAGGCACGATGGACCGAATAGCCTCCTTCTGTGCTGTATGATTCTATAATTCTGTGATTGTATAATTTGTAAAATGAGTGCTTTTTGTTATCTATGGTGTTAGCTAAGCCTCAATGGTATCACTCTCACCTCTAAGAGTCAGACATTCCTGGGTTCAAACTTCTCTCCGGGACTTGAGTACATAATCTAAACTGACACTCCAATGCTGAGGAAGTGCTGCACTGCTGGAGGTGCCATCTTTTGGATGAAACATTAAACCGAGGACCCATCTGCCTAGCCAGGTGGAGGTAAAATATCCATGGCGCTACTCTAAGAGCAGAGGATTCCCCTTGTGAAACAGAAGCAAAAAGCTGCCCTGGCTAGCAATTATCCCTCAACCAACATGACCAAAACAGATTAACTGATCATTAATTCAATTGCTGTTTTTGGGACATTGCTGAGCTCAAATTGGCTGCCTCATTTGTCTACAATGTTACAGGGACTACACATCAGAAGTAGTTAATTGGCTGTAAAGAGCTTTGGGAGGCCCCCAGGACATGAAAGGTGCTATATAAATATTATTTATTTTCTGAGCTTGTGACTGGTTTGTGCATATTGCATGTTGATGCACATGATAATAAAAGTTTAACATAATCAAAAGAGCTTTTACAAAGTTATTAAGCACTGATTTAAGTACAATGGCTACACCAGGAATAATAACTGAGAATGCAGAATGTTATGTTGCAGAATTGTTACTTAAAATAGATTGTCTTCCATAGTTCTCGATGTATTGACGTGTCGAAGGAATATAAATAAATATAAATGTGTTGTATTATTAACAAAAAAGCAGCCAATTAGTTCTTGTAGCCAACGTGTTCAAACTAAGCGACAAAGGTTTTAAAGAATATACCTTGCTCAATATTTGGATTTTACAATTAAAAGCAGGCAATGTTTATAAATGTCATTTTAGGCGTCAGGATTTATTTAGTATATGCATGTGCCAAAAGGGCCTGGACGGTGAAGATTGTTACACAGTGGCACTACTCCCTATTTCAGTAAATCAACACCCATACATACAGTGTGGCTAGAAATAAATAAACTACCTTCTTGTACCAACAGATGGATGAAGTAACTGATGGATCAGGAGAATAAACACATATAATAGATTATATTTAAAAAGATAGTCTTGAGCATTTCTTCGCTGTTCTCCTATTTTACAAACTCTGAATTGTAGCCTATTGATTTGATTCGATCTGATTTAATCCTTTGATCATCCACATCATAGGCTGTACCTCGAACGAGGATGACTTGCTTCCACATGGGTTCACAGACATTTCAATGAAGGACCCGATATTCCAGTCCTGAACTCCAATTGAAGGGATGAAAAATGCCTGTGCGTGGATTTTTTTAATGTGTGGTGACCACACGGGCTTGACAGAGCTAGGCCTTTATCCAGTGGCAAGGGTTAACTAGGATGACTGGAGACCTGCTCTGCTGCACGGACCTAGTGCGCACACATATCGCAGTGTGGGCTGGCCCGTGCTACCCCTGGGCCCTCGGCTCTTCTGGGCCCTGTACCCTCATTTGCTGCACCTCCGCCATGATCTCTTGCTGCTCCTTTGCCACAAACATTTGCAACATCTTCACCACAATCTCTCACCGCTCCTCCGTCATGATCTCTCGCCGTTCCTCCACCACAAACAGTCGCCGCACCTCTGCCACGATCTCTCACCGCTCCTCCTGCACAACAACATTCGCCGCACCTCCGCCACAATCTATCACCGCTCATCCGCCCCGACCTTCCTGCTCCTCCGCTGTACCTGGGCCCTGCCAATGTTCCTACCCACGCTCCAGACGGCGACCTAGGTTTTGATGATATCACCCAGTCACCCACTTCGAAGCCATCGCACACTTGTAGCAGCTCGTGCTGGAAGCTGCCGTGGTATGCTCTTTTATCCTCCCGACCTGTGGTGGTGTCCTCTCGCAAGTCGATGTGGCCCATGATGTTCTTTTATTCCCTAACCACCACCCTGACCTGTGAGAGGACACCACCGCAGGTCGGGAGGATAAAAGAGCAGCGCGGGTCCCTGGAACATCGTGAGCCACCCCGACCTGCGAGAGGAATCCTTTCATATACAACTACAAGCACCATTTAAAATTTTCTGAAACTCTTTTGTTGACCTTTTGATAAGGTTTATGTCCAGATTCAGATGACCAGTTGTATGACTAGTATCTGGATGTTCCAGTGCTCCTAGATTGTGAAGGGCCTTTCATTCATCAACATCCTGAGGGTCACTATTGACCAGAGAAATAACTGGACCAGCCACATAAATACTGTGGCAACAAGAGCAGATCAGAGGCTGGGTATTCTGTGGTGAGTGTCTCACCTCCTGACTCTCCAAATCCTTTCCACCATCTACTAGACACAAGTCAGAAGTGTGGTGGAATACTCTCCACTTGCCTGGATGAGTGCAGCTACATCAACACTCAAGAAGATCAACACCATCCAGGACAAAGCAGCCCGCTTGATTGGCACCCCATCCACCACCTTCAACATTCACTCCCTCCACCACCGCCGCACCGTGGCTGCAGTGTGTACCATCCACTGCAGCAACTTGCCATGGCTTCTTTGGCAGCACCTCCCAAACCTGCAACTTCTACACCTAAAAAGACAATGGCAGCAGGCGCATGGGAACACCATCACCTGCAAGTTCCCCTCCAAGTCACACACCATCCTGACTTAGAAATATATCACCATTCCATCATCGTCGCTGGGTCAAAATCCTAGAACTCCCTCCTGAACTGTGGGAGCACCTGCACCATTCGGACTGCAGCGGTTCAAGAAGGTGGATCACCCCCACCTTCTCAAGGGCAATTAGGGATGGGCAATAAATGCTGGACTTGCTAGCGACTCCCACATCCCATGAACGATTAAAATCCGTCAGATTTATCGCCGGTATTGGAATCATTCAATAAGAAATGTACTGCAGTAATTCACGTAAAAAAATTACATTTCAATTATTCATCTAATGACAGGTTCAATATATTTTATCATTCCCACCCATTGTAAATATGCATTGTTTTGTTTGATTCTCCGGTGCTGTGAAACCAACTCATATGCGATGTGTATCCTCCTCCATCGGCCACATGACGCCCCCCGTTGGCCAAGTAGC
This sequence comes from Pristiophorus japonicus, assembly GCF_044704955.1. Lineage (NCBI taxonomy): Eukaryota > Metazoa > Chordata > Chondrichthyes > Pristiophoridae > Pristiophorus > Pristiophorus japonicus. The sequence continues at coordinate 71,055,494 of NC_091977.1, read as the reverse complement.
GCCAATGATGTGTAAATTGCAGCGCACACTTCCGATGCTGTGTGCTGTGAACTAAGGCGAATAAATGGAAAGAAAAATAACTCGAATAAAAAAAGGAATTCGTTTATTTCTGGGATTTTATCGTCATAAATCCGATTTCGAATTTTTTTTTTACCAACTGCACACTCCTGGTGTCACTTTTCCACAAATACAACTGACCACATGGCGTGACTTTATCACAGATACCATGCAGACGTTTCTCTTCATATAGACTTGCTGTGTATTTTTCCACTCTATAAGATAATCATACGTTCCCTTCACTGGGGATTATGTTTTCTATTCATCCCTGCAAATATAGCTTACAAGTCAAGTCCTTTCTATTGTCAGTGAAAGTTTATCTTCTGGCTTTCTCCATCTGTACACTTTCCAGCTCCACCTTTCACAGCAATAAAACTAACGATGTGATTGTACTGTGCTTCTCACTGCCTGTACAAAAAGCATGCTTGTTTTTGAATATATGTGTCTGTATTGTAAATGTGCATTGCCTGTATTGGTGTATGTATATGTGGGTTGTGTTTCTGTCTCCCCCTTGTATTGGTGTGTACACACGTGGACTGTGTTTCTGTCTCCTCCTTGTATTGGTGTGTGTACATGTGGGCTGTGTTTCTGTCTCCCCTTTGTATTGGTGTGTGTACATGTGGGCTGTGTTTCTGTCTCCCCTTTGTATTGGTGTGTGTACATGTGGGCTATGTATCTGTCTTCCTCTTTATTGGTGTGTGTATATGTGGGCTGTGTTTCTGTCTCCCCTTGTATTGGTGTGTGTACATGTGGGCTGTGTTTCTGTCTCCCCTTTGTATTGGTGTGTGTACATGTGGGCTGTGTTTCTGTCTCCCCTTTGTATTGGTGTGTGTACATGTGGGCTATGTATCTGTCTCCCCCTTTATTGGTGTGTGTATATGTGGGCTGTGTTTCTGTCTCCCCTTGTATTGGTGTGTGTACATGTGGGCTGTGTTTCTGTCTCCTCCCGTATTGGTGTGTGTATATGTGGGTTGTGTTTCTGTCTCCCCTTGTATTGGTGTGTGTACATGTGGGTTGTGTTTCTGTCCCCCCCCCCTTGTATTGGTGAATGTATATGTGGGCTGTGTTTCTGTCTCCCCTTGTATTGGTGTGTGTACAAGTGGGCTGTGTTTCTGTCTCCCCTTGTATTGGTGTGTGTATATGTGGGCTGTGTTTCTGTCTCCCCCCGTATTGGTGTGTGCACATGTGGGCTGTGTTTCTGTCTCCTCTTGTATTGGTGTGTGTACATGTGGGCTGTGTTTCTGTCTCCCCTTGTATTGGTGTGTGTACAAGTGGGCTGTGTTTCTGTCTCCCCTTGTATTGGTGTGTGTACATGTGGGCTGCGTTTCTGTCTCCCCTTGTATTGGTGTGTGTACATGTGGGCTGTGTTTCTGTCTCCCCTTGTATTGGTGTGTGTACAAGTGGGCTGTGTTTCTGTCTCCCCTTGTATTGGTGTGTGTATATGTGGGCTGTGTTTCTGTCTCCCCCCGTATTGGTGTGTGTACATGTGGGCTGTGTTTCTGTCTCCCCTTGTATTGGTGTGTGTACATGTGGGCTGTGTTTCTGTCTCCCTTGTATTGGTGTGTGTACAAGTGGGCTGTGTTTCTGTCTCCCCTTGTATTGGTGTGTGTACATGTGGGCTGTGTTTCTGTCTCCCCTTGTATTGGTGTGTGTACAAGTGGGCTGTGTTTCTGTCTCCCCTTGTATTGGTGTGTGTATATGTGGGCTGTGTTTCTGTCTCCCCCCGTATTGGTGTGTGTACATGTGGGCTGTGTTTCTGTCTCCCCTTGTATTGGTGTGTGTACATGTGGGCTGTGTTTCTGTCTCCCTTGTATTGGTGTGTGTACAAGTGGGCTGTGTTTCTGTCTCCCCTTGTATTGGTGTGTGTAAATGTGGGCTGTCCCCCTCTCTGGCTCTCAGTGGGAGAGTTGAATGTATCCAGTATTGAAGGTGCCCCACGATCCTGCAGGCTGCTGTCTGTCTGGGAGAGAGAGAGGAGAAGCGCGCATGCTCGGTGCGGCCGGACTCCCTCTCAGTCAGTAATAAGAGACAGAGACACACACACACACACACACAGACAGACACAGACAGAGAGTGTACAATGTCCGCCATAGGCGGGGGCTCCGTCTGCACTCTCACACCAAACACCCACACCAACTCTCCACTCTGCATGAGCTGGCTCTGAGGCCTGTCTCTCCGAGGATGGCCGCCTCGGTAAGTAACCCGCGGCCAGGCAGCCCCGTGCTTCTGTGGCGTGGAGTGGCCGAAAGCTGACAGCGTTTTTGCCCGGAGTTTTGTTGGCACATGCGTGCGGATTGCAATAACCAGCCATATTTCCATAAGTACAGTACAGGAGGGAGGGAGGGGGCTCGCAGCCTGGCGCCTTTGGCCGCTCCTGTCGCCGCTGGCTCCCGGCGCCGAGGCTTGTTCCCTTTTGATTTTAATGCTCTCTCTCTCTCTGTGTTTCAGTGTGCCGCTGTTCAGGTTAAACTGGAGCTAGGCCATCGGGCCCAGGTTCGGAAAAAACCCACGGTTGAAGGTTTCACCCACGACTGGATGGTCTTTGTCAGGGGTCCGGAACACAGCAATATTCAGCACTTTGTGGAGAAAGTCGTCTTCCACTTGCACGACAGCTTCCCCAGACCCAAGCGGGGTAAGGAAACAGTGCAGGAACAAAAAAAATGTCTTTATTTTAAAGGTTGTATTTTCTGTTGAATTCTACCTTACTGCTGCGGGTCGCAACCCTTTAGCCTTCATTTTATGCTCAGGTGTCTTGAACCAGTCCCCCGGGGAGTTGGGTGGGTTTAAACATTGCAGCAAGGCAATTGTGTGTGCAGTAAGTTTTAAATCTTGCTGTTTTGGTGCTGGCACGTTATTCCATGTACTGCTGTCGCGATGCAACCTCTTTTGCACTTGGGCTTCGTGTCTCGGGTACCGAGAGCAGCCTCACATTAAACTGGCAGCAGTGATCTTTTTAAAACAAACTTGTTTGCAAGTACTGGATTGAGTACATTAATCATTGAAATCATTCTATTCGGTTTGCGTGTGTTTTTGAGATGGTGGCACAAAGTGCCTGTTACTTGAGGCGTTTGTTGCCGGTTTGTTCTGTGATTTCTGCTTTTGAGATAACCTGGGACTGTAACTGGGCATTTTCTGTAAATCTTAGCGAGTTGTTTTTCGTTACCTAATTTTAAATAAATGCAAACAGCCTAAGCACAGTTTGCATTTGGTTCGTCAGCTTTATACTTTACACCCACTTGTGGTTGGAAACTTTTTGTTAAAATTGTGCGAAGTGCGGTAGTGGCCAACAAATACAGGCGCGAAAGAATGGAAGCATTGCATTTAAAAGCACACTTGTCTGCAAACCCAAACTTTTCCCATCCACGCTTATTGATGTGGATGCAAAATACCAGAAATTCCGAGGAAAACTGGATAACCTCAGCCGGTCTCTTAGAATCTGCAAAAGACAGGTCAACGTGTTTGAAAGCAACCCCTCAGTCAGACTTGGAACTGTTCGCGATGTAAAGCTTCGTAAAGTGTCAATTTACGCATGATGGGGATGTGTCAGCAATGTTCCCACAGCTTGGTAGACTTTACGATTTTTATGTATAATTTAATATCTTGTGCACTTTGCACAGTTGGAATTGGCTTGAGTGGACTGGTCCCTGTTCTGCAAAGTACACTGAGCTGAGGTTGCTCGGTGTGCGCCGTTAATGCGTTGATATAACTGTGAATTAAGGTTAATGACAGTTTATAACTGGCTCAGAGCGGGTTTACTTTATACAATAAATGGATTTTGTGTGTGTGTGTGTGAGGGAGAGGGATAGATAATCTGCCGGAGTGTCCGAGGACTGTTTCCAAACTGGTGCATTGCCTCCTTTTGCCGGTGCTTGGTTTTGAGAAGCGCCCAGACCGGTCCCGCCGGGTGCCGGTGTGTTGCAGCGATAGGGAGACTGGGCTCACTGGGTGGTGGGGGAAGCCGCCCACCAGGAACAGCAGACCGCCCCAGCCCCAGCCCCACAAACAGTTTTTAATGTCAGAACTACACTTGATCAAAATGCAGCATTTTAACGCTCCCTTCTATCAACCTTCAAAAGTTAGTGCACCTTTTTGGCAAGAGAGAGTATCTTCTTCAAATCCTGCAGTGTCTTTTTCGGAATTCAGTTTGAGCCTGTTACTTTTATTTTTACAAGCCGCACTTTCCCTATTCTGCAATCGGTTTAATAATTTTGGGGGACTGCTCAACGGGATCGTCGAAGACAAATATTACCGTGTCACAGCTTAATTTTTCTGCATAAGTCAATCTAAGAAAATGAAGTCTAATACTTTTATTAAAATTGCTTGTTGGTTAACTTAATTTCAGTGTGTGGCGAGGAAAATGGCTTTTCAAGAATTTTAACTTTGATCTGAAGTGTTGTTCAGACATTTCATTGAAGGGGCTGGGTGTGCAAACTGTTGCAGCTAGGTCAAATCATCATTATACTTCCAACAGTGGAATGTTCCCTTTCTGTGACAACTGCTTGACTCATTGTTTAGGTAAAATCACATGCTTCTCAATTCATATGTATACATAATGGAAAGAATAATTGTACTGGCTTAAGGCATCATGGTAAGATCAGAGAGCCTTTGATACTCATTTGTTTGTTCACTCATTCATTCACACATCCATTTTATGAAATGTGGTACTTAACATCCCATGTTAGTTAAATTAGATTGTAGCCATGCTTGATTAATTATCAATTGATTCTGAAGTCCTTGGAGGAATACAATAGCACAGTAAATCTGAGACGGATTGCTTTACACTCACTCTTGTTTGTTATGGTAACTTAACTCTTTACTTTTGAACTTGTGTCAAAGGACCTCTGTTGGTGTTGTATACCTTGATAAATAACACCTGATATAATTTTCTCATGTAATGTGAGCCGAGCTGCTGTCTTCAACCTATAAAATTGAAAGTGACAGAAAAACAATTTGTATGTTAACCAATTACATATGCAGCTTGTGGTAGCTTTTCAAAAATAAACATATGTCAAAGGCTGGCTTTACAACAGCTTGCATTTGTCGAATACCTTTTGTAGGTCCAAGGCACTTCACATATCAGAGACTGAACCAAGCAGTAGTAGGTTGGTTGAAATCACGGCGAAGGAAAAAGGTAGGTTTTGAGAAGGTTTTTAAAAGGGAGAGAGCTCTAAGGCATAGGAAAGCGGGGTTGGAAGGGTTATGGCAGGGAGACAAGTTGCAGAGTTAGGATGGCATACAACCCTGAAGGGGATTTGTAGGGGAGGACAAAGATTTTGGCATTGAGATGAACAGTGAATAAAGGTTGACAAACATCGGAATGGTGGGTGCGCAGGGCTTAACGAGGGTGGAGTTTTGCACCAAGTTTGTGTAGGGAGAATATGAGGTGAACACAGAGTGTTTTGAGTAGTTGAATCTTAAGGAGTTTCATTGGTGGTGGGGGTGAGTAGAAGCAGAAGTGGGAATACTTGTTAGGTTCTGGGACTTCTAGAAAAATGTACACAGTTGGGGCTCCAATATTTGTACAAGGAAACCTGCTTTTTTTACTATATAAATAACAATAACTAATATGTGCACAAGTTTCTGTTTTTAGGGAAGATACTCCTGATTTTCTTTCAGCAGATTTATGAAGCGGGAAATGGAGGGAGAATGATACTGCCGAGAGGGAGAAGCTCCTGGGCACCAAGTGGATGGGGGTGAATGACAGAGTTGATGATTTTGGGAAGAGGAAAGGAAGAGAAAAATAGACTGTGAAATGTGGGAGAACCTTTCTGAAGGGAGAAGGAAAGACAAGATAGAGGCAGAGAGGTTATTTCCACTAGTCGGGGAGACTAGAACTAGGGGGCACAGCCTCAAAATATGGGGGAGCCAATTTAAAACCGAGTTGAGATGGAATTTCTTCTCCCAGAGGGTTGTGAATCTGTGGAATTCTCTGCCCAAGGAAGCAGTTGAGGCTAGCTCATTGAATGTATTCAAATCACAGATAGATAGATTTTTAACCATTAAGGGTTATGGGGAGCGGGCGGGTAAGTGGAGCTGAGTCCACGGCCAGATCAGCCATGATCTTTTTAAATGGCGGAGCAGGCTCGAGCGGCTAGATGGCCTACTCCTGTTCCTAATTCTTATGTTCTTATGTAATGAGGGAAGGAAAATGAAAAAGGAGATAATTGCTATTTGGGATGGCATTTCTAGCTCTCCTGGGAATGAAAAAGGTGTCTGATCTTCGGAGGTCTGCTCAATGAAACAGTACATTCTCGGTCTCCGTGACTGTCGGGTTACATTTGCCATTTTGCTAAAATAGAACAACTCTGACAGAGGGTTCATAAAATTAACAAAATATTTCATTTTCTAGTATTTCAAATGCCTTAAACACAGTAACTTAAAGTTTGTATATATGCTATTGTAGCACTTTACAGAAATGGAAGTGTTAATTGCATTAAAATCCTTTATATTCAAGTTACAGTACTGTTTACATAAAGTGTAAAAGTCACCTACAGGAAGAACAAGCAAACTTGCATTTTATATTGCACTTTTGATGTCCTCTGGATGCCCTGAAGTGCTTCAGTCAATGAATTACTTTTGAAGAGTAGTCATTGGCTGCTGCATTTACTTGCATAACAATGCGATAATCTGTGTTGGTGGTGTTCTTAAGAGATACATATTGGCCAGGCCACCAGAAAAACTACCCTGCTGTCCTTTGAATAGGGTCATAGGAATTTTTACTGTTCACCTGAACGGGTAGATGTGTTCTTGGTTTAACATCTCGTCTGACCGACCTGTACTGACCCTGATATGACTGAACTTCTGGAGTTTACTTCTGCTAAATTCCACTTCTGCAGTTATTTCAAAGTCATCTTGTAAGAAATGTTAGTCCCTAATTTATTTATGGGAAATGCCAACTGATATTTATGAAAAAGTCATTTCAATCTCTTACTTTACTTTGTTGAGAAATATGGTGTGTATATAACTTCTGGTGGCAAAATGCTAGCAAAGGGATTTCAAAATGCACCATTATTTTCACTCAAGATTTTACCTGTGTGAAATGATTTTCTTAACTTTCAGTAATACAGGGCTTTTTTCTCTCTAACTGAAATGGAGTAGAAGGGTGCTCTTTTAAGGGTAGCTGCCAAGCTTGAGACTTTTCTGCTGTGAAATGTTAAGGGATTTTGATTTGGAAAGACCCCATATTGGACTTAGCCATCAAAAGTTTATCTTGTACTGTTTTGCAAGAGGTGACTTGTTATCGTTGTACGTCCAAAGCTGAGCAGTCGAAACATAACTTTATTGGGTATTGGCTCCTGACACTTACGACCTGGAAGTGGGTATGATTTTTTTTTAAGGTGAAACCTGAGGATACCGCCCTTTTGTGTCTTTATCATGGCGTATTCCTTTAGTGGTATGACATGTCTGACCAGTGCAATAGTGGTCTTTTTTTTTCTTAAATTGATGGGTGTAATTAGTGTTTTGAGAGTGTCTCTCTGATTTATCTCTTTTGTTCATTGACTGCAAGCTCTGTATTCAAAATAAAAACACAGTGCTGGAAACCATCAGCATCTATAAAGAGAAAAGACGGGTTATGACACTTTAAATCTGTACCCATCAGCAGGGAACTTTAGTCGCAATTGGTTTCTAAGTGGAGGTTAACACGTTCAAAGGTAGTAAAAGATTTAGGGTTGTGATAGGTGGGAATGGGATGTAGATGTTGAAGTTATATTTGTAACTTCAATAGTAAAGGATATGAAGAGTAGGTACAGGACAACTATATTGTCTAGTCCATGGTGCTGCCGACCAGATATTGTTTGTTACAAGTAATGATCCTTATAAAATCACGCACATGATGTACTGGGGCAGGCATTGACTAACGTTCCAACTATAATGGATTATTTATGTGGTGGTGCAGATTTCGATTCTTAAAGTATTTGCAACCAAGTTAGTAAAAGCATGGTTTGTATTCTGTAGCATCTAACTGTGCTGTCTGGAGATCTGACAAGGTTCTTTTTGTGCTTATTTCTGTGTTCTTGATCCGTGAAGAATGAATCAGCAAAATGATCTTTTTTTAGACCTGAATCAGGAGGATGCTTAAAATGCAATTTTATATTGATGATTGTGTCGTGGTGCCTGTTGTGGTAGGCTAAGAATATTTAAAAACACAAATGGACATTGCAAGATAGACTCAGCAGGTCAAGCCTGCATCTATGGAGAGAACAAATGAGTTCTAATGAAGGGTGTATGGTACTGTTGTGACGTGGACTGATTTTCGTGTTTCCAGCATTTTCTGTTTTTGTTCTAGATTTCCATTATCTGCAGTTTTGCCTTTCAGTAGAGTAGTTGGGTTTGAAGGAAGTCTGGAGGCACATACTGTGTTAATGTTGCCACAACAAACTTTTTTATTTTAAATTGTCATCCTTCTCTTGCCCCTTTTTTTTCCTGTGCATACTCCTGGAGCTCTTCCACAAATGCCAAGTAACCATCTGGGTTTTCACCAGACTACATGAGCCATGTAATATTTGTGCTAATCGTAGTGAGGAATGCCAGTACTGTAGATGGAACATTTTCCCTTTTTGGGCACTCCATTGGCAGCCATCAAGTGTGCCCAGATCAAGCAGAGTGCAGCCAGATGCAGAGTAAATCATTCTGTGCACAAAAATTTCAATGTGCAGACCGTAGGACTGAGATTCTTTCACTTCCCATTTTCTCATTAATTTATAATGGAAATTTAGTAAAATAATCTCTCAACTTTACAGAGAAAAACATCCCCAAGTTCCTTTCACAATTGGCCCTGTCCAGAACTGTCCCTTTGTTGTGTTTTTAAAACTCAGATGGAGACTTGAGATGTCTTTTGTACATGCTATTTGAGTTTAATTAAATGGCTTTGGTTTGTGACTGGGGCATTTACAGTAGCCATCTGATAACTCCTTTTTTGTATTGAGGCTGTTTTGGATGGCATAAAACAGTGCAGTCCGACTGATATGGATGCACTGCAAATTGAGTTTGATTGTTGGCATGTTCACAATGAGATTTGAAGAAATATCTTAAATGGTGTACCAACAAACAACAGACTACTACCCTCACTAAGATATGCTTGAGCAACCCTGCGTAGGCAAGTGATTTGACATTTTGATGAACTTGATAGCCAGTATAGTGTACCGTGTGGGGGTTGGGGAAGCTTTGTATGCCTTTCCTCCTGTAAAGCTGTCAAAAAGTATTTTCCTAAATGCTTATTGTTTTTGAAATTAAAATCAAAAAATGATGTCGAGTGTTAATAAAATGTACTCCTTACTACCCCACCTGCCACCACCACCCATGGCCTAAAAATGAACTGAAATGAGAGAACTCTCTGTTCTCTATTCCTGTCAAACCTTCTGCTCTGATTTAATTCAGGATTTTGCCTCATTTCATGAAAGTGTGCATCGAGTTGAGGTTCACTGCACTAGATGGCAGTCTATTCCACAGTTGAAGGCTTTGCATATGAATGTATGGTAAATATTCTGCCTATGTGATATTTCTTATTTACATCATACGTGATGTTAGAATACCAAGATTAAATTTTAAAACTATTAGTCATTTTAATCAAATTAATTTTCAGAAAGGATTCCAAAAATTGTAGCAAGATTTTTAATAGATGTAATTTTATGGCAAATCTGCTAATCACTTAGGAATGTGACTGTGGTGAAAAAGGAAGACTGTTTATTTAAAAAAGCTTTAAGTATTTCTCCACTATCTCTTCCTACATTTTTAAATTGAGAATTTCACTTATGAAGGAATTTACATGTTTTTCTTGGTGTTTTTGCTGGAAGGGAAGGAGAGGCATACTTTTAGTTTTGCATTTTGGTGTTTGATGTTAAAAGATGAATATTTATCAACCTATTAAAGTCTGCTCTCTGAAAGGGAGTGTTATTTGTCCCAGTAAAAAGTAGTCTCCATGGATCTGTCGCCGACAAGCTGCCATTCGTGTAAGCAATAATTGGCACCCAGGAGCAGGAACTGAGCAGATCCCCTGCTTTGATGGCCTGGCAGGGGACAGAGCCATCTGTAAGTCTTCTGCTGAGAGACCCAAATTGGTGAGTCTCCGAAAAGAACTTTGGGAACATGCATAAATTGTGACTTTTTACACTGACCTTTTTATTGTGAGGGAGATTTTCTACTGGAATCCTATGCTACAGTTACATTTCTATTTTAAGGGAACTTGTCTTTGCAGAGCTTCTGGATTTAACTGAATAGGTGAAGTTTTGGAAGCTCAGGAAATAATTGAACACTTTGTGCAAAATCTTTATTTTAAAAGTGCTGCGTTTTTGAGCATCGCTTAATTCAAATGTTTTGTGAAGCTTGTTGCTGGTCACCATGAATTTTTGTTTAATCTATTTCTAGGCCAGTTGAACAAGTTGTTTTGATTCAATTTTACTTGTAGTTTCTACCAAATGAAATAAGAGACTATTAACCAAATTTCTAGCCATCAAGCCCCAACATTCAAATTATTTTCCTTAAATCCTTTAGCCTTGCACCTTAAAACTTTTTTTTTTTTTTTTAACCACACTTTCACTCAGTTCCCCTAATTCTGCTGCTTCCATTTTTGTTGTTCACTTTTTATACTGTCTCCCACCCACCCTTGAAGTATATTCAAACGCTTTGTAAACTAACAATTTGGATCTTTTGTCTTGATATTTTTCACAACCGTATGATGTCCGATATCCCAAGTCCCAAAGCACTTAGCAGTCAATGAAGAACTGTTTTATTTGTGTGTAGTCGCAGTTGTAATGTAAGAAATGCAGCAATCAATTTATGCACAAGGTCCCACAAACATCAATGAGCTGAAAGACCAAATAATTTTCCACTTTAGTGGTGTTGTTTGAGGGATACCTGTTGGCCAGGACCGCAGGTGAATAGGTGGGGAGGTGTAGCCCTGCTCTGTGAATAATGCCATGGGATCTTTTACAGCCACCTGACCAGGCACACTTGTTTTAAATGTAAGAGACAGCCCTTCCAATTGTGTAGCATTCCCTCCATCCTTGAGTGTTAGCCTGGATTATGTGCTTGGGGCTTGAACCCACAACCTTCTGACTTCGAGGCAAGAGTGTTGCTGTTAATCAGGGCTGACACTGAGGCACTATGAATGTAAATTGATGATACATTGTATGTCACAACAGGTTTGAGGGATGAGTGAAAGCTGGCTTAGAGTTTTGAAGAAGCTAATAAAGAGGAGAGAAGTAGAGGTGAAGAGGTTTAAGCAAGGGGAGGGGAGGGATATAAGCCTAAATAAGTTATAGTAATAGGGTGGGACATGACTGTGGTGGGGAGGGGGGTTTGGAAGACTAGGATGAGAAATTTCAATTTATTGTGCTGTATGTCAGTGAGAATGGTGATGTTGGGCATATAAGACTTGATGCAGGAAAAGTTATAGGTGTCTTCATTTTGGACAAATTGGATTTTGTGGAGGATGGGAGGGCATTCGAATAATCAAATCTAGAAATGACAAGGGTTTTGGGGGTGGAGGTGCAGAGCATGCAGTCTTTCTGATGTGATGTGGCGTTTCAAATGGGTTGACAAAGTTGGGAGACAGCCCAGGGAGGGAAATGAATTCCGTTTTCAATAGGGCAGATATTCTCGAGGGGGAGGGGGTTGGGGCTTTTTTCTGATATTAAGTTGGGGTAATTTTTGCCTAATCCATGTTTTGCTGTTGGAGAGGTGATTGTTGAGTGCAGGGGTGGAGTTGGACAACATCTGCATGAATATGAAAACTGACCCCGTGCTGCTGGATGATGCTGTGGAGCAGCATTATGATGAGGAAGTAAAAGGGCCTAGGATCGATCCTTAGGAGATGCTGAAGGTGACCATGTAGCGCTGGTAGGGGAAAGCCATGGTTGAAGATGCCCTGACTGTGTTTGGATAGTGAGAGGGATGGAATAGTCCACCATAACTAACACTGCAGATAAGTTGAGGAGGACCATAATCGGAGGACAATGTTTGTGACATTGGCTAGGGCCATCTTGGTACCGTAAGCCTTGGGGGGGGGGGGGGAAGAAATCAGACTGGAGATTCAAAAACAGTTTTGAGAGATGGGTACGGAAACACATTTGAGAACCTTGGAGAGGAAAGCCATGTTGGTATTGGGGTAATAGTTGGAGAGGACAGATTAGTCTTGATTGGATTTTTATGAGGAACATGTGATTAGGTTTTAAAAGGGCAAAGGCTGGTGACTTCCAAAAAAAAATCACTAACCCTGAAAGCTAGCAGGGGAGCTAGGAATTGAGTTGGGGAGGAATCAAAAGATAAGAAGGTTCATGGGGGTGGGGGGAAATGGGGATTAACTGAAAAGTGTGCTTTGGGGCTAGAATAGTTGGTTGACGCAATGTGGTGAGGCACGGTAAAGGCAGCTTCTGTGGATTGTGTCAATCTTGGACCAAGAGCGTTGCCTTTCACATTTTGCATTGGAGGTAAAAACCTGGTACTATCTTGGCGTTGAGGTTGATCTGTTGATGAGCAGATTCCACATGTGCTAGATATGCCCAAGCCCTTCCTGTGCAAGATGTTGTTAACTTAACAATATAGCAAGGGCAAATCTAGAATACTATTTGAAATTAAATTGTGAAGAGGGGGCATAAGTTCAAATTGGTGATGGGCAAATTTAAGACTGGAGCTTTTTCAGGAGGATGGTCGAGGGGGGGAAAAAAAACTCTTGGTATCATTTAAGAAACTGAAGCTGTGATGAGTGTGGAGATGTGGTGGGGGTTTCTTTCTGGATGATTTATTTACTTCTCAAATAAGTTTTTTTTTTTATTCCCCTCCAGTTTTGTCATTTGTCATGCTGTAGAAGTACTATGTAATGAAGCTGAGTGGATTTATGCAAAATCTAACAGTAATTGATGTAAAAGAGATTAAAATTGTATATAATTAGATAAAATGAACAAAATACCTCCAATGCATTTAAAGGAATATATTTCAAAGTCATGCCCTACAATGACCACGTCCTTTTATTTGTGGAAAAATACTTTATTTGACGACTTGTTGGAGTCAAGAAAGCTTCCATTTTTTACTGCACTAAATTGTCAGTCTTCATGGCCTTTCCAAAGATTGTGAAGAAGGGCGATCTTGACTTAGTTAATGGCACTCTTGCTTGTGAATTAGAAAGTTGTGGGTTCAATTCCTACTTGTGTATATAATCTAGACTGATACTTCAGTGCAGTACTGACTGGGAGTACCGTTAGCATCACTACTGCCTTTTGGATGTGACGTGCTCCTGAGTTTTTCTGCCTGCTAAAATGGATGTAAGAGGTTCTGTGGTACTATTAGAAGATGGTGTCCAGGCCAACATTTCTTCCTCACCAATATCATCCAAACCGATTTAACTGGTTATTCATCTCATGGTTGTTTGTGGATTCTTGCTGCATGTAAATTGGCTGCTATGTTTGCCTAAATAACAATAGTGACGACACATCAGAAGTAATTCATTGGCTGTGAAGCACTGAAAGCAATGAAAGGTGCTATTAAAAATGCAATTTTTTTCCCCCCTCTCCTGCCCCCTTTAATTTTTTTCCCCTTCGCACCATTGTATTATTGCTCTTTCCCCTTTCTCTCCTTTTTCACTCTACTTGCTCTCTTGCCATCACTTCTCATCAAGTGTCTTGCATCACACTTATGTGCCAGTACAACGTAATCCTCCACTCAGGATTGTTCAGTGCTGATGCCAGGGGGAAGGGAATAAATTCTAAATGTCTATGCTACAAAGATGGCAGCATAGATAAGGAGGCTAGGAGTGCCAAGTTTTAATGTAAAAAAAAAAAAGTGAAACATGGTACCAAAATTCACTGAGTTTATCCTGGAGCATTTCTTTCAATTACATAGAGCAGAAACTGGTTACAAGTAGTTGGTTTGTCTTTTGTTAGTACTTCAATCTAGATCTCTCTTTATTTGAGCTCCAAATGAAATGGTTTATAGTCTTGTGTGTAAACACAACAGTTGTTCCAAAGCAAAAATAGCATAAGAAAAGCTATTTGAGTTGATTTTGTTTGAGTGTAAAATCTGTTAACCTGGGCTGGAAATGTGTCTGGCAGCTCGTTTCTCTTTTCTCCCCACCGTGCCTTGCCCCCCTCCCCCCCCCCCCTCCCCCAACCACCTCACAAGTTGCTTGCCTGTGTGGGTACTCAAATGTACAGACTTTCCAGTTTTCTCTTTAGTGATGCAGCTACAAAAATTAAATGGGACTTGTGCTGGTCGACCTTTTGTGCAGTATCATTTTAATTTCCCCGCCCCCTGCAAAATAAAATGATTAGACTGCAAAAACATCCTGGCTTACTTTAAATTACATGGGAACAAGCTGACCTAAATGGTTGAAACAATGCAAAGTGCTAAATATTTTGTTGTACTGAACAATTTATAACACAAACCTTTACACAAATAGCTTGTGGCCGAAATTTGTTTCTATTTAAATTGAGAATTCTGGCCATGGTATTTCATTATTTAGTGTGTCGTTAATGTGTTTGAGCTGTAATTTTGTTAGAATGCAAATTTCCTTTTATATAATTTATACATTTTATTACTCCAGCAGAGCTAGTTGGCAGCTTCCACAAACTTGGTAATGTTGTCATTACCTTCAAATAGTCATGTCACTTTTGCTGGCTGAGGGTTCAAGGGCCTTAGTTCTTTTGGAAAAGATTATCCAATAGAACTTTATCTTGTGCATTTTTAGTGGAGCTATTGTTGCTGTTTTTTTTTTAAATTGCTTTACATATTAGGAATGAGTATTTTATTTATATTATTGGTACTCATGCAGCATACAATTGTACACCAGGCACTAATGCTAATCCTTCACGACTTCCAGTAGCTTTATGCCTATCCTTCAACCTTTAAAGTATACTCATTTGAGGAAGCATTTATCTTTTTGAATCTCTCAAAAAACATGTCTAAAGAATTGGTATGCCCAGGATAACATGTTGAGGAAAGAGCTCACCAATTGCTTTGAACCTCAAGGCAAGCCTAGAAATCAAAGAGAATCCAAGAATTTGGCAGTAATTGTTTTATGACTTGCCAGAAATCATACCTAACTTCTATAGGTAGAGCACAAAGGGTGGCTTTGAAGTGACAGGTTGGTGCTGCTAGCAAGAAACAAAAAAAAAGAAATGGGAGAGCTGAGGGAGCTGGAAAGAACGTGTAAACAGGAACTGCACCATAAATGCAAATTCTTATATGGTTTTTTGAATGAAAGGACTTCTCAGGAAGTAGTTTATTGAAGCATAGTTAATAAGGCCGTCTGCTGCTGGGTCACTGCCTCCTTAAATTGTGAGCTGTTGCAGATTACTTATTCTGTTTAACATTTCTATCCTGCTTATAGTAGTGAACATCTGGAGTGCAAAAAGTCACAACTCACTGACATACAAGTCTTAAGTGACAAAATAATCCAAAATGGTTTCTGATTGTATATGAATACAAAGTACGGTTACTTGGAAGCTGCAGTGAGCTTGAAGTAACATTTCCCTTGATTGGAATTTTAGTAGGTGAATGCTGTGATGGGACTGGAACATTTGTGCGATGTTATGGCTGCAGAAATATGGTTTTTGTAAGCTCATTGTTGGATCTAATCCAGATAACTGGTTATTAGCTATTTGTATCAATGTCCTTCAAGATTCTTTGGCCTGCACGCTAACCTTTAAGATGTTTTTGCCTTGTTTACGATCATAAAATGCTGAAGAAATGTAGTGTTTCAGTTGATCCATTGCAAAATCGATCCCAATTTCCCAAATAACACTCTGTTTGTAGTTGCTGTGTTTCTACAGTGGCAGTTTTCAGACCTGAATTGTCCTATGGACTGTCACCAGTAAAACCCTGCACATGCATGCAATGAGTCTTTCTCTATCCCCGGTGGCTATTTTTAATCTTGAAGAGCTGGAGTGCCAGTGCCTGCTTTCTCAACATTGAAATAACCGCTCAGTTTATAAAGTGCCTCGAGAGCCTGAGCACTTTTATTAAAAAAACCTTTGCTTCAAACAGACATGAAGTTTCTCTCCACCCTGTGAGCAGCCCAGTTGGTGTGAGATTGCCTCCTGGAAGGAAGCGTGGGGGTGGGGTGGATGGGGACTTGCAATGCTCAGCTTTAGTGCTCTTGAGAATCTGATTGTAATCTGAATTCTGAGTTATGCTGCTATTTGTGTTGATTTATTCAGTTTAATTGCAGTCTTGGGCTGCCTATTTTTGGTCAACCATTGCCTGATCCTCAAGCAATCAGTATAGCTCACAATGTGGGATGTACTGTAGCCTATGCACCCTACTCCAATGTGTTCTACAAGAACAATCCCAACTTATTAGTTCCTCCAGTAAATGATAAAAAGGGCAATCTATAACTGCTTCTAGGTAGTGTTTCATATCCTGGAGCAATTATTCAAAGATAACATTTATCATTTTTGAAGTTCAAAAATAGTTTTAAATGCACTTCTACCAATTGGGTTCAACTGGAAGGAAGTTGTACCCTACCGTTGGATTGCACGGTTTCCTTTGCTGTTGGTTCTCACACTATTTTTGTGATTACTGCTTTGCTCACCAAAGTACAGCAAATGGAAGTCTATTTTTGAATGCCTGATCTGACAAATGTCAATGTATTTTTTTTTAGATGTTGAACAGAAGTGCAAACAGTGTAACTTGTTAATGTGCAACCTTTAACAATTTTTTTTTTAGCACTTCAGTTGTGTTGCTTAGATCCCAGAGGTCTGATTTTAAGCTTGTCATTAGACACGTCTGATTATTCAAAATACCAATCTTGCTGACATACTTCCCATTTGGTTTTTTTAAAAAAACAACAAATTGTCAACTACAAAGACCTGCAGTTTTTTTCTCTCTCTCTACTCTATGATCTCTACTGCAATTGGGGTGGTGTTCCTGTTTGTTTTTACACATAAGCAGATGAATACACTGAAACCTTGTTAAAGCAGGAACAGATTCCATATAGACAGGTGTTCTTACTTTAAGTCACTACCTATGTAGAACTGGTGCTGGATTGAGTACTGCCTGATGACACTTGTTTCCTTTACGCCCTCAATTTTCTCTCTCTCGCTTTCTCGCACTCTCAGATTTTTATTTTGCGGGGGAAGGATGCCAGAAATCTCCAGTACTTCACCCAAGAGCTCATCACATGAGTCTTGGCAGTGAGTGTCGGCAGGATATTCAACTGTGGAGACCATCACAGCCAATCCCAATTCTTTTCTTGTAATAGTCACATGCCTGTCTATACATTACTGGGCACAAATGTTTTATTCAGCACTACATATTTCAATTATTCAAAATGCATGTCAAGAAAATGGCCTTGAGGCAATCCTATTTTGTTTTTATATAATCGTAAACTACTTTTTAATTATGTTTGGTGTTGAGACTTGCAATACGCTAAATTGTTACTCTGCTTCTTCTGAATATGTATTCTTTCCTGTGTGGTATGGATAGCAATCAAAAGCAGAAAGTTTTAGAAAAAGAACCATAGAAAAATTACGACACAGAAGGAGGCCATTCGGCCCATTATGTTCGTGCTGGTCGGAAGAACTACCCAGTCTTCATAGCGAGGGGATTTGAGTACAGGGGCAGGGAGGTGTTGCTACAGTTGTACAGGGCCTTGGTGTGGCCACACCTGGAGTATTGTGTACAGTTTTGGTCTCCTAACTTGAGGAAGGACATTCTTGCTATTGAGGGAGTGCAGCGAAGATTCACCAGACTGATTCCCGGGATGGTGGGACTGACCTATCAAGAAAGACTGGATCAACTGGGCTTGTATTCACTGGAGTTCAGAAGAATGAGAGGGGACCTCATAGAAATGTTTAAAATTCTGACGGGTTTAGATAGGTTAGATGCAGGAAGAATGTTCCCAATGTTGGGGAAGTCCAGAACCAGGGGTCACAGTCTAAGGATAAGGGGTAAACCATTTAGGACCGAGATGAGGAGAAACTTCTTCACCCAGAGAGTGGTGAACCTGTGGAATTCTCTACCACAGAAAGTTGTTGAGGCCAATTCACTAAATATATTCAAAAGGGAGTTAGATGAAGTCCTTACTACTATGGGGATCAAGGGGTATGGCGAGAAAGCAGGAAGGGGGTACTGAAGTTGCATGTTCAACCATGAACTCATTGAATGGTGGTGCAGGCTAGAAGGGCTGAATGACCTACTCCTGCACCTATTTTCTATGTTTCTATGTCTAAACTCACCTTCCTAGTGCTAGATCTGTACCCTTGTAGATTACAGCTCTTCAAGTGCACATCCAAGTACTTTTTAAATGTGATGAGGGTTTCTGCTTCCACTCTAAAAATGAATCCTTAGATGGCTGAACAGTCCAATACGAGAACCACAGTCTCTGTCATAGGTGGGACAGATATCGTTGAGGGAAGGGGTGGGTGGGACTAGTTTGCTGCACGCTCTTTCCGCTGCCTGCACTTGATTTCTGCATGCTCTCGGCGATGAGGCTCGAGGTGCTCAGCGCCCTCCTGGATGCACTTTCTCCACTTGGGTTGGTTTTTGGCCAGGGACTCCCACGTGTCAGTGGGGATGCTGCACTGTATCAAGGAGGCTTTGAGGGTGTCCTTGTAACGTTTCCGCTGCCCACCTTTGGCTCGTTTGCCGTGAAGGAGTTCCGAGCAGAGCGCTTGCTTTGCAAGTCGAGTCTCATGTCTGGCATGTGAAATATGTGGCCTGTCCAGCGGAACTGATCAAGTGTGGTCAGTGCTTCAATGCTGGGGATGTTGGCCTGGATGAGGACGGTAATGTTAGTGCGTCTGTCCTCCCAGGGGATTTGTAGGATCTTGCGGAGACATTGTTGGTGGTATTTCTCCAGCGACTTGAGGTGTCTGCTGTAAATGGTCCATGTTTCTGAGCCGTACAGGAGGGCAGGTATTACTACAGCCCTGTAGACCATGAGCTTGGTGACAGTTTTGAGGGCCTGGTCTTCAAACACTTTTCCTCAGGTGGCCAAAGGCGGCATTGGAGACGGTGTTGGATCTCATTGTCAATGCCTGCTCTTGTTGATAGGAGGCTCCTGAGATAAGGGAAATGGTCCACGTCCAGGGCCGCGCCGTGGATCTTGATGACTAGGGGGCAATGCTATGTGGCGAGGACAGGCTGGTGGAGGACCTTTGTCTTACAGATGTTTAGTGTAAGGCCCATGTTTTTGTACGCCTCAGTAAATACGTCGACTATGTCCTGGAGTTCAGCCTCTGTGTGTGCGCAGATGTCATCCGCGTGCTGCAGCTCAACGACAGAGGTTGGGGTAGTCTTGGATCTGGACTGGAGATGGTGAAGGTTGAATTCTATGTCTCAGCTAATAAAGGAAAACATTCCCTATGCATTTTTAAAATTATTTTTCCACGTTCCTCATTACCCCAGGGACATAGGAGTTTCCAGAACTTGACTCAATGTTGTCCTGGTTTAGAACAGCCAACTCTGCGCAAACCTGAGACTTGCTGATCTGCATAGTTTATTGCTGCATCCAGCTTTTACCCACTAGACCATGCTCTGTCATGTATATCCTTAATGCAGATGTTTTTTTTATGCGAATTGGCTAGGGTAAAGCATATTTACCTTTTAAAGTTGATATTCACTGGCGTGTCGGAGGTGGGGTGGTGAGGGCATTAATTTTGAAAAGGTCCTTTCAACTTTGATAATCTGTGACTTAACATTGTTCGATGCAAAATAATGGTATTTCATTCATTCACCAAGACATTTTATTGCACAATTTTAGTTTGATGTATCCCTCCCCCCTTGCCCCCAAAGATAAGGGACTGAGAAATGGGACATGTCTTTTCTGGTGCTCCATGCCGACATCCATGCCCAGTATAGGACAGCTCGCGACAAGGTAAAGCTTCCTCCTCTTTGCCCAAACGTACTTTATACCCGACTTTTGGAGCGCCCCATCGCACATGGTTTTTCTTTACTCTCTTATCTATTTTAGTGGACTGTCAAAGTTACCAGTTTCTACCAATGCTACAGTTTTATATTGTGGCTTGCTCCACTAGAAGCCAGATTGAAACTATCCCTATTGTTCTTGTAGGATTCTTGCAGTGTATTCACACTGTACATTTAGCATCTGTCAAGTTGCTTTGTTTTTTATTATAGTTCAACTCTAGTGGCATGGCTTGATATATTTATAAATTTGATCTCTGATCTGTACTGAATTAACTGATTTTAAATTTGGTAATAGTGGGGGCAGTGTAGTTGGAATATATTTTTCCACTCCTTAGCCCCGAGATACTTAGCAGCTTCCAGCTTCACGGATCAGTCTCATTTATTTGTGACAAATGGATACTTGGTTGATCTACTGCCGAGTGAAACCGCACCCTCGTGTAAGTTACTGCATTTGAAGAGGGGAAATTAGCTCATATATGAGTAGGCATTTAATTGTGGAAAAAAATCTCTGTTTATAAATTATTTTTCACTAATAGTTTAACCTATGACCATTGATTAGTTAAAGGTGGGAATTTTATATAATCTATTTTGGTAACTGAATAAATCTTTTCATTAATAGCAAAATAGAAAAAGCTAGAAACACGCAGTAGGTCAATCCGCATCTGTGAAGAGAACAGATGATCTGTGTTTCAGGTGCATGCCTTTTTTTTTTCCTCAAAGCTTTTTCATTAAAACCACTTTGTTCGGCCTATCTTTGGCTGCAGTGGGACCAGGAGTGACGGGTGCAATCGGCTTCAGGGCTTCAGGGCTTCTAGTTATAAAACAGCATATTAATGGACACATCATCAAAAATGCCAATGATGCTGCATTTGTGTGGTTTTTAAAAAAAAATAAAAGAAATAAAACCGAGTGGAATCTGAGCTGTTGTTTTGGTGTGAACTTTTGATGTATTGCAAAAAAGAATAGAGCTTTGTGCAGAAAGTAAAATTAAAGCACAAGTCACATTTTTAGTACTTGTGTTCAACTGTGCTGGGACTCCATTTTAACCATTAATAGTTGCAGTTGTTGAAAGGGAGCAGTAAATATATACTTTTTAAAGATCAAATTTGATCCTATGTTTGATCTTTGAATCTGATTTTTAATGCATCTTGTCAGCTAGATCAAATCTTTTTGGTAATGGGTGCACCACGAATCAGTTCAGCTGCCCGACTGCATCATTTTCATCATTTGTGCTGAATAATGTATTCAAATAGGTTATTGGACAAACTTAGCAAATGATCATACACAATGGAAATCGGTTCCTGAGACCTTGCTTACATTAAAGGCTCAGGCTGAAGATTTTTATTCCTCTTTATAATCCTTATTACTTTTCTTTCTGCTCACCCGCCAGCCCCCCCCCCCCCACCCCTCTTTCCCCTTTTTAACCATCCTTTGAAAGCGCCAGTTTTGATTCCACAGATGCAGGCTGAGTTCCAGTACATTATCCTAGTGACCATTCTACGTGTGAGCCTAGACGATAACTGACAGCAAGCTAGTCAATTTGTGAAAATGTCATAACTGATCCAGTGCCTATACATTCGTTCAGATTTTCCAACTGGAATTGCTGGATAGTGATCAGGAGTAAGAACCTTGATTAATACAGTTCGACCTCCTGAATCTGGAAACATCGGGACTGAGGCCGTTCCGGATTTCGGATATTTACAGATTTCTGAACGTATTTCCGACGTCTTGACGTTTGGCGCACCCGTATTCTGGGCGGGAAAAACCTGCGTTGCAGCCCCAAAAACAGCGGTAGGTATGAAGACCTGCAAAAAAGGTAAGTTTAAAATTTTTATTAATTTTTCAGCGATTTTAGTATGTAAGGGTTTGTGAATGGTTTTTTGCAATTTTGTTTTATGTTTTCCCCCCTCCCATTATTGTAGGCTGTCCCTCGAAATCGAGGAAGACTTGCTTCCACTCTGAGTTCTCAAGTGACTGTACAGTCCAATGCAGGAATTACAGACTCTAACAGGTGGGACAGACAGTGGTTGAAGGAAAGGGTTGGTGGGGAGCCTGGTTTGCCGCACGCTCTTTCTGCTGTGCGCTTGATTTCTGCATGCTCTCGGCGACGAGACTCGAGGCGCTCAATGCTCTCCCGGATGCTCTTCCCCCATTTTGGGTGGTCTTGGGCCAGGGATTCCCAGGTGCTGGTGGAGATGCTACACTTTATCAAGGAGGCTTTGAGGGTGTCCTTGAAACGTTTCCTCTGCCCACCTGGGGATCGCTTGCTGTCTTGGAGCTCCGGGTAGAGCGCTTGCTTGGGGAGTCTCATGTCAGGCATGTGGACGATGTGGCCTGCCCAATGGAGCTGGTCGAGTGTGGTCAGTGCTTTGATGCTGGGGATGTTGGCCTGAGCGAGAACATTGACGTTGGTGCGTCTATCCTCCCAGTGGATTTGCAGGATCTTGCCGAGGCAGCGTTGATGGTACTTCTCCAGTGCTTTGAGATGTCTGCCGTACATAGTCCATGTCTCTGAGCCAGATAGGAGGGTGGGTATCACTACTGCCCTGAAGACCATAAGCTTTGTGCCAGATTTGAGGTCCTGGCCTTCGAATACTCTCTCCCTCAGCTGACCGAAGGCTGCGCTGGCACACTGGAGGCGGTGTTGGATCTCGTCGTCTATGTCTGCCCTTGCTGATGGTAGGCTCCTGAGGTATGGAAAATGGTCCAAATTGTCCAAGGCTGCGCCGTGGATTTTGATGTGGGGGCAGTGCTGTGTGGCGGGGTCAGGTTGGTGGAGGACCTTTGTCTTACGGATGTTTAGCGTAAGGCCCATGCTTTCGTACATCCTGATGAAGATATTGACGATGGCTTGGAGTTTGGCCTCGGAGTGTGCGCAGACGCAAGCGTCGTCCGCGTACTGTAGTTCGATGCCAGAGGATGGGACGACCTTGGATCTAGCCTGGAGGCGGCGAAGGTTGAACAGGTTCCCATTGGTTCTGTAGTTTAGTTCCACTCCAGCGGGGAGCTTGTTGAGTGTGAGATGGAGCATGGCAGTGAGGAAGATTGAGAAGAAGGTTAGGGCGATGACGCAGCCTTGCTTGACCCCGGTCCGGACATGGATTGGGTCTGTGGTGGATTGTTGGTCAGGAGATAATGGCTTGCATGTCATCGTGGAACAGGCGGAGGATGGTGACAAACTTTTGGGGACAGCCAAAACAGAGGAGGACACTCCATAGTCCCTCGTGGTTAATGGTGTCAAAAGCCTTTGTGAAGTCAAAGAAGGCCGTGTACAAGGATTGATGCTGATCCCTGCATTTCTCTTGTAGTTGTCGCTTTGTATGCCTTAGTGAATAGAATCCGCATTGTCACTCTGGGAGGAGTTCTTTAGCCACAGGGAGAAGACGATTGAGGAGGATTCTTGCAATGACTTTCCCAGTGGCCGACAGCCAGGAGATTCCTCTGTAGTTACCACAGTCGGACATCCCGTTTTTTTGAAGATGGTTACGATTACGGCATACTGAGGTCTCCTGGCATGCTCTCCTTCTTCCAGATCCCCTCCCAAGGCCTTTCTCTCTCTGCGATAATCAGCCTCGGAGTAAAGTTGGCGAGGACCGCGGTTATGCTGATTTTTTTTTTTTTACTGCTGGGCCTTTATTTTTTTTTAAAAGCGGAGTGATTAGTGGTATTTTTGGCACAAAATGCCCCCCAAAAAATACTGTTATCGCTGTTTGTATATAAAAAAAAGTCTGGATTTTGGACGACCCCTCCATGGATCAGCGCGATGTCCTGGTTTTGGAATGTTTGGATTTGGGAGGTCAAACCTGTCCCCTTCTAACCATGTCTTTTGCCCCTATTGCAGAAATGGTAAGGCCATTTGCAGCACCCTATTGGGTATCTCAGGGCAGTGTGGCGATTTGGGTCTCTGCTGGTCTGTGGCTGATTCACACTGGAAAATACACAATCCAGTGAGCAACTGAGAGCTGTAGTTTTCCTTTTTTTTTCAAAAGATTAATGGAATACTAGCAATGATGCCCAAATTTAGATTTCTACTGAAAGCTTAACAAGCCATATTTAATGCAG
The DNA here is from genome assembly GCF_044704955.1 of Pristiophorus japonicus. NCBI lineage: Eukaryota > Metazoa > Chordata > Chondrichthyes > Pristiophoridae > Pristiophorus > Pristiophorus japonicus. Next base: position 71,031,515 of record NC_091977.1, on the reverse strand, counting down.
GCTTTTTATAAAGTATGTTTTGTTTGCAATAGCCAACAATATTGCACCACAAACAGCCAACATATGTTATGACTTGAATGCTTAATGAAACTGGAATATAATGAACATGTTGGGAGTAATTTTCTGACTTTGCCTGCTGGGAGTTTGTGTTGGAAAGTCGGGCACATGCTGTGCGTGATTTTCCGACCATTGTGGTCAGAAAGTCCTGCTCACAACATGCTGTATATCCATGTGTGCACCCAGTAAGCGAGGTTTCCCATTGGGGATGCAAAGTCAGAAACTAACCCCTCTTGTACTTTTATTTTTGTAGAGATTTGAATCCTCCAAATGTAATTGTAGGATTAAATGACTAAAACCATTTGCAGTAATCCCATATGTTCGAGCTTGAGAAATCTGACTACAATCTTAATATGTTTTGATATTTTGCGTCAAAAGAAATAATGACTTTTAAAAAAAAAGTGAATTCAGTGAGCCTAATCATTTTTAAACATTGCTTTGTGGGCATATTGTGCAGGTTTTTAATGCCCTGTTGGGGAACTCCTGTCCTAACTTTCAAAAGATATGGCAGATACTCAAAAATTTTTTTACAGACAATGTTGTTTCTGTTGCTTTATAATAAATAAATGCAATAAATAATGACAGAGAAAAAGGAAGTTTGTTGTCAAGCAGACAGAAATATGACCTTGGGGGACCCCTTAGCATCTGGTGACTTCAGTTTGAAAATCAATGATTTAAATGAAAGAGAAACTGAATTGAAGTATAAATAGTTCAAACACCCTTGATTCAGATACAATGAGTCTATCTTAAAAATGCCCACATCCTGTAGGCAGATTGAAACCATTTAAGTTTGGATTTAGATGTCCGCCCTAATCAAAACCAGTTCACTTCAACTTACTAGTCTGAGTTCCTGCTAGTGCCATTAGATTTGTACATATTTATTGCTGATATTTTATATGAATGGCATCTTTCAAACCTGCTTTGGTTAATAGTATCCAGATTTCATGTTGTGGAAAGTTTTAAGTAATGTATTCATTTGTGCTAGTGAGTGGATTAAAATATTGAGTGCTATTAATGGCTTTCTGTTTTTTTTTTTAGTATAGTTTTAATGCTTATAAAGTTTTATACAGCCCTGTTCATGTTCCCCATGACTGTGATTAATCACAATCAGCTAACAGTTTAAAACTTTAGTTAAAGGTGCATGGAAAAGTTTTGAAGCCACACAACACAGGATTGACATCTGTATTTGTAATGCCAGACTCTTCTTGAGTTGCACAGTTTAAAATTTAAAACTGCTCTTTCCACACCTGCACAAACCAATCAAGCAACCTGCAATAACGCAACTACAAAGCAATAAATGAACTTCAATTAGATAGCAGTAAATGTGTTTTTTTTAAAGATGTCCATTCCACAATAGACCAGATGATCCCAATTGAGAAATTTCACGAGGATACAGACTAAACTGGTTGAAATATTAAATTTTATAGTACAAGTCTCTTGGCATCAAATTGTGCACAAATGGTATATGTAAAATAAATTATTCTGCGATTTGGGATAGGCTAATATAGATTTTTATTTAAATGGGGAAACTCATGCAACTTCAAACTCTGTACATTGTGTTCAGTGACTGGATAGAAGAACAAGACTGCACTGTAAACTGGTCAAGGGAACTTTAATTTTGCACGTCCTCGAGCAAATATAATTATTTGTGTTATTGTAAGTTAAATAATTTGAGGGATCAATGTGATCTTCCGTTTCTTTTTATACTCGTACTACATTTTTGGAGCTAGGTTTGACTTGTGGACAAAAGCCAGTGGAAGTGTAATGCAACCACAATTGTGTGCTGCTTAACTGCTGAAGAGAAATGGGCAGTGTGTGGTTTTGTTCAAAAAATTTCTTTTTTGGGTAGAGGAAAAGATATTCTATTGCCACGTAACTGCACCTTGCATTAGGTTCTGGATAGTGTATGCCATATTGTATCACGTGATGGGAGACCTGCACTGAACAGTGTGGCAACCCGTGTCTACACAATATAGCTTTCCAATTTTTTTTAATTGAAGTTAGTAAACTTGCTTAGAACTACATATTCTGCTTTCTGAGCATCAAAGCAAGACTAATTCTCCCTATTCATTATCCCTTCCCACCGAAGAGCTTTAACATAAATGGGTAACTTTACAGTCACCATTGGAGACAGAGCTTCATGGTATTCTGGCTTGGGCTGCCTGACCTGCTACTGTCTGGTTTCAGACAATTAATGAGAGAGGCAGTAAATGGGTTAGAGAGCGGTTCTGGTTCTCTGCCATCGGTCACCATTGGAGATTTCCCATCAATATCTGGACATGCATCATGCCATTTCACCGCCACTAATACAATAGGGAGAGGGTGTCAAATTTAAAGGGACACTTCGGCAAGCGCAAAATTGTTTTTTTTTGTTCTAGGTAAAGCAAGGTTTTCTTTTAATCGGCTGTAGCTATTTTTCTCCACAAATGAGGTGACAAAAATACTGGGAGCCTGCCACCTGATGGATCTTCTGGGGTTGTTTATTTGCCATCAGGGTCATCACTCTTGCACAGCCCACCGTGAAACACAAGTGCCTGATCTCCAGGAGTGATCCCAATTCTCCATGACAATGAGCATGCAATCTCTGCTGTGTCACTTGTGTGGGGAGCAGAAAACATCCAGAATTAGCATTGGTAGAGACATTGAAGTAGGTTCCTGTCCTGCCAACAATGATTTGCTTGGGGGACTCAGTTGAGAAATGGGAGAAAATAACTGAGTTATTTTCCCCTCCAGTTATTTTCTCCCATTTCACAACTGAGTTCCCCAAGCAAATCATTGTTGGCATGACAGGAACCTACTAGGATATTCCTTTTTATCATTCTGCATCCAACACACATCATGGGAGTATAGTCTAGCTTCGCAAGTTGTGGAAAAACAATATATTGAAAATGCACTTGCATGGTGCAGATACTTTGTACCTGTACTACATTGTTGGTCGTCTACCCGTGTCACACAGTACCCCGAGACCGTGACACGTGTTTTTTTAGCTAAAGGCTCATTGCTGCTTGTGTAAGACTAATTGTGACAAAATCTCTGGTATTTTTAGGTTAGATTAAACTGATACAGTATTAGATATTAATTAATCTTTGTCCAGGCTTTTGTGTTTCTCGAGAGACTGATGCATTGTTATTTTTCTAGAGATTCATTGGTAAGAGGCTATCCTTTTTCCAGAAAAGCATACAGAAGTTATGCTTTTTCTGATCGTATGGTCATACCAGTGACTAATCCCGTCCTCCCAAAATGATGTAGAGAGCAAATGAAGCAGGCAAAAACAAATGAGCAGTTGAAAAAAGGCACCAATGAATTTTTATCAGTTTTCCCCAGCTGCCATGTGTTTTACTGTATGGCACTGACCCATGTAATACATCATAAACAAAGTAAGTGCCTCCATAGTGCAGACTAGTTGATCCAGCTAACATCTGCCAAAGGCTTTAAAGACGGTGGAAAATGTAATAATCTATTCACCATTGCTGCAGCTTCCAAGTGTTAAATAAAATGTTTCTCTGCTAGACATGGTGCTGTAACTTGCCAAATTTGCTTTGGATTCACAAAATACAACCATAATGAGAAACATTATTGGGAGGGGAGGTACAAATATTACACATGGCTTTGGAGACATTCCAATTGATTGCTTATTGAAAAATGATCTGAATAGTGTCACTCATCATCCCCAGTGGCATCTATCAATAGAGCTTGTACAACAGACTGAAAGAAAAAATGTGCAATGGTGTTCTAAGCCATCTGACATGACTCGTGTTGTTAGACATCTTCCAAAATTCTGAGACATTGGTTTACTACCTTATTCTATTTGGGTTTGTGGTGCAGATGGTTCAGGTTTTTGATTGTTGGGGAGCAGCCATTGATGCATTTTATACAAACTAAGAAATCTTTCAGAATACTGCTCTGCAATACCTGTATATGTGTATCCACTTTGAGACAATGGAATTGCTGTACCACTAATAATTGTGAATACAAACAAATCTTGTGTGCCGTTTACTTTTCTGTGGGAAATCTATTTTCTGCAGAGATGGAAGGAACTGGTACAATGGGGCAAGTAGTTTATCCCCCTCCCACACAAGTCCGAACTAGAACGCCCATTCTACTGTGTGGATGCTTGAAGAATCTTCAGTTGTGTGCCTTCCCCAGAAAAGTTTTAATCAGTCTCTGCAGTTTTTACTTTCTTGTGATGCAAGGATCTATGTTACATAGAAACATAGAAAATAAGTGCAGGAGTAGGCCATTCGGCCCTTCTAGCCTGCACCGCCATTCAATGAGTTCATGGCTGAGCATGCAACTTCAGTACCCCATTCCTGCTTTCTCGCCATACCCCTTGATCCCCCTAGTAGTAAGGACTTCATCTAACTCCTTTTTGAATATATTTAGTGAATTGAATATATTTAGTGAATTGTTAAGCCAGTAACAAAGGAATGGGTAACCAAATGGATAGTTTGCATTTTTACACTCTACTATCTTGCAGGAAGAACCCTGGGGACAATTTTTAAGGGCGAATCTGTGAGATGGGATTAGCAGTGCTCCACTGGGATCTGTGTTGGGACCTTAACTATTCACAGTATTTATTAATGACTTGGATAATGGCATAGAAAACCATTTATCCAAATTTGCCAATGACTCAGATAGCCGGCGTTGTAGATGAAAGCATAAAATTACAAAGGGATATCGATCAACTAAGTAAGTGGACAAAACTGTCAAATGGATTTCAATATATGCAAATTATTTCATCCATTTTGGACCGGAAAAAAAAAAGGATAGAACAGGGTACCTTCTAAATGGTGAAAAACTAACAGTGGAGGCCCAAAGGGATTTGGGTACATAGCTCATTATTTTCTGTACATGTTCGTGACATTTTAATCAAAAAGGCTGATTGAATGCTGGCCTTTGTATCAAGAGGACTAGAATACAAGAGAGTAGAAGTTATGCTGCAGCTGCACAAAGCCCTGATTAGAGCACACCTGGAATACTGTGAGCAGTTCTGGGCATCACAACTTTAGGAAGGAGGGAGTGTAGCACAGGTTTACCAGAATGATGCCCAGACTCCTAAGGTTAAATTACAAAGAGATTACACACATTAGGATTGTAGTCCCTAGAATTTAGATGATTAAGAGATGATCTGATTGAAGTTTTCAAGATATTAAGGGAAACTGATGGGGTAGCTAAAGAGAAACTATTTCCACTGGTTGAGGATTCTGGGACGAAGGGGGTATCGTCTAAATTGGAGCCAGACCTTTCAAGAGTGAAATTAGGAAACACTTTTACACACACAGGGTGGTAGTAGTTTGGAACTCGCTTCCACAAATAGCAATTGATGCTAGATTAATTTTAAATCTGAAATTGATAGATTTTTGTGAATCAAAGGTATTGAGGGATATAGGCCAAAGCTGGGTATATGGAGTTCGGTCGCAGATCAGCCATGATCTCATTGAATGGTAGAACAAGCTTGACGTACTGAATAGCCAGCACCTGTTCCTGCGAACACCATTTTATGGCTGCTCCTTGGGAATCTCTCATTTGGATTCCAATTGATGATATACATGATGCTGCTTCGTGGAGCATTTTTCAGTAATTCACTAAACATTACTGTCTAGATTTGACCTACCTTGGTCCCAACAGCTGGTATTTTTCTCTCTCCCTTCCACTTTAGTAGGCTAAAGTGCAGTATGTGAAAGATGCAAAATGATGAAACAACTTGGATTTTACCTTGCAGGGTTGGCGTCCTTCAGACACCAGGCCTCAACTTATCTATTTGGAGGCACAGCAGGGAGTGACGGAGTTTGTGTTTTAACTAGTTTTTGTTCAGCTTCAGGCAAAAATCCCAGTGGCACAGATCCTATATACCCTGTAGTATCAATTTTGGCATCTTTAACAGTGTTGAAACTGAAGTGCACATTTGTATTTGTATGATGCAGGAGACCACGTGTGACACTACTTGTATGCAATATCATGGCATTTATATACATGCTCAGTACATGGTTCCCCAGAACTTGAGCAAGGCTATGCTGCTGTGATGTGGCAAGGATGCCTATCATTCAAAGAACAAAGAAGCTCCTACAAGGTAGGTGATCTTTTTCCTTTGTAAATTTTAAGGATTTCAACAAGAGAAGGGTATACTAATTCCTAACGACGGGAGGGGAGGGACGGAACGGGACCCGGGAGGGTACGGGGCGGGGGCAGGCGGGATGCCAATTCTCCCAAACGGGTGTAAATTTGGTGAAGCGGCTTCGCAACTTTTAAGTCCGTGTAGTGAGGCCGGAGCAGTTTTTGGGTGTAGGTGTTATTTAATTACTACCAGCGAGCTGTGGGCACCCGTGCTACTGCTCGTCGGTTATACGGAGGTGGTAAATTGGCTGCCTCCTGCACTGAGCTTGCCAGCAGTTTGGTCTGGAGGAGGGTGACCTGATCCCAGAGTGGTCAAGCACTGGCCAGAAATAGGCCACAGTAATTTTGTGGAGCCAGGAGGAGCATGTCTGCTCCTCTAGGCTCCACAAAAGTTCCACCCCACAAAATCTGGGCTTTGAGCAGGGCGGCTGATTTGGATGTTCACTGCCAGGTTTAAGAAAGTGAAGCTTATGCAGTGTATGCCCTATCTATTTGTACCTGAAAGTTGCAAATGCTATCTTACAACCAGTGTCTGATTATGATTTGCATATTTAAGCAGCCTCCTGCCTAAAACCGCTTGCCCATTTACAAGTCAGCCTGAATACTGCATCAGGTGGGCCTTGGGAGTCAGTGGGGTGGTCGAGGAGCACCCCAGACTGCCAATTTTTTTCAGCGAGAAATAGGTGGCTGACAATTGAATATCAATTTCCCCCCCCCCCCCGCAAGTTGTGTAGTCATCTCGTGGACATCAAAACTAACATACAGTTTTGTTTTTATATTTGTAAGATGTTGCCACAAAAAATGAAATTTCAAAATTTCCTCATGACTGCTGAGAATTTTTGTCATTTTGCATTTGAATTACAATGTGTAGGATGCTCCCAATATCTGTCTTTCAAATCATATTTTTGGTTTGTCTTTCTATTTTACAAAAGCTTTTTGTGTCCAACTCTAGCAATGCTCTCCATGCTATTTAGTTTCAGATTAGGTCTTAATCGACTAAATTAGTAGCCCCAATAATTTACCGCCACACACAATACTGTATGTATGACTGGGAGGGAGGGGTGATGGGATTCCTTACACAATATTCACACACCCATAAAGGTGTGTGTGTGTGTGTGTGTATAACATGTAATGTGCTTCTTTGCAAATAGTTGACTGGTTCTGCACAGAGCAGGATGTGTGGTATTACCAATACTTTCATTGTGTTAGTGTTTGAAACTTTTAGTTCCAATTAAGAAGTGGTGATGTTAGCAATTTTGTCCAGTGATTTCAGTTAAAGGCTTAGTTAGAAAGTCAGATATTTTAAGACCTTAGCCATGCTTCTAAGAGGCCCAGGTGCTTACCCCACTTAAACCTTGAATTACTGCTGTCTGTGGAAATTGTATTGAATATGATGCTGGGAGAGAGAGATTATGCCTACTTTAGTGGGCCACACACACAAGTTTCATGGAAAGGCAAAGCTTTTTTTTTTCCTGTGTAGAGAGATTTCCATATGGTAGGATTTGAAAGACCTCCAATACTTTTAAAAAGCTGAACCTTCGGTACACTTCAAACCTGCAGCCCGTCGCCGTTAATTGCATGCAGGCTGAAACCAAATCAAATGCCTGAGACTCTGGAGTGTTGCATAAAACTGGTGACAGGTTTACATGGACCCCTTGGATCATGAGCCAGTTAAGTGATCAGTAAAGTCGTCTGCGAGGTTGTACAAATGTTGGCTATCAGTCTGGGCTGTGACCTAAAAAGATATACTGATGTCTTGAAGCTTTTTTTTTGCTTGTGCTCATAGGACCATTTCCTAAGATGAAGGACTTTGGCGCATAAACTATTACCTAATGACTTGCTGTAACTTTACTTGTGTCAAGACTAGATTCTGTTGTTTCAATCTAGTTATACTACCTCTTAAGAAAAAAATAATTGAACAACAACTTTGCAATTCAGGACCCTAAATTCTATTAGTGAGTTTGAATTTAACCCACTATGAACTGGATAGCAAGAGGTTGCCTTTTTATATATATTTTTAAAAAAAGCCAAAGCCATGAATTAGTATTCTGTCTGAAGTGTTTATCTTGGAAAGCCTTGGGGCTGGATTTTCGGTTGGTTTGTGACGGGGTTTTCGCCGCGTTTTGACCCTCTGCGGCAAAAGCCCGGTCGCGAACCTTAGTTCCTTGTTTGCGGCGGCGCTGCCAGAGCTGCGCCGGACATGTAACGACTGATTGTGTTACTGTCTGAGTTTCGGCATTCACCCGACCTGTATGCTGTGCCCTGAACACTGCCAGGTAAAACCTAGCGGGGCAGCCCTGCCAGCAGCGGTAAGTTGGAAAACCTGGAAAAAAAGCTAAGTTAATGTTTTTATATACTTTTTCAGCGATGTGTTAGGTAAGAGTCTTGGTAATGTTTTTCGAATCTTCGGCCCCCCACACCCCCTCAGGCCTCTCTCGCAGCGCTCCCGGCCCCACACTAAAGTTGGCGAGGATTGCGTTTTTGCGGCGTGAATAATTGTGCAACGCCTCCCTTTGCAATGGCGCAGACCCCAAAGGCTGAAAGTTAGGTCTTAAATCGGTAACAAGCGAAAACGGTAATTTTCACGCAAATCTTGTGTTTTCGCCCAAAAATCCAGCCCTTGGGGTTTACAAGTGAAGAATATTTCAGAACAGGCTTTTAATAGAATTAACATTACTGTACAGGAAATTGAATCATTCAGTAAGGAAGTAGAATTGATTGCAGTTATTAATGCTGTTTTAATGAGGGTTGTATCATGGAATGTTATCTGGCAACAGACATTTCCCTTGTTGCCAATCATGCACTGTGAATCTGGAATTCTGAACAAATCGTGCAGTTCAAGATGCTTCGAAAACTGGAATTATGTGGTAGAACTAATGTGTGTTTTCCTCGGGTAATTTGGAAAAAATTTTTCTATTGATGGCAAACGTGTAGACAGTACAAGATGTTTTCGGCTTGGGGTGGGGGGGAAATCATTTCTGTCTTAACTTTGGAGCTGATTCCACCTGCATTTATAGCTGTGTCTTGGGCAGCGAACTTTAACTTATGTCTTAGAATGGTGGCCAGCTGCAAGTGGATGGTGTAAGCTTATTTTGGAATGAATATCCTGAGTATATTGATTTCTGTTGCTTAGATTGGTAATGGTCCAGACCTCTTCTGTTTGCAGCAAGAGTACAATTTGCAAGCATCGGCATATACCCTGTACTAGCTTTGGTAAAATCCATTTGTGTAATTAAATTACCGTGTCATTGATTAATGGATTTTAGGGTGAGCCAACTTGAGTTGCACTGCAGCTGGATGCCCAGTTTTGAATTCGGGAGTAAACCTGAATGGTTACATTGGTTCCAAAAGGATTTCCGAATTGGCTCTGGTTTCCATATTGGTGTCTTCATGGTTTAGAAGCACTCTGCTCAGCTTCTCCCAAAGGCTGTGACTTTATCTAATAAAACCTGAGATTTGATTCCTGATCTCAATCAGGTGACAGTAGAAGTTGGCCGTGGCAGCCTCCTGAGTGAGGAGAACATTGACCATGTCGATGGCGCTCACTTCGCTGGATGCCCATTTTAATTTGGCCCCTCAGTGCTGAAAATTAAAAAAAAAAACACAGTTTTGTCCCACCATGCGCATCTTCTGGCACCGGCGCTGCCCGAGCTGAACTCTCGGGGTGGCTTCCAGTGCGTGCCGGAACGGCACAGTGCATGCGCTCCAGGGGAAAAAAGCACTGCGCATGTGCCCGGGGCTAGCAGCGGCTGCAGTCAACGAGGAGAAACGGCAGAAGGCTGCCCCTGCTGTTCACAGAATAAAGCTTCATTTTTCCAGCTTCATTGGAAAAACCTGGTGGATGTCTCAGACGATGGAGCCTGGTGGATTATCTTTGAAGATTTTTTGATGATTTTCGGACCCAGAAATATCAATGGAAAATGTTTTTTTTTTAAACTGCATTCAGGCCATAAAATTTAACATTGCAGGAGCAGAATTATTGGTAAGTTTTCATTTAACATTTTTATTTTTATACTTACAGGCAATGTAGTATTGTGCTAAAAGTTAAAGTATTAGTGAGGGAGTCTATTCGGCCGGGGATAGGAACGGGCCAGCGCGGATTTCTCCAACTGAAGGGAAGGCTTTTTTCTACGGTCTGTGTGCCGGTTTATAAATTTTTGTTCGGGAGGAAACTTAGCCTTAAGCCCAGAAATGGTGCGGGAACCTTGGCGCCAAACATTCTGGCACTGGTAGTAGACACCGGTGCCCCAACACTGGGGAATCTTTGAACTGGGCTTCGACGCCAAAAAACTCACTGGGTGCCGAATAAACGGTGCCCAGTTCTGGGGAAAATTTGGGCCATAGTGACCTCTGCTGGAAATGTGGACAAAATCAGGCTGGAGAGCAAAACTCTCATGGTTGAATAGCTTGAATATGCAGTGTCAAGGTTCATTATGAGTAGTCCAATTGGTCAAGGCCTGTAGAACTCTACCCGCCAAAGATTTGATTCTTTTAAGGGAGGAGATAATTGGCATAGAAATAATGAGAAAATGCCTTGCTCAAATAAAATGAGCAACTTGGTTAATATCTGACTGTCGGTGTTCTCCAAACTCATTATAATTTAGTTACCCATTAAGTATAATGCAATAACATGTTTTGCATGAAAATATTTAGTAAGATTTGTCACCATTTAGTGCACACAGTTTGAAGTCTTTAGGAGTCGATTTTATAAATTTGTGCTCCTGCTGTCGAACTGCACAAACCAAGGATGTATATTTTGAGAATTTACAGATGGAGTTTAGCCTTCCCCAACGTGACTTTCCTCACTAACATCAGAATAAATGGACAGAATTTTGTGGCCCTCTGATTTCCACACCCGAGTTCCTGCTGGGTGTCCTCAGTTACAGCTAATTGGTAAAATCTACTCCAGAGTAATACTGTTTCTGGGAATTAATGTTGCTTTTATAAACCTTACATTTAAGTTTGTGAAGAACTTTGGGACGTGTCTGAAAGCTGTTCAAAAGCGCAATGTAAATGCAAATCTTTCTCCTGTTTGTCTTATCCTAACCCTAAAATATTAGTGCTTCTGTTGACCCTAAACCTGGGTCCCTGTTCCTACTAGCGCATGTTAAAGCTACAATTAAAACAGCAGCCAAAAAATATATATTGACGCTTAGTTTTATTAATTAGCCGCAACTTTTCAGTTCTGCCTTTGAAGACATGAGAGGAATATGTTGATGACAGCAATGTGAAGGCGAGGATCATTGCATCTTCTTTTCTGCAATACATTTCTTTTTCAAATTTGAAAAGCACAAGATCCACATTTGGAAGATGACTTCCCCTCCCTTAAGTGTGTATTTGTCGCAATTCCAGATTTCGAGTTGAATTAGCTTCTCTGTTTGTTTGCCTTTGGGAAGCGGGGAGGGAGCCATATCTCTCATCTCTCAGATCACAGCAATCTGGAAGAGTGGCGAGCAAGGTGAACACGGAGCCACTTGTATGCGGTTCACTTGAGCCGGAGGGAAAAATTGGTGAGGTCTCTGGCTCAGTCTCCCAGTCCCAGTAAATCGTGATCATCCTCAGCCGACAGATTCACACACCTTCGGAACAAACTTCACTCAAACATCAACTTGGGTCAGTTTCACCCTGTGTTATCGTGCTTTGTTATTGACGCGAAACAGTCTCTCCCTGGTCCTCTTGTGTAAGATTTCTAAATCTCTGGCATTAAATTTGACAGTGAGACAATTCTTCTAAAACAATTGGAACACTTTATTCAAAAAAAACACACACACACACAGAGACACACACATTCATCTTAGTCACAACAGATACAATGAGGTTATAATAGTGATGTATGTTACTTCCCTTTTGTCTGGCTGGTTCAAGAGAGAGAGACAAGTCTTTCGTTGAGTTCTTTATACCTCTCAAAGCCATTGTCCCTCTGAAAGACTCATGATTGGACCTTGGTTCCAGGGCAGTTCCTTATTGGTTCTCCTCACACATGTGGCTGTCTGGCCTGGCTCAGCCATCTCTTGATTAGATTAAATGCCTTTCCAATACACACAACCCATGCAGCAGCTCTGTGGGCTTCCATTTTGTTTCAACACAAATGGGCCTTTCGGTATAATCTACACTTTTAACATTTATACATAGAAACAATTTTAATCATTCATAAACACTTTTATTCTTGCACTTGGGTCGGTTTAAGAGTATCAGATCTGGATTAAAGCACAACAGGTTCGCGGTGACATGTCCGTTTCTGTCTGGAGAAGTCGCCAATTCTATCAGCAACAATAGAATACAGGTGTCAACCTTGGCTCAGTTGGTCGCAATCTTGCCTTGAGTCAGGGAGTTGTGGGTTCAAGTCACATTCCAGAGCCTTAAATGCATAATCTAGGCTGACACTAGAGTGCAATACTGTTGAAGGTGCCATCTTTCAGATGAGACATTAAACCAAGGCCCTGTTTGCCCTCTTGGGTGAATGTAAAAGATCACATGGGGTGAAAAAATGGAAATCCAGGCTAACAGCAAGTAATTAATGTACAAGTGCAAAGCAGTAGGTACAGCAAATAAAGACTAGCATTTATATAGTGCCTTTTATGACTTCAGGACATCCTAAAGCACGTTAGTCAATGAAATACTTTTGAAATTAGTCACTAATTAGGCCAGAGTATACACATACCTATGTGCGCCACTCTAACTTAATGGCAAGTAAAATTCGCATGACACAGGTGCCAGCCAATGACGATCTCCAACAAGAGGGACTAATCACCTCCCCTTGACATACAATGGCACTATCTTATTAAATCCCCGCCATCAATATCTGGGGGGGGGTCATGGGTATTCTGTGGCGAGTGGCTCACCAACTGACTCCGTGAAGCCTTGTCACCATTTACAAGGTACAAGTCAGGAGTGTCATGGAATACACTCCCCTTGCCAGAATGAGTGCAGCTTCAGCCACACTCAAGAAGCTCAACAACATCCAGGACAAAGCAACCCGCTTGATTGGCACCCCATCCACCAGTCGTGGCTCGGTGGGTAGCACTCTCGCTTCTGAGTCAGAAGGTTGAGAGTTCAAGTCCCACTCCAGGGATTTGAGCACAAAAATCTAGGATGAACCCCAGTGCAGTAATGAGGGAGTGCTGCACTGTCGGTAGTGCTGTCTTTCGGATGAGACCTTAAAGCGAGGTCCCATCTGCTCAAGTGGATGTGAAGGATCCCATGGATCAAAGGAGCGCAGGTTATCCCCGGTGTTGTGGCCAATATTTATCCCTCAATTAATATAACAAAAAGAGATTATCTGGTCATTATCACATTGGTGTTTGTGGGAGCTTGCTGTGCGCAAATTGACTGTAGAGCGCTTTGAGATGTCCGATGGTCGTGAAAGGCGCCATATAAATCCAAGTCTTTACTTAAATATTCACTCCCTCTGTACCGTGGCTGAAGTGTGTACCATCTACAAAATGCACTGCAGCAATTCACCAAGGCTTCTTCGACAGCCTCTCCCAAACTCTCAATCTCTCAAAACCTAGAAGCAGTAAGGATGGCGACCACATGGGAGCACCACCACCTTCAAGTCACAGACCATTCTGAATTGGAAATATATCGCAGTTCTTTCATCGTCGCAGGGTCAGAATCCTGAAACTGCCTCCTAACAGCCGAGTACCTTCACCACACTGACTGCCACGGTTCAAGACGGTGTCAGTTCACCACCACCTTTTTGAAGGCAATTGGGGATAGGCAATAAATACTGGCCTTGCCAGTGACTCCCAAAGCCGTGTATGAATTTTTTTTTAGTCTAGATTTTCCAAGTTCTGCCCTTTAAAATTAACCTCAATTTATGTCGTACATATTTTCTTTGAGTCTTCCTTCTTCGTGTCCAGCAGCAAAGTCTAGAATCCTTCAGTTTTTTTTTTAACTTCATCTTTGGATTACAGCCACTTTTACACATCTTTTTGAACCTGATATGGACTTGGAATAACACAATTAGACAGAGCAGACTCTCCATTTTAAAATGAACATAATCTGCCTTCTAGTGGGAGACACCGTTCTGGCTGATGCAATCTGAAGTAAACCCTATCCTCTTAAAGTCCGTTGACTCGCTGATTTTCTCCACCCTACTTTCTCTTCCAGTCAGCATTTTCAGCAGAATTTCAGTCGCTATCCAGCAACATTGGACTGTCTCACGTAGTGACTATTGAGGACTGAAAATAGAAAAAAACCCGATGGTTAGCTTTGACCTGTAGACTGACCATAAGTAAAATCACCATCATGAAATGGGAAGCTCATTGGAAAAATGCTTGTGTTTTTAGTTTTGTCTTTTTTGTAATGTGTTTTTAGTTTTTTGCAAAGAAGCATTCATATGTGGAAATATTAAAATTCCTTTCTCAGAAGGGACATTTTCGGCAAAGGAGTTTTGTGCCCTCAAGCAAAATTTGGAGATATCCTTGAAGACAGCAGGAATGTTTGCGTTTTGGGGAAAAAGAGATGCTATCATTTTGGAATCTTGAGAACAATTTCAACTTTTTGCAGAACTGCTTTTCAGAAGCTTCTATTAATAGTTTGCTTTAAGAACTGAAATTTCAAGTAGATGTCAGGATTTCAGTTTAGGTTTCAAGAGCTAGAAACTCTGTTTTCAGTGAAAACTGTATTTTTAGGCCAAAGTTACTGTTTTTGCTTCGCTACCGTTAGTAGGCCGGATAGTCAGCCTTTAATTTGCGCAGCGCTAAAAATTGGTGTTGCACGAGGATCCGTGGCTCAAACTGTGAATTTCAACAACTTTAGTCCGGGGCCGATAGCGCTGCGAAAGAGGCCTTGGTAGAGGGAAAAAAGAACAACAAAATAATTGGAAAAAACAAAAAAAACATTTACAAAACCCTTGCCTGCTAAATCGCTGAAAATAATTAAAAAAATAAAAACTTTAACTTCCACTGCTGGCAGGGCTGCAACGCAGATTTTTCCCTGTCTTCTGGGCGCAGAATACAGATGCGGAGACTGAGCCAAATTTTGGGCAAAAACGCTATTTCGAGTGTTGCACGGCGGCACTCCTCTCCGGTGGTATGTGGAAAGTGCCACCGCAAAAGGTCGCCGCAGTTTTTTCGCTGCGGAGGGTGAAATATCGCCAAAAACCCAGTTGCAAAGTTGGCGAATTTCTAGCCCAAAGTGCTTTATCCCACCCTGAAAAGTTGGTGTTTATTTCAATAACATCAAAAATGGTGGGGGTAGGTGGAATGAGGTTCCTAAAAAAAAAAACGTACTTTTAAATTTGTGATGAAGCTTTCAACTTGGCTCAATAGCATGAGTTTGTCAAATAAAACAGACCAGTTAAATAACAACCCTGCACTTCGTTTCCATCCAAATATACCTTTTTTAACAGAGGAAACCAAAGCACTGATGAAACCTGGATTTAGTACCTGTACAACCAAAAAATGGCTAAACTATACATGGGGGGAGGGGAGGGAAGGGAAAGAAAAGAAGAGAAGAGAAGAGGAGGAAATGGGAAACTTGAATGTACCATTTTGTAAATGAGCCATGGTAACTAAAACTATTGACTGCTCATTTAATAGACTAGCCCAGTTGCAAGTCAAAGTAGAGATTGCAGCTTGGTTACTACATTGCTCCTGTTCTGTAATTTGCCTTGCCTGGCTGGCTGCTTTTATTTAATGTGCTGCAACAAAAATGACTTCCAATGCCATGGTTCCACTTGCTGCTAGATGGCTCGTTTTCCTTAATCTCGACAAGTAAGGGGACACAGAGGCCAATTATATCAATTCTGCTGCCAACCTGGTTGAGATCAGCTGACTTGACACAGACCAGTGTTTGAAGCTTGGCCCTTGGTCTCTGTGGCTCTATCACTGGGTGGTGCATTTCTCATTCAGCCATTGAGGAAATGCAAGTGGTTTTAGGGCTTTTATATATGAAAGTGATTGTAACTTTGGCGATAAACGGTTGATATTTTTGTCCTAAAATAAAGACTGGGAGCTGGCCACAAACCACATTGCAGCTAAGGGTACATTAGAATGCTGATACCATTCTTAGTGGCCATTTTGTGGCTGTATAATCCATGTGTGTGAGATGCTTGCCGACATTTAGTCAAATCTGCTGGAGGGGAAGAGTGGGTGTCTGATGTTCAGTAGACTCGATCAAATGCATTGGTTTCTCTGGTGCAATGCTTGGTACAGCAGTTATATTAAGAGTATCTATGTAGATCCATTTTGCTAGAGGTTTTTTAGGTTTGACGATTTTAGGTTTGAAGTATTTGAGGGTGTAGTGCAAAGAGCCAAATGTTGTACTGAACATCGTGCCGAGTTCACGTTCAGTATCAGATGACCTGATAACCTTGTGTATGGGAAAGCAATATATCTTTGCACAGCAGTTTTAAGGTTCATGCATAATGTTTTTTGGGAACGTACTAAATGTATGGCAAACCAAATGCTAAGAAAATGTTAATGGGCAAGAGGTTTTTTGGGAGCGGGAGGGGTAAAAAGCATGTAGACCTGCACTTTATATTGAGCTTTGAAAGGCTTGTTTCTCCAGTGGCCAGCAGCGTCTCTGCTGTTTTTTAAAAAGATATAATTTGAAGTCGATTGGCCTCTGTGTCCCCATACTTGTAGAGAACAAGGAAAATGAGCTATCTAGCAGCAAGTGGAGCCATAACATTTGAATTAATTTTTATTGTAGCACATTGGGTCGAAGAGACCACTAGGCATTGGATTCACACACCACGCATGTCAAACGAAGTGGGGTGAGACCACCACAAACCGTCCTTGTTTTTCCCTCCCCACTCTTGTCTCCATCTGTGTAGATACTGGATTCTTTTCCCTTCAATCTGTTTCAGCGAATTCACTGACACACGAACACTTTTAGTCTTAGCAACGTAAGACCTTTATTAGAGATTCTCCGGCCGGGACCTGTTAAGATAAAGGGAACACCCTTGATTTGAGCCTGTCCACCTCTCTCTTGACAAGTCCTGTAACAGTACAAAAGCTCAATATTTATACATTGTTACAGCAGAACATATTTGAGTGACACTCAGTTTATACAATCATTGGTCGACTTCCCCCATAGCATACCCAATTGCAGGCTAACAACTCTCCAAATAGGGCAGGCTCCAGGGATGTGTTTATAGTTTCGATTTACTTAGCATTTCCCTATTTTATGGCTTGTTATTAGCAGTCTCTCGTCTGACTCATGCCTGACTTTGCTTTTCGCGTAACTCGTGTTTGACCACAACTGAGTAACCCCTTTTTGTGTCGACATTGCAAATATCTCAGCTTGACATTTTCTTTTAGCCATCTTCCCATGATCCTTTTCAACTGACACATTCACAAAAGCTATCTTCCCATGATCCTTTTCAACTGACACATTCACAACTCTTCTATTCACATTCTCATCTGCGTTGCTCCAAATATGTGGTTCTGAATTTGGGTTTATGCTGGAACTTTCGCATCAGTGCAATGTAGAACATAATGTGATCCCACCATCACTAGCTTTTTCTTTTCCAGTTCAGATTCTCTCATTTGCAGTCTGGGCTGAATTTTGTTATCACCAGCAGTCCTGTTCCTATATATGAATATGATAACGAAAAAGCTGTTTTTAATCCTGTAAGGTTATAATAGCAGTATTTAGTGGCAGCAGTTTTGGAAGACTGCACAATATTAATGCAGAAGGCTGATCCTTTACTGCTCTGGCTCAATTAAATTAGTAATTTTTGCAAAACCTCTTTTTACTAAGGGAATAATATTGGAAAAATTGGTTTGGTTTATTTTAGCATTGAATCTTCAAAAGTTTTCTCTCGAGCTTCCTTTTTAGGGAGGTACTGTAACTTTAGGCACGATGCGAAAGAAGTGGAGCCCCATTAATTGTTGTTTCCATGGTGCCACCAATATATCCACCAGCACAAAGGGCTGGATTTTCAGGTTTTCTCTGCTCTGTTTTGCGCCCTTTTGCGGTGAGGTCTTCTGGGCAGGCGGTCAGCCTCGAACGTCCTGCAGCGATCCTCGGGTCCTGTTTATCGGCGGCACGGAGCAGCATCACCTGCGCCCGGTGTGCATCGCTCCTGGTTGGGACACCAGCACGTGTTTGTACTCCTGCCCAACTCATCTGCTTGGAAGCGCGCCTCGCACTGACTGCCTGGGAAATCAGGGTGGTCCAACCGTCCTGCAGCAAAGAGGTGAGTAATAGACTCCTAAAGTAAGTGTGATTGTTTATTCTGTTTTTTTTTGTTGGCGATTTTATATTGTGGCGTGGGCAATCTTTTTTTCGTTTCTCTTTTTTTTTTCTCTCTCTCTTTCTCTCTTTCTCTCTTCTCTCTCCTCCCTCCCTCCTCCTCCTCCTCCTCTCTCGCCTCCCCCCAGGCATCTCTCTGAGCGCTCTTTAGCTCGGGAGTTTCTCATTCTAGCGTACAAGAGAGATGTACAACGCCTCCCTTAGTGCTGTGCCCCCTGGCTCAGGATCCAGCTGCCCACACTTGCCTACTGAGGCACAAACTGTTCCGTGGCACTAATTTTCCCGTTCTGCCGCCATTATCACCCCAAAAACATAATAGCCTAAAATCTAGCCCAAGGCATTCTGATTCTGCCTGCCTAGAAGGAGTAACAACATGATAAGATGACTAAATAATGTACTGCAAAGGCTATAAAAAATAAACCGCACCTGTTTGTGCAGTATCTATTTAAACTTATTGAAAATGACATTGTGCTTTTGTACCGAAAGGAATGCTTTGTTCCATCTCTTTCCCCATCCAAAGGTACTGACACTTGTAATAAGAATTTGCACTTGTACAGCACCTTGTGTCCTCAGGTCATACTGAAGCACTTTACAATCAGTGGGTTGCTTTTAAATTGTGGCAGGTTGCAGCCCATTCCACAGGGTCCCACAAACTGCAAACAAATGAATGACTGGCCACCTGCTGGTGTTGATTGGAATGTTGTCCAGGACATTGAACTCCCTGTTCCTTTTTGAATAATGCCAGGTGGAGATTCTACATCTATCTGAACAGGCAGAGGGGACCTCTGTTTATTATCATTATAGGTAGTCCCTCGGAATCGATGAAGACTTGCTTCCACTCCCAAAGTGAGTTCTTTGGGGGGCTGAACAGTCCAATACGAGAGCCACAGACATTTGTCGAGGGAAGGGGTGGGTGGGGCTGGTTTGCCGTGCGTTCCTTCCGCTGCCTGCGCTTGATCGCTTCACGCTCTTTGCGTTGAGATTCGAAGAGCTCCACGCCCTCCCGCATGCACTTTCTCCACCTTGGGTGGTCTTTGGCCAGGGTCTCCCAGGTGTCAGTGGTGATCTTGCACTTTACCAGGGAGGCTTTGAGGGTGTCCTTGTACCATTTCCGCTGCCCACCATTGACTCTTTTGCCATGAAGAAGCTCCACATAAAGCATTTGCTTACGGAGTCTCGTATGTGGTCTGCCCAGCGAAGCTGATCAAGTGTGGTCAGTGCTTCAATACTGGGGATGTTCACCTGGACGAGGACACTGATGTTGGTGCGCCTGTCCTCCCAGGTGATTTGCAGGATCTTGCGGAGACATTGTTGGTGATCTATCGCCAGCGACTTGAGGTGCCTTCTATACATGGTCCATGCCTCAGATCCATACAGGAAGGCGGGTATTACTACAGCCCTGTAGACCATGAGCTTGATGGTAGATTTGAGGGCCCGGACTTTAAACACTCTCTTCCTCAGGCTGCACTGGCGCATTGGGGGCGATGTTGAATCTCCACATCAATGTCTGCCTTTATTGATAAGAGGCTCCCGAGGTATGGGAAATGGTCCACGTTGTCGAGGGCCGCGCCGTGAATCTTGATGATTGGAGGGCAGTGCTGTGCGGTGAGGACAGGCTGGTGGAGGACCTTTGTCTTACGGATGTTAAGCATAAGGCCCATGCTTTCATATGCCTCGGTAAATACATCGACTATATCCTGGCGTTCAGCCTCAGATTCAGGCATCGCCCGCATACTGCAGCTCAACATTAGAGGTTGGGGTGATCTTGGACCTGGCCTGGAGGCGGCGTAGGTTAAACAGCTTCCCACTCCAGCTGGGAGCTTGTTGATTGAGGTGGAGCATGGCGGCGAGGAAGATTGAGAAGAGGGTTGGAACGATGACTCAGCCTTGTTTGACCCCGGTCCGGACGTGAATTGGGTCTGTAATGGATCCGTTGGTAAGGATCACGGCCTGCATGTCGTCGTGAAGCAGGCGAAGGATGTTGACAACTTTTGGGGGCATCCGAAACTGAGGAGGACGCTCCATAGACCCTCAGGGTTGATGGTGTCAAAGGCCTTTGTAAGATCGAAAAAGGCCATGTATACGGGCTGGCGCTGCTCCCTGCATTTTTCCTGCAGCTGTCGCGCTGCAAAGGTCATGTCTGTTGTGTCCCATGGGGGATGAAATCC
Source organism: Pristiophorus japonicus (assembly GCF_044704955.1). Lineage (NCBI taxonomy): Eukaryota > Metazoa > Chordata > Chondrichthyes > Pristiophoridae > Pristiophorus > Pristiophorus japonicus. The sequence goes on along the minus strand of NC_091977.1, from coordinate 71,010,969 downwards.
GCACTGTGATTCCGGGAGGAGCTCCTCGGCCACAGGGAGAAGACGGTTGAGGGGAACTCTGGCGACAACTTTCCCAGTGGCTGATAGCTGGGAGATTCCCCTGTAGTTGCCGCAGTCGGACTTTGTGACCATTTAAAAAAAAAAATGGTCACAATCACTGCAGCTGAGATCTCCCGTCATGCGCTCATCCCTCCAGATGAGAGAGATGAGGTCATGTATCCGCGCCAACAGTGCCTCTCCGCCATACTTTTTAGAGCCTCAGCAGGGATTCCATCCGCACCTGCAGCCTTGTTATTCTTGAGCTGTTTTATGGCTTTTCCTACCTCGTGCAACGTTGGCGTTCCACTGAGTTGGTGGCGGGTCGCGTGCTGCGGGATGGAGTCGAGAACACTCGAGTCAAAGGTAGAGTCTCGATTGAGGAGATCTTCAAAGTGCTCCTTCCATCAGGCTCTGAGCCTCAGTGTCCTTGATGAGTGTTTTCCTGTTCTTGGCCAGGAGTGGGGTGGGGCCTTGGAAGTTTGGACCGTAGGTGGCCTTGACTGCAATGAAGAGTCCTCGCATATCGTGGCTGTCGGCCAGTTGTTGTATCTCTCTGCTCTGAATGACAGCAGGTCTGACAATGCAGCATTCCCTCTGTATTGCACTGCAAACTTCTTCTTCTGTGATTTATAGGCTCATGGCCAGAGTTGGGCTTGAGCCCCAAACTTTCTAACTTGATGCAAAAATGTCACGAACTGAACCAAGCTAATGCTTGTTCAGTTCCATATATCCTAGCAGGTCCAATCATATCATCATAGGCAGTTCCTTGAAATTGAGCAAGAAGTGCTTCCACTCTTCAAATGAGTCCTTGGGTGGCTGAACAGTCCAATACGAGAACCACAGTCTCTGTCACAGGTGGGACAGATAGTCGTTGAGGGAAAGGGTGGATGAGACATGATCGCCACATGCTCTTTTTGCTGCCTACGCTTGATTTCTGCATGCTCCTCGGCAGTAAGACTCGAGGTGCTCAGCGCCCTCCTGGATGCACTTCCTCCACTTGGGGCGGTCTTTGGCCAGGGACTCCCAGGTGTCAGTGGGAATGTTGCACTTTAACAGGGAGGCTTTGAGGATGCCCTTGTAACGTTTCCGCTGCCCACCTTTGGCTCGTTTGCCGTGAAGGGGTTCTGAGTAGAGCGCTTACTTTGGGAGTCTTGTGTCTGGCATGCTAGACACATGTGGCCTGTCCAGCAGAGCTGGTCAGTGCTTCAATGCTAGGGATGTTGGCCTGGTCGAGGACGTGCATGTTGGTGCGTCTGTCCTCCCAGGGGATTTGTAGGATCTTGCGGAGACATTGTCGTTGGTATTTCTCCAGCGGCTTGAGGTGTCTACTGTACATGGTCCATGTTTCTGAGCCATACAGAAGCAGGTCCAATAGTACAGCAATTGCTAACGTGAAATCAACTGACTGGCCACAGTTAAACCTCAGTGTGTGCAGGTATGGGAATGTTGTTGAATTTTTTTAGTAATTATGTTCAGTAACTTGTACACTGACAATAAATAACTTTTTTAAAAGAAAAATAGCAGTGCGCTGTTGCATTATTTGCTGCATTGCCCTGTCTACTGTTGTCTCATCAATACATTTATTTAATTAGCTATACAAGTTTTTTTTAATTGTAAAGGAAAAATGGACATGTTGTCAACAGTTGAGCTACATACGTAAGGATATTAAAGTTAATGTAATAGTCTTTTAGGTATGTCACTATTTTAAAAATACTATTATCTGGTTGTGGATGACTGAACAACTGCTTTCTTGAGGGAAATTTTGAAATTGTTCATTTTTCATTTAGTGGTATATTAAACCATGCTAACTCTGTTATTGGAGGTACCATAGCATAGGTGCTATGTTGCTGGACCAGTAACCCAGAGCGCTGGCAGTTTGAGAATTTGAATTCAGTTTATATTTATAAAAAAAAAACGTACTCAACCGTGGCGAACAAGCGAAATTAAGGATAGTGTTAAATCCAAGGAAGAGGCATATAAATTGGCCAGAAAAAGCAGCAAACCTGAGGATTGGGAGAAATTTAGAATTCAGCAGAGGAGGACAGGGTTTATTTAGGAGGGGGAAAATAAAGTACAAGAGTAAGCTTGCTGGGAACATAAAAACTGACTGCAGAAGCTTCTACAGATATGTGAAGAGAAAAAGATTAGTGAAGACAAACGTAGGTCCCTTGCAGTCAGAATCAGGTGAATTTATAATGGGGAACAAAAAAATGGCAGACCAATTGAACAAATACTTTGGTTCTGTCTTCACGAAGGAAGACACAAATAACCTTCCGGAAGTACTAGGGGACCGAGGGTCTTGTGAAAAAGAGGAACTGAAGGATATCCTTATTAGGTGGGAAATTGTGTTGGGGAAATTGATGGGACTGAAGAACGATAAATCCCCGGGACCTGATGGTCAGCATCCCAGAGTACTTTTGGAAATGGCCCTAGAAGTAGTGGATGCATTGGTGATCATTTTCCAACAGTCTATCGACTCTGGATCAGTTCCTATGGACTGGAGGGTAGCGAATGTAACACCACTTTTTGAGAAAACGGGTAATTATAGACCGGTTAGCCTGACATCAGTAGTGGGGAAAATGTTGGAATCAATTATTAAAGTTGAAATAACAGCACATTTGGAAAGCAGTGACAGGATCAGTCCAAGTCAGCATGGATTTATGAAAGGGAAATCATGCTTGACAAATCTTCTGGCATTTTTTTGAGGATGTAACTAGTAGAATGAATAAGGGAGAACCAGTGGATGTGATGTATTTGGACTTTCAAAAGGCTTTTGACAAGGTTCCACACAAGAGATTGGTGTGCAAAATTAAAGCATATGGTATTGGGGATAAAGTACTGACTTGGATAGAGAACTGGTTGGTAGACAGGAAGCAGAGAGTCGGGATAAACGGGTCCTTTTCAGAATGGCAGGCAGTGACTAGTGGGGTGCTGCAGGGCTCAGTGCTGGGACCCCAGCTCTTTACATTATAAATTAATGATTTGGATGAAGGAATTGAGTGTAATATCTCCAAGTTTGCAGATGACATTAAACTGGGTGGTGGTGTGAGCTGTGAGGAGGACGATAAGAGGCTGCAGGTTGACTTGGACAGGTTAGATGAATCGGCAAATGCATGGCAGATGCAGTATAATGTGGATAAAGGTGAGGTTATCCACTTTGGGGGCAAAAACATGAAGGCAGAATGTTATCTGAATGGTGGCAGATTAGGAAAAGGGGAGGTGCAGTGAGACCTGGGTGTCATGGTACATCAGTCATTGAAAGTTGGAATTCAGGTACAGCAGGCGGTGAAGAAGGCAAATGGTATGTTGGCCTTCATAGCTAGGGGATTTGAGTATAGGAGCAGGGAGATCTTACTGCAGTTGTACAGGGCCTTGGTGAGGCCTCACCTGCAAATATTGTTCAGTTTTGGTCTCCTAATCTGAGGAAGGACGTTCTTGCTATTGAGGGAGTGCAGCGAAGGTTCACCAGACTGATTCCCGAGATGGCAGGACTGACATATGAGGAGAGACTGGATCGACTAGGCCTGTATTCACTGGAGTTTAGAAGGATGAGAGGGGATCTCATAGAAACATATAAAATTCTGACGGGACTGGACAGGTTAGATGCAGGAAGAGTGTTCCTGATGTTGGGGAAGTCCAGAACCAGGGGACATAGTCTAAGGATAAGGTGTAAGCCATTTAGGACTGAGATGAGGAGAAACTTCTTCACTCAGAGAGTTGTTAACCTGTGGAATTCCCTACCGCAGAGTGTTGTTGATGCCAGTTCTTTGGATATATTCAAGAGGGAGTTAAATAGGGCTCTTATGGCTGAAGGGATCAAGGGGCATGGCGAGAAAGCAGGAAAGGGGTATTGAGGTGAAGGATCAACCATGATCTTATTGAATGGTGGTGCAGGCTCGAAGGGCCGAATGGCCTACTCCTGCACCCATTTTCTCTGTTTCTAAAAGCTGGTACCCAAAGTGACTATTCAGCTGTCTGATTGTCATGAAAGCCCAAATAGTTCATAAATGACCTACCATTTGTATTTTTATAGTCTCTTGAATACTTAGTTCAACTTAAGACTATCTATTTGGGTGATCTCAGACAGCCATGTGGAGCTTAAGATGGCGTTCCTTCACAGACCCTCTCTCAATACAGCTCCCTATACCTCCTACCTAGAGGGCGCTATACATTATATCGATACACCATCCTTATCTGATACGTGGCCCCAGTCCCACAACAATTTGGTTAACTCTTAAGCTACCTTCCGAGTGGCCCATCAAGCCACTCAGTTGCATTGAATCACAAAGAATAAGACCTTCACACGGATAACCGTGGTTGAAGGAGGTGGCCTACTGCCACTATCTCACAGCTACAAGGGATGGGCAACAAATGCTAGCGCTGTGCATATCCCAAGAATTTTTTTTTAAGTAGAAATAAGTATGTAAAGATTTAGCAGGCGCTGTTGGGGATACTGTTGCATTAAAATATACATAGAGCATAACTTTAGATATAGGTGAAGAACTTGAAGGCACTATGCTGTAACTCCACTGAAAATTAGAATGAGTAAGCATCATGTATTAAATATTTGTACCATTTAACGTTTTGGAGGTGTTCTTATTGATTTTTGTTTTCATCTGGCCATTAAGATATCCAGGGACACACTGGCTAAAGTTCTGCAAATGACTAAAAGCGTGCACATATTGGCCCAAAAATTACGGTCAGAGGTGTCCTGTGAGCAGATGCTTCTGACGGAAATTTTTTTAATGAAAGTACCTGGTGGTCCCGGAGGAACGAATACTTGAAATCCGAGGCCTCCTTTCGCAGTCCAGCCATGTGGGCTCTTGCATCCCAGGAATGGAAGCGCAAGCTTGCGATCACGTGGGCCTGGGCTACCAGTGAACATGGAATATTGTCATTGATAATGGGAGCTCTGTTTGTTTGTACGAGCTCCCATTACTATCAATCCGAATGCCCCCAGAAATGCAACAAAATAAATGTTGTTAAAAACTCGCATATTTAAAATTAATTGAAGTTGAATTTAATTAAATGCTTTAGACACATTGGGCCCAAGTTTCGGCCTCAGTTGCTCCTGATTTTTTGGAGCAACTGGTGTAGAACGGAATATCTTAGAAATTCAAATTCTTGGCATTTAGTTTGCTCCAGTTCTAGTCAGTTAGAACAGTTTCACTTTGGAACAGAATTTTTTTTTCAAAAGGGGGTGTGTCCAGCCACTTACGCCTGTTTTCAAAGTTTCGGCAGTGAAAACTTACTCCAAACTAACTTAGAATGGAGTAAGTGAAGATTTTTGTACGCTCAAAAAAAACCTTGTCTACACTTTAGAAAATCAGGCGTAAGTTACAAATTAGGCGTAGGGAACAAGGGCGGGGGGGGGGGGGGGGAAAGGGAAGTCATTAAATTCTACAATCAATCCTTAGTTATACTTATACAAATATTATACAAATAAATCCAACCTGAATAAAAATTTATAAGCAAAGAAAAGATTAAATAAACCATGTTCCTACCTGTGTGAAACAGCAGCAGCCTTCGAGCTGCTGTGCTTCAGGCAGGCCTTTCATGTTGGAGACAGGCAGCGGTGTGGCGTCAGTGTCTCGACGGCAGCCCCAACAGCGGCAGCAAGCAGCCTTCGAGCTGAGCTGCTGTGCTGCAGGCAGGCCTTCATTCTGTTAGTGGCTGGCCGGCAGCCGAAGAATCAACACCGGACACACGCAGCTTTTCAAGGGGGTTGAGGCATTCGGCCATGGGATAGGAGCGGCGTCAGTGGCTGGCCGGCAGCCGAAGGATCAACACCGGACGCACGCAGCTTTTCAAGGGGGCTGAGGCCATTTGGCCACGCTTAAGGGGCGGCATCAGTTGCTCGATGGCAGCTGAGTCCTTTTAAAAATGGCCGAGTGCCAATGTTTGTTTGACACTGCGCGCACGCTCCAACGCACGCGCAGGGTTGCCGGCACCACGTTGGCTCATTTAAATTGGACCCGCCCCCCACTACTTATAGAATCGGCGCGAGTGTTTGGCTCCGCCCCCAGCTGTGAAGAGCGCACCGTGCCAAGCTGAGATCGAGCTCCGAGGAGCCGGAGAATATCGAAGTTTTTTTCTAGCGCACTTTTAGGCGTGAAGAACAGGCGTCCAGCTCGGAGGTGCGCCGTTTTCGGCGCGGGCCGAAATTTGGGGCCTTATTCTTTGAATTTAAAAAAAAAAGTTTTAATAGGGGTAAAAAATAAACTTGTCTTAACAGATGGGGTTTTAATATAAAAATTCGTGATAAAATTTAATTTTTCTATCTTTAAAACACTTACGCTGGTAAAAATAGGCTATATGCCTGCTTTTACCAGGCATAAGAGTTTGAAGGATTTTCGCTGGGCAGAGTTTGGTAAATAGCCCAAATTTCTGCACGCAAATGTCCTTCACTCGGATGTGTGTGATCTGTCAAAAGACAGATTGTACGCCTCTTTGAGAGGCTGCAATTTATGGCCCAATATTATACACCAGTAGGCTCATCATGCTATGTATAGCTATCCACACAGGCCAGCCCACACTGCAATATGTGTGCGCACTAGGCCCATGCAGCAGAGCAGGTCTCTAGTCGTCTTGGTTAACCCTTGCCACTGGACCAAGACCGAGCTCTGTTGAGCCCGTGTGGTGGCTGGTGTGCAACGGTCACCACACGTTTTTAAAAAAAAAAAATAAATAAAATCCATTCACTGGCATCTTCCACCCTTCTTGTAGTTCGGGACCCGGATTATTAGGTCCTTCATTGAAACACCTGTGAACTCATCCCTTTTTGGCATGGAAGCAAGTCATCCCCAATACAAGGGACTGCCTAAGATCTATCCATGTACGATAATTGTGATTCTTCCCAGTAAAGGCATATAGTTTGAGCCTATAGAAGGAAAAGTGTGCTTGGGGAGAGTGTCATTCTCAAACCATGCAAAATTATTGATAAGAAATGTTCCTAAGGTTTTGCAAATGATGGTGATTGGCAAGAGTTTTACACTTTGATTTGTTATGCGAAATGCAATATTTTTTATTAGTATATTTTGTTGAAAAACCTGAACCATTGTAGATGTAATTATAGAGGAGACATTATGTTAATATATTGACAGTTTTTTTTTAAATACATTTTTGGAATGCACTAGTTCTGTAGCTGTTTTACTTATTAATGACTATAATGAGCCAGTGACTATTGTGATGAATTTATATTTATGTAGAAGAATTGAACACACACATTTCCCCAGATGTTTTGCAGAGCATAATTGGTCAAACATTGACACTGGACCAAGGAGACGTTAGCAGGATGGCGAAAAGCATGGTCAAAGAGGTGGCTTTAAGGCGGGTCTTGAAGGGAGAGTAGAGAGGTTTCGGGAGGGAATTCCAGAATTTGCGATCCAGACGACTGAAGGCGGGGCAAACAATGGTGGGCATGGGGCCAGAGTTGGAAGACTGTAGAATTCTCTTGGGATTGCACAGTGTGGGAGGTTACAGAGATGAGGAAGGATTTCAACATGAGGATGAGAATTTTAAATTGGAAGCGTTTGAGACCGGGAGTTATAGTCGGTCAGCGAGCCCAGGGGTGATGGATAAGCAGGCTTTGGCATAGGTCATGTTATGGGCAGCAGAATTTTAGGTGAGCTGAAGTTTATGATGGATGGGGCATGGGAGCCCAGCCAGGAGAGTTGAGTCTGGAGATGATAAATGTATGCATAAGGGTTTCATAAGCAGATGGGCTGAGGCAGGGACAGTGATGGGCTGTATTACAGAGATGGCAGTAGGTGGTCTTTTATGATGGGGTTGGGAGTCCCAGGTGGCAAACACTCTGGCTCAATCTGAGACAGTGGCAGGGGAATGGAATGGAAGTGGTGGAGAGGGTGTGGAGTTTGTGGTAGGGCCTAAGATGGTTTCCCAATGCTTTACTGGAGACAATTAACAGCTCATCTAGAAACGAATGCCAGACAAGCAGTCAGACAACACAGCCAAGGAAGGGGTCGACAGAGGTGCTGGTTAGGTAGAGTAGAGTGCCATCAGAGTATATGTGGAATCTGGCGCCATGTCTTTGGATGATTCCTCTGAGGGCAGCATGTAGCTGAGGATCAGGAGGGGGCCAAGGATAACTCCTTGAGTGATTCCAGAGGTAATATGGCAAAAGTGGGAAGAGAAGCCATGAATGGAAATGCTCGGGTCATGTTTGGATAGGTAAGAGTCAAGCAAATTCCGTCCCATTCAGAGTAGAGAAATAAGGGAATCTTGCATTATTTGAGGAACATGCACCTTTTTTATGCTTTATTGGACTGTTGGCAATTCTGGCAAAAATCTCAGATCATTTTTTTTTAATGTTGTAGAATGACAACTTGATTTTTCAAGGATTTGTACATTTCCATTTCCACTTCAGCACACTTTTGTAATGGTGATGAGAGCAGAACATATAACTGGTCTTGTGAACACTCTTAGTTCAACTTAACTCACTCTATTTGGGAGATCTCCGACAGCCATGTGGAGCTTAAGATGGTGTTTCTTTACAGACCCCCTCTCTCAATACAGCTCCCGAAACCTCCTAGCTAGAGAGCACTATACATCTTGTTACACCTTTCCTTTCATAAGCAACAACCATGAATTAAAGTTAGCTTCAATATAAACGGGTAGTTAACTTATGGATACATGTATTAAACAACTACAAGTTTAATAAACAACAACAAAACTCTTGTCTTATTAATTCTTTATCCAAGTGTCCAGTGTCCATGATTTCTTATTTCTGTACATAGTGTTCCAGGTGTTCGGATTCTGTTGCTTTGCCTCAAACTGGTTCTTTCAGCGGTGTTCTGTGCACTGATCGCTTTAGTCCCTTTTATCAGTGCTCTGAGGGGTAATATCAGGCAACATATTCCTGTTTCCACATGTTGTCGTTGAAGTGCTGTTTCGCGTGTTAGTTGGCTGTGTTGGCAGTGGATAATCTGTGGGTGTCACTGAGATCTCTGGAGTTTCGATGAATGTCTCAGCGCTTTTTCTCAGATGTTTCCTATTTCTGCGATACTCACGGCCATCTTCTGCAATTACCTGATATGATCAAATGCCGACTTGTTTCTGAACCTGAGCTGCTTTTCATTCTTTGCTTACTCGTGTTTGTTTGTGTCTCACTTTCTCCTTCCTGCAGTGTAGGAATTGCTGTAGCACCTCTGTTGTAGTAGTATGCTTGTTTGGCATGGTTCCTTTCTTTGTTGACGACGATGTGGTGTATGATTCTTGGTTTGAGTAGTTCATTTGCGATTGGGATGTTTATCTTTGTGTGACGACTGAGTAAGCATTGTGCTGGAGAACTATCGAGGTCTTCAGTTGGTGTGTTTCGCCAGATGAGAAGGTTCATGTAGAATTCACCAGTCTTTTTGTCATCTTGATTAACCGCTTTGCGAGCTTAACTGCGTTCCCAACCTTTCTGTTGCTTTGTGGATATTCTGCTGAGCTTGTTGCATGATCGAATCCATATTTTGTGGCAAAGTTTGAACTGTTGAGTTGAAGGGAGGTCCATTGTCGGATTGAACCTTGTCTGGAATATCATGGTTAGAGAACTTGTTTCTTGAGGTGTTTGATGGTGGCATCTTTCTTTCCATGCAGATGGTCTATCACAAAATAGTCCGAGTAGTAGTCCACTGTGCATCAGTAGTCTTTGCCTCAAGTGTGAATATGTCACAATCAATCTTTTCCCACGGTCTCGGAAGGAGGTCATGACTTATCAATGGCTCTTTTGGTTGGCTCAATTGATAGGTGTTACATGTTTCACACTTTGAAACATAGTCTTTTATGTTACTGTTCAGTCCTGGCCAGTAAACTGATTCTCTGGCACGTCGAAGAGTGCTCTTGACGCCACTGAGCAGCATGAAGTCGCTGATGAATGTCGGATCTTGGGGATTTTGGTATGACACAACGATAGCCTTTTGAAGACTATGCCATCCTGTGTTGTAAGTTTGTCACAAACTTTGAAGTATGCATGTGCCTCAGGCGGGCCTTCATGTGTCATTTCTGGCCATCCTGCTGTGATTCGTTGTATGACCAGTTGTAGTGTAGAGTCACTTACAGTTGCGCGTTGTATGGTAGTCAGTCCTTGTTTTGAAAGAAGGAGAAAGTCCACCATGTGGATGCATTCCACTGCAATTTCTGTCGGTGATCTCTCCATGTTTTCGAGGTATGCGTGTGAGAGGGTGTCTGCTAGGTACATTTCTTTTCCTGGTTAATACTTTATTTCGACGTCCTATTGGTTGAGCCGAATGAGCAGACGTTGTAGTCGCTTGGGTGCTGCAGATAACGGCTTTCATCGTATAGCAACCAAAGGCTTATGGTCTGTCCATAGCGTGATCTTGCGACCATATACATATTGATGGTTTCTTTCCATTCCGAAGACTTGAGCAAGTAACACATTTTTGATTTGAGAGTATCGCGCTTCAGCTGGAGTGAGCGCTCGGCTCGCGTGTGCAATTGGTTGTCCCTGTTGCAGAAGGACGAACCCAAGACTCTTGCTCGAAGCATCTCCTTGACCTTCAGTTGCAAGTTTGTGGTCCAAGTACCTGAGCACCAGAGAATCTGTCACTCATTGTGAGCTTCAAACACTTTGTCTTGTTTTTCAGTCCATTTCCAGACTGTCTTTGAGTAAGCCATCGTGGAGGCTCGCTGAGGTCTGAAAGATTTGGCAAGAATTTTGCGAGGTACTTTGTCATGCCGACAAATCGTTGTACACCTGCGACATCCTGTGGTTTCTGCATTTCGTTGATTGCGACCACTTTGTTTGGGTCGGCTTTGAGTCCATCACTGTACAGTACGTGTCCCATGTATTTCAATTGCGAGCTCTTGTATTCGAACTTATCGCAGTTTAGTTTGATGGTTCGCTCTCTGCATCTCCATGAATTTGTGTAAGTTTGTGTCATGCTTTTGATTGGCCTCTTTGTGTCTCACCACATCCAGTGATCAATCTTGTAGACTCCATCTGGACCCTCGAGGTTCTGGTCTAGTTTCTGCTGGAAGATTTCTGGGGCAGGACTGATGCCAAATGACATTCTATTATATCGTCCCCATGGAGTCTGGAAGGTCGTGAGGTAGGAGGACTCTATCTAGTTCACATTGCAAGAAACCCTCCTTGCAGTCTGCTTTAGTGAAGACCTTTACATTTGACATCTGTGGCAAGCTGCCATCGATCACAGGAAGTGGATAGTGTCCCCGTTTCAGGGCATTGTTCAGATGTTGAGGGTCGATACATACTCGTATCTTTCCATTTGGTTTTTGTACAGTCACTGGCCCCAAGTTTCGTGCCGCGGTGAAAACGGCGCACCTCCGAGCTGTGCGCCTGTTTTTTGCGCCGAAAACTGCGCCTAAAAAAAAAAAAGTCCGATATTCTCGAGCTCCTTGGAGCTCGATGTCTGCTTGGCGCAGCGCGCTCTTCGCAGCAGGGGGCGGAGCCTAACACTCGCGCTGATTTTCTAAGTAGCAGGGGGCGGGTACAATTTAAATTAGCCTTCGTGGTGCCGGCAACCCTGCGCGTGCACGTTGGAGCGTGCGCGCACGCGCAGTCTCACACAAACATTGGCACTCGGCCATTTTTAAAAATACTGCAGAAAAAGTGAAGATTTGTTTCTTGGACCCCTGCAAAGGCTTGTAATTTAATTTTTTTTTGATATTTGTGTGTGAGGGAGTGCTTTTAGCAGCACTGCTGAATAAATCACCTGAAATCAGTGAGTTCAGCTTTTCACTGCTAAACTTGCAGAACCGGTGCTGCATTGGTGCATGCAAATTAAGGACTGTGTGTTTGGAGAAATAAGAGTGCCAATTCAACTTTGCAATAATACGTGGTGTTGACAATGCAGCACCCATTCTGCAAATTTAAATATAAAACTGTCGATGTGGCTGCCTCTCCCTGTCCAAATGGCCTCAGTCCCCCTCACAGCTCGAAGGCTGCTGCTGTATCTTCGGCTGCCGGCCAGCCACTGACGCTGCTGATATCCTATGGCCGAATGGCCTCACGTCCGTCCGCTGCTGATTCTTTGGCTGCCGGCCAGCCACTGACGCCGCCCCTAAAGCGTGGCCGAATGGCCTCAAGAACCTTAATGAGCTGCGTGTGTCCTGCGTTGATTCTTCGTCTGCCGGCCAGCCACTGACGCCGCTGATATCTCATGGCCGAATGGCCTCACATCGGTCCGCTGATTCTTCGGCTGCCGGCCAGCCACTGACGTCGCTGATATCTCATGGCCGAATGGCCTCGGGTCCGTCGGTGCTGCTGCTTCGCGGCAAGCCACGAAGAGAATGAAGGCCTGCCTCAAGCACCGCAGCTCAGCTCGAAGCTTGCTGCCGCTGCCGTTGAGACACTGACGCCACACCGCTGCCTGTCTCCAACGAAAGGCCTGCCTGAAGCACAGCAGCTCGAAGGCTGCTGCTGTTTCACACAGGTAGGAACATGGTTTATTTAATCTTTTCTTTGCTTATAAATTTTTATTCAAGTTGGATTTATTTGTATAATATTTTGTATAAGTATAACTAAGGATTGATTGTAGAATTTAAGGACTTCCCTTCCCCCCTCCCCCCCCACCTCGTTCCCTACGCCTAATTTGTAACCGATGCCTGATTTTCTAAAGTGTAGACAAGGTTTTTTCGAGCGTCCAAAAATCTTCTCTTACTCCATTCTAAGTTAGTTTGGAGTAAGTTTTCACTGCCGAAACTTTGAAAACAGGTGTAAGTGGCCGGACACGCCCCCTTTTGGGGAAAAAAAAATTCTGTTCCAAAGTGAAACTGTTCTAACTGACTAGAACTGGAGCAAACTAAATGTCGAGAATTCCGATTTCTAAGATACTCCGTTCTACACCAGTTGCTCCTAAAAATCAGGAGCAAATCATGTGGAAACTTGGGGCCACGAGACTGGATACCCAGTCCGTCGCTTCAAGCACTTTCGCGATGACTTGTCATTTTTCCAAACTATCGAGTTCCTCTTTTAGCGTTTGATTGCTATTGGCACCCACCTGGGTGGCATTGCAGCTGGTGTCTCTGATTTAAGTTCAAGGTGAACTGTCCCTGGCATGTGTCCAAGTTCCTTAAACACATCCGGATATACATTGCTGACATCAGTTTTTGATGCGAGCGAGAGGTTTGCCTTATTCGTAGTTTACGATTCGCGTGGTTCATTTACTACTGCGATATTCTGATGCTGCACTTTTAGCAGTTGTAGCTGGTGGTGTACTTTGGCACTCAATGATCACAAAGGGCACAACGTACTTTTGCTTGATTTTTGTATTTTCCACATTACAAGTTCCTACCACTGGAATGGTTGCATGATTGTCACATAGGAACCGTGTTGTCTTAGATTCTTTTGCCTTTAAGTCTTTAGTATGTATCTAAGAGGTAGCATACTGCAAGTGACCCCACAATGTATTTGCATTTCTACCATTTGACCTTTAATGCCGAAGGTAGCCACAATCTTGTTGGGATACTTTTTGTCAGCTTTGTCCTTGATTGGTAAAGTTGATTGCACAAACATTTTTACAGTCATGACTTCAAAATCAGAATCATAACTCTCTTCATATAGTGCATGAACTTTTGACTTGCCCTTGTATTTAGGGTTATGTGTAGACTTCTGCCTCGATCCACTTTGCCTGTACTTTTGCGAAAAGTGATTTTGTTTGCTGCAACTTGTGCAGGTCTTCCCATATGCTGGGCATTTAGTTTTTGACAGTTCCTGTCTTTTGCCACAATATCTGCAATTGTTCGTGAACTCTGTGAATTCTTTCTTTGTGGGTCGGGGTTTGTGTCTGACAGCTTTGACATCTTCAGACTCTGTTTTCGTGAGCTTCATGGATTTCATTTACACAACTGTGGCCTCTGTAGCTTTACAGAGCATCACACATTTATCAAGTGTTAAGCTTGATTCTTGCAACGGTCTCTTGTGCAGAATGTTATCAGATATTCCACAGACGATGCGGTGTCTGATGAAATCAGCCCTCAAATTGCCGACAAATTGATGATGTAATGCTGCTCCTATGGAACCCAAACCAATCTCCTTTCTCAGTTGTGTAGTAGAAGGGTCTTTTCCAAAATTGTGATGAAGGCACACTGGAGTAAAATGGAGGAAACTCCACCCCCCCCCCCCCTCCCTCCCTGCTTGTATCTGACCTGTTGAGCATACTTGACATTGGTCCTGCTTAATGTCAAAAAAGTGGCAGTGCTCCAATCTCCAACCATGATATTATCTTGACTAACAGGAAGAATAAAAGCGTGCATATAATTTTTTCAGGTAAACTTAACACAAAATTCAAGGTGACAGTTGTTTCTAGTTGGAAGGCCAAACACACTTTTTCTATTTAAAAAGAAAATAGTCACAACGTTAAATACTTAGTAAGAGAAAGGGGAGAAGTTGCATACACTTGAGTCAATCATGGCTCTCTCTGTCTCTCTGTCTCTCTCTCTCTCTCTCTCTCTCCCTCTCTCTCTCTCTCTCTCTGTCTCTCCTCCTCTCTTTCCTTCCCCCCACCCCCCGCTTCTTATCGTGAATGGCATAGCAGGCTCCAAGATTGTATTGCGTATAAACTTTGTACATATGTATTTCCGGTTCTGCAATGTGATTGGCTGCTTTGACTGCTTGTTGATGTCGCAGCTATGGGATTCCCCACTCTACTGCACTGATCTCAATTGCATGTGAAAGGCCAACTTCTCACCACCAAGATCGCAAGATCTTTGTGGGCAGCTTTCTTGGGGACCAGCGGCGAATGCCTTTGCTGCGTTGTTGACTTGCAGATTGCAGGCCCATATTTTACAGGAAACTTCTCGAATTCTGGAGTGCAAACATCTGCTTGAGTGAGTTGAATTCTGTGTGTGCATAATAAAATACTTTTGTTGCTATTGCCTGTAAAATTGTTCAATATAAATTAGAAAGCTTTCCTCTCAGTTCCCCAAATTGATTTAAGAGCCCTGATTCATGGAGCAGTGCTGGTATAAATTTGTCTTTTATTTGTATCCTATGATTTGCTCCACTGAATTAAACTGGCAGCGTACACCTTTTATTAAGATGTACATGTTCAAACATAGTTACAGAGCAAAACGTGCTGGCCTCCTATACTGCAGGTGAACTCTGATTTTAGAAAGAGCTGCTGTGATAGCAATAACTACTTGTATTTATATAACACCTTTTAACGTGGTAAAACGTCCCAAGATGCTTCAGGAGTATTATAAGACGAAAACATTTCAAACCGCGTCACAAGAAGAAATTAGGGCAGATGACCTAAAACTTGGTCAAAGAGGTAGGTTTTAAAGGAGGAAAGAGGTTGAGGGAAGGAATTCCAGAGCTTGGGGCCTAGGCAACAGAAGGCACAGCCACCAGTGGTTGAGTGACTATAATTAGGGATGCTAAAGAGGGCATCATTTTCAATTATTTATGCTTCTAAGAAAGCAGGAGGGAAATGAAGTTATGCACACTGCTATTTTCAGTTATACTGTGGATATTCGGAAGAAAAACCAATAAAGGGCAATATCAGAGGTAGTTTCACTAAAGTTAAGTTCAGGCTGTGCACTTTGGGGTCAAGATGAGGAAAAGCTTAACATTGGATGAGGCTTAACAGTGAAGTGGGGAAGAAAATCTATTGGGGCACCAATAGACAAGTCAGATATTCTTAAAACCATATACACAGTCTATATGAGGCTTCACTGAGGGTGTTGTGTACTTCCACAGATTCCTTTTTGTTTTTTTAAAAAAGAGTTTATGCCTAATTAGAGTCGAGAACTATGTGTACAGGTTTGTATAGTCAAAGTATAAAACAATAAGATTGGTGCGTCACAATAAGAACATAAGAAATAGGAGTAGGCCATTTGGGCCCTCGAGCCTGCTCCGCCATTCAATAAGGTCATGGCTGATCTGATCATTGACACAGCTCCACTTTCCTGCCCGCTCCTCATAACCCTTCACTCCCCTATCGGTCAAAAATCTGTCTTCTCTCCACCTTTTAAATATATTCAATGACCCATCCTCCACAGCTCTCTCGGGCAGAGAATTCCACAGATTTACAACTCTCTGAGAAGAAAACCCTCCTCATCTCTGTTCTAAATGGGTAACCCCATTTTTCTGAAACTATACCTCCTAGTTCTAGATTTCCCCATGAGGGGAAACTTACTCTCTGCATCTACCTTGTCGAGCCCCCTCGGTATCTTGTATGTTTCAATAAGATCACCCCTCATTCTTCTAAACTCCAATGAGTATAGGTCCCAACCTACTCAATCTTTCTTAAGTCAACCCCTTCATCTCAGGAATCAACCCAGTGAACCTTCTTTGAACTGCCTCCAATGCAGGTATATCCTTCCTTAAATACGGAGACCAAAACTGTACACAGTACTCCAGGTGTGGCCTCACCAATACCCTGTACAGTTGTAGCAAATCTTGGCACTCACTCTCTCTAACCACACTATGGGAGTACCTTCACCGCACATATTGCAGCAGTTCACCATCACCTTCTCGAGGGCAATTGGGGATGGGCAATACATCCTTGCCAGCGATGTCCACGTCCCAGGAACAAATAAAGTTATCAAAAACTACACATCTCTGATTCTCTCGTGTTGCCCACCTTCAGATCCAAGCAATTGATGTTGAATTCAGTTGATGTATTTTTGTAAATCATACTAACTCCAGAAACTGACAGTGCCTTAAGGCATCCAATATCTGATCGCGGATCTACCCTTAGAATTGTTTATTTTGGAGTAGAGATTGAGGAGTCTCTAGACGAGTTTATGAAAACTGAACCGGTACTAAAGGCCAGCCATGGTCCAGTTTCTAAGTAGTAAGTTCAGTGCTGCTAAGACTGTTAGAATGAACAGGGTGAAACAACAATTCATGCACTATATTGGTTTTAAGCTTCTATGGTTCAGCCAAAGGTGGGACCTGGTGCTACCACTTTCATAGTTACTTCCATTTGTTCACAGCAGGCTGATCTTAACTGGTTAATGGGCAAGGATCAAAGTGTCCAATTTGGCTATGGATTACAAGTTTGAATGTGTTGACCGATCATCACCTCTTTAGCCAGTTGGATTCTCAGTGTTGAATTAGCAAGAGCCTCTTTTGGCACAGCCTGCTCTCCTGGCATCACGTAGTACAGTAATGCAGTGGTTATGCTATTGGTCTAGCAACCCAGAGATCAGGAGTTCAAATCACAGCAAGGCACAGAAAAATCACAATGAAAGCTACCGAATTGTGATCAAAGATCAACTGATTCATTAATATACTTCAAGGAAAGCAGCCTGTGACATCTATTTGTCAGGCTTGTACGTGATTCTACACCAAGTCATAGTCAACATCTGCACTGAGGCGTCCGAAAGCGTGGGCCTTACACTAAATATCCGTAAGACAAAGGTTCTCCACCAACCTGACCCCACCACACAGCACTGCCCCCCAGTTATCAAGATCCACGGCACAACCCTGGACAACGTGGACCACTTTCCATACCTCGGGAGCCTATTATCAGCAAGGACAGACATCGACGACGAGGTTCAACACTGCCTCCAGTGCGCCAGCGCAGCCTTCGGCCGCCTGAGGAGTGTTCAAAGATCAGACCCTCAAATCTGCCACCAAACTCATGGTCTGCAGGGCTGTAGTGATACCTGCCTTCCTGTATGGCTCAGAGACATGGACCATATACAGTAAACACCTCAAATCGCTGGTGAAGTACCACCAACGATGTCTCTAGAAGATCTTGCAAATCCCCTGGGAAGACCGACGAACCAACGTTGGCATCCTCTATTAGGCCAACAACCCCAGCATCGAAGCACTGACCACACTCGACCAACTCCGTTGGGTGGGCCACATTGTTCGCACGCCTAACAAGCCTCCCAAAGCAGGCGCTCCACTTGGAACTCCTACACGGCAAGCGAGCCCCAGATGGGCAGAGGAAACGTTTCAAGGACATCTTCAAAGCCTCCTTGATAAAATGCAACATCCCCACCGACACCTGAGAATCCCTGGCCAAAGACTGCCCTAAGTGGAGGAAGTGCATCCGAGAGGGCGCTGAGCACCTCAAGTCTCATCGCCGAGAGCATGCAGAAATCAAACGCAGACAGCGGAAGGAGAGTGCGGCAAACCAGTCCCACCCACCCTTTCCTTCAACCTGGCCCACCTGTGACGGACTATAATTCTTGTATTGAACAGTCCAAATCACCGGAGAACTCCCTATTAGAGTGGAAGCAAGTCTTCCTTGCTTTCGAGGGACTGCCTATGATGATACCAAATTACGTGGTTTATTATTAATACCCTCCTGAAGTAACCTGGCAAACCACTCAATTGTGCAATGAATCGCAATCCAGCCTTGCCAACATTGCCTCCAATTATATCTGAAGAACAAACAAATAAACACCAATACAGTTAGTAATGTCTATGGCCTTCATTCAGTTTTTGTATTGAACTGTCTGACATGGCAGAAGACCTTCAGGCTAGACCACGATATTTGGCTATTGTACTCTCCGCATTAACTTAACTGTGCAGTATTTGCACCTGGCTTGAGGATATGTTGTTTCTTGTCTGAACCTTTTTATATTAAAGTTTATGTATTCCCTCTATATTGGATTGGAGAACTGCTAACGTTATACCATTCGTTAAAAAGGGAGGAAGGGATAAACCAAGCAATTGGAGGCCAGTTAGTTCAATCTCGGTGGTGGGCAAATTACTGGAATCCATTCTGAGGGACACTGTATAAGCCTTCATTTTGAAAGACACAGATTAATCAAGGTCAGTTGGCATGGATTTGTTAAGGGAAGATCGTGTCTGAATAACTTGATTTCTTTAAGGTGGTAACATGGAGGGTCGATGAGGACAGTGCATTTGATGTAGTTTACATGGATTTTGACGAGGTCCCACATGGTAGGCTGATCAAAAAAGTAAAAGCCCATGGGATCCAAGGGAGAGTGGCAAATTGGATCTACAATTGGCTCAGTGCCAGGAAGCAAAGGGTGATGGTTGAGGGGAGCTTTTGTGACTGGAAGACTGCTTCCAGTGGGGTTCCACAGGGCTCAATATGCAGTCCCTTAATTTTTGTAGTGTATGTTAATGATTTAGACTGAAATATAGGGGGCATGATAAAGAAATTTGCAGAGAATACAAAAATTGTTAGTGTAGTTGACAGTGAGGAGGAATGTTCCAAACTGCAGGAAAATATCTTTGAATTGGTCAGTTGGGCAGAAAAGTGGCAAATGGAATTCAATCTGGAAAAGTGTGCAGTAATGCATTTGGGGAGCAGCAACAAGGCAAGGGAATACACAATAAATGGGAGGATACGGAGAGGTATGACTGAACAGAGGGACCTTGGAGTATGTGTGCACAGATCCTTAAAGGTAGCAGGACAGGTCGGAAGGTCGTTAAAAATGCATATGGAATGTTTTCCTTTATTAGCCGAGGCATAGAATACAAGAGCAGGGAAATTATGCTAGAATTGTATACAACACTAGTTAGGTCACAGCTCGAATACTGCGTGCAGTTCTGGTCACCACATCACAGGAAGGATGTGATTGCACCAGAGAGGGTACAGAGGAGATTTACGAGGATGTTGCCAGGACTGGAAAACTTTAGCTGTGAGGAAAGATTGGATAGGCTGGGGTTGTTTTCCTTGGAACAGAGGCAGTTGAGGGGAGATTTAATTGAGGTGTATAAAATTATGAGGGGCCTGGATAGAGTGAATAGGAAGGACCTATATCCCTTTGCATAGGGGTCAATAACCAGGGGGCATCGATTTAAAGTAGTTGGTAGAAGGATTAGAGGGGAGATGAGGAAACATTTCTTCACCCAGAGGGTGGGGGGAGTCTGAACCTCACTGCCTGAAAGGGTGGTGGAGACAGAAACCCTCATCACATTTAAAGAGCCATAACTTTACAGCGCCTAGTGCTGGAAGGTGGGTTTAGGCTGGGTAATACTCTCTATCGACCGGCACACAGACACAATGGGCTGAATGGCCGCCTCCTGTGTCGTAATTTTTTATGATTTCTAAATTAAGGATTGATCTATTTTTACACCAAGGTATGGTGGATATCCGCAGTCTCATATGTCAACCGTCTGTCCTGTTCAGTGATTGGTTGTTTGGTTTGGTTTGTTGCATAAATGGCATAGACATGATTGCAGTTGAGTGGGTTTAGTAGAAGCTGCCACCTGCAATAAAACTTGGATAATTCATTGGGCCCAATATTGGCCATGACTTGCATCAATTTTTTTGGAGTAAGTTTTTTCTGGCGTAAGTTAGAAAATGCCATTTGCTCCAGAGTAAGTCGGTTAGGTACGATTTATGTTTTAGGTCAGTTTTTTTCAAAAAGGGGGCGTTCCCAGACACTTTGGACAGTTGGGGCCATTTATGCCACTTTGGCCAGCAAAAACGTACTCCAAATCCACTTAGGTCAGCGCATGTGGCCAGCTCTGAAAAACCTTGCGGGCAGTTAAGAAAAAGCAGCGCAAATTCGGCAGACATTAAGGGCAGGGATAGGGGAGGGAAGGGAACTGGAGGGGGCCTCAACAACCAAGCAGCAAACATTAAGGAAAAGCTCAAACCATTAAAATACAATTTAAAAAAAAAAGTAAATCCTACCTTATCTTTTAAAGTTTGACCGGGCCCCAAAACTCTTTCTTTCTCCCCCTCCCCCTCCCTCTCTCTTTCTTTCTCTCTCTCTCTCTTTCTTTCTTTCTTTCTCTCTCCTTTCTTTCTTTCTTTCTTTCTTTCTTTCTTTCTTTCTTTCTTTCTTTCTTTCTTTCTTTCTTTCTTTCTTTCTTTCTTTCTTTCTTTCTTTCTTTCTTTCTTTCTTTCTTTCTTTCTTTTTCTTTCTTTCTTTC